>NW_027397107.1:7298274-7304105 GCF_003265705.2 Callorhinus ursinus
CTAGAACCCTCAGTTTGTTTTTCAGAGTCCATCGTCTCTCATGGTTCGTCTCCCCCTCCGATTTACTCCCCTTCATTCTTCCCCTCCTGCTAACTTCTTCCTCTTCTTTTTTTTCTTAACATATATTACATTATTTGTTTCAGAAGTACAGATCTGTGATTCAACAGTCTTGCACAATTCACAGCGCTCACCATAGCACATACCCTCCCCAATGTCTATCACCCAGCCACCCCATCCCTCCCACCCCTACCACCACTCCAGCAACCCTACGTTTGTTTGTTTCCTGAGATTAAGAGTTCCTCATATCAGTGAGGTCATATGATACAAGTCTTTCTCTGATTGACTTATTTCGCTCAGCATAATACCCTCCAGTTCCATCCATGTCATTGCAAATGGCAAGATCTCATTCCTTTTGAGGGCTGCATAATATTTCACTCTGTGTATATACCACATCTTCTTTATCCATTCATCTGTCGATGGACATCTTGGCTCTTTCCACAGTTTGGCTATTGTGGACATTGCTGCTATAAACATCGGGGTGCACGTACCCCTTCAGATCCCTACATTTGTATCTTTGTGGTAAATACCCAGTAGTGCAATTGCTGGATCGAATGGTAGCTCTATTTTCAACTTTTTGAGGAACCTCCATACTGTTTTCCAGAGTGGCTGTACCAGCTTGCATTCCCACCAACTGTGTAGGAGGGTTCCCCTTTCTCCGCATTCCCACCGACATCTGTCATTTCCTGACTTGTTAATTTTAGCCATTCTGACTGGTGTGAGGTGGTATCTCATTGAGGTTTTGATTTGGATTTCCCTGATGCCGAGCGATGTTGAGTACTTTTTCATGTGTCTGTTGGCCATTTGGATGTCTTCTTTGGAAAAATGTCTGTTCATGTCTTCTGCCCATTTCTTGATTGGATTATTTGTTCTTTGGGTGTTGAGTTGGATAAGTTCTTTATAGATTTTGGGTACTAGCCCTTTATCTGATCTGTCATTTGCAAATATTTTCTCCCATCCTGTCGGTTGTCTTTTGGTTTTGTGGACTGTTTCTTTTGCTGTGCAAAAGCTTTTTATCTTGACGAAATCCCAATAGTTCATTTTTGCCCTTGCTTCCCTTGCCTTTGGCGATGTTTCTAGGAAGAAGTTGCTGCGGCTGAGGTCGAAGAGGTTGCTGCCTGTGTTCTCCTTGAGGATCTTGATGGACTCCTGTCTCACGTTTAGATCTTTCAACCATTTGGAGTCTATTTTTGTGTGTGGTGTAAGGAAATGGTCCAGTCTCATCCTTCTGCATGTGGCTGTCCAATTGTCCCAACACCATTTGTTGAAGAGACTGTCTTTTTTCCATTGGACATTCTTTCCTGCTTTGTCAAAGATGAGTTGACCATAGAGTTGAGGGTCCATTTCTGGGCTCTCGATTCTGTTCCATCGATCTATGTGTCTGCTTTTGTGCCAGTACCATACTGTCTTGATGATGACAGCTTTGTAATAGAGCTGGAAGTCCGGAATTGTGATGCCGCCAGCTTTGCTTTTCTTTTTCAACATTCCTCTGGTTATTCGGGGTCTCTTCTGGTTCCACACAAAATTTAGGATTATTTGTTCCATTTCCTTGAAAAAAGTGGATGGTATTTTGATGGGGATTGCACTGAATGTGTAGATTGCTCTAGGTAGCATTGACATCTTCACAATGTTTGTTCTTCCAATCCATGAGCATGGAACGTTTTTCCATTTCTTTGTGTCTGCCTCAATTTCTTTCATGAGTATTTTATAGTTTTCTGAGTACAGATCCTTTGCCTCCTTGGCTAGATTTATTCCTAGGTATCTTATGGTTTTGGGTGCAACTGTAAATGGGATCAACTCCTTGATTTGTCTCTCTTCTGTCTTGTTCTTGGTGTATAGGAATGCCACTGATTTCTGTGCATTGATTTTATATCCTGCCACTTTACTGAATTCCTGTATGAGTTCTAGCAGTTTTGGGGTGGAGTCTTTTGGGTTCTCCACATAAAGTATATCATCTGCAAAGAGTGAGAGTTTTACTTCCTCTTTGCCGATTTGGATGCCTTTGATTTCTTTTTGTTGTCTAATTGCTGTGGCTAGGACTTCTAATACTATGTTGAATAGCAGTGGTGATAGTGGACATCCCTGCCGCGTTCCTGACCTTAGGGGGAAAGCTCTTAGCTTTTCCCCATTGAGAATGATATTCTCTGTAGGTTTTTCATAGATGGCTTTTATGATATTGAGGTATGTACCCTCTATCCCTCTACTCTGAAGAGTTTTGATCAAGAAAGGATGCTGTACTTTGTCAAATGCTTTTTCTGCGTCTATTGAGAGGATCATATGATTCTTGTTCTTTCTTTTGTTAATATATTGTATCACGTTGATTGATTTGTGGATGCTGAACCAACCTTGCAGCCCAGGGATAAATCCCACTTGGTCGTGGTGAATAATCCTTTTAATGTACTGTTGGATCCTATCGGCTAGTATTTTGGTGAGAATTTTTGCATCCATGTTCATCAAGGATATTGGTCTGTAATTCTCCTTTTTGATGGGGTCTTTGTCTGGTTTTGGGATCAAGGTAATGCTGGCCTCATAAAATGAGTTTGGAAGTTTTTCTTCCATTTCTATTTTTTGGAACAGTTTCAGGAAAATAGGTATTACTTCTTCTTTAAATGTTTGGTAGAATTCCCCTGGGAAGCCATCTGGCCCTGGGCTTTTGTTTGTTGGGAGATTTTTGATGACTGCTTCAATTTTCTTAGTGGTTATAGGTTTGTTTAGGTTTTCTCTTTCTTCCTGTTTCAGTTTCGGTAGTTGATACATCTCTAGGAATGCATCCATTTCTTCCAGGTTATCTAATTTGCTGGCATAGAGTTGCTCATAGTATGTTCTTACAATTGTTTGTATTTCTTTGGTATTGGTTGTGATCTCTCCTCTTTCATTCATGATTTTGTTGAGTTGGGTCTCTTCTCTTTTCTTTCTGATAAGTCTGGCCAGGGGTTTATCAATCTTGTCAATTCTTTCAAAGAACCAGCTCCTAGTTTCGTTGATCTGTTCTACTGTTCTTTTGGTTTCTAGTTCATTGATTTCTGCTCTGATCTTTATTATTTCTCTTCTCCTGCTGGGTTTAGGCTTTATTTGCTGTTCTTTCTCCAGCTCCTTTAAGTGTAGGGTTAGGTTGTGTATTTGAGACCTTTCTTGTTTCTTGAGAAAGGCTTGTATTGCTATATACTTTCCTCTTAGGACTGCCTTTGCTGTATCCCAAAGATTTTGAACAGTTGTGTTTTCATTTTCATTGGTTTCCATGAATTTTTTTAAAATTCTTCTTTAATTTCCTGGTTGACCCATTCATTCTTTAGTAGGATGCTCTTTAGCCTCCATGTATTTGAGTTCTTTCCGACTTTCCTCTTGTGACTGAGTTCTAGTTTCAAAGCATCGTGGTCGGAAAATATGCAGGGAATAATCCCAATCTTTTGGTACCGGTTGAGACCTGATTTGTGACCTAGGATGTGATCAAGTCTGGAGAATGTTCCATGGGCACTAGAGAAGAATGTGTATTCCGTTGCTTTGGGATGGAATGTTCTGAATATGTCTGTGAAGTCCATTTGGTACAATGTGTCATTTAAAGTCTTTATTTCCTTGTTGATCTTTTGCTTAGAGGATCTGTCCATTTCAGTCAGGGGGGTGTTAAAGTCCCCCACTATTATTGTATTGTTGTCAATGTGTTTCTTTGATTTTGTTATTAATTCCCTTATATAATTGGCTGCTCCCATGTTAGGCCTAGATATTTATAATTGTTAGATCTTCTTGTTGGATAGACCCTTTAAGTAGGATATAGTGTCCTTCCTCATCTCTTATTACAGTCTTTGTTTTAAAATCTAGTTTGTCTGATAGAAGGATTGCCACCCCAGCTTTCTTTTGGTGTCCATTAGCATGGTAAATTGTTTTCCACACCCTCACTTTCAATGTGGGGGTCTCTTTGGGTCTAAAATGAGTCTCTTGCAGACAGCATATTGATGGGTCTTGTTTTTTAATCCAGTCTGATAGCCTGTGTCTTTTGATTGGGGCATTGAGCCCATTTAGATTCAGGGTAACTATTGAAAGATATGAATTTAGTGCCATTGCATTGCCTGTAAGGTGACTGTTACTGTCTATTGTCTGTGTTCCTTTCTGGTCTATGCTGCTTTTAGGCTCTCTCTTTGCTTAGAGGACCCCTTTCAATATTTTTTGTAGGGCTGGTTTCGT
The DNA here is from genome assembly GCF_003265705.2 of Callorhinus ursinus. NCBI lineage: Eukaryota > Metazoa > Chordata > Mammalia > Carnivora > Otariidae > Callorhinus > Callorhinus ursinus. The sequence continues at coordinate 7,302,511 of NW_027397107.1, forward strand.
GTTTGCAAATTCCTTTAGTTTTTGTTTGTCCTGGAAGCTTTTTATCTCTCCCTCTAGTTTTAATGACAGCCTAGCTGGATATAGTATTCTTGGCTGCATATTTTTCTCGTTTAGTGCTCTGAAGATATTATGCCAGCCCTTTCTGGCCTGCCAGGTCTCTGTGGATAGGTCTGTTGCCAATCTAATATTTCTACCGTTATAGGTTACATATCTCTTCTCCCGAGCTGCTTTCAAGATTTTCTCTTTGTCTCTGAGACTTGTAATTTTACTATTAGATGTTGGGTTGTTGACCTAATTTTATTGATTTTCAGAGGGGTACTCTGTGCCTCCTGGATTTTGATGCCTGTTTCCTTCCCCACATTAGGGAAGTTCTCTGCTATAATTTGCTCCAATATACCTTCTGCCCTTCTCTCTCTTTCTTCTTCTGGGATCCCAATTATTCTAATGTTGTTTCGTCTTATCGTATTGCTTATCTTTCGAATTCTGCCCTCATTATTTAGTAGTGTTTATGTCTCTTTTTCTCAGCTTCTTTATTTTCCATCATTTGGTCTTCTATATCGCTGATTCTCTCTTCTGCCTCATTTATCCTAGAAGTTAGTGCCCCCATTTTTGATTTCACCTCATTAATAGCCTTTTTGATTTCGGCTCGGTTAGATTTTAGTTCTTTTATCTCCAGGAAGGGTTTCTCTAATAACTCCCATGCTTTTTTCAAGCCCAGCTCGTATCTTTAAAATCATGATTCTGAACTCTAGGTCCGACATCGTACTAATGTCCGTATTGAGTAGGTCCCTGGCAGAGGGTACTACCTTTTGTTCTTTTTGTTGAGGTGATTTTTTTCATCTTGTCATTTTGTCCAGAGGAGAAAGATGAATGAGAGAACAAAATGCTAACAGGTTAACAACGTCCCCAGAAAATATACTCTAACCAAATCAGAAAAGACCTGAAACCATGGGAAAAGTAATGGAAAGAAAGAAAAAAGAAAGAGGAAAAAAAAAAAGAAAAAGATAAAACCAAAAAGAACAGAACAAAACAAAAAAAACCAGAGTATGAACAAATATGATCAGTCTAGTGCATAGATCAGTGCCACACACTAGATTTTGGGTGTATTTTGGTCTGTTAGAAGAAAGTGCCTCCTAAAATTTTAAAGAAGGAAAGACTTATATATGTACAAAATAAGGGTTGATACAATGAAGGGATGGAATATGACTGTAAAAATGAAAATTATGAAAAATTTTAAATAGGAATTGATAAGGTGCTTGAAGAAAGAAAGAAGAGTATAAAAATAGAAAGAAAGAAAAAAAACGGGGAGAGAATGTGATCAGGCTGGAGACTAGGACAAACCATACACTAGAAGATTTGGGGTATGAACAACTTATATATATATGCCAAAAATAAGGGTAACTACTATGAAGGGATAGAATATCGCTCTATAAATGAAAAATAAAAATGGTTTTTTTAAAAAAGGGATTGATAAGATGTTGGTTGAGAAAGGGAAAAAGAAAAATTCAAAATAAAAAACAGTTAAAAAAATTAAGTTTGAAAGACTAATGAATCATGGTAAAGAAGCCATGAATTCTATGTGCAGTATTCCCCTG
>NW_027397107.1:7304205-7357534 GCF_003265705.2 Callorhinus ursinus
GCTTTTGTTCCCTGCAAGCTCTCGGTACAGCTTTGGAGGACTAGGGTGAAAATGGTGGCCTCCCAGTCTCCGCCCCAGAGGAGCCGAGAACTCGGGGCCCCGCTCCTCAGTGCACCCCCAGAGAAAAGCAGTCACTCTCGTGTCCCCGGTCTCTGGCCGCACTGTGTGCTCACCCGGCCTGTGACTGAGCGTTTCTATCTCTGGCCCCCGACCCTGTGTGGAGTCTCCAAACCCAGCAGATCCCTGCGGTGCGCTCCTGCGCCGCTCCTCCCGGGGGAGGGAGGGGAGTCTCCCCGGCTCTGCCGCTTGTTGGGTCCCTGCTGGAGGAGCAGTGGCCCGACTGGGCCGCGGATCACAGTTTATGGCAACCCCGAGCTGAGAGCCCGGCCTCGGCTCCGTCTCTACAGCCAGCTTCCCCGCTCCGATACCTGGGAGCTCTGCCGCACTCAGGCACCCCCGGTCTTTCTGTGACCCCGAGGGTCCAGAGACCACACTGTCCCGCGAGGGTTCCACCCCCTGCTTAGCCACTGGAGCGACGTCCCTCCGCGGAGCCGGCTTCTAAAAGTTCCGATTTTGTGCTCCGGGGCTCTAGCACTTGCCAGAAGCGGCCGACGGAGGCCCCCTCCCCCGCCGTCTATCCTCCCGAATATCGCCTCGGATTCAGTTCTCCGCACGTCCTACCTTCCAGAAAGTGGTCGCTTTTCTGTTCAGAGTTTTTGCTATTCTTTTCTTAGATCTCCTGTTGAGTTTGTAGGTGTTCAGAATGGTTTGATTCCCTATCCTGCTGAATTCCTGAGACCAGACGAAATCCAGGTCTCCTACTCCTCCGCCATCTTGCTCTGCCTCCTAAATATTTCATTTTTATTCACAAAGGTGTATCTTATGAAATTGTTGATAGCTTCACAGGAGAGAGATAAATGTTTCCTAAAATCTGGAAAAGCAAAAAACATTAGAGAACCAGCAATGTTTTAAACAAGAAGTCAAAAAATTATAATTGTGTTACTCTCTTCATTCTGTCTCGTATAATTAATTCTTGTTGGTCTTGATCTTTTGTGAAAAGTTTTATGATGCCACCAGTTTCTCCATTAGTATTCTGTAAATTCTTACTCTGTTATAAGAACCTCTATCAAAGTCATCAGAAACCTGTAGCAAAGAGGACTTGTCAGATGCCTTTCCATTAATTTCTCTGGAAATGAAACACATTTGTAAGAAGCTTTTGTTTAGCATCTGAGCAAAACAATAACTCTGCAAATGATAAGATTTAAAAATGGCCGTGGTTAAATGTCTGATGAGCGTTTATTATGATCTGCTTGACGAGGAAATTTGGTTATTTTTGTAACATACCACATTTTAAGATAAGAACTGGAATTATAAGTGTTTACATTATATTAGGACACAATAGATCTTTCGGAATTGCATACAGTTTCTGGGACACTTCTATTAATAACCTATATCCACAGAAATATAATCTAAGAAGGCTTACTGTCACCTTTTTGACAATGTTTCCTGTGTAATTTATCATACTAAATAAACCTAAGTAGTGTAACGTCTCCCTTTTGATAAAGAGAGAGAACAAATCATTTGAGATGTTCCTGGATCTTTTGGAAAATCCTGAGGTTAGTTCAAGGTCAAAAAGATTTCATTTAGAATTTTATTTTTGGGAGGTTCAGGCACTTCGTCAAGTAAGATCATCAGTCTGTGAAATAATACTTAGTTATCCGTTTAACCAAAGTAACAATTAAAATCTTTGTAGGCAAATAACAGAAAGTTAAATAGTTGTAAAAACTCTTAGCTCTTTTAATATTGAAAAGACTCATTTTTTTTCTCAGTGATCAAGGACCTGATAAAGATAAAACATAGAATCTTTGTTTTTCTAGACAGATTATATTAAAGGTAAAGAAAACCCTTATTAAGAGCAGGACCAATAATCTAAGAAAACTGTCCTTTTAACAGAGAGAAAAACCCAATTCCAGTTTTGCACCAGTGTACTTTTAATATTAAAACTAATTTTAAATAAATTCATTTTAGTATCAGCCAGATTGACCACACATTAAAATTCCTTTTCAAAGATTCCTTTTCCACAAACCTTCTCTCTATCTCTCTCTCTCCCCCGTTTTTTTACATTCAGATTTTGTCCTGTGTTTTCCCTCTTTTAAATATGCTGAATATCCGACCTCACTTTCGGGCAAAATTACTTTTTTTCCCCTCGACAAAATGCATTTCCATTCCTCATGCCTTCTTTTACTATTTCTAGTAGCTTTAATTGTATATATACACACACTAATTATATGTATACACACGCATGTGTATATATATTTGCCATATAATATCCTATTAAGTTTTAGGTGTACATTATAATAACTTGATATTTTTATTCATTAGGAAATAATCCCCATGGTAAGTTTAGTTTCCATCTGTCACCATGCAAAGTTATTACAGTATTATTGACTATATTCCCCGTGCTATACATTACTTTCCCATGACTTATTTTATAACGGGAAGTTCGTACCTCTTACTCCCCTTTGTTAACCAACAGTTTGTTCTCTTTATTGATGTATCTATGAGTCTTTTGGTTGTTATATTTTTTTAGATTCACATATAAGTGAAATATGTGGTTATCTTTCTCTTATTTCACTTAGCATGATACCCTGTAGGTCCATCCATGTTGTCATAAATGGCAAGATTTTTCTTTTTGTGGCTGAATATTGTATATGTATATGCTCATCCATACATCCCACATTTTCTTTGCCCATTCACCTACTGATGGACCATTAAGTTGCTTCCATATCTTGGCTTTTGTAAGTAATGCTGCAGTGAACATAGGGGTGCACGTATCTCTTCAAATTGGTGCTTTTGTTTTCTTCAGACAGATACCTTCAGGTGGAATTGCTGGATCATATGGTAGTTCTATTTTTAATTTTTTGAGGAACCCCCATAACTGTTTTCTACAGTGGTTGCATGGATTTGCATTCCCACCAACAGTGCCTGAGGGATCCTTTTTCCCCCACATCCTTGCCAACACTTGTTATTTCTTGCCTTTTGGATAATAGACAATCTGAGAGCTGTGAGGTGATATCTCACTGTGGTTTGGATTTGCATTTCCCTGGTGATGAGTGATGTTGAGCATCTTTTCACGTGTCTGTTGGCCATCTGTATGTCGTCTTTGGGAAGATGTCTATTCAGGTCCTCTGCCCATTTTTAAATCAGATTATTTGGATATAAAGTTGTGTAAGTACTTTATATATTTTAGATATTAACCTCTTATCAGATGTACTATTTGCAAATCTCTCCTCTCATTCAGTAGGTTGCCTTTTTGTTTTGTTCTTGGTTTCCTTTGCTGTGCAGAAGCTTCTTAGTTTGATGTGATCACATTTGTTTATTCTAGCTTTTGTTGCTCTTGCCTGAAAGGACTGGTCCAAAAAAATATTGTTAAGACTGATGTCAAAGGCCTTACTGCCTATGTTTTCTTGTAGGAGTTTCATGGCTTCTGGTCTTAATTTCAAGTCTTTCATCCATTTTGCATTTATTTTTGTATATGGAGTAAGAGAGTGGTCCAGTTTCATTCTTTTGCGTGTAGCTGTCCAGTTTTCCCAACACCATTGATTGAAGAGACTGTCTTTTTTCCATTGTATATTCTTGCCTCCTTTGTCATGGATTAATTGACCATATAAGTGTGGTTTTATTTCTGGGCTCTCTATTTTATTCCATTGATCTTTGTGTCTGTTTTTGTGCCAGTACCATACCGTTTTGGTTACTGTAGCTTTGTAGTATAGTTTGAAATGAAGGAGTGTGTACCTGCAGCTTTTTTCTTCTTTCTCAAGATTGCTTTGGCTGATCACAGGTATTCGTTAGAATTCTTAACCCTTAGGAAACTTAAGTAGGTTGGAAGTAAATAATTATGAACTGTCTTTTCCATGAGCACCCCTTGAATTGGCTGGCTTATGAGTACTTTTTATGATTTCTAGAAACGAGCTTTCCTCAGTGTGCATAAAATGTGTTTGCTAATAGACTCAAAGATCTTTGAGTCTTTCCAGTTCCTCTGGAAGCAAAATATGGATAAGCCTGTTTTCATTAGTTAATGTTTCAGTATTTTATCTTATTTGGAAATGATCTGGATAGCCAATGAATTTAACTTAACTCATTGTATGACTTAACTTAGCAAAACTTTAAGGTTTCAGTTTACCCAAAAGATATGGGGAAACTATTTAAAAAGTTTGCCTAAAACCTTTTTATCCTACTTATATATGTATTCAATTTACCTGTTCTTGACGGTTGTTTTCAAATTACCCACAAAAGCTTCGTGAAGCATTAGACAAAGTTAGCCACTGTACCAAGCTACAACTTTTGTAATGGAGATAACATGAACTTATTTGATGAGTAAACGTGGGTAGGATAAAAGTATTATATTAGACGGTGATAACTCTAAAGACAAAGCTCTAAAGACTCTAAAATAGATAACTCTATTTTAATGAAACCAACAAACTTAAACTAGCGTTAATACTGACTATCTTCCCAGATCACGTGACTCTGAAGAGCAGTTGGGTTAGTTTCTATTATATTTCTGAGATCTAGAAATACTCAATTTATAAGTGCTTATTGTTAAGCCAATTAAGTAGAGCTTTGATATTTACTAGAATTTGGCAAGATTTTTCATTAATTTCAATTTTAGATTTCCTTAACTATTTAAGGGAATAACATAGCAGTTTACCAGAGAATCCCTCAGAGTCCTGTCAATTTGGGGAGGGGCCACTGGAGTTGGTAGTTAAATAATTTGCACAGGGCCTTCGAGGACAATCTCTTTTATAGTGTCCTAGTTGATTACAACTGAGACACTGATTTCTGGGCCAGTGTTTTGATGATGGACCCCTAAGAGAGTATGATGTGGGGGGCCCAGGCGTAATTTTAGATGCCTAGCCTTGTAGCTATAAAGCTAATGATTTGGCAGACTTCTGTTTATGATCTTGTGTGTTTAAATTTTCATTAGCCCTTTACAATGAATTTTTTAATGAAGTTATTTCAGACTCTTGAAGCCTTTTGGATGCTTCTACATGCCAATTAAAATAGGTATCCCATTCTGTTTGCTTGTTATGGGAGCCCTTACTTTCAAGTGTACTTTTTAAGTAAAAGATCTTGTCCAATTGGAATGTCCCTCTAATGGCCGTTGTAATTCTGAGTTGTTTTTAATAAGATTGTGCCCTTTTTGTAGACATTTATAGCTTCTGGGACTGCAGGTTTGAGACATAAAATAAGGAGGTGTGCTGGAAGACGGCAAGTTTGATTCTTTAGAAATTAAGGATCCCATTTTTTTATTATTATAGTTGACCCCTGAACAACAAAGGGATTAGGGGTGCTGACCACCTTTGCAGCCAAAAGCCTGTGTATGAGTTTTGACTTCCCCAAAATGTAACTATTCATAGTCCATTGATGACCGGAGGCCTTATTGATAACAGACAATTGAGTAACACATATTTTATATCTGGTATGTGTTATATACTATATTTTTACAATAAAGTAGGCTAGAGAAAAAATGTTATCAAGGAAGTCTTAAGGAAAAGAAAATACATTTACAGTATTGGACTGTAAAAAAATCTGAATATAAGTCAACTCTCAGAAGTTCAGATCTGTGTTGCTCAAGGGTCAACCATATTTATTTATTTATTTTAGCTAGCCTTTGGGTTTCTCAGAACCACATTAATACCTAAGTGGGATATGCCTTGGGATTGGGGATTGCGTGGTGTTCTGCAGTGTACCATATTTCATGGTCATGTTTTTTGAGGTTGGCAGGTGGCCTGGTGTCAATCTAACTCGTCCTGTGACCAACTTCTCCTAATAGGGGAGTCTTTGGGTTGGGCGGTGAGTGCTCTAACAGCTTTTATTTATTTTTATTTATTTATTTTTATTTTTTTTAAAGATTTTATTTATTTATTTGACACAGAGAGGGACAGTGAGAGCAGGAACACAAGCAGGGGGAGTGGGAGAGGGAGAAGTGGGCTTCCCGCCGAGCAGGGAGCCCGATGTGGGGCTCAATCCCAGGACCCCGGGCTCATGACCTGAGCCGAAGGCAAACGCTTAACGACTGAGCCACCCAGGCTCCCCTCTAACAGCTTTTAAATGCTCGACCTGTGCCCACCAATTCTGCGGCTCTTTGCCCTCTGAGATTCCCATTAGCAATTAGCCTTTACCTCCTGTGCACATTAGCAGAAACCAACAGTGACCCCAGAAACAGAACTTTGGACCTCAGCAGTCACCAAAGAACTAGGGCCTGGGGAGAGGATTGGACCAGCAGACCTCAGAATGAATGGGGATGGCAGACAGATTCCAAACAAGTGGAGAACCAGAGCTGCCACCGCCAGTTCCTGGTGTGGAGTTCGGGGAAGGATTTCAGAGAAACGGGAAGCTGCAGACTAAACCAACAACGGTTCCCAGTGTGAAATCCGAGGGCAGAACCACGGGCCCAGGTCTAGAAGTTACCTCAGACAGGCCCATGGCAGGCCCTGTGTATATCACCAGTGCTTCCCATGGAGCCTTGGATTAGGGATAGAGTTGAACCAGCGAACCTCAACACATGGGGACCATGGCCTGAAGCCCCACATGATAGGGAGCTCCGTACTTGCCACTTATGGTTCCCACATGGATCTTGGGATGGAATTAAGTGCTGGGATTTTGTACTCAAAAACCTGGGAATTGGGGGCAAATAGCCACTTAGATCAGGAGCTGAGTGCAAAGAGGGCAGAGCCTGGATCTGAGAGCGGACTGACACACGGCTCTCGGAAATGACAAGAAAGACTGTGAACTCAGAGTGCCCCCAGGGTACCATGCTTGTGTTTCTCTTTGTTCCTGGGGCCGTTGGAAGTCTCCTTCAGTCCTGGCACTGCCACCAAATCTGTTAAATAACAGAAATTCTACTGAGTAAATTTGAAGATCTTCTTGGCTTTGTTCAATGATTCATGAATTGGGCAGCATCCCATCTAGCAAATAGCTCCAAGGAGCAGCAGAAAAGAAAGGTTTTTAAAGGCAGAGTGGAATGGAGAGAAGGAAACTATTAGCAAAGAATGTATTGGTTTAGGTCTGGGTGCCCTCCTAAGGAGAGCAGAGAAGGTGTCTATCAGTGGATTACCTCATAGGGCTGACCAGAAAATTCCAGGTTGGCTGGTTCAAAGTCACATTCCTTGCGGGCTTGAAAAGTGCAGTTAGGTTAGGTATTAAGTCTTGGTTTGCTGATGTGGGGTTTAGCACAAGTGACTCTATTTTGAGCCCACAGTCTCCTTTTTAACATGACAAAGAGATGCAGGTACCAGCGGTGGGGAGTCAGGCGGCAGCATGGAATGGAATGGTGGGAGGGAAATCAGTGCAGCACAGGACATGTTGTGTTTGCTCCCGAGAGTTTGCAGTGCCTCATCCAGCCTCTGCCTAACCCTGTTTTCCTGCCAGCCATTTGCATTCGTATTTCCTTGGGAATCGTCAATACCAGTCTCTCGTCTTTACCTTTGTGGTCTTGGGCCTTAGTTGGCATAGACTCTCATCTTTGTGCTGAAACAAGGCCCATGGGACCTGCTCAGTCTCTTGGGGACACAGATCTCCAAGACAGTTGGTAGCCATACTGCAGACATTGGATGCTCTTCTTGGCAGCAAGGTCTTCTACAGAAAAAGCACTGTACCCAGGTCATTGTGGGGGAGGTGGGCTGGACCAGTGATGGAGAGGTGGCCTCTAAGGAATTCGGGGGCAGCGACAGGTCTGAGGCCCAGCTTGATACACTCTGTAGATGAGCATGAGTGGATCTCTTAGCAAAAAGTGCACCTTTAGCCCTGTAACTCCCCAGATAACTGTCCACGGGAGGTTGCTGAGGGGCTGGATGGCCTTCAGAAATACTGACTCACTCTCTGGGCTCTTGGAGGCTTCTGCTTTAGAGAATGGGGCATTCTGTCAGGTGCCACCAGCCATGATTTCAGACTGCACATATCTGCCGGCCGGAGAGCAGCTGAAGGAGCGAAGGGAGAGGCAGGGAGAGAAAGCCAGCAAAGTGGGGGAATGGGCCAATGGAAGTGAGGTTGGAAGAAACCGAGCAGACTGCTGGGAAGTGGGGTGGTGGTGAAGAAGAGCGCCTCACGGCCTTGCCACCCTGGATGAGATTACTTAGGAGAGCCCCGGGAAGGCAAGAGATGAAGACCGGGGGAAGGTTCAGGCAGGTTTTGGGCAATGGTCATCAGCCAGGGAAAAACCATTAAGAGGTGTTTGGGAATGCCAATGTGTGGACCCCTGGCCCTCTTAGAATGCGAATAGATTTGCATTTGTCAGCCCTGGTGTAGTCCACTTCCAGGAATCCAGACCTCTTGGAAACGGGCTGTTTTACAAAGAGAGGAGCAAGGGAACAGAAAGGAGTCAGAATAATTTAGAGCCCCATTCACATGGATCTCATAAAGCTGCCATCCACAAGAAGAGCTCGGCGTGCCCTCGGCAGGTGCTTGTTCCAGGGGAACCCAGTGGACTTCAGCAAGCAGTTTCCATTAAGAAAAAGCCCAGCATGGTGGCATCCTGGCCTCCTGTTCTGAATTTTGGGACGCCAAGATACCTGTAGGTAATGGCTTCCATGTCACAAGTTGATGCACCATCTGCATCTGGGTGGGCTGGCCAGAGCCACCCCTGAGTGCGGATGGCATGAATCAAGAGTGTTTTCCTTGGGGCTCATTTGCACCTTGAGCCCTCTGCTCACATGTAGCATGCCACACGGTTTCCCCAAGGGTCCGAGCTGAAGACTAGCTACTGCGTAGTGCTTCACCGTTAGGAGATGTGCAGGCAAGTACTGTGCTGCGCTGGGCTCTGCATTCTTGACTTGCACATGGTGGGGTGGTTTGAGTGGCCCCACCATGACTTCACACCATTAGAGGCCAGGGACAGGGCCCTCGGGACCCACGGGTGGTAGGTGCAGCTATTAGGCATTCTGAATTCCCGGTGGCATGCTGGTAGAGAAAAGAAAGCTGGGGACAAGTGAGCTCAGTCTAAGGGACACTGACACAGCTGTACTGATCCCGAGTATAGCCAGCATTCCCATTCCCATGGATCATGGTGGGTAGGACGTGGGGCCTTGAGCCTGATCCGGGCAGGGACGGCAGACTATGGCCTCTAAAATGGGGGGAGTCTGGGCAGCAGTGCTGTTGTTAACACAAGATTGTTAATTCTGTGATTCCGAGGGGTAGACAGAAGTGCACCCAGTTTGAAATCGGTCCCGTTAGTTGTCAGCAAGATGGCGATGAGAAAGTGTGAGCAGCATCTGAGCCTCTCCCTTGGGAGAAGGAGGCCAGCATGTGCTGTCTGGGTTGTTAAGGTCCAGCTGAGCAGCCAGGATTTGGGCGGGACCCCTGTCCCAACATTGCGTGAAGTGACAGGGCCTGGGGTAGACACCTTGTCATGTTGGTGAATTACTCACAGCGGATACCGATGGGGGATCATGATGCCGTGCTGCAAGAGGTCTCCCCAGGTAAGCCAGATGCCGGGCTGAGGCAGCTGACACATAGTGGGTGCTTTATAAATGAATGGACGAAGTGGAGTTCCAGGCCCCACCTGCTGCTGAGGTTAGGCCCAACTGGGCAGCCCCAACCGAAGCTTGCGATGAGCCTGTGGGGTCAAGGTGTTTCAGGCTGGCACTGCAACAGGCTTCTGGCCATAAGTCCTTCCTGACGGTGAGACCATCAGGTCTGGGTGAGCTCAGCAGCCAGAGGCTCATGGTCAGTGCTCAGTAATGCTGCCAATTTATTCCCTGTTACCCTGCACCCTACAGCCATGGGCTCTGTGTTTCTTTCTCCTCATGCATGGTGTGAAAAATCCCCAGTATGTTCTGGCCCAAGCTCCCCTCTCCAGCTTGTGGGTTTTCCCTTTCACTCACTCCTCAGGTGCCAACACCATGTTCCCTCCTGTGCCATTGTTCTGGGTGCTGGAAGCTGGGGCAGTCCTGCCCGCTGAACTCTGCTCTAGGGCCGGCTGTAGGGTCACATTTCCAGGCCATTCGGGGCCCCTCGGGAACCTTGGTCCTACTAGCCTTGAGAGGAGGAATGTCTGCAGGATGGGGGCCAAATGTTGGCTTCCCAAATTTCCCCAGGTGTTGGGGTTGGAAGCAGAGTACCACCTTGACCTTGGCGTGTCTGGTACTCCCAGTGCAGAGTCGGCCTCCAGTGGGGGTGTTTTACCGGTCCCCCGATAGGGTATCCCTCAGCGTCTTTGCTGCATTCACCTTTCTAGTCCTGCCAGGGGACTCCCCAGATGGTGCCTTGGGCCTCCTTTTGGCGCTTTCAGGAGAGTAAATGCTCTCTCTCCAGGGTGAGGCTGACGGCTCAGGAAGGGACAGTTCCTGCTACATGCCTGCTGAATGTATTGAGAGCTTTTAAGGAACCAGGTGCCCCATGTGGCTCTGGGGTTGCTGAGATAAAAGACAGTCCTTGCCCTCAAGGATCTCAAAGTCTCATGGGGAGAGAGGCCTGTCAAAGCGTGTAAGACGAGATTACCAGTGTCCTGTGGGAATCGCAGTGTCTGTTCGGAGCTGTTACTCTCCAACATGCACCCTTTAAAGCTGGAAAGTTAAAATGGTGAATTAGTCCCACAGCAGTGGATAAATACCTGCTGTCCTGAACCCCCTAAGTGACCACACCCAGTACTCCAGCCACCTGACTCCTCCTGGAAGCTTTCCCCCCACCCCGACCCCTCCCACAACCTGGATCCAGGAGCTAAGGATCAGGGTCTAGTTTAGGAGGAGGCCCTGGGGGCCCTGATCCAGCCCTTTGGGCAGACTCCCTTTGGGCCTGATTTTGTGCTCTACTAGGTGCTCCTTAGGTCAACCCTGGTTCTGTGACTGACAGCACAGCCGGGGCACTCGGGGCCTAGCAGAGGGTGGGGGGGCGGTGGTCTGAGCAGGACTCTCTGAAGGAGGTCTGAGAAGCATGTGTCCATCGGCATCCATCCGTGGCTCTGCGGTTTGTGCACCTCTGACCCTTGACATTGAACCTTGGCCTTGCCCCACCCCCTGGACAGCTCTTCCCTCCCACAGGACAGAGCCCCCTGGTCCCTGTTTTAAGAAGGGGCTGCTGAGAATTGCTGGGAGCACAGACCGAGCACAGGGCAGGAGGAGGGGACCCAAGTCAACAGCATGCGGCCGGTTCTGTTGTCACGGGATTTACGCTCTTCTGAGTGAAGCCAGGCACAGAATGCCTGGACACAGAGGCGACAGGGTCACATTCATACACCAGCAAGCACACAGGAGTCATTGCGCAGTAATTGGAGGGTGAGGCTGGATGGCTGACAGCCGCAGCCGGGTGAGGGTGGTTTGCTGAAAGCTTAGCGGAGGGAGGGGGAGGATACGGCTGTCGGAACCCCTGGATGTGCCGCTCCACAAACCCCTGGGCCCCGAGGGGCCGGCAGGGAGAGGCGGTGGCTCTGAGGCAGTCAGAGGAACCAGCCCTGGCAGCAAGGGCTTTGTGTGGCTGACTCATAAAGAGCAGGCAGTGGGGGGCGGGCAGGAAGAGAGTCTCACGCTGTAGTCCAGTCACCCCCTCGGCCGCCGTGGCCCCAAGCTGGGTCATTCTGCTGGCTCTGCAGGTCTCACTTCCCGGCCTCAGACCCTGCACAATTCGGGGATGGCTTGCAAAGAAAAAACTCACTTCTTTTTCTCTACTCCCAAGGCTTCTCATCTGGCCACCAAATGTGTGACTTGCCCCCATACCAACCAATTCTCCAGTTCTTTGCGGACACCAAGTGTCAGTTCTGACACTCTGGACCAGGAGTTAGTGTCAGACCTTGCAGGTAAGGGCACAGTCCCGCAAGACCGCACAAGCCCCCGGATTGTCACCCGGGCTTCTGAACAACCAGCTACAGGTTGAAGGTTCCCAGGACCCCCTCCTTGGGTTCAAGAATAGACTCTAGAACTCATTTCCTGAGTTCTAGAATGACTCATAGAACTCAGGAAAACAGTGTACTTGCTAGATTACCAGTTTATTATAAAAGAAGATAAGTCAAGAGCAACGACGTGGAAGAGAAGCATGGGGCGAGGTATGGGGGAAGGGCACGGAGCTCCCAGGCCCTTTCAGGGTGCACCGCCCCTCCCAGCGCCTCCACGTGTTCACCAACTGGAAGTTCTCTGAACCCCATTGTTTGGGATTTGCATGGAGGCTTCTTTATGTGGGCGTAATTGATTAAATACTGGCCACCGGTGAGGAAGTCAGCCTCCAGTCGGATGGAGCTGACAATTCCAATCCTGTGATTACAAGATTGGTTCCCCTGGCTCCCAGCCCCCAGCCTGAGGCTATCCAGGAGCCCCCAAACACTGGCCATCTTATTAGCAGAAAGAAGGACACTTGCCACCTTGGAAATTCCAGGGTTTTTAGGAGCTGCATGTTAGGAAATGAGAGCAGAGACCAAATACATGTATTTCTTATTATGTCACACTGCTTTTGTTTTGGGAGGGGAAATCAACATATGCTAAGCTCTAGGCTATTCCAGACCATGTGCTAGATCTTTTACAAACTATGTTTCAATTCATCTTTGTGATGCTTCCATGAAACCAGCATCACTTATCTCAAGTTTATAGATGAAGAAACTGAGGCCTGCCAGGCTGGCTTCTTTTCTGATGAGAGCACACCTCCCTGACAGCGGGATGAGCGGGTGTAGGGAGGAAGAGAGCGAGGGTCACCAAAGCCACTATGGCAGGTCCCACCAGCAAGTCCCCTTCCTCTCTGCTTCGGTCTGGACTGGAGCCTCAGGGAGGCATTTCATTGGTGTGATGTGTTGGACACAGGGTAGAGGAAAAGTGGCTTCTGTCCACAAAGCATCTGTGGCTCTTTACATAACCCCTTCCCTCCAATGACAGGCTTTACCGCAGCGTGAAGCCTTCCTCAAGGAAGTTTTGGTTTGGCGTGATAGGTATCTGTTAGCCATTGGGTGTTGTTAGCCTTGAGCCTGTGAAGGACATGTTCAAAGTCATCGTTGAGAACGTAGAGCCCCGAACAGGGTAGAGCTCACAGGCTGGAAACCGAAAAGTTTGGTAAGAGGTGGGTTGTGTCCTTCTGGGCACGAGGCTCTCTCAGATAGGAGTTGAGTGGGGGCAAGTTAGTTACTAGGAATATCTTGGAGGAGGGATTGGCAGGTCTTGAATCTAAGAAAGAGTGAGAGCAAGAGAGAGATGTCAAACCGTTTCTTGGATCGATGTGGTTAATAGATGGCACTCACCTTGCCCCTCTCTGTACTGTGCCCATGGCAGACATCACTAATCAATCACAGCTCTTTCCCGCTCATCCACAGATTCCTTCTAAACACAGAGATCTGTGTGAGCTGTCGCCAACCCACTGGTGTTGCACATCATTTGAAATGTGCTCACCAGCTCTGCGGTGATGTTTCAAGTCAGGAGGATTCAGCAGAGGTAGTTTGGGAGAAACCAGGAGGTGAGAACAAGCTGTTCTGTCCATGCTTGGCTCTTGGGGAGTCCAGGGGAATGTGTGTTGTGGGAACACGAACTACAGGAGAGGGGAGAGGTTGGGCGTCAGGGGTAGAGCTGAACTGGAAATAATCTCTAATGAGGCAGTAATTGAAGTCATGTGAATAGAGAGATGCCTTCCAAGAGAGGGAGGATATGGGGAGAGGAACAGACGGCTTATGGCCGGAGGGAAGGAAACTGCCCACGAAGCTGAAGCAAGGAAGAGAAAAATTAACAAGGGAAAAAGCTGAATTTCCTTCACCGAGTGAGGGAGACCATCTCTCCAGCCCCCTAAGTGGAAACCTCTGGAACCTTAAGGAACTTTGGGGCTCATCTGCCTCCAGATTACCAGCGCTAATGCTGTTAATGCCTTCCTTGTTGGGCTCAGTTGTAAGCCAGCATTTCTTCTAGCGCTGATGTCTTTAGATGTGCCTCCTCCCTTCCTGCAGCCTCTCCCTCCACAGGCCCCTTCCAGGCCCGGCTCGGCCCACCCATCCTCCTCCATCCTGTGCCTCCTCTCTTCTCCTCTGTAGCTTGCTCACATTCCGGCGCGCTGTGCACGGAGTGCGAGGCACCACCAATGTGATCTTGTCTTTCTGATGGTTACCTTGACGAATCGCGCTGACACCCTCCGGTTCCAGAGAGAATTAGTTCCGCAAAGTCAAGGACTCCCTTCCGTCCCAGGGACCTGGAATTACCCTCGAACAATGAAAATGCCCCGGGCCTTGGAACAACTTTTCCCGCATTAACTCTGAGGCAGAGCTGCAGTGAGGAAATCTACCCTTTTAATAGGGGAAAATATTGCCCTCATAAGTCTTTATGCAGTGCACTTGAGCTTAATGCTCACTTACCAATTCGCCTTTATAACTTCCATATTGAGTGAATTAAGTCCTCCATGTGGGTAGTTATTAAAGAAGTGATAAGTGCTTTATAATTCAGTAAAGGGTGGCCTGGCCATTTCATATTTTCCTAAGGAAATTTGCCACCAGAAGGGCAGCACTCTCAGGACCCCTGGGGCTAGCTGATTTTAGGCCTAGAGCGTGCACTATTGGATTACTTTCCACCAGCTGCTCTGGCCTGGACCAGACTCTCCTTCTTGCTCAGACTTTCTCCTCCAAGGCCCATTGGGGAGAAAGGGTCAAAGTCAATGTGTCTCTCCCTGCCTCGGGCTGTTTCTACAGTTCATCAAAGACCTCTTCTTTCTCTCCTAGTTCAAAGCTGAGTTATCTAGTTAGGATTGGAGGTTTTATGATCAATGCGGTTTGACTCTCATCTGCAGACAAGAGGAGAGTGTCTCTTAGGGGCCACGGAGTACTGACCCACCCTACTCCCTATGCCTGCAACCCCACGGGCACAGCTTACTTCTTTATACCTTAGTCTCTTCAAATGGTTGGAGAAAATGCGGGTCCTGGCAAGACCTCAGCCACCAGACGGTTTTTACGACATGCTGCAAGATCCTTGGGTTCTGAGGAAGGACATTCCTTTATTCATTTGTTCATTCGAGTATTCTACTCTGTACAGGGAACAGGGCTGAGTGTTGTGGATACAGTAGTGAACAAGGTAGACCAGCTGCCCACCCTCACAGAGCTGGCATTTTGTTAGTAAAGAGATGCAGAAAACAAGTCAACACACACATGAGAGAATGACAGATTTTGCCAAGTGGCATAAAAGAACTATCTAGAGCGGCATTTCTCAACCTTGGCACTGTTGTCATTTTGGGCTGGATCCTTCTTTGTTCCAAGGGGGCTGTCCTGGGTTGTAGGATTTTTAGTCACATCCTCGGCCTCTACCCACTAGACTTTCCCAGTCGTGACAATCAAAAAAGTCCCCAGTCATGGCCAGATGTCCTCTGGGGGACAGAATCCGCCCCTGGCTTTTGAGAACAAGTGATCTAGAGGAAGGTTATAGAGAATGATTTTGGCTGGGTTGGTCAAGAAAGGCCTCTCTGAGGAGATGACATTTAAGGAGAATCCAAGTGCTTTTAAGGGCAAAACCAAGTGCAAGGGCCCTGAGAGGAGGGGGAGAGCTTGGGGTTTTGGAGAACAGAAAGGAGGCGGCTGGTGAGACAAAGCCAAGTGAACAGGGTCGGTTCGTTTGAGCTGAGGCAGGAGACGCCCAAGCCAGACATGTGGGGCCTCGCTGGCTGCGGTAGAGGCTGGAGTTCATCCCAAGTGCGGGAGGAGCCACTGGAGGTTTGTTTTTGGAGGGTGGGTGCCGTGGGGGAGGGGGGCATGATCAGATTTATGTTATAAAGAGTTCATTCCGGTTTTTAGTCAGGCCAGAGCAGCGGCAGTGGTCCCCGTCTTGGAGGCAGTGGTCTTTGGGAGAGGTAATGATGGCCTGGGTCCAGGTGAGGTCATGGGAAGGGGACAGAGCTGATATCTCTTGTGCAGGTGGACTGCTCAGGTGTGGATATTGCGAGAGGGGAGGGAGCACTCAGTGATGAAGTTTGGCTTCGGTCCCCGGGTGACCCCGGTGCCATTTATTGGGACAGAGAGGAAAGCCAAGGGCTGGTGTTGGACCTACTGATCTATGGGGGAAGAGCCTGGAGCTCAGTGGGCAGGTCTGACCAGAGACACACCTTTGGACTCTCTCAGCGTGTAGCTGATGTTCGGGGCCAGCATGTGGGTGAGATCACCACAGAGCCCCAGGGAAAGACCTGGGAGACACCGACATTTAGGGATCAGGCAAAGAATATGGACCCTGCAGAGGAGACGAAGAAGTAATAGCCAGGGGAGTAGAGGGAAACCCAGGAGAGAGTAAAGTTCAGGAATCCGTAAAGAGAATGTTTCAACAAAGAGAGAGTGGTTAACCAGGTAAAATGCCCCCGAGAGATGGGGTAACGGGGTGGCAGAGCAGAGTCTGCTGAGTTGGCCAGCACGGGAAACACTGGCAACCTTGGCAGGGCAGTTTCCACAGAGCGGCCGGGACCGAAGACTTGTTGGGCTGGAGAATCCAAGGCATGTGAGGAAGGCAGTTGGGCCTGCAGGAGGAGACTGATTCTCTGAAAACGTTTGCCGCGAAGAGATGTAGTGACATGGGTTGGTCGCTGGAGAAGGACATGGCGTGAAGGAGAGCCCTTTGTTTTTTTTTTTATTTTTTATTTTTTTAAAGGTTTTTTGTTTATTTGAGAGAGAGAGAGCGAGTGAGAGAGCAGAAGCAGGGGGAGCAGCAGAGGGAGAGGGAGAAGCAGGCTTCTCCGATGAGCAGGGAGCCCGATGTGGGGCTTGATCCCAGGATCCCGGGGTCATGACCTGAGCCGAAGGCAGTCGCTTAACTGACTGAGCCACCCAGGCGCCCCCAGGAAAGCCCTTTAAATGGGCTCTTCTAGAATGTGTCTGTATGCTGATGGGAAAATCTAGTAGAGAGAAAGTGAGGGTCCAGACGAGAGGGAAGGAAAAAAAAAAGATGAATGAATCCTTGAGAAGGTGAGAGGGGTCAAGGGCAGGGGACGGCCCCTGTAGGAAGCTGATAGAGTGCCAGGTGCAAAAGTTCTGCCATTGATCACTTTGAGGGTTCCCTAAAGCATGCATGCATTCATTCATTCATTCCCTTGGCTGTCACTGAGCACATTTGCATGGCACTGGAGGTCTGTGCCCTCAGAAACCTCCTGATCTGCTGAAAGCCATAGTCATGTGGGCAAGGGGAAGGTGGAGAAGAGGTGCCCAGGTGCCGAAAGCATGCCCATCTCGTCTCCTCCTCTGTTTGGCCAGAGGGGGGCCCTGCCCACTTCCCCAGTCCTGACACTGAGCATGAGCAACAGACCTGAGATCTGGTCCATGGGCCTCCGCAGACCTCTGGGATCACCATTTGTGGGCCTTGTAGTGATGCCCTAGGATGCCCATCCCTGATTGGGATGTTGAGTGGTGTGCCCTGGGCCACATCCCTCCTTGGGGAGCAAGTTCAAGGTGCCTGTGGGGTCTGACCAGGCCTCTGGGCTGCTCCAAGGGGCCAGGGTGAGGACTGTGCCGGCACGGAGCATGGAAAGCCTTGGGCGTGAGGTGGGGCCTGGAGGGGGCTGCTTAGCACCAACCTGGGGGGCGTCTTCCCAAGTACGTACTTATCCTGGGGTACCTGCTCTTCTTTGCGATTCTGGGGGTGACTAAGTGGTGAATAAGACAGATACGATCTCTGTTCTCATGCATCCTAGTTCTTGCTTATGGACACTGACGACAGACACATAATCAAATAATCAAATAAGACAATTACAGATGGTTATTAAGGGCTGTGAAGGACATGAACAGGGGCTTGTGCCAGGGAGCAGCTGCATGGGAAAAGGGGGTGTGTGTGTGTGCTCACATAGGGGTCAGAGCAGGTGTCTCCGAGAAGGTGACCTTTGCAGGGAGCCCTGAGGGCGGAAAAGGAGCCAGGATGAGTGTTTCATGGAAGTTCTGGTTGGGAATGCGTCTGGTGTGTCTAAAGACAGGTAGGTGAGCGTGGCAGGCGTCCAGATAACAAGCAGGTATTAAGAGAAGGGGCCCCAGGAACAGCCAGCGGCCGGCGTATGCAGGATCTCGTGGGCCCTGGCACGGTGTCCTGATTTCATTGTAAGGGCCATGGGAAGCAGGTGGAGGGTTTTCAGCAGGGGAGAATGTGAGCGGGCAGGTGTGGAGACTCTTGAGGGGGAAGAGTGACAGCAGGGGACCCAGTGAGGAGGCAGGGGTGGTTTGCTGGTGAGGTGGCCACAGCCCGGGTGCCGATGTGGGCATGCTGGGGTCGCCAGCTCACGCCCACCCACCTGCCCAGCCAGCCGGTGCAAAGGAAAGGCAGCAGCTAGCCCGGGGAGGGGCTGGCCAGTCTGGTCCCAGGCGGTGGGGTGAGGGGGCGGCACGCAGGACAGCCCAGACTCCCCAGTGAACTGGCCAAGTCCCAGAGGAAATCTCCCTCGTGGGAGTCAGGCCTTTTCTTAGCAGGGTAGCAGACGGGGGGTGTGCCCTTGACCTTTTGTCTGTTAGCAGACAGAGCATCTCAGCACCTGAAGAGCACAGGTGTGTGCACAAACCTTCCCGGTTCCTGGCACGAGCTTTAGAATTGATCAGGACGCCGACACAGATACTGTCGCTTCCCATCTGTTCACCGCAGGATGGGCATGTTCCTTTCTGCCGTTCCCGGGGGTCCCAGAGGCGGGGCTGCTTCACCATGGTCCTGGGCGTGTAGCTTGTAGAGCCGGTGTGCTAATGTGCTGCACGCTGGGGTCGCCAGTCCAAGAAGGCTCCCCAGGCTCTCAGGTCCAGCTCCCCAGGCATCTTGGATCCCTCCCGACAGCTGCCAAGGGAGAGAGAGCTGGGTGACTCGGCTGGTGTGATCCAGTGCGGCTCTTCCCCAGCCCCCTTGGAGCTATTGCTCCAGACGGTTTGTTTATAATGCTAAACATATCAGATAATTGAAAGCTAATGCTTCTGTCTGGATCACTAGACATAATATGCCTGGATAACAAATCAATTTCCTTATTGCCCTACAAGGCTTCGAAGTCAAATGCACGGCACATTCGTTGTGTGTGTGCGTGTGTGTGTGTGTGTGTGTGTGTGCGCGCACAGACTTGTGCTCATGCATGCGTGGGCTCCGATGCTGATTTGTTAAGAAATGGAATTCTAGGCTAGTTTCCCCAGGTACTGAGCTCCATCCTGCAGTGCGGGCCCGCGTCCTAGAATCGGGGTTCAGGTGAGAAGGGGATAGGAGCCTCAGGTCTGACGGGGAAGTGTCTGGAGGGAGGCGGTATCTGTGCACAGCCTTGTTAGCTGACGCTCTTGCGTTCCGTGTTGGAGGGGAGTGGGGCATCTGAGAAATGCCCATTTCAGCTGCCTCCTGCCAGGAGGCACCTCTAAGAATAGATTTACAGAATATGATATTAGTGGCTTATGCTTAGGTGCCACCAGGAAAAGTGTGACTACACCTCTAAGAATACTTCACTTATCTCTCGACCTTAATTATCCAGAAAGGGGATTAGAAACAAAGACAAGGACACGTATCTACCTATTTGTGTGTGTGTGTTTATGTTCTCTTAGATCTTTATTCAGGTTCTATTTATTTTCCTTCTCTGATTCCAGCAGAGTAATGGAATCTGCTATTTCTCATTCGGGTGCTAGGCATCAGCACTGAATTGAGGGCTAAGACATTGCCTCATCTAATCCTTACATCAACTGGATTTCCTATTTGGCTGGAGCCAGAGAGCTAGTATCTCTGAGGACGCTGAGAACCAGAGAGCTTCGAGAGTAACTGACCCAGGGGCATCCAGCTTCCAAGGGCCAGAGCTGGGTGTCTGCTTCTGGTCAGCCTGCCTCCAGGGCACCCACGCTTAGCCTCTGGGCTCGGAGGGGCTGCCGAGCAGACTGGTCGCAGCACACTGCAAGGGAGGAAGGGCTCTGGGGGGTGATGGCCCACAGCCCGAAAGCAAAGGAAGAGCCACGAAGCTGCTGAAAATGGACACAATAACCATTAGAATTTAGGAATCATGTCAGGGTAGGCCCATTTGGGTAGGGACACAAATTCTGCCTGCTTCAGGAACCTGTGAGGGTGTCACTGGGTGATAGAGCTCAGCAGGCTAGGTCACGGTGATCCAAGATCATCAAGAAAATATAAGTCATGTCTGTCTACTCTGCTTAAAAAGGCGAGGAGGTGTGTAATGCATTTTAGGGGGAAAAAGAAACATCTAGCAAGGAAGTTAAAACATGCAAAGATTTTGCATTTAAATTTAGTTGTCCGGAAAATTTGGTTATGAAGAATAGCTCGTTAATAGCAGTGAGAAGTCACAGTGAAAATAACAGTGATCTTACAGCAAGGGAGGAGAGAGAAAAGGTCGCAAACATGGCCAGCCATGTGTAAAGGAAGGAAGGAGGCTCGCTTGTCCCACCAACCAACCCCTTGTCTTGCCGAATTTCCGGTGACGAGGAATGTTCTGTAAGGTGAAGGGAGACACCGGTCTTGCCCTTCTCATGGGCCTCCCCATCAACTTCAGTCCCTTGGTGATGGATGGAAGGGGGTGGATGTCTCAGTGTTCTAGAGTTTTCTATGTATAGGACTTAAATATTGGAGTTATAAACAACTCTTAAACATATCCACATGACATGTTTTTAATTAAAATATGGACCACACAGTCTGTACCATCTCATTTTTATATGCTTGGAGATTGCCAGTTCATTTCCATATTGGCTCCAGCCAAACAGAAGGAGGGAGAAAGCAATGGTACAAAAGCACAGTCGAATTGATTCTAGTACAAAGGTTTTTTATCTTTTCCCTGGATGTTTTAATTAATATTTCACTTGTGCCCTAGCTCATCCCCAGAAGGGGTGGGGAAGCAGCTCTCTGTGATTCCAGGACTGGGTCCTGTCGTTGTGAGTCACTGGGAGTGGCTTCATTTCTGGTGGTTTTTCTCCTACTCCCGAAGAGGCTGGGCGCAGGCACAGTCCCTCAACTCCGGCACACCCCGCTCCACCTGACAGCAGCGTGCTCTTTGACCACAGAGGCTCACCTAGGCCTCATTGAGGTTTTCTGAACTGTAGCCCAAAGCCCGGCTCTGGCTTGGTTGCTCAGCGTTGTCATGAATTAAGCCTCCCTGCCTCCCTTCTCTCTGGAAAAGTGTTGCACATTCCCTCTTGGTGAAGAGTCATGATTCTGGGGTGTCAAGGAAGGGCAGTGGCCAGAGGGGAGGGACAGGGCACTGCATTGACTCTCTGGATGGAGCATTTCCCATTGCCGAGAAGGACAAAGCTATGCAGAAGATGAACTCTCAGTGAGAGGGAAAGACTCCTGAGGGGGGCTCCAGCCAGAGCTGGGTAAGGGAGACCATTATTGCTCCTGGGGTGTGTAACCTGGATTGGGCCGTGGTCCAGTGCACCAAAGAGCCCCTCATTTCCTCTCAAGTAATGCCCTTGACTTGCAGGAGGTTGGGGAGCCATAGCTTTTGTTGTTCTTCTCTCACCTGGACCCAGGGACCTAGAGGCAAGCTTTTTGGTTTTGGCCTGGGGCCTCTTAGGGTTTGCTCAAAGCAGTCATTTTTTTTTAAAAGGGTTTTTTTATTTGAGAGAGAGTGCACGAGTGTGGGGAGGGACAGAGGGAGAGGGAGAAGCAGGCTCGCTGCTGAGCAGGGAGCCCAACGTGGGACTCGATCCCAGGACCCCGAGATCATGAACTGAGCCGAAGGCAGATGCTTAACTGACTGAGCCACCCAGGCGCCCCCAAAACAGTCATTTTTAAAACTGTTGGCTGTTTCAAACCACGGAACACCGTCTTCAATAGTGATCTTAAGGCAGAAACCTTATATGAGGTAGGGCTTCCCAACTATGGACATTCTGGGCCAATAATTCTTTATTGTGGGGCCTGTCCTGGGCATCTGTGGACAGTTTAGGAGCATCCCTGGCCCCTGCCCACTAGATGCCGGCATCATTCCCTTCCTCCCAGCTGGGACCAACAAAAATGTCCGCAGACATTTCCCAATGGTCCTTGGGGGGCAGGATGGCCCCTTGCTGAGCGCCACTGTATAAGAGGTGACTCAAGTGGGGGTACTTTAGCCAGGATGGGAGCCTCCTCTCTGCCCCTGCCCCTCACTGCTCCCCAGGAAAGCGAGCAGGCTGAGAATGAAGCTGCAGATCTCTGCAGGGCCGGCCCCGCCACGCACTCTGTGCCCAAGCGGACGAACGCAGAATCTCGTAGTCCCACCGGCCTGAGTTCCTGGCATGGCTCTGAGCTCTTTCTCTCCCATGGTGAGGTGGGTTCCTGAGACGCCTCTGCGGGGATGCACCTGGCACAGCCTGCGGTCCTGGAACGGGGTGACCAGCGACTGCGCCCCACAGGGTTCAAATGCCGAACCTTCCTTTAAACAGTGATCATCATCGATTGTTTTTCAAGGGACAAAGTTAAGCGCTCAGGGAAGATAGCCTGGACACCCAGGAAAGCATAATAAAAGGAGAAGCCACATACTAGAGGCCAAGGTAACTACTGTTTACCACGAACAAAACCAAACCAAACCTACTGTCATATTTATCCTATTTGTTATGTTTTTAGAGGCTGCCTTCCCCACTTAAACTTGTAGCACACAGCAGCTACCAGAGCTCCCACAGCTGACTGCCCCCCCGGGGCTGGTACCGAGTGGTGAGTCACCGGCGGACTTGGCAGGTGCCCCACCGATGTCATCCACAAATGTCAGGCTGTACCTTCGCCTCAGAAGCCGCCCTGAGCTGCCGGCCGTGCATTCCCTGAACCTGTTCCTAATTTCTGCTTGAGCAGTTTTCCTGGAGGTCATGAATGACAGATTAACTGCCCCTCCACGCTTCTGCCAAATGGAGTTTTTATCAATGATTGCTGAGAAATGACAACTTCCAGCAGAACCATGATGCCATGTTTAGCTTGAAAACTGGGAAAAGACTGCTCAGTTTCTACAAAGCACAGGGTTAAAAATAACCATCCCGGCTTGCGCTCCCTGAGGACTTACTGTGTGTCCCGAGCTGCCGTTCCGTTTGGGCTTTTTAACACGGCCTTTCAATTCTCACGTCATTCTTACGCTGGGGCTATTTTATTACCCCATTTGACAGATGAGGAAACCGAGGCACAGACAGGTGAAGTCCCTTGGACAGGGTCACACATGGACAGAGGTAGCGACGGGGCCAGGATATGCATCCTGGCAGCCTGGCTTGAGGCAGGGGCCTGTCGGCGAGCTTCTTCTATAAAAGGCCAGTCTCTGCCACACTTCCTCAGCCCAGCTCCATCTCTGTAAGCGCAAAAGCCGCTGCAGACCACCCTAAATGAAAGGGTAGGAACCCTGAAATTTGAATTTCGTATACTTTTCACATGTCACAAAATAGGATTCTGCTTTTTTTTTTTATGTGTGAACTATTCTTAGCCCTCAGGCTGTACAAAGACAGGTGGCGGACTGGATTTGGCCAGCAGGCTGTAGCTTGTTGACCCGACTCAAGAGTCCAGGCTCTTTACCGCACCAGGGCACCGCGGCTGTGCTAAGTCTCTTTCCCTGTACGGGGAACCTCAGACCCAGTGGAGGAGGCAGGGGCCGGAGTCTCTTGACCAGGGAGCCTTTTGCACCAAGGAGTTTATTTGTTGCCCCGCCGTATCTCCGAGTGAGCCTATGTCAGGGATGGGCCGGCGTGTGCCCATCAGGACACGAGGGCTAAGAAGGGTAAACTGATAGAATGCACCGATGATTGACAACTTGGCCATAAATAAAAACACATTTACGGGCTTCTAATGAGGGCGAAGAAAAATGATTTCATTTATTTAAACAACTGATTGATAGCTGCTTGTCAGGAACAGACCCTAGTCTGTGGGCTCCGGTGAATGAACGGTCATCTGTAGGAATAGCGTGATCTACTTGGTAGATCACACTGGACCGATGGTCCAGTGAATACACCCGAGGGGCACTGGCACAGTGCCTTACTCCTTCTGGTATTCCTTTTCACCTGACATGGAGCCAGGGTCCCTGCCCTGGCAGGACCAGACCAAGCAAACCGCCCTGGGGCCATAGGCTTCCAGGGAGAAGACTTTGGAGTTGGAATTCAGTCCCGACCTGGCCACCTGGTCCCTGTCCCCAGCAGATGTCAGTGTGTCTGGCTGCTCAGCAGGGGCCCCGAGAGAATGTGGTACAAAACGGGCTCTCTGCATACCTTGTCACTGTGAGGCTTTGAAATGCTTCCAGGGGCCCTGGCCACCACTGCCCTGCGGCCTTCCTGGTTCTGGCTCCACTCAGTGGCAGATGGAAGAGCCACGGGTGTGGTGGGGCCAAGGAAGAGATGTCTGGGGAAGGCGGCTGCCACTTTTCTGGCCTCAGTGTGCCTTGGATAGCTGTGGGTTGCAGGATGAGCGAAGAGGGTACTCAGACGTCGGGGGCGCTGATGGGAGCATCGGATCCTGGGAGGGCAGGGTGGGTATCAGAGGGCCTTCTCCTGAGGCCTCTTGGAGCTCCTTGGGATAGAGATGTGGATGAGTGGTAATTTCTCACACAACTCTGGAATCAGAAAGGGCCTTAACAAATCAATAGCCGGATGGTTCTTAACCTGGGGACCCCAAGAGCTATAATGGAGGATGTTTGTCCCTGGCATTTTGTCAATATCCAAAAAAAAAAAAAAAAAAGAGCAGTAATCAAACCTATGACAAGCCCGCTTCCTTTGCTTATAGAACTTTCAAGTTCCTTTGCTTTGGGTGGACCTTATCCACTGGGAGAGTTAGTGCTGGTTTATATCTGTTGATAAAAAGCTCTGGTGAGGGCACCTGGGTGGCTCAGTTGGTTAAGCGACTGCCTTCGGCTCAGGTCATGATCCTGGAGTCCCGGGATCGAGTCCCACATCGGGCTCCCTGCTCAGCAGGGAGTCTGCTTCTCCCTCTGACCCTCTTCCCTCTCGTGCTCTCTATCTCTCATTCTCTCTCTCTCAAATAAATAAAATCTTTAAAAAAAGAAAGCTCTGGTGAATGGTGATTTATATCTTCGATTAATAAATCCGAGAAGATGAATTAATTATTACTTAATAAATGTATAGTGTGCCTGCTCCACACAAACCTCCTTAAATAGGAAGTGTCTTGGGAGAAAGCTCTAAACGGAAATCTTTGTGACAAGGAAGAAGAGAAGCTGCTGAGCTAGGGAAACCCTCTCCTTTTGCAAATGAAGACACAAGAGACCCAGGAGACCCAAGAGGTCAGAGTTCTGGCTCAAAGCCACGGGTCTTTAGGTCCCAGAGGTGAAGCCAGAACTGGGTTCCTTGGTCTCACCTTCTTTCTGTGCCTCCCTGGCCCCCAGCCTGCCCCCTCTTTCCTGGACTCGGTTCTGCCCAATCAAGCTGTCTGTTCTTGAACTCCAGGTGGGTTGGGCTGTGGTCACCCGAATGAGGCGGTCAGTGTCTGGACCCTGGGGGACCCCGAAGTGGGTGTATGCTCCTTCTGAGCCTTTTCACTCAAAAACCATGCCCACCCGCAAGCTACCCTCCCCCTCCCCCTTTTTAAACCCACATCATTTGTGTCATCTTCCTGGCCACATGAGAAAATGAGCTGTCCTTAGGAAGTCCCAAAAAGGAAAACAAAAGCGAGCGGAAGGTAGATAAGTCCTGAAGCCCAATGGGGAAGCTGGGTTTCGAGTCTTTAAAAAGGAGAGCTTTCTGGAGCCCAGAGGGGACATTAAATGCTGTCCCCGGGCCAGGTGCTCTGGGTCTCATGATGGTCCCATCAGGCAGGGGGTGTGCAAGCCCCCTCAAGGAGGGAGGAACCGTGGCTCAGAGACACCTGGCCATGTGGCAGAAGGCCTGGCTTGCATGTGGACGATTCAGGATTCGATCCCAGGTCTCTCTGGCTCTAAAGACAGCACCTTACTTGTGGACCCTGGCCAACCTGAACCCTGTCTTTCCTCCTCCCCCTGCAGACACATAGAGAACTGGCGAGGTCTGCACACGCTGAACGCCGTGGACATGGAGCTCTACACAGGCCTCCAAAAGCTGTGAGTGCACCAGACCTCGGGAAGGGCCGAGAGTGGTGGGCGGGCAGGGGGAGCCCACTGCCTCTGGGCTGCCCTCGGCACTTTCCTCCTCCATTCCTCTTTTAGTAGAGTCGGTACCACCCACTTAGGGAGTGTCCACGCCTTCAAAGGCCATCCGCTCACTCACCCATGCTTCCCCTCAGCCCAGAAGACAAGGGGGGCTGTGTGGTCTCATCTGTAGTTAGGGATTCGGGGCAGGACCCGAACCCAGGTCTCCCGGCTAGTGATCTTCCCTCAGCCCCATGTTTCACGAATGGTCCCCCTAGCCTGCAAAATTCCCCAGGCCCCTCCTCCTCCTTTGGACTTCAGTGGTGGTGGTCGTGGGGGGTTTGGCGTGGGGGAGGGAGTGTCCACAAAGGGGGTTGCAGCCCTGTAGTCGCTGGACCAGATTCTTGAGCAGGAGACCTGTTACCCTCTTGCCAGGATGAAGAGATTATAGTTGCCGGCTCATCCCAAACCCTCACCCAGGTCCCAGTGGTGGGGGTGAGCCCAGACGCCCTCCGCGGGGCACCCAGTGATGCTGATGATGAGGAACTGCGTTCAGTTCACAGGGGCGGCTGGAGGTCCATGACCTCCTGTCAGCCTCAGCCCGGAGCAGATGTCCCTCTGCTCTGTAAGCTCTGCTGACCCTGTTTTTCTCTCTCTCTCCAGGACCATTAAGAACTCAGGACTTCGGAGCATCCAGCCCAGAGCCTTTGCCAAGAACCCCCACTTGCGCTATATGTGAGTAGAGCTGGGTCCTGGGCTGCAGGGAGTGGGTGGGGGTGGGGGGAGACACATGGCAGGGAGGGTGCTGGGCAGGGGAGCTAGCTGGCGACCTGGGGTCTAGGCCTGGCTTTGTCACTGTGTGCCCCGGGCCTCAGACTTTGCCTCTTAAAAATGAGGGTTTGGGATTTGAGCATCTCTAAGATTCCTGTGAGAAGGAGGAGCCTAAACCAGGGCTTAGAGCCTCCTCACTCCCAAGGTTGTTTGCTTTTCATTTGCAATTTTATGGGACTGTAAGTAATAAGAAGTCCCACTCATCTGGGATGTGAATGCTACACCTCTGAGACCATTTTTGGGTCCCTAAGTGTGTGTCCGTGCGTCCCTGTGTGTTGGGTGCCGTTGGAAGAAGAGGGAAGGCAGGGCCAGACCAAGCGCCATGTCTAAGTAGGTTCTGGGTTCACTGGAGAAGGGCTTCGAGAATGGCACCTGTACCTGAGGTCACACAGCTTCGTTTGGGACAAGTTGCAGGCCACATGGCTCCGGGTGGGATTCTTGTCTGTACTTCCCTTCCCCCACCCTTCCCCCTCCCTTCCATGTCTGATGGTGGAGGGGCCTCCTCAGGGTTGGACCTGTGAGGGTAGAATCAAATGAGCTTACTGCTTTCTCTCCAAGCCTTGTTCTCCACGGAAGACTCTGGGATTCAGTGGGAGGACTGCCATATCCTGGGGAGAAGGTGGGCTTGAGAGGAAGCCTGGGGAGATGGTTAGGGGAAACACCAACCTCCTGTGCCCACAGGGGGTGCTTGCTGTCTGGTCACCTCTTCTTCCAGGATGGTGGCCGTCTTGGACATCCATTGGGCACCTTCCCCGAGAGAGCAGAGATTCTGCAGGGACCAGGTGGGGAGGGAGGGGTCTGTTGTATTTGGGGATGAAAAAAATGGAGCAGTGATGGGCAGGTGAGTCTTTCCTTTGTCCACGTGACCGTTGTGCTGGCTGAGGCACTTTGCATTTGCTAATGGAAGGGCAGCGCACTGGATTGGAGTCTCCTCTGAAGAGGCAGAGCCTCCGAGGGAAGCTCTCAGAAAGTGGCAGAAAGGGAGGAAGAGAAGGAGAAGGGCTTCTGGAGGATTGTGGTGGGAGGGGTGGTTCTTTTCGGGGATCCTCTGTGTGCTTTCTCAGGCACATAGTGAGTGCGTGGTGTGTGTGTGTGTGTGTGTGTGTGTATTTATCAGTTATGGCCACCCTTCTTTGTGCTAAACTTTCTTTCCTCCATCTGGGAATGGCACACACTGTAAGGCCCTTGCTCAGGGCCCAGTGTCGCAGCTTCAGACCTCCCAGTTGTCTCATCCAGCTGTTGCCCCCATCTCCGAGGCGAGCATCTGTGGGGAGATTCTCCCGATGTGCGTTCTCTGCAGCTGGAGGTGTAGCTGGGACCAGAGGAGGGCTTTGGACCAGTTGTCCCAGGTGTTTATTTTATTGGGGATTTGAATTTCAATGTAAAATATCCCAGGGGAAAAAGCTTTTGACCTCTGAGGAGTCTTTCTTTTCGTGCTAATTCATACAAAGTTCACAAAGCTAACCGCCCCTGGCCGATCAGGTGGGGACGGTGGAGGCTGGGGACCACATGTTCCCTGCTACAGGGTCAGCTAGCTGACTGTTGCTCTGTGGAGGCAGGGCCTCATGTGGCCAGACTGACTGTTTTTTTCAAGAAGAGCTAAAGGTCTGGTGAAACCCCTCAAGTTTTAAATGCTTGGCAATGAAAAACAAAACCCCTCAACTCCATGGGCCAAACGAAACAGCTCCGTGGGCAGAAGAGGACACACGAAGTGCCAATTTGTGGTCTAGGGTATTACTTGGGGGAGAGAAGCTGTCAACTTGGAAGAAGCTCTGTCCCCTTCGCTCAAGGACAGTGGCTAGGTGCTCATGCCCTAGAGCTTACAAGGCATTGTGTCACCCATAGCTCCCGGGGAAATTGAGGGGGCTTTGGGACCCGTCGCATTTCTTTGGGCCACAGAGGTGGGAGTGGGGGTGCATCTCAGGTTACAAGTGTTTCTGAAATGGAATGTACTGGAACATTCCCTTGACTTACCCTTGAGGTCCTGGAAGAAGCCTGTGACCCATGTCTCCTTGGGGATGATCTGGGGTCTGGTGGGTGGTGGCCGTGATAGGCTGATGGGGTTTTGCAAGACTCCCAGGGTTTAGGGGGCAGAAGGGGTCTGGTTGGAGTAGTTCTGTTGATAGCTGCGAGCCTGCCCATGACCTCGGGCCCTGTCTTCTCCCGGAAGCATTGGCCAGCTTTTGCCAAAGCACTTGCTGTTGGCAAGAAGGATGGTTCACTATCAATATATCCCCAGTTTGGGCCTGGTTGTACATCAGGGGCCATTAGGATTCTCAGCTTGGTAGGAGAAATTCAGCACCTGTCGAGGGGCTCCCCTAGGCACCGTGGGGCTTCCAGGGGAGTCTAAGGGTCACAGAGGAGTCAAAGGGTCAAGGTGTAAGTGCTGGCTTCATCGATGAGTTTCTTTATGAACTTTTCCCACTTACGAGGACACACCCCCAATCCCAACAGAGTGAATTTCCCGGCAGCTTCAGGACATTTTTCTCCTGGCAAATGGGCCAGGTTTCTCTGCTCTCTCACAGCATCTTCTATTTCTGTCCTCTAAATGCGGTTGCGAGTCTTCAGGCCCCAGCTGAGCAATCACAAGATGATCACTTACTCCAACACTAATTGCCAAGCCCTGGCTTGGCGGCTTTTTCTTTTTTTTCTCCCCCCTCCCTCTTTTAGGGTGATGGCTGAGAAGTCTTTTCTTGTCCCTTCTGTACAGAATAAGAAGCAGGAAGTGAAATCATCACCCCCTGTACCAGTGTCAAGTTGTCCAGGTTGTTCTGACTGGCTCAGTTTTCCCTCACTTCTAAGCTGCTGTTGCATTACTCAGGGTCCGCTTCTTCCTCGGGCCAGAAAATGAACCGATGTTAAGGCCAAGTTTTCGTCACGAAGAAGGCTGGGGAGGAGGGCTCTTGTGTCCAGCTTCAAGGTTTATGAGCGACTGGCCCATCTTCTCTTGACTCCTTCGGTGTTCTCTGTGCTTTACTGAGTGTGAGAAAAGGAAATATTGATTCATATACAGCAAGGGAGATCCTGTCTGAGAGACTGGAATATCCTTGACCGTTAGGTCCTTTCCTTGATCTTCAAGATTTTTGGATTGAGGATTCTTAAGGATAAGGATTTTCCAAGTGGATAATTGGAATTGCTATTTGCTAATCTGCAAAATGGGCACAATAACAGGGCCCCCTTTGCGGATGGGATGTGGGGAAGATGAAGTGACCGGAGGCGCATACAGCTCTCAGCCCAGTGCCCGGTAAATGGTCAGCGTTCAGAAATGGCAGTCGCTAATAATGATAGTAATTATTGTGATTTGTGGTGATGATAATAGAACCGAAGAGGGGGAACCAGTTGGCCTCGATGATGATTCTGACTGTGACTTTATTCTGGAAAAGTCGTAGATCTGTTCTGCAGTGGTGTCCACCTCTCTGGCATCTGGAATACTCCTCTCTGCAATCTCTCGTGTCTTTCTTCCTTGAATACCGACAAACGAACCCTGATAGATTCCCTGTTCTCTCCACTTAGTCCCCCTGCTCTCCTTCTCGACAGTGTTAGTTTCAGAAAGGACCCAAACAATTCAGCGGATGAGCTTACCCCTTAGTTTCCATCTGATTGGAGGGCGCATCCACCCGCATGACTGAAATTGGACTGTTTGCCGAATTTCCCAGCCCCACCTCTGCAGCTGGCTCATCTCTTCCCTTCTGGGGTTGGTCTTCCCTGACGTGGCTCACACATCAGCCGGATCTCCACAGTCTGGGGTCCCCATAGCACAATGACGTAGATGATTTTCTATGAACCGCACTAACATGGCGGGTGGTATGTTCTTTCCTCTGTAGAGGACGTCAGGGTTTTCCGAGTGCTGTCCTGTAGTAGAACATCCATGAAGTCCTCTGATTCTCTTTCCAGGAATCTTTCCACTGTAGCTCATGGGCCAGAAGGCGCAATGTTTTCCACTGAAGCAATTAAAACATTTTTTTCTTATGATGGTTAGAAAATTGCATAAAAAAAATGCTGGTATGGGGGCACCTGGGTGGCTCAGTCGGTGAAGCGTCCGACTCTTGATTTTGGGCTCAGGTCATGATCTCAGGGTTGTGAGATCGAGCCCTGCATCAGGCTCTGTGCTCAGCACGGAGTCTGCTTTGGATTCTCTCCCCCGACCCCCGGCCCTCTGCCCCTCCCCCCACCTCTAAATAAATAAATAAATAAATAAATAAATAAAATCTTTTAAAAAGTGCTGGTATCAGGAGAGAAGGAAAGGCTAGTGTTGATTGAGAACTTACTGTGTGCCAAGGACTGTGCCTGGTGTTTTTGCAAACATCACTCCTCTCGGTAACTGTAGGTTAGCGTTCCTCTATTGCCATTCCATAGATGGGAACATTGAGGCTCAGAAATCATAACTGCCTTCCCCCAAGTTCACACAACAGTTAGTGGAGCAGCCAGGACCTGGACTCTCATCCCTTTGCCT
The DNA here is from genome assembly GCF_003265705.2 of Callorhinus ursinus. Taxonomy (NCBI): domain Eukaryota; kingdom Metazoa; phylum Chordata; class Mammalia; order Carnivora; family Otariidae; genus Callorhinus; species Callorhinus ursinus. Next base: position 7,335,398 of record NW_027397107.1, read on the forward strand.
CTGAGGTTGGTGTACTGTTCTACAGTCCTCACGTGTTTGTCTCTCTCTCTAGTTGTCCAGCAGGAACTCCTTATGGGAGGGTTGGGAGTCTAAAGTTTTATTAGAGCTGATGTTTCCCCTGGGGATTTAGCACCATCCATCCTCAAAGACCTCTGTTGTGAAAGCTCTGTTTGGTTTCTTTTCCTATTCAGGTCAAATCCTATAACAACAGTTACGTTACAACCCGAATATCTTTATCATAAAAGATTCTTAGCATTCGCCTATGGCTCGCTCATTTCCAAGAATATGCAGTGTGAGATTCCAGCAAGCCAAAAGAATTTTTATTTAATTCCTTGGAGGTGTTGTGGTCAGATTTCTCTCGCATTCTATTTCTTGCGTTTTCTCCCACAGCTCTGGGCGCCACATTGTTACTCCTCTCTGTCCTCAGCAAACGTGCACTTGATCTTCAGCTTGGGATAGCCAACCCCGAGCTGACCTGTGTGGGAATGCGATGGGGTGAGGAGGGGGAGAATGTCCTGATTTGAGCATGATTGTCTTGTTGTGTTCACAAGGAGGGAAAGTCAGCAGCCCTGGGCAGGTAGGAAAGAGGAAGTGGCCAGAGTCCTTACCATTGCCGGACTCGGCTGAGAAGGCAATACACTCCTCTTGAGGTTATTGGGATGGAAGCATGGTGAGACTGATTTCTTATGTTTTGTAAATCACTCAGTGCTTTTTCTCCTTGAGATCACCCCCCTTTCTGGGATGCAAGACAATGGGTAGATATTTTATGGGTAGACCTTTGCCTCTCTTCCTGCTCCTTCCCTCAGCCCTGAGACGTTCCTCCGCACCCCAGAGGGATTGGTGAGTGGCACACTTGTCCTCTCACTGCTTCTCCACATGGGCTCTTCCTCCTTTGTTCCACTGGAGGACTTAGCCACTGAGCACTGTATAGTTAATAGCGTGGGCTTTGGAAATAGAAAGGCCAGGGTTCGAATCCTGGATCCTCCACGTCTGGTGTAATGAGCTTCTCCATCTTACTTAGGCAAGCTACTGATCCACCATGAGTTTTGAAGGGACCGTAAGACCTCCTACGTCATAGGATTGTCCTGAGCCTCCACTAAGACAGTGCTTAGAAAATGCTTCAGACAGTGCTTTATGAAAGACTCTGTATATTTTTTGCTGTTATTAATGACTTCTCCCCTGCTCTTTGGTCTCTGATTCCACAGAATCATAGGTAATTAAAGCTGGAAGGGGCTCTAGAGTTATAACCCCCCCCCCCAATTTATATTCCTGTACCTGCTCCCACCCCTGCCCTTTGGATTCCTTTAAATTGCCTATTTGACATCTCCGTTTGGGTGGCTAAGATGCAGGTCACACCGAACTTGGCCCAAAACAGAATTCTTGATTTCAGTCTACCTCCTCTCTCCAAACCCGTTTCCCCTGGGTGTTTCTTGTCTCTGTAAGTGGTACCACTGGACAGACCCCTCATGCCAAAACCTTCCGAGTCGCTTTTGCCTCTTCGCTCCCCTTTGCCTCCCTTCCTCCATCCTTCCGTCAGTTCATTCAAATCCATCAGATACCTTGTATCCATCCACGTCTCTCATCGCCTCCTCCCCCACATGCCATCCTGGTCCTGGCCACCAGCCTGTCTTCTGGCTCTGGCAATAGCTTCCTATCTGGCTTTTTCTTACCTTTTGTCCCCTACATTTCATTCCCAACACCATTGCCAGAGTGATATTTTAAACACATAAATCTGACTGTGTCACTCTTCTGCTTAAAGCCCTCCAATTACATCCCACATTACCTACAATGAAAGCTAAACCCCTTGCTGCGGCCACAAGACTCAGGCTGATTCGGTTTTCATCCCTCTGTCTCCGGTCCTGGCTCTTTCCTCCTTGCTCTCCGCTGCAGCCTTATGAACCCTCTTTCAGTTCCTTGAATGTACCACACTCATTCCCGCCCTTGGAGGTTTTTACTTGCTGATCCATCGGGCCCAGTTCTCTGCATGGTTGGCCCCTTCTCATCGTTCTCTCTGATGGGACTGGCTTAGCAAGGCCTGTCCAACCACCCGGCCTCTGTGGCCTTGCTTCTCCTCCTGCATCTGTCACCCAATTACATCACGTGGTTTAACAGTTTCCCTGGCCCTTGTTACTATGGACTGTCTGGAATTATCTCATTCAGTTATTTGTTTAATTGTTTATACCCTATCTCCCCCACTAGAATGTCAGTTTCCCTGGAGCAGGGACTTTGTGTTGCTCGCTGCTGTAGCCCAGCACATAGAATGATGCCTGTCACATAGCTAGTGGTCCGTAGCTATTTGTTGGAGGTGGCTATTTGTTGGCTAGTCTGACATGATCATTCTGTGGACCAGACGATGGATGTCTAGAGGAGAGAAGAATCCTGACCAAGGTCTCATGGGCAGGAGCTGAGCCAGGACTAGAACTCAGGTCTCGGGACTATCAGCTTGATGTTCTTTCCACCCTCTCATCCTGTGGACTGTTCTTGGGTCCCGTCTGACCAGAGCTCCTCAGGCTCTATGTTTGGCAGAACACGTTGCAGTTGTGTTTGAAAGAAAGGATATAGGGGCAAATAATATATGCAAAGCATTGACATTATAACACTGATACTGTAAAACGTACAAATAGTACAAACGTTCAATCATATCACAACAGCACTCTGCTGAAATGTCACATGAAAATGTACAATGAAAGCAACTTACTTCTTGGAGATTTCTGCTCCCACAGCTCTACCTGCTCAGAAGCTTCCTCAAACCTGGAGCTTGAGCTGTTGCCTCTAATGAAATCCTATCAGCCACTTTTTTTTTTTTTTTTTTTTTGAGAGAGCAAGCGAGCATGTGCGCAAGCTGGGAGGTGATGGAGACACACAGAGAGAGAGGGAGAAGGACAATTGTAAGCAGACTCCACGCCCAGTGTGGAGCCCAATGCGGGGCTCGATCTCACAACCCTGAGATCATGACCTGAGCCAAAATCAAGAGTCAGATGCTTAACCGAAGCCCCCCAGGCACCCACTGCCTGAGTTTAAATTCTGGCTCTGTCACATACCTGCACATGTACATCGTAGGCAAGTTACTTAACATACGTGCATATCTGTGCCTTAATCTCCTCATTTGGAAAATGGGGAAAATAGGGTTGTTAGCAAGAGTGACTGGATTAATGTATATGAAGCATTGGGAGGAATATCTGGCCCAGAAGAGGAACCCAGTATATGATAGCTGCTGTTGTTACTGTGATTGTTCAGGGTACATTGTGATGGTCCCCTTCTCAGGATGCAGCTGAAAAAATACGTAGAGAAGTATGTATAAGACTCTTCCGTGTTCCTCTCTCTCCAAGTGCTACATGCTGTGGGGGATTTATCAGGTACAAGACATGGTTCCTGTCCCTTAGGAGCTGACTATCTGGGGCACCTGGGTGGCTCAGTCGGTCGAGCATCCGACTCTTGGTTTCGGCTCCGGTCGAGAGCTTATGGTCATGGGACACCCCACTCAGCACAAGTTTGCTTGGGATACTCTCTCTCCCTCTCCCTCTGCCCCTCCCCCTGTGTGCTCATGTGTACGCATGCTCTTTCTCTCTCCCTCTCTCTCAAATAAATAAATCTTAAGGAAAAAAAGAGCTTACGATCCATTTGGGGAATATGAGACCTAGGCATAGCCAGGACAGTGGCTCCTAATTCTTTTATTTTTTTTTTTTGAGACTATGGTTAAAGCTATACAATTTCTCCTCAGAAAAAGCTCCCCACTACACACAGACCATTTCTCACACATTTTGGGGGATTTATAGACTTCCTTTGGACCCTGAATTAAGAACCTGTCCAAGGATATCCTGGAGAGAGGTGTGTGGTCGCTGGGATGTGTGGTTTATACCTAGCAGGTCACAGCCATTTAAAACTCCTATTCTAGACATGACAAATGAGATTTATATTACGGCACATTCTCATAGGCATAAAAGAATGTCTTCATAATTTATAATCTCCCCTGTGGTTAAGATAAGTCGGGAATAGACTGGGTATGGTATGGGGTTTCTTTTTGGGATGATGAAAAATGTTCTCAAACTGATTATGGTGATGGTTGCACAACTCTGTGAAGATACCAGAAAACAGTGAATTGTACAGTTCAAATGGGTGAATTGTATGTGAATTATACGTCAATAAAAATGATGAACGCGCATCTTTGTGCGTGCGTGTGTGCGGGCATATGTGGTATGTCTGTGTGTGTGTCCCATGTCCCTCTCCAGCAGAAGCTCTTAGAGCCTGCACGGGGTTCCCCATGTTTCTTTGCCCTCTGCCCCGGGACAGAGGATGTGAATGTTCCAGACGGAGGCTGCTCCATTAGCCTGAGCCTCGCTGGGAAGATGATGAGGGCAAAGCCACAGCTGACCTTCTGTGGACATGCAGGGTGAGAGAGAAATAAACGTTTGCTGTAGGGAGACAAGACACGGATAAACCGGGGATGACAGTGGCTGTCACCCACGCACAGGTGCGTGGGCTGCCGGGAGTGCAGACCTCTTCTCTTCCTTTCTGTCCCCCTCAAGAAGGGGTCTCAGGGCACAAGGGTGGGGAATGCTGTTGCAGCGATGGCTTTGAACCTTCTCGAATTGATATGTATAAAGAAGTAAATTGAACACCCGTGCTGGCTCTTTCTTAGAGGTGGTGGGTTAGTTGTGACATAACTCACACCTCTGACCCTCCGCACAAACAGCTGACCCTCTCCAGTCGTCCAGTGCAAGTCAGCGGGAGGGGCCGCCGACTTAGGCTCTAGTGTGATTGTCGATCGGGGGTGGCCTGGAGGGGGCGGCGGGGTGGGGCTTGGATGGGTGGCTGTGGGGGCTTATGGAGTAGGGGCTGTCCCCTCCCTGAGGCATGAGTACGGCCCTTTCCCCACCTGCAGTTCCTCCCAGAGCCGATGAGACACCTGTTCGTGGTCCCCGGCTCTGGGGTCTGGTAAGCGGGGGTCATCTCTGAGAGAATTCTAGGGGAACAGGATTTGGAAATGGAGCCATTTGTCAGTGGAGTAGCGTTTTCCCAGATCTAAGGAGCTGGGACCTGAGTCAGAACTGTATGCCTGCGTGTGTCTGGGTGGTGGCCAGGGGAGGAGGGGATCTGAAGTTCGGGCTTACACGAGCCTGGGGGACGGCTTGACACCTGGATGGCTGTCATCGTGACAGGTACTGTTTGGCTCTCAGCGGAGTGACCACATCTTGCACCTACTTTGTTCTTTCTCTGCATTGTTTTCTGACCTTGGATGAGCTGCTTAGCCCACCCGGTCTGTTTCGACATCTGTAAACTGAGGCGGTGTTATAAATGGGCCCAGACCCGGCCTCGGCATTTTGGGAAATTCTTCTTGGAAGAAAGGTGGTGTCTGGGGTCGTCGGGGGGCCAGGGCCAGGGGAAAGCTGTGGTCAGCTCATTCTGGCCTTCCCCTCTCCCCGCCTCCCTGCAGGGGCAGGCATTCCGGTGCACTGAGTTCCACTATGGACCTAACATCAATGAGGCACTAACTACATGCCAGGCATTCATCTGTGCATTTTATATAGCATTTTATCTCCATAATGGCAGGTGGACACGATTTGTCGTCTCCATTTTACGGCTGGGGAATTTGAGGCACAGAGCGGTTACATGACTTGCCTGACCAACCCGAGGTGGGCTGCCTCTGGAACCCCAGACCCCGTCCTCTCAATAACTCCACTCTTGCATCCATCGGCTGTGGCCCCCTCAGGTCCAGCCTGGGCAGGCGTCAGGTCTCCAGAACCAGCTGGAAGGCAGGAAGCTTCAGAGTGACACTTCTCAGAACGGGGGCTACTCTGGGAGAAGGACCGTGGGAGAATATTAAGAGGGTGCCCGAAACCAAGTCCCGCTCTGCACCCAGTTGCCAGCAGGTCTAGGCGGGTGGGCAGTGCCTGGGCTGGCACTCAGGGCCGTCAGCAGAGGGTCACATGGGCTGGGTGTTCAGTGAAGAGAATGGAGCCTGGCTGATCGAACAGGTGGGGATGAATCCATGCTTACGATGTATGCACGCGGGAGTAGCAGGCTTTCAACCTGTCCGTTTCCAGAGAGCATGAGGCGGCTTTGCCTGGCCCCAGCCCTGGCTGTCTTTGGCCCCACCCTTCAGGGAAGTCGGTGTTTGTAGGTGGCAGAGCCCACTACCTAGTCTGGGGGTGGGCGTGGAGGGAATGGACCAGATTCGATGAACTCTAAGGTCCCTGCCTTACCAGCTCATGATTTTGTGCTGAGGTGGGTGTAGCTTCAATGCCTGACGTCTCCTTGTGCCATCGAGTGGTGTTACTTCTGTAGATCTGCCCGGGTCTTCTCACCATAGCCCAGCCTCTGCAGCAGCTGCTGACACCAGGCAGAGCCTCTGTTATTCCTCTTTCAAATGGGTGCTCTTGTTTCTGTTGAACCCAGATGGCTTTTGTATCCTGGAACTCGCCAAACTCAGGATTTTCCACCTGGAATTGCTTCGCGTCCACTCATGTATCTGCTGCTTCCCATTTCTAGTCATATCACCCCCTCAAGTCTCTGGGTGATGGCCTTTCTGGAGCCCTGAAAAGGATTTGCATCTTGTTCCCTTAGGGACGCAGGGCCCCAGCGTCCTAAATTGAGTTTCTTTTTTTTCTTGTCCATTTTGGTCTCTCCTGCAGACTCCCTGTGGTCCTGGGATTAAGGATGTCTTCCCTGATAATTTCTTTCTGTTCACTTTGTTTTATGGACGGCATCCTGATCCACCCAGGGCAGACCCAGTGTGACCCAGACTGTGTGGCCACGTACCTTGCTGGCTAGCCAGAGTGTTTGTGAGGTCGTGTGATTCTCTTCGTTGAAGCCCACGTTCAGCACAGAGTCTCTCTTTCTAATTTCAGGTCTCTCTAGGATCCGCTGCACTGAACTTTAAGAGTTTTCTTGTAACCTTGTCAGCTTTCCGAAAGCTCAGTCTAATGCTGAGTAAACACTCTGGTCTCCGCGGCTCCCAGCCTTGGGGATTAGACCGTGTGCCCATATTTTTCCAGCCTTGATTTTTCTTAGTAGATTTTCTATCCTTCCCCGCCCTCCCACCCCGCCCTCCCCTAAGGCTTCATTACTTTCCATTTGTCCACATCTCTTTTCTCCATTTTTCTTGTTAAGGACAGATTTAGAAAATGAGATTAGTCTCGTGGCTATTTGGGCGTCATCATTAATTTTTGTCCTTCTTCATTCCTTAGCAGACCGGCAGTCTTGTGTCTCTCTCTCCCTGGTTTTCTCCCTGATGGATTTGTGAGAGGCTCTTCCCAGATTAACCCTTTTGTCTCTTGGGATCTGCCGTGGTCCTCTGCCCTTCCTAGTGGGCTTCTGGGCCCTCCGGCTGGGGTGGCTGTTTTGGGTCGGAAGGGCATTGGGTCCCCCAGAGGGGGGCTCAGTCATGTGCCGTCCCCGGCCAACCTGGTGTCCTAGAGTGCTGTGAAGTTCACTCACAGCGGCCCTCGGGGTCATGTGGCATTTTCCCAAGACGTGAATTCATTAATTCCCACCAGGAGCGTCTGGTGTGGTCCTGGGGCCTCCCAGGAAAAGCTGCATAGATGAATTACATTCAGGTCTTCGGCTTCAGTGAGGTAGCTGGGGCCAGGAGAGAGAGGCTGAAGGTAGAGGCACTTTCTCGACAATGCGATGGGGACTTAAGGGTTCCCGAAGAACACTTAACAAGGGTGGGTGTTGCATCTTTGGGTAAGGGGGGGTTACAGCAGGGAAGGCCCCCCCACCCTGGGGTGATGACAGACAACACGAAACCTGGGGTGGGTGGGAGACAGCAGCTGGAAGGAGCTTGGTGAGGGGATGGGTGGTGGGTATTTATTGGGTGAGGACTCTTCTTGGTAGATGGGATCGTGTGCTATGTGTCCAGAGGTCTGGCAGTGTTTGAAGGACCACAGGCCCCACTGACCCTGGAATTGGGCCGACAGCTGGACCGCTACCATCATCTTGCCCTGAGCTCCTTAATGGGTCAGTACAAAAAGGTTAGGATGTTGCTTCCAGCTCTCCTGTCTTCCAGGTTTGTCTGATGATCGGAGACCTCTGTCACTAAGACAGCAGAACTCTGAGGGGCTGGTCACGTTAGGGGGAGCCCGAGCAGGAGGGGGAGTCAGAGCTGCAGGGCAGGGCCCCCTCCCTATGTCCCCATTTTCTGCCAGAGAGTGTGCATGAGATGGCTCCATGCCTCCTTCCAGAGGGAGGTCTTGGTGCTTCCCTGGCCAGGGCCCTGCCTCTCGGACATACCGGCATCCTAAGAGGTCTCCCTAGAGCTCCCGCTCTCCACCCCACCCCACCCCACAGTTTTTCCCCATGCAACTGGCAAAGAGATTGCTTAAACATTTCAATCGGATCCCCCCTAAATGTGCCTTTGATGCTGTCAGGCAGAGCCAGACTCTCTGCCTCAGTTTCCTAGGTGAGTGGGCAGCTGTGGCAGAGACCTGAATGGGACAGCATGGTTGGTAGAGGTCCAAGGCCAACCTTGGGACCCATTCCAACACTTCTCCACCAACATCTCCCATTCTACCTCCTCTCATGCTCTCTGCCCCTGCTACACTGACGTCCCCCCTGCAGTGTGCTTGGGCCATCTCCCCTCATGGCCCTTGCCTGTCCTGGCCCCTCACCTGGCAGGCTTTCGTTCGGCCCCCACTCTCTTTAGCAAGTGCCCACTCCTCCTTCCAGGTTCAGCCCCAGGGTCCCCCGAAAACTTTCCACTAACCATGCCCCTCCCACGCTGTGTCCCATCCCTTTCCATTGGTCTCTGTTCTTGTCCTTCCTTTGCGCTGTCCCAGTAAGCATACATTTGAATTTCATCATTATGTTTTTAATTACATGATGTTTGTTGTCCCTACTGTGCTGAGAGCTCGCTGGGGACGGGCCTCTTGTCTCCCTCCTCCACCACTGGACGCCCAGCACCGGGCACAGCCCTGGCACTTGGTGGACGTGTCAGTGGACGAAGGCATGGAGGACCGGAGGAGGGTTGGTTTCCCTTTTCTCACTGATGGGTCCGACGCCCCGAGGCATCCGGGGCATGGGCACGGCCATGGGCACTAGGAAGTAGGCTCCTGCCTTTGAGAGATGGAACAGCCTCCCCTGCTGTTCACTGAGCCCGTTTCTGTATTGTGTTGGTGCTGCTGAACACCAGGTACCCCCAGCAGTGCCTGCTCCCCAGGGGGGCCAAGGGGGTGGCCTCCCCACTCACCTATCCCATACCATTCTCCAGAAATCAAAGGGCACCTCAGTCTTCTTGCCCTTCCCCACATCTGGTTTGCCCGGCTGGGCCTCCGGGGGCAGGCAGCTCACCCCTGCAGGAGGCAGTGGGGCTGGCCCTCTGCGTGCCAGTCGTCTGAGTCCGCAATCAAGAGCCTCTGCTGATGCCGACAAGGGCGGTGTTTTTAAAGAGCAGCCATGTGCTCCTTATTTATTGTGCGGAAAAGAAAACAAATTAAGGCCTTGTAATTATACAGTCGGGCATGTTCTTAAATAAAGCTTAAGCAGTCAGAACTCCATTTAGAATATTAATAATTGCATTCCTCGGGCCTGATCCCCAGCAGCTTCCTCTCATTCTGCTCTTTCCCTCTCCTCCCGTCCCTCTCTACTCCTGTCCCCCTTGGTCTCTCTCACGGGTGTCAGTCTCTGCTCAGACCTCAGGAATCTCTGGAAAGCCGTGCTTGCCGGCTCAGAGTAGGCATACTTGGGAGCCCGTGTTGGTCGTTCCAGAGAACATCAACATCGTTTATTAGGTGATTTCATAGGCATGCGGCCCTCCTAGGATTTCCTTGCCTTGCCCCCTCCCCTCCCTTATTTTAGCGAAGCATCCAAGAGGGGCATGATGTTGTGTTTCAGGGCACAAATATGGGACAGCCCGTCAGAACTGGGCTCCATCCCCAGCTTGACTGCCTGAGCAGCTGCAGGACCTTGGTCAAGACATCTAATCTCTCTGAGCTGGTTCTTCCTCTGGTGCTAAAATCATCCCCTTCCGAGGCTTGTGTTTTGGGACTTGGAGGAGAGAATGTATTTGAAGTCCTGGCACATAGCGAGTTCCTTACAGATGTTAGGTCTTTCTGTCCATATATCTCTACATCATACAAGAATTTTATGGAGTTTCTAATTTTTGTTGTCTCCGACTCACACTAAGATGCTAGGCACCTATTAGGTTTCCTAAACCCCTGGGAAATGAGGGGTTATGTCTGTTTGGGGTCCTGCAGGTCGACACGGAGCAGGGGCGGTCAGTGTGGTGTGACCTTATGAGAGTGACACGGATATATTTCTTCTTAGGGCTGATGACCAGTTCTCTGAGCAATATGCGCATCCCCAATATGGCTATAATGCTTTATAAGCCACTCTCGAAAGTACCATCTCATTTAACATGCAGTATTAAGGTGAAGTAGCAATTACCATCATCCCCATCTTACTGCTGTGGAAATGGAGAGAGTGAATCACCCAAGGCCACAGAGCTAGAAGTACTGAAGGCTGGGCCAGGACCCCGGTCTCAGACTCTCAGTGCCCTGTCTTTTCTGCTACACTGGGCTGTTCCCTAACTCATTGCTGACACCTGGGAGGAGACTCACCTGGTTTCTGGACTTCAGGGTCTTGATGCTTCTCTGACACTTTTCACAGATCCATCACCACCTTGATTTTTTTTTTTTTTAAAGTTTCCTTTCCTGCTACGTGGGAAACGCATACCAACCCTGGTTTTACTGGCAATTATTGTGGCAGTTGGGTCAATGTTAGAAACTAACTCAAAAGTAGCCTGAAAACATTCAAATGTTGTTAAATTCATAATCTAGATTAGGTGACCGTATGGATAATGCTACGGTGGGCCTTGTTAAATGCAGGTGAAAGGTGCTTTGGAAATGTCTCCCCCTCTGGCCAGCATTGTGGCTTGGGATGGGGAGGAATGGAGACACTAAGGCAGGGCTTGGTCCAGGTGGAGCTGGAATGTTCAGTCTAGTTGGGAAGATAAAGTTAGCTTTCTTAAACCAGAGATGCCAGTATGCTGACTTCTGCTGGTTGGTGCTGACCATAGCAAGCAGACCAATTTTTGTATTCTAGGGATGCTAGGGAAAGACATGGGTCTTAAATTTGTTTTTGAAGGAATATATGCAACATTATATAGGAAGAGGGAGAAAACGCATGGAATGTGTGTGTGTGTGTGTGTGTGTGTGCATTTGCAAGCAAGCAGGGAATGAAGCCAAGAGAAAGAAGAAATATTTGTTGTGTTAAGCTCTCTGCTAAGCACTCTTTCAACAGCAATCCTGTTCGAATGAGTGATATGCTTCTTGTTTTACAAATGAGGACTCTGGGGCTCAGAGAGGTTATGTAACTTGCCCAAGGTCACACAGCTAAAGATATGGATTCATATCCATAAATGTCTGCTCCAGACCTCATGTTCTTTTCTGTTGTTTCATGGTGCAAAGGCTGGTTCACGTCTCTGAGGGTGGTCAGGAGCCCAGCTTTTCCAAAAGGAATATTGAAAAATTGTATTTTCTTGGCAGGGAACCTGGTATCTCCCTACCACTACTTTTGCCTCCCCAGCTCTCAGCCTCTGTGTTCCTCTCCCTGGGGATTCAGCACCATGGCCAGAGCCCAGGGAGTCCTGGGGGCACAGTCACCCCAGAGAGAGGCTCCCGGGTCCTGGGCTCTCCATTTTCCTCTCTCTAGCATCATCTCAGTTGCTGGTGGTTCGTCTGTGCCCTTAGGTGGGAGCCACATGACTTTCAGGAAGAGCCTTGCATATGGGGTGGACAGAATTCTGCTAGCCTGCCTGGGGAGATCCAGACCTAAGCAGGAAAGGGTACGTGAGAAGGGTCTACTCCTTCCCATTCTCTCCTCCCAGGCCCAGGCCAGAGGGAGGGAGGATTGTGATTTATGACTTTGGTTACTCCGGACTGGGGAATCATCAAGGGCCATGAGAAGGGAACTGAGCTGGACTGGGGCTCTTTTCTCCGGGGCAGAGCTCCCAGGGTCTGTGGTCTAAAGTTGCTCTGCTCATCCCTTTACCAAGCCTGTTTTGTTTCTGTTGAATGGGGCTGAAAGCCAGTGGATCTGCCATGTACTTTCTCATAGGACTAGTCAGAGGGGGATAAACTGTGGGAGTAGCACAGCAGAGCTGGTGGAGTTATGGTACTGGTAGCTTTGTCCTTTGTGATGATGTGCTTGCCCTCTTCATTCTTGGAAGGCTTTCACCTGGGTGTACAAAACAGAGCCGCCGACCTGAGATCCAGACACCTTCTGGCTTACATGCACGTGTAATGCACACACACAAACAATACACACACACACAGGTGGTAGTGTGCTAATAAGGTCATGGATTCTGGAATCAGACACACTGATTCAGTCCCTGTTTTAACAGTACCAGGTTTGTGACCTTGAACTAGCTACCTAACCTCTAAGCCATAGATTTTTTAAAATCTATAACATGAGAACAAATCATAACAAGAATATGGACCATAAATGGTTTTGGGGGAAGATTCAGTGGACTAATATCTTTAAAATCTAATATCTAATATCCTTAGTAATTAGTTCCTAACAAGCACTCAATAAATGTTACTCATTATTTCTGTTCCTCAGAAAATTATTTCTGTATCCCAATTTTCTTTAGTTTATTCACATGATTATTGTTAATGATTCTGGAAGAATCCCTATAGCATGGAAAAATGATTAGCAAGTTAATTAATTGTTTGCACTTGTGTTCAAAGCTTAAGGTTTAGGTTAAGTCGAGGTCAGTCGTCATAGTGCTGGTGTAAGAAAGAATTAGTGGAGTTTGGCGCCCTGCTTAGTGCAAGATGTATGAAATTCAGACCATTCAGTGAAATTAACTTGCGTGCTTTCATGGAACGATATTTGTCATCAAAGTGCAGACTGTGTCTTCTGCTTTGTGAAAACAAAAAACTGTACACAGAAACACAGTTCACAGCTGTTCGTGTCCATGGTCACCCCTGGGTGGGGGGCCAGGCTTGGCCAGGACCATGTCCCCGTGTGCTTTTCCATTCCGTTCTCCTTTCTCTCATTTCTTGAAGTCTCAATCCAAAGTGCCTTGGCTCCATAGACAAATGCCCTCCTGTTCCCAGTATATGCCAGATCCTCACATAACCTGTAGGGGTGCGGGGAGGTGAAGAAACAACCCTTTGAGAATCTACATGGAACCAATTGGGTACGGGTTGGTTCTGGGCTCCATGTATTCAGTGTGAGATAAGAGGTCTTGCATAAGTCTCCGGGGACTCTGCCAGATCTCTGCAGGAGAGAGGCCATGGGGAATAGAAACGCACACTGCCTTCCCCAAACATTTTGCAGAATTGGACAACAGAGGCCAAAAGACTGTGCGTGGTATAAATTATGGAAACCAGTGGTGTAATGACATTGTTTGGTGAATAAATTGTAGCCCTGAGTCATGAGACCAATAACAGAGAGGGAGCAGAGAAGTGTAATTAAAAGGAGAAAGGCCATGTTTACAGCTGACACTGGAAGTGAGATCGAGATGGGGGTGGGGTGGGAGGCCAGGCCCCCCTAAGTGTGACTACAGCTCAGGAGAAGGGACATGGCTGTTACCGGCAGTCAAGGTGAGTGAGAAAGGAGGCCAGCACTTCCCACACAGAGGAGGAGAGCTAGAGTGGTAGCATGGAGAATTTTAATAGAAGCAAAGCCATGTGAGCTTTGGAAATAAGATTAGCTGTAGGACCCTGAACTCTGCAGCAATTTAGAATAAGCTGCACTGGGAGACGTCTGTGTGAAGACCGATGAGAACCCAGAGAAGAAGGAGGGGGACGGGGAGTGGGGCTGGGTCTCCTAGGAGTCCCCGGGGCTCTGGAGGTCATTCTCCAGGATCCCTCCTATCTGCAGCTGTATACTTTCTTGCAAATACCCTCGGACCTGCCCTTTCTAAGGATTAAGAAAAAAATAAAAACAGGATATTTTAGAGCAAGGATACCTACGCTGAGCCAGCAGACATGCATGGATATGAGGAGTGTGACCAAGCCGACCACACCCCACCATTCTGTGGGGCCAGCGAGGATTAAAGACCATAAGGAACATTCAGATTCTGAGCCACATGCAAACCTTTCAGACAGATCCCCTTCCTCAGATTCTTCTGGAAACATAGGCAGTTGAATGGTTTCCATGGGAGAACATGTCTCATTCACTTCATGCATCAGTGCCTAGCATTGCCTGGCATGGACTACATACCAGATTAGTGCGGGTTGAATGATTGAGGGGGTGGAAGTTGCCTTTCAATATAGTAAAAGCTGGGATGTTACTAAAACTTACTTTGTTTAGAGGGTATGCCTATCTCTATCGTTCTGTGCTATAAACCAACAGCCGAAGGGTGCATCGTGCATAATGCGAATTTAGTAAAATTATTGTCCAAACTTGGACACTTTTTTAGAAGATTTTACTTATTTATTTATTTGTTTTATATTATTTGGAGAGTGTGGGTGTTGGGGAAGGGACAGAGGGAGAGGGAGAGAGAGAGAATCTCCAGCAGACTCTGCGCTGAGCACGGAGCCTGATGCGGGGCTCGATCCCACAACCCTGAGATCATGACCTGAGCCGAAACCAAGAGCCAGACGCTCAAGCAACTGAGCCACCCAGATGCTCCCGAACTGGGACACTTTTGAGAGTGAAAGGGAGCTAACTAATGGAATGGGATTCTGGGACAACAGACGTGACCGGGGCTGTTTGGGCAGATGGGGATGTGTGGTCACCCGTCATCAGTACTTGTTGAATGAATAGATCTTGTATCCTTGGAGCTATCCAAGGGGAGTGGAGGTTTTAGTCAGTGAACTTCCATTTATCTATCCTTGGGATCCTTCAGCTAATATTTCCTGGGTGCCTACTGCATACCAGGTATTTTGCTTGTATTGGGGATGCAAAGAAATCAAGAAAAGCCCCGTTTTTACTCGTGGGGGTTGTCCCCTGGCTAATAGGAAGCCAGACAGTTGACCGACTCTCTGAGAGCGTGACAAGAGCTGACGTGGAGGGATGGACAGACTTCTCTGGGACCTTGGGAGTGGGAAAACTCAGGAGGTGGCAGTCAGGAAGGTTTTTTGGGTGAAGGGTATTTCAGGGACTCCTGGAGACATTTGCCCAAAATTCTGGGAGGATCCAGAGTGTCAAGGAAGTCGGTTCATGGCAGAAAACTCAACTCCAGATCAACTCAACAACACCATGTTGCTGGATGCTGGGAACAATAGAATTGAGACTAAGATAGATGGGCCCATGACCTCATAGACCATTTGAACTGCTTGCCATCAGATACAGAACCATGTATTCCAT
Organism: Callorhinus ursinus; assembly: GCF_003265705.2. NCBI lineage: Eukaryota > Metazoa > Chordata > Mammalia > Carnivora > Otariidae > Callorhinus > Callorhinus ursinus. Next base: position 7,350,656 of record NW_027397107.1, read on the forward strand.
TAGGGGCTGTGATGATGGAATTGCCATGTGAGCCAGGAGCCAGGGGCCAGGAGGAGGGGCACTTACTCCCCGTCTGGAGTGCTGACCTGGGCAGGGCACTCGGTGGGGAGAGAGGCTTCCAGGTACCCACGCGGACGGTGAAGGGGGAGCTGATGTGCCCCTCTCAGCATCCCCCCTCCCATGCGGGGAGCTTTCACCCGGCCCTCCTTAGTTTGCTATCGTTTCCTGGCAAACAGAGCGGCGCAGGACTGGGCGGGAGCAGCAGTGCTGGTGTGCAGAGGTGGGAGGCCAGAGGTCTCAGGATCAGGAGGAAGAGGCTGGGTGGGAGGTGGTGGGTAGACAGGAAGCCGGAGGAGGTGGAGGGAGCCGGGACGTTGCTTAGGAAAGGCCCATCTGCCTCCACATCCAGAGCTTTTGAATGTAATATTAAAACGTTCCTCATTATTTTCCTTGGATGAGTTTGCTATCCTGATATATTAATTATTCTTAAAGGTCAACAGCGCTCTTTCGAATCCCCTTCTGTTCTATCATATAATCAGTTAATTAATTGGAAACCATTTAGCAGCGTCTGCCGAGTGCGTTGTCGGGTGCGAGTTTCCTTGTTTTGTGGTTCCTGTGGCGATGCCACAGAGGGTTTGGGAACTTGAGTGTGGGCCCCACCCCTCGTCCCTCCCCTTCCCCTGGTGGGTGCCCTCCTTTTAGTTATCTCGTTAATAGTTGTGATGTCTCACCATCTTTGTTCTTTCCGAGTCTCCACTGGTAATAAAAGCCTGTTTCCGTGGAGTAGGCACCGTGCAGGGCATCCGCGTGTGCTATTTTATTAGATTCCCACCATCTAATTGTGTTAGAGATTTTGCTCCCATTTCAGAAGAGAGAGGAGGCTCAGAGTGCTGAAGAGAGCTTTCCAAGAACTATATAGCCAGAAAGGGGCCACGCAAGGATAGAACCTCCTGGAAGCTTTCTGTTCTTGTTTGCTATGGCGCTGGTGCTTGGGAGGCTCCGGGAGAGACTTGGCTTGGGGCAGAATCTTATGTAGAATTCTTAGTCCCAGGGGCTGCTGGTTCATCACAGGGACAAGCGTTTGATACGGACACGGAGCCCTATTATTCCTTTTTTGTGCTTCCATCTTGTCTGCTGTTTCTTCCTTCCTTCCTTCCTTCCTTCCTTCCTTCCTTCCTTCCTTCCTTTCCTTCTTTCTTTCTTTCTTTCTTTCTTTCTTTCTTTCTTTCTTTCTTTCTTTCTTTCTTTCTTTCTTTTGTTTTGTTCTTAGTAAATTACACTTTATTTCATTTACAGAGAGTTTGGGCTTCTAAAGTCTGCTGTATGCAGAGGCAGGTCCTCAGCAGCTTGAGGGCAGGGCAGAGGTGGGAAGCAGTGCTCCCCAGGCCCCCAGCACGAGGCAGTCACGCTGAAAGGCTGACTAGGCTCCACTTGGTGGCAGCTCAACATGTTTGTTCTGCCTCAGATCTCCTGCCCGAGTGCCTCCTGGAGATGTGCTGTGGGGCGCTCCTCCCCTGGGCATCTTGTTATATGTCTGACTCTGCCAGACCCCTCCCTGCCTGTGGTTTGGTCTGCAGGAAAGGGGGGATACATCTCTGGACGAGGACTTTCCATGCCTCTCTCGGTGGGCCCCTTGGTGCTAGCAGGTGGATCTCCATCCTTTTTGGCTTTGCCTATGGTCCCAGTTAGACCAGGGGACACAGTGGGAAATCTGATTCGATTCCCCCTTTCAGAGACCAAGAATTTCAGTCTTGCCAGACCTGGGGGTGGGGAAGGTTTTCCAAATTTGGCTTAAGCATGGTAAGATTTTGTCCTAGTGGGTCACGGGAAGGTAGGGGTCATGGGAAGCACAGGAAATGGAACCCCAGTAACATGCCTCCTCCTGTTACCCCTGGTAGGTGGTAAGGAACATGGACTGTGGCCAGGCTGTGGGGGTGCAATTCTTGGCTCCCCCTTGCAGCAGCTGCTGATAAAGGGCAAGGGACCTAACCACTCTGCTCCAGGATCTTCCCTTTAGTGGAAATGATAATGATGGTGATGATGATGATGATGGTGGTGGTGGTGGTGGTGGCACATCCCTCATGGGGCTGTTGGACTGTTTAAGTGAGCTCTTGTATGTAAAACCTTTCAAGAGAGCTGACCCAGAGTAATTGCTGTGTGTGTTAGCTGCTGTCATTACTACTATTTGCAATACCCCAGTGGTCATGCATTGGGTACTTACTGTGTGCCCGGCACTATGTTGGGAGCTTGACATGCATTAATTCCTCTTCATCCTTGGAGCTGCCCCATAAGGCAGGTACTATTAGGACTTCTGGGGTCAGGAGGAGATGGACGCAGAGAGGTTCTGTAACATTCTCTGGAGGTCGGGAGGGTGGGTCATGCAATCCAAGAGGGCGAGAACCGAGAGTCTAGCTTGTCAGTCTGGCTCCAAAGTCTGTGCTCTTTGCCCCTGGGCCAATGCTTCTCAGTATCGCCTGGAGGGTCTGATACAACACAGGGTGCGGGGCTCGCCCCAAGAGGTTCTGATTCAGCAGGTCTGGGCTGGGGCCCCGAGAAGGTGTATTTCTAAGGAGTCCCCAGGGATGCCGATGCTGCTGGGCTGGGGACCACACCTGGGAAATTCCTGCCTGCCCTACGGGATGCGGCCCCCCAGAGCAGTACAGAGGGGACATAATGAGTCTCCACCACGCTGCCTTGCCTGGGCTCTCCCTGCAATGCCAGATGCCCATACATTCCCCCTCAGAAACTAACCTGGTACCCACTTCCTCACGTGGTCTCCATGACCTGGTCTCCTGGCCAACCCCGTGGATGAGAAGGCCCCAAGCGATGGTGCCATCCACATGTCCTCCTAGCTTTGCTGGAAGGGAAGCAGATAGCAGTCAGCAGTCAGCAACAGCTTTTGAGATCCACACACATGTTCTGGTCTGTGAAGGGGGGGACAGGGAGGCCTGAGGGGCTCTGGGTCAAAGGCCCCCCGAAAGCCCTTAGGCAGCTGTCCACAAAGCCAGCTCCGGACAGAGTGGCCTCTGTTGGCCCTTTCATCCTAGGGGATGACACCAGTCTCCAGGCTCCTAGGAAAATACCTCAGGTTCTGGGCTAAGGTCTCTGCTTCTTGGTGCGTCCTCTGGCCTCAAGGGGACCCCTTCCATTGGGCAGCCGAGCAGGGTCCCAATCTGCTCAGTTGAGTGGGTTTCTGACACGGTCCCAGTCTTTCTCCCGACTGCCTAGTGGTACCTCGCACTTGGCCGTCCTCCACCCAGCTTCAGATGGGGACGCTAAATCCCCTTTCTAGTTATTGACAAGAGCATCTGTCCCTAGGAGTTCTTGCAGGAGGTTCCTGAGCTCTTCACACGGTGTCTCCTTACATCTGGACACATGGCTCTTTTATTGTCACCTACATGTATGATCATCCAGGTTTTCAGGACAGAAGGAGTTGATAGGAGGTGAAGTCAACTTGGGAAGTTGGGAAGACGGAATTTCACTATAACCCGGCAACATCAGCCTCCCCTGGGAACTGCTTAGCAATGCAAATTCCAGGCCAGACCCTGAATCAGAAACTCTGGGGGGTGGAGCCTGGTTGTCTGGGTCTTATAGGCCGCCAAGTGATGCTGATCCCCAGAGTTGGAGAACCCGCGCCCTAGATGCTAACCCCAAACCCACCCTTGGCCTGGGCGCCTTCCAACCACTCATCGCGAAGGAGGGATCAGACGCAATGTTGGCCTAATCATGTTTCTTTATAAACAGGCCAAAGCAGCTTTCTGCTCATAATTTTGTTGATATGGGGAGAGCCATCGATCCCAAGAGTAGATCTGAGAACAGAGATCTTTGGTGCCTGGTGTAGCTAAAAGATAACCAGCAGGAGCGTGCTTTGTGCATCTCGAAGAGCAGGGTGGCCCTCCTGCCCCTGCCCACCCTTCTCCCTGCCAGCCTCCCAGGACTCAGGTTCCCCTGTCCTGACATCATGCTCAGCGTTTCCCCTCACCAGCCCCAGGGGGCCAGATCTGCGCTCACAAAGGCTTCCCTCCTCCCTCAGTAGCCCCTGCTTTGCTTCTAGTTACTTTTCTGTTTGTCCCACAGATGCTCTCTCTGTGTCTTTGTTTCTCTCTTGTCACCACAGCCCTTGAGTGAAGCATGAATGTCCCCGCCTTGCTGTTCATATACCAGAGCCTCTGTTGGGGGCCGTGGCTCCCCGAATCAGGCCCGGCCTGCTCTGCCCCCAAGGGGGCCCTCTGGTAGGAACGCCCTCTGTCTGTCAGGTTACCCCCTGCCTCGGGGCTCTAGAGAAAGCTCTCCTGCGTCAGGGCAATTAGCTTTTGGTTAATTTGTCTGAAAAGAAACTCCCAAGGAGCAAAACCCCTCAGAATAGTCTCAATAACACTCAAGGTCTGGCAAGAGGCAGACTGCGTGAAGGCTCAGAGCTAACGTTAAGACCTTTTCTTGAGCCCTGCGACCAGCTCTTTGGCCCCCAGGCTTCACGGTGAGGGCTCCATCTTCCCTTGACCTGTGGGGCCCTCAGGCTCTGCCCAGGCATGTGGGCAGTGGGCTGGGCCGGGCCAGAGTTCAGCATCTCCGGTGGGGTAGATGCTACTTGTTGTCTCATTAGAACGGGTTTCTGTGTTCTTTTGTTGAACTGAGATTTTGTTGATGCCCAAGTTCAGGGGGTCATGGCCTGGGCCTCTAGCACTTGTGTGCATGGGCTTCGGCCTGTTGTAGCTTCTCCTGACTGGACATGGGCAGAGAAGAGGAGAGCCACTGCCGTGCTTGAACAATGATAGATTGTATTTATCAAGGCCCAGGCCTTGTGCCATCTGCTTTCTGTGCCTCGTTCGCCGCAGCCCGTTTAATCCTTGCCACCACTTGAAGGGACAGGCCCTGTCCGTATCCCCTGCGTACACAGGGGCAGAGAGGTCGGGGAACGTCCCCGGGGTCACAGGGCATGGAAGCAGCCCAGGTAGGACCGGCGCCCAGTCCCGTCTGATACCGAAGTTCTGTGGGAACTAAGTTGAACCTGCTGTACATTTATTGAGCACTTACTATGCTCCGGGGCTGTAAGGGCTCTCCAGCTGAAAAGAAGTGATTCTCAGCCTGCAGGAAGAACAGCCTCCTGGGGGAGGAGGCCAGCACCTGCAGAGCAGTCCGTTAAAGCTGGCAGTCTGACACGTGGGCCCAGACGAAATGCACGGGAAGAAGAGGAGGGCAAGAAGTTTCTGGAGCGGGTGGCACTGGCCATCCTTAGGACCATCTGAACTGTGCCTGCAGCACAGGGAGCAAGAGCGTGAATGGGTGGAGGGCACTGGGGGCTGTGATGTGGAGATGGAGAAGTGCCAGGAGGCTGTGAGGATACCACCAGCTCGGTGATCCCACTCTGCTCATGGCGGGGTGGGGCGTCTTTAGGGTTAGTTATGGGGAGGGAGGTGGGTGGTGATGGGAGGACGTGCAAACAGGGGGTCGAGGTCATCGTGTGTAAAGACTGGAACTTCAAGGTGGAGCCTGGACTTGATTAGGTGGGCCGAGCATTCTGAACGTCCAGCGATCACGCCCAAGTCTGGTGTCTCGTGTGTGGGGCCACCCTTTGTCTCCATCTCTTCAGCATTCCTCTTTCCCTGCCTGTCCTGAATTTCTCCAGCTTGGGAGGATGCTGGCAGCTTCCCAGTGGTGTTGCCATATGGCTGGGGACGACCGGAGTGATTCCTTTCCACATGGCAAGCCACGTGGCTGCTCGGTTCTGGGACGGATTGGCACCTGGAGAGAGGACAGTGCCCTTTGGAGAACTTACGGTTCTGCTTCTCCACCTGTTGGCGGCTCCTGTCCACTGAGGACCCCAGTCAGTGCCTGGCTTGTACAGATGGTTGAGAGCTGCCATCTGTGGCTCTTAAGCCCTTGAAATGTGGCCAGGCCCAATGGAGATGTGTTGTGAGTGTAAAGTACACGTGGATTTCAAAGATGGAGCACGCACAAGAACATGAATTATCTCGTTAGCATTTGTCAGATTGAGCACATAAATGGATGACACTTTATATTTACTGAATTAAGTATAACGTATGAATACAACAACTTTCATCTCTTTCTTTTCACTTTTCAAAATGTGACCACTAGAAAATTTGCATTAGAATGACATGGGTGGACCTGGAGGGTATTATGCTGATTGAAATAAGTCAATCAGAGAAAGACATGTATCATATGATCTCACTGATATGAGGAATTCTTTTTTTTATTATTATTTTGCTATGTTAATCACCATACATTACATCATTAGTTTTTGATGTAGTGTTCCATGATTCATTGTTTGTGTGTAACACCTAGTGCTCCATGCAGAACGTGCCCTCTTTAATACCCATCACCAGGCTAACCCATCCCCCCACCCCCCTCCCTTTTAGAACCCTCAGTTTGTTTCTCAGAGCCCATAGTCTCTCATGGTTCATCTCCCCCTCCGGTTTCTCCCCTTTTATTCTTCCCCTCCTGTATTATTTTCTTCTTCTTCTTCTTCTTCTTCTTCTTCTTCTTCTTCTTCTTCTTCTCCTTCTCCTTCTCCTTCTCCTTCTCCTTCTTCTTTTTTTTACCATATAATGTATTACTTGTTTCAGAGGTACAGGTCTGTGATTTAACAGTCTTACACAATTCACTGCACTCACCATAGCACATACCCTCCCCAGTGTCTATCACCCAGCCACCCCATCCCTCCCAACCCCCACCACCCTAGCAACCCTCAGTTTAATTCCTGAGATTAAGAGTTCCTCATATCAGTGAGGTCATATGATACATGTCTTTCTCTGATTGACTTATTTCACTCAGCATAATACCCTCCAGTTCCATCCACGTCATTGCAAATGGTAACATTTCATTCCTTTTGATGGCTGCATAATATTCCATTGTATATAT
>NW_027397107.1:7357634-7358693 GCF_003265705.2 Callorhinus ursinus
TCATATGGTAGCTCTATTTTCAACTTTTTGAGGAACCTCCATACTGTTTTCCAGAGTGGTTGCACCAGCTTGCATTCCCACCAACCGTGTAGGAGGGTTCCCCTTTCTCCGCATCCCCGCCAACATCTGTCATTTCCTGACTTGTTAATTTTAGCCATTCTGACTGGTGTGAGGTGGGATCTCATTGAGGTTTTGATTTGGATTTCCCTGATGATGAGCAATGTTGAACACTTTTTCATGTGTCTGTTGGCCATTTGGATTTCTTCTTTGCAGAAATGTCTGTTCATGTCGTCTGCCCATTTCTTGATTGGATCATTGGTTCTTTGGGTGTTGAGTTTAATAAGTTCTTTATAGATTTTGGATACTAGCCCTTTATCTGATATGTCATTTGCAAATATCTTCTCCCATTCTGTCGGTTGTCTTTTGGTTTTGTTGACTGTTTCTTTTGCTGTGCAAAAGCTTTTTATCTTGGTGAAGTCCCAATAATTCATTTTTGCCCTTGCTTCCCTTGTCTTTGGCGATGTTTCTAGGAAGAAGTTGCTGTGGCTGAGCTCGAAGAGGTTGCTGCCTGTGTTCTCCTTTAGGATTTTGATGGACTCCTGTCTCACACTTAGATCTTTCAACCATTTGGAGTCTATTTTTGTGTGTGGTGTAAGGAAATGGTCCAGTTTCATTCTTCTGCATGTGGCTGTCCAATTTTCCCAACACCATTCATTGAAGAGACTGTCTTTTTTCCATTGGACATTCTTTCCTGCTTTGTCAAAGATTAGTTGACCATAGAGTTGAGGGTCCATTTCTGGGCTCTCGATTCTGTTCCATTGATCTATGTGTCTGTTTTTGTGCCAGTACCGTACTGTCTTGATGATGACAGCTTTGTGATAGAGTTGGAAGTCCGGAATTGTGATGCCGCCAGCTTTGCTTTTCTTTTTCAACATTCCTCTGGCTATTCGGGGTCTCTTCTGGTTCCATACAAATTTTAGGATTATTTGTTCCATTTCTTTGAAAAAAGTGGATGGTATTTTGATGGGGATTGCACTGAATGTGTAGATTGCTCTAGGT
>NW_027397107.1:7358793-7360621 GCF_003265705.2 Callorhinus ursinus
GAGCATGGAACGTTTTTCCATTTCTTTGTGTCTTCCTCAATTTCTTTCATGAGTATTTTATAGTTTTCTGAGTACAGATCCTTTGCCTCTTTGGTTAGATTTTTTCCTAGGTATCTTATGGTTTTGGGTGCAATTGTAAATAGGATTGACTCCTTAATTTCTCTTTCTTCTGTCTTGTTGTTGGTGTATAGGAATGCCACTGATTACTTTTTTTTTTAAGATTTTATTTATTTATTTGAGAGAGAGAGAATGAGAGAGAGAGCACATGAGAAGGGGGAGGGTCAGAGGGAGAAGCAGCCTCCCTGCTGAGCAGGGAGCCCGATGCAGGACTCAATCCAGGGACTCCGGGATCATGACCTGAGCCGAAGGCAGTCGCTCAACCAACTGAGCCACCCAGGCGCCCAGAATGCCACTGATTTCTGTGTATTGATTGTATATCCTGCCACTTGACTGAATACCTGTGTGAGTTCTAGCAGTTTTGGGGTGGAGTCTTTTGGGTTTTCCACATAAAGTATCATATCATCTGCAAACAGTCAGAGTTTGACTTCTTCTTTGCTGATTTGGATGCCTTTGATTTCTTTTTGTTGTCTGATTGCTGTGGCTAGGACTTCTAATACTATGTTGAATAGCAGTGGTGATAGTGGACACCCCTGCCGCATTCCTGACCTTAGGGGGACAGCTCTCAGTTTTTCCCCATTGAGAATGATATTCGCTGTGGGTTTTTCATAGATGGCTTTTATGATATTGAGGTATGTACCCTCTATCCCTCTACTCTGAAGAGTTTTGATCAAGAAAGGATGCTGTACTTTGTCAAATGCTTTTTCTGCATCTTTTGAGAGGATCATATGGTTCTTGTTCTTTCTTTTATTAATGTATTGTGTCACGTTGATTGATTTGCGGATGTTGAACCAACCTTGCAGCCCAGGGATAAATCCCACTTGGTCGTGGTGAATAATCCTTTTAATGTACTGTTGGATCCTATCGGCTAGTATTTTGGTGAGAATTTTTGCATCCATGTTCATCAAGGATATTGGTCTGTAATTCTCCTTTTTGATGGGGTCTTCGGTTTTGGGATCAATGTAATGGTGGCCTCATAAAACAAGTTTGGAAGTTTTCCTTCCATTTCTATTTTTTGGAACAGTTTCAGAAGAATAGGTATTAATTCTTCTTGAAATGTTTGGTAGAATTCCCCTGGGAAGCCATCTGGCCCTGGGCTTTTGTTTGTTGGGAGATTTTTGATGACTGCTTCAATTTCCTTAGTGGGTATAGGTCTGTTCAGGTTTTCTTTTTCTTCCTGGTTCAGTTTTGGTAGTTGATACATCTCTAGGAATGCATCCATTTCTTCCAGGTTATCTAATTTGCTGGCATAGAGTTGCTCATATATGTTCTTACAATTGTTTGTATTTCTTTGGTGTTGGTTGTGATCTCTCCTCTTTCATTCATGATTTTGTTGAGTTGGGTCATTTCTCTTTTCTTTTTGATAAGTCTGGCCAGGGGTTTATCAATCTTGTCAATTCTTTCAAAGAACCAGCTCCTAGTTTTGTTGATCTGTTCTTACTGTTCTTTTGGTTTCTAGTTCATTGATTTCGGCTCTGATCTTTATTATTTCTCTTGTCCTGCTGGGTTTAAGCTTTATTTGCTGTTCTTTCTCCAGCTCCTTTAGGTGTAGGGTTAGGTTGTGTATTTGAGACCTTTCTTGTTTCTTGAGAAAGGCTTGTATTGCTATATACTTTCCTCTCAGGACTGCCTTTGCTGTATCCCAAAGATTTTGAATAGTTTTATTTTCATTTTGATTGGTTTCCATGAATTTTTTAAATTCTTCTTTAAT
>NW_027397107.1:7360721-7471480 GCF_003265705.2 Callorhinus ursinus
TTCCATGGGCACTGGAGAAGAATGTGTATTCTGTTGCTTTGGAATGGAATGTTCTGAATATGTCTGTGAAGTCCATTTGTTCCTGTGTGTCATTTAAAGTCTTTATTTCCTTGTTGATCTTTTGTTCAGATGATCTGTCCATTTCAGTCAGGGGGGTGTTAAAGTCCTCCACTATTATTATATTGTTGTCGATGTGTTTCTTTGCTTTTGTTATTAATTGCCTTATATAATTGGCTGCTCCCATGTTAGGGGCATAGATATTTACAATTGTTAGATCTTCTTGTTGGATAGACCCTTTAAGTAGGATATAGTGTCCTTCCGATATGAGGAATTCTTAATCTCAGGAAACAAACTGAGGTCTACTAGGGTGGTGGGGGTGGGAGGGATTGGGTAGCTGGGCAGTGGACATTGGGGAGGGTGTGGGCTATGGGGAGCACTGTGAATTGTGTCAGACTGTTGAATCACAGACCTGTACCTCTGAAACAAATAATACATTATATATTTAAAAAACAAGAAGATAGTAGGAAGGGAAAAATGAAGGGGGGAAATTGGAGGGGGAGATGAACCGTCAGAGATTATGGACTCTGAGAAACAAACTGAGGTTTCTAGAGGGGACGGGGGTGGGGGGTTGGGTTAGCCTAGTGTGAGTATTAAAGAGGTCACATTCTGCCTGGAGCACTGAGTGTTATACACAAACAATGAATCATGGAACACTACCTCAAAAACTAATGATGTAATGTATGGTGATTAACATAACATAATAAAATTTAAAAGAAAATTTGCATTAGCAAATATGGCTCCCATTATATTTTCATGGGTGAATGCTGGCACACTTTTTATGGAAAGTTCCACATACTAAGTAGTTTCTGTCTTCTGTGATAGCTACTCAACCCTGTGGCTCTAATGCAGGCTCCAAGGGTGTATGAGTTTTCTGTTGCTGCTGTAACAAATTACCCTAAACATTGCGGCTTACAAACACAAAAGTCTTGTCTTATACTGTGTAGCTTAGAACCAGTATGGTCCTCGCTGGGCTAAAAATCCAGGTGTCTGCCGGGCTGGGGTCCCTTCTGGAGGCTCTAGGGGAGAATTTGTTTCATTGCCTTTTCCAGCTTCTAGAGGCCGTGCACAGTCCTTGGCCTGTAGTGCCTTCCTCCTTCTTCAGAGCCAGCCCATCTCAGGTCTTTTCCTTTCTTCCCTAGTCACCTCTCTCTCTGACCTCTGTGTCCCCACCCCTTTCCACTTCTGAGGATGCTTGTGATTACCCTGGGGCCAGGGGATAATTAAGGATAATTTTCTCATCTCAAGGTCCACAGTCTTAATTTCATCCGCAGGGTCTCTTTCGTCACGGAAGTTGATCTATTCACAGATTCTGGGGCTTAGGATGTGGACCTCTTTGGAGGACCATTATTCCACCTCAAACATGGGCCCAGACAACACATACATGAAGGGGTGTGGCTGTATTCCAAAAATCTATTTACAAAAACAGAGTGCTAGCCTGCAGACGATAGCTTGCTCACCCCGGCCCTCCATGATGAATGATTCTGCACCCAATTTCCAATGCATGGGTTTTTTTTTCCCCACACCACCAAGCAATTCTGGGACACCAGCTGGGTGTCCTACAATTCAACTCAGTTCTGCAACCATCTACCCAGAAACAGCATCTGAGCCCACTTCAGATGCCAGTCCCAAATCCAGATTCTTCCTGGTGCTTCTGACAACCTGTCTGTAAATCAGAGGTTCCCATGACCCCCTCCTTGGGTTCGATTAATTTGCTAGAGTGGCTCACAGAACTCAGGAAACTAATTTACTCACCGGATTACTGGTTTATTACAAAGGATATTAAAGAGTACAAATCAACAGCCGGATGAAGAGATATGTAAGGCCAGGTCTTGAACAAAGGAGCTTTCGTCCTTGTGGAGTTTGGTGTCTGGCCTGGTGGCACGTGGAAGTGTTCTGGTTCACCAACCCAAGACCCCCTTTTTAATGGGTTTTTTATGGGGTCTTTATTACATAGGCCTGTTTGACTCCATCATTGGCCACCGGTGATTGATTCAACCTCCACTGTCTTGCTCATCTCCAGAAATCGGGGTGGGACTGAAAGTTCTAATCCTTTATCCATGGTTGGTTTCCCTGGCAACCAGCCCCCATCTTCAGGGGCTTTCCAAAAGTCACCTCATTCTCTGAGGCAATCTCAGGAGCTGAGGACAAGAGATCAAATATTATAACAAAAGATGCTCTCGTTGCTCTTACTGCTCAAGAAATTGTGAGGGTTTTGGCACCTGTGAGCCAAGAACCCTGGACCAAGAACAAATACCTATTTCTTAACCACAACCATCATTTCTGTATGTTGGGTGGGGTGATATTTTTTGCTAGATGCTCGATGGAGAAGGTTCTGTGGTCCAATAAGGTTGAGACTCAGTAGATCAGATCCTTCTCTTCATAAAGGCTCTGAGAAGTTCTGTAGTAAATAAGCCTATTTAATTGGTTTAAAACCACATTTTTCAAGCAACATGAATTTTTTTCCCCTCATAATATCCATTAACATACTGCAGATCTCAGATTCCCGGGAACATTCTCTGGGAAACCCTGGCTCAGCCCAGCACAGGGCCTTGTAGAAAAGCTGCCTCCAGTCTCCTGATCTAAGGTCAAGACACCAGTCACGTCACTTGAGATTTGATTAGAGAAAGCATTTTGGCTTCATTAAAGTTCACTAAATGAGCCATCCAGTGTAATTTAGCTGAATAAAAATGGCTCAAATGGCTTTAAGCCCCACCCCCTTTTACAGCAATTTAATTGAGGGAAAAGCAAATATATCAATGATGTAGAAAAATATTTCTTGGTCTTCAAGAGGAACATTGGGTGGCAGGCCCTGCTTCCTTGTCACAGGCACTGTTTTTTAAGAGGTTGGCTTGTTGAGCCTCCTTGGTGGCTGCCAGCAGGCCTTGGGGATGAGATTGCATGGTGCTTCCTTCCTTCCCATCCGTTCATCCCAAGGAGGTTGGTGGCAGCCACCTTCACGGTTCCTCAGGGTGGGCTGCAGTCACCTCTGGTGTGGGGCCGACTATGTACAAAGTTACAAGGTCAAGGTTAATGAAGAAGACATGCCCTGGGTCCTGGAGAAGTGGGCAGTAGACTGACAGCCTCCTCCTCCTCTGGTATCAGTTGGTTCCTTTTCAGCAAACTCTGTGTGGGGTTGGTGTTGCCTGGGGTGGGGGTGGGGGTTCTCCTTTCTTGACCTTTCCTCCAGATTCTTCAGCAATTTCAAAAGAGTCCTGGTACGGGGTGGCAGGGGAGGGAGTTGGCTGTCTCCAAGAAGTCCGAGGAGATGTTTCTTTTATGGGGAAAATGAAAGGAGGACAGACAGATTGCCAAGGGGACGTCAGATGTCATGGAAGGAAGAATTGTACCTTTCTTTGTTTTTTAAGATTTTATTTATTTATTTGAAAGAGAATGAGTGGGGGGAGGGGCAGCAGGGAGCCAGACAACTTGGGGCTCGATCCCAGGACCGAGGTCATGAGATCATGACCTGAGCCGAAGGCTGACACTTAACCTACTGAACCACCCAGGTGCCCTAAGAATTGCCCCTTTCAAAATGCTGCCTTCTTGGTTGAAGAAAATAAGATTTAGATCACGATGGATGCAGCCAGCAAGCACAGCTCCTGGGAGCCTACAAGATGAGGAGGGACTTGACCTCTGTTCTTTAGCGGTGCTTGGTACTCTGAGCCTGTACCATGTTCAGAACAGGGCCTTCTGCAAGCAGTGGAACGGAGCCTCTAGGAGAAGCCACCTTCGTCTTTGGGCTGCAGCTGAACACGCTCCTGATTCTCAGTGTTCTTTTTTTTCCTTTTTCTTTTCTTACTCCAAAGGGTTTATTGAGACAAGTTTCACATCCAAGTCCAGGACAGAGGGGATGGGGCTTATAAAAAGGAACCTGGAAGGGGGCCCGAGGGCTCAGGGTGGAACCCAAAAAAGAGTGTGAAATAAATAGAGGAAGAGGGTGGAGGGCCCAGGAGAGGAGACACAGACTGTCACACGGTGGTGATGATGTTGGGGGGGGGGGCTCCATTAACATCCCATGTATTTATACAGGGGAGTTGTGGGGGACCCAGGGCCCCCAGGTCTGGGAAGATGGAAAAGAGGGGTCGGGGGTTCAAAGAGGGAACCTGGCACCTCCTGGCAATCGCTTACACACTCCAGTCCTGAAACATAACCTGCCCACTGGGCCTGCCTCTGCCAATAGAAGAGGAGGCACTTCCAGACGTCAGCCATGCTATACATCCAGGCACTCTACAAAGTCTCCCAGCTTCAGGACCATTTGTGAATGGGGCTTAGCGTCCCCTCCTCAAGTTTCAGACCCCAGGGATATGGTGCCTTTGGGGCAACAGAGGAATTCATCTGGTTGCCTTTTCTTGGCAACAGGGTCCATCTTGAGTGACCCTCTGGTTGGACAGTAGGGTTCCCAGGGTGGAGGGTGACATCCTCCCCGATCATGGGTTCTATCCTGCTGCAGTTGGTTGTCCCCTTTAGGAAGGTCATGGGACTGCTTCCCATGCTGAGATGTTTAGCCTGGGAGGACCCGTGTTCACCAAGGCGTTAACGGCAGGAAGGGCCATCCCAGCCCTATCCTTCCTGTGGGCCTGGTTTTGGCCATCTGCACGTCTGGCTCCCTGTTCCCAGAGCACCCAGTAGCTGCATCATCATTGTTCATTACTCTGGGCCCCAGAGTCTGGGCTGCGAGAGAGCCAGCAATGCGGGACAGAATTAATGGGTTTGTTTGGTAGTCTCGGATGAAGGCTACAGGAGCAATGTCACAGAGCTTGATTTTGGGAAAGTGTTTGATGCCTCATCTCGTAAAATCTTGCTCGCCAAATTAATTCCAGGGGTCAGGTGGCTGGGAAACTGGCCATTGACCCAAGCAAAAGTCAGAGATGGGGGATAATGGATCTGTCAGGGAGGAAGCTTCCGGAAGACACTGCTGTGGGGCCCAGAGGCAGGATGGTTCTTAACTCAACCCTTGAGTCTCATGAGCGGGATAACCAGCCCATCAATTACAGGTGGCAGGTGAATACAGATGAGGCACTAGCTGGGGAGAAAATTAGGGGCAGTGAGTTCTGAGCGGGCCGTGAGTCAGTCAAAGCCCCACGCCTTAGCGTCCCCATTCTCCTGCACCGTGAGTATTTATAAATGCCCGTAAGGGCAGGGTGGCCAGAGGCGTGCCCTGCTTGTCTTGTGCTGGCTGTGTTTGCCTTACTTGTCTTCTGTGTGTATATTTGTCTCTGGGGCTGGAGGCTGTACGCACTGCGTCCCTCCAGGGACTTGTGTGGCGCGGTGCCGTGGGCTCTGGCAACATACGCCGAGACGCGTGTGCGCGTACCTGGGAGTTTACACGTCTGTGTGTTGGTTGCGAACGTTCCTGGGGGTGTGGCTTGTTGCTTGTTGACGGAGTCTTTGCGTTAAGGCCACTCAGACCCGTCCAGCTCGACGGCGGAGATGATAGTAACACCCGCTCCGTGCGGTTGCCGTATATATTAAACGAGGTCACGAATATAAAAGTGCTGAACACAGTAGCTGGTGCTCAGTAATCAGCCCTTGGTGAGTGGCGGCTGTTGGCTGTGCAGGGAGGCAGGGAGGTGTGAGCACGGGTGAGTAGCCCATCTGCAGGAGGAGTAAGGGCAGGCTTTCCCTCCAATGGAAGAATATGGTCTGTGTGCCTGGAAGGTGGCTGGGGAGGAGAGGAGTTTGTCGTCCTGGACACAGCCCGTGAGTCCTGCAGCTGCCGCTCCATCTGCCCGAAGAGCTGGAGGAATCCAGGGGCCCTTTCTCTGTCGGGTGGGGCTTGGTGGGCGTGGCAGGAAGGAGCCGCAGCCCAGACACCCCCAGGAGAACAAGGCCCACCTCCCGCTTACTGAATGTCCCACGCCCCCTCCCCCCCTCCAACTTGTAATGAGGAGATAATGCTATTTCTTATTATTTGCCCAGAATGCCTGTTATTTTCTTTCTTCTAGAATCTAATTTTCTCATGACATTTCTGCCTAATGTAGCAAAACATGACCTTTGTGAAAGGACATTGCTGGCAGCCTGATCCCGGCCTCGGGCTCCCCAGGAACCCCCTGGCACCCACTGCCAGGCTGGTCTTCCCTCGGAGATGGACAGGGTCCCTCTTTGACCAGCATTACTTCTGTTTCCCTGCTTCTCACTGGGGGGGGAGGGGAAGAGGGAGAGGGGGCTGCTTCTGAGGGCTCCGCGAATCGGGAGTTCCTGGCTGCTGACTCTCATGGGGTGCTGCTCAGTTTTAGAACTGGGGGTTCTGTTCAAGGAGGTGCTGGAGTGAGGAGGAGACCTCATGGCAGGCGGGCCTATGTGACCTTGCCTGCCATTGCTACAGTTGTGCATAGACAGTGAGCCGGGAGAACAGAACAGAAGTCTTCTACCGGCATGAAGACTTTACCTTTGCTCACATTTGCTGAAACCTCACAGAGGCTCAGGGTAATGGGGACTCAAGTGTGGTACCGAGACCCAGTGTCCCTGTCCCCGAGGTTTGAGCTCCAGGTGCGAACCCTAGTGTAAAGCCAGCCACTCGCTGGGCATGTGCACCTGATCCCCGCTCCACCCTCCTGAGCAGGAGGTGGGTCAGGGGAGCTGCGCCCCAGTGGTGTCCTTAAGTGGCCACCATACAGGCCTTCCTTTATCACACCTTGCCTTCTGATCAGTGGGGCATGGAGGAAGTTTGCAGGCACAAGACAGACTGGGGGTAGGGATTTTGGGAAGCTGAGCATGTGGACAGGTTAAGGTTTAAGAGCTTTTGGTGATTCTCATGCATTACAGCTCTTCCTTCTGCGGGCAGGAAGCGGGGTACGGGGGTGTCTACCCTAGACAGCGCTGTGCAGGCTGGAGGACTCTGTACGGAGAGTGCTGGACACAGGGGGAGTGGAACAGGAAGCCTGGGGACCTCTGCCTGTGGTCCCCTTCCTTTGTCCACCAGTCCGCTGCACCCGCAGAAAGGGGGCTGCCTTTCTAACCTAGTCACCAGCTGTCACCAAGGGTGCGGCTGCCTCAGATGCGAAGGGGAAGCCCTGTCCTTTAGGTTGTCCTTGTGTGTGCCATCTGTCCCCGTGAAAGCTGTACGTGTCGTCTGTGATCCCACCAGCCTGGATGTCCCCCATGACCGCCAGACCCAAGTATCCAGCAGGCTA
Organism: Callorhinus ursinus; assembly: GCF_003265705.2. Lineage (NCBI taxonomy): Eukaryota > Metazoa > Chordata > Mammalia > Carnivora > Otariidae > Callorhinus > Callorhinus ursinus. The sequence continues at coordinate 7,367,915 of NW_027397107.1, forward strand.
GTTGATTTCTCTCTCTGGATATCTCAAACAGCATTGCAAGGGGAGGCTCCTGATCTGAACCCCAGATAGGACCCTTTTACAGCCTTCCTGGTCTCATTAAATGATCTGGCTGCTTGCCTGGTTGCTGGCATCTTCCTCCCTCCTCTCCCAGACTCAATCCAATAGGAGGTTCTGGTGGCACTCTCCCCACCGCCCCCCCTTCCTCTTGAATCCACCTGCTTCATTATCTCTAATCCCCTTCCTCAGTACTGCAGCAGCCTCCTAATTGGTCTGCCAGCTTCCAGTCTTGGTCTCTCACTTTAAGAAATGGTGATTAGATTATGTCACTTCCCTACTTAAAGCCATCCAGTGCCTTCTCATTGCTCCTTAAAATAAAATCCAAGGTTCTCACCATGGCCAGCAAGGTGGTTGTGGCTGTCCCTTCTCCTCCTTACCCCGGACCACTCTCCCCTACCTCCTTGCCCACCGGCCCTCTCTCTGCCTTGCACCCACTGCCCAGAACACCCCAACGCTGGCACTGGCTCATTCTCGCTCTGGCCTCAGCTCGATGCTGCCCTCTTGGAGGGCACCTCTCTAAGCACCTGCATAAAGGAGCTGTCTCCCTCTCCTACATCGGTGATGACATCACTTTGTACCCTTCCTTCTGTTCATGGCAAACTGCAGTTCTCTTGCTTATTCATTTGTAACTTGAATGTAGGTTTCACAGGGACCTTCTCATTTGTCCACCCTTCATTCCCCCAAGTTGCCGGTACTTGATTCCTCCCCAAGAATCTGCTGTAGAAATCAGTTAAGTAGAGGTGCGCGCGCAAGCGTATGCGCGTGTGTATAAACAAGAGTCTGCGCTTGTGTTTATCACCCGCGTGTTTAATCGACACCAATACACACATGCTTGTGTGTGTGTGTGTGGATAGAGTTTGACCTGCATGGCATCCGTACCGCCATCCGATCTCATCAGTGCAGGAGTAGTGTTCCTGCAGGGGGTCACGTTGACTCCAGCCCTGTCTCACTGCTGCCTTGAAGGGCTGTTATCACATCAAAAGTTGTTTGTTGAGCCTGGCAACTTGATCACCATGGGCGTGTTTCTTCTAATACTTGAAAGACTAATGGCTACTCCTTTTCCCTGTACATCCTAATGAAAACAATTAAATAGCCATTAGGAGGAGAACAGAAGTGTGAACAAAAGGCTTATGTCTTGATCGTGGATGGACCTCTTTGCTGGGGGAGGGACTGGGTAGAAGAAATTGTAGGTGACCTGCAGGGTTTTTTCCCACTATTGTGAATGTTAAGAATGCTTGTTGGTAAAAGGGGACGTAGTTTCACTTATGCAAGATGAGTAAGTCCTAGAGATGTACAGTACGGCATAGTGGGTCATTAACGATACTGTATTGTATACCCAAAAATGTGTTAAGAGGTTATATCTTATATTAATGGTTATTCCAAAAATAAAGAGTGGGGGGAGGAAATTTTTTAAGTTGATGGTTAAGTTTATGGCATTGTTTATGGCGACAGTTTCATGGGTAAACACTTACCTTGAAATTCATCAAAATGTATACATTAAATATGCACAGTTTTTTTTAATGTCCTCGACACCTCAATAATAAAAATGAAGAAGAATGCTTGTTGGCTTATGTATCTTGAGAGCTCTGACCCCCTGTGGGAGGGTGGCCTCCAGAAGGTTCCCTGAACCTTTAATTGTGATGAGAGGATGTGGGAAAATGACCAACAATTCTTTTATTTTTGGTTAAACATTTGTAAAATCTCTCCCTTTCCTTTTCTTGAAATCCTTTCCCAACCTGATCTGGGGCCTTGACTCCTGGCAGATACATTGTTAGCAGGGTGGAGCAAGGGAGAAGAACAACAAAGCCAGGCTCCCGTGAAGTAACCAAGCTTCCTACCAAGAGCATTACTTATGCCAGATCTGTCCCTTAATTTCCTCTTTATTTGTCACTCTTGCAGAAACCTGTCGAGTAACCGGCTCACCACACTCTCATGGCAGCTTTTCCAGAGGCTGAGTCTTCGGGAATTGTAAGTTCGGTCTCGAAGGCCATCCAAGTAGTAGAGTGGTGGTAGAGGTTGGGTGGGGAGAAATGTGGGGTGGTGGAGCCACCTAAGGTTGGGCGTGCACTTGAAGGGGCTCCTTGGGTTGGGTGACGCAGAGTGTACCATGTTCAGTGAGAGCAAGGCACCCTCTTTGTTGCTCGATTTTCTGATGCTCTTTCTGGCACATTTCTGAAGAAGACCGGAATCTTATCTCTGAGCAGGACCTAGTTCTGTGATCTGTAGGTAACTAGTAATAATAGTATTTATGTTTATGATACTAAAGAGTACTTCAATTTATAATAAATAACATTCATAATATATGATTTTATAGAGATTATCAGGTGTGCTTTCATTTACATGACTTTAGATTTATCATCATGAAAAAAATAGATTTATCATCATGAGCATTATGGGAGAGAGGTGTTACTATATCTCCAATATAAAATGTATTTCTTCATTTTAAGGTAAGGGTTCTGAGCCCCCAAAAGGCACATGAGACACAGCCAGGATTGCATTGTTAGGGACTGGCCGACCTAGGACTTGAACCCAGGCCTCTGACTTCTGATTGCATGTCCTTTCCATCCTCATAATCTTTTGTCAGCCTATTTGGCTTGCCTTTGGGCATCCCGATGGTGGGGGCTGGGAGGCAAGTCCATATATTTATTCAGTCTACCTTGCGGACTGTTTGGCCTTGCTACCTTCCAAGGCTGATCGATGCACCCCTATCCCCTCCAGCCATTGTGTGCAAACCCTTGTTGGATGGATAAGTGAAAATTCCTGACCACTGCTGGAAACAATAAGTCGTGTTGATGTGTGAGTCATCAGGGTCATCTCTGTGCATGAAGGACAGCATGTTATATTGAGGGAACAAATCAAGGAATAAATTGGAAAGAAATTGAGGCATGGATGAAATTAGGGAGTCAGGGTTCCAGAGACACTGCTCATGTGTTCCCTTTTACTTAGTGACTCAGATCCAAATTCACTGAATGCAGATTGCTTTACTATCTTTACCAAGAGGCAGTAGCCTTGGATCTCTGCCCATGCTGTTGGCCTTTCAACTTGTCTCCCCTCCACCTGGGAAGACCTGAGTTCATGGATGAGTCAAGATCTTAGTTTTTCCCACCCAGCTGGTCAGAGACGGGACTATTTACATCCAGTGACCCAATAGCGCATTACTCTGTGATGGCCTTATATACCCTACTTATTCTCATGGACCTGAGTGCCCCTGATTCTTTGAAAGGCCATTCTAGGGCTGGGAAGTACGGAGGTGATCTCAACAGTGTTGGAGAGTTTAGGACAGTACTGCTGTGGGTTGTCTTCCTTTCTTAGGATTTTACCCCTCCCTCTGGGCCACTTCTCTGGTGTGGCCACAGTAGATATAGTGACCACAGTTCTTTAGCCACATAGGGCTGAGATCCTTAGGTACATCGATTAAAAACTACCCGAGCTTGGAAAAAGGTAAATATATACTTATTTGTTTCTACAACACTGAAAACCTAGACGATGTCACAGACATCACAGACAGCTAAACGTCCGACCATTAGACTTGATGCATTGTATTCATTCCCATCTTTGTAGGTGGAAAAAACCTTAGCACTAAATGAACAGGACTGCTAAGATCGCTACTAACAACAATTTCTGAGATCTGACTCCATGCCAGGCACTGTGCCAAGCAATCTCTCAAATTATGTACGTTCTTTTATTTAATTCTTGTAATAATTTATCAAGTAGGAATTACTACTATCACTTCACATTCAGGGACACTGAGGTACTTAGCAAGGTTAAGTATCTTGTTTCGGGTTACCCATTAGCCAAGTGGCAGCATATGGACTCAAGGTCTTGACCACTCTGCTTAGCTGTCGCTCACCTTCTTAAAACCTATTTCCCCAATTCAAGGGTCGGGTCTACAATAATTCTCAAAAAGTGCATGATTCTTACATTGCCCTAGATCTGATCAGGGGCTCTGCCATAAAGGAGCTAACTGGGGGCTCTCTTTCTTGGGAGTCTCATGTCTGCTTCTCCCGGAATGCCTCCCCCTCCATCTGTAGGTGGCGAGGGACAGCGTCTCTCTGGGGGACCTCTGGGGTCTGCAGTTGGCTGAATTATTGAGAAAACGTTCAGTGCTCCTTCTAAAAAAATCACTGGACGTGAAATCAATGGTGTGCTGCCCTGGTGACCTGTTTCGTGAAGTTTCAGAAACAGTTGTTCTGTGGATATATATTTAAAGAAAATGTCAGATTTATCTCAGAGGATCATGGGATTCTGCATTCATCTTTGCCCAGGATCGATACACCGGTGAGCTAGATGTGACTTATGGAAGAATGAAGACGTTCCCTCCAGTGTGAGTCAGTGTGTGAGCGCTGCCATGTCCCAGAGTATTTTATTTCTCTCATATTGTTAAATAAGAAAAAAATTATATTGGAAAATAAAGAAGCCCCCCCCGCCTCTAAGGAGCACTTGCCCTGGTAGGGGTCTATTTTTTGAGGAAGAATTGAATGTTGAGAGTGGAAAATTTAGCCTTTGGCTGGAGGGGCCTCATGTTGGCTCTTCGCTGTGGCTATGATTAAAATCCAAACAATCCCAGTTCCTGGCAAATGGAAGAGGGGGGTAGTATTTTCTTGTCCGACTTCCTGATTAGTCCACATGGCGCCATCTGCCACGAGCCTTCTAGACTGCCAGGGTCTGCCCAATGGAGCCTGTGGGCTGGGGTGTGGGGATGGGTTGGGTATTTCCAGGAAGAAAGAATCTTGGCCCTGGAGGAGAGAGGCCAGGGGAAGATGGATTTCTGTGCTGTGAATGGCCAGAAGATCACAAAGCCAGAGTGTGAGGCTTTGAGCCACCTTCTGCAGGAATAGAAGGGGCAAGCTAGGGTCTTCAGTGATTTCTCAGCACATTTCATTCTGTCATTGAGGATCTCTGCCTACCCCAACCAGACCCTCCCCACTGGAGGATCCTTGATACAAGAACGGATGCTGTTGGGGTTCTCCATTGGAAGGGCTGAGTATCTATGACCTTCTCAATAGTAGAGATGGAGACAAAAGAGCCGTATATTGAGCACCTATTATGAACAAAGTCCTGTCTCATCTTTGGAGCAACCCACCACGGAAGGTATCATTATAGCCAGTTTTACGAATGAGGGATTGAGGCTTGGCCAAGTTAAACAACTGGTCCAAGATCACAGAGCTTATCAATGGTAATGGGAATTTGTATTATGATAATTAGCATTACCACCATCCAGGGCTGCTGTTTCCAAAGACCAGTGCTCTTTTCTTAAACAACTCAGCAAACTTCTCCCACCCCCCAGTACTTGCTGTCTCCTTCTGGAAACCACTCTCATGATGGTGGCTTCCCGAGGGGAATCACTGGGGAAAAAAAAAAAACCCAGACAATTAGCATCTCAGAGCCTTGGCCATGTGCCAGAGGCTTCCCTCACTCATTTCTCACTTCCCTTTGTCAGATGAAGGATAAGGTCTTGGCTGAACACCTGGCCCATTGCCCCTCACCAGTCCAGGCTGTGTTTCTCTTATTGAGAGAACTGGAAGCATCCTTCAGGACTCCCTTTGGAGTACTTAGCACTGTATCAGTGGCATGGGTCTGCAGAAACTTGAGTTGGCATTGCACGGTTGCTCTCAGAGGTTTCTGGTTATATCAAGATGTTTTTTTTTTTTTCCCCTTATGGAGAAAACTGGAACTGTCTGTCCAGAAATCAGAGCAGGAATCAAAGAGATTGTCTTAGAGATAAAGAATGAATTAGAAAGAAAAGAAGCTTGGGTTCTGAATCCCATGATGCAATTTAGGCAAAGGCAAGAGGCACCAGAGGATATAAACCCACAACGCAGAAACCTTCCAGAAATACTCTAAGGACCATTAGTGTATCTTAAACAGGCTTCTCTTTATACCCTGCACGCACAGAGCAGACATGATTAAAATAGATTGGAATATTTCATTTTCTTAAAGCAAAGTGATAATTACCTCTGGTATAATTTGCAGATTTAATCGACTTGGTAAAATATTAACTTGGTATCAGGGATGGGTTTGGGCTGATCCTGGCACTTTCTTTTCTCTCAGTCTTGGCTATGACCATTTTCCAAGGCTCTCAGAGAAGTCCCTGAACGATCATGTTAATAATAGTGTTACTATAATAATAATTTCTGGTCTCTTTATAGCCCCTTTCAATTCACAAAGTATGTTATCATGTATTATCACTAATCCTCATATTAACTTTGTTCAGGAAGAAGGTCGAGAGCAATTACCCCCATTTTACAGAAGTTAAAGCAGAACCTTGGGCATAATTAACAAAGATAAGTAACAAAGTTACTGGCCATATTAGTTTCCTAGGGTTGCCTTGACAAATCACGACAAATCTGGAGGCTTCAAACCATAGAAAGTGACTCTCTACTCTTCTGGAGGTCAGAAGGCCAAAACTAAGGTGTCACAGGGCTATTCTCCCTTCAAGAGGCTCTCGGGAAGAATCTTTGCTTATCCTTTCTGGCTTCTGGTGGCCCCTGGTGTCTTTGGCTTGGGTCGACCCCCACCTCTGCCTCTGTCTTCACATGGCCGTGTTCCCCATCTCTGTGTCTTTGGCTTCTCCCCTCCTCTCTCTTATAAGGACACCTGTCATTGGATCTAGGCCCCACCCGAAATCCAGAATGGTCTTGTCCCATGATCATCCCATGATCCTTCACTTGATCACATCCACAGAAGACTCTATTTCTAAGTAAAGTCACATGCGCAGGTCTTGGGGGTGAGGACTTGCCCAGATCTTTCGGGGGAGACACAATTCAGTGCACTCGCTTTGCCCAGCATGATCGCTGGCTCCACTCAAACCTTTTGTTTGTGTACTTCTTCTGCCATTGTGTTGTTTTCTCTGGGAGGCCAGCGGCGATCATCCCTTGGACCTCTGGACAGGCTTCCCTGGTTGACCGTAGATCTACACCCCTTCCCCATTTTCTGTGGCTGGCCCCAGGATTGCCGTGACAGCACCAGTGCTGTGGATGGGAGAAGGAAGCCAGAGGATGACCGGAGGGGCACCAGTGTTTTCTACATATACCGCCATGGCCTTGGCCCTGTGGTGAGGTGTCTGTGTGTGCCTGGATGGGGCTGAGTTAATCTGCGGGATGCCCCGAGGGCTCTGCGATTAGGCCCCAGGCCATGCTGGGGCAAGGGCTGGGTGTGGGTTAAGCTCAGCCCTGAAGCAGCTGCTGCTGTATTATTTATGGGGCCTCCTGCATTATTAATGGAGCAGGGAAGCCTTACTTCAGGCTCCTCGACACAGTGCCCGGAGCCCTGGCCGAAAGCCCCTCTTCGAGACACCTGACTTGCTGGAAGAACAGGTGGTATCATGTAGACTGAGGGCTGCCCTTCTCTGCTTCTGGCCCACCTTCCTGAACCCTCTCTCATCAGGATGTGAAGGCTACGGTAGGTCTGCTCAGTGGGATGCCCAGGGCACCCCTGTCTTCAGACTCAGTATGCTTTCTGTTGTGTGTGTGCGTCTTGCCATCTAGGAGGAAAGTCCCAAGGGAGAGGGGAAAAGCTAAGGTTTCTGTGCGGTTTTCTGGAGATTGTGGTTTGGAGGAAGGGCCAGGTCTCGTGGGGCATCCCTTCTATGGGACCAAGTCCTAGGGGAAAACGATGGAAGGAAACAAAAAGCCGTTAATGTGCTTGTGTCTGGCCATGTCATCCCACCTGATTCTCCCACCAGCCTCAGCACGCTTTGGCGCTGTCAGCCCCGTGGGGGGCCACCGAGAAGTCGGGGGACATAGCTGTGCAGGGTATTGGGCGAGGCAGGACTCAAAAAAGAACATGGTCTTGAAGCAGCCCAGCCCAGCCCCTCACTTGCTAATCTGTTCCACTGAGGTGGATAATTTGTATTTTTACAACTACTTCATAATGAATGACCACATCTTGTCAAGTGAGCGTGTGGGAAAACCCAGGCTGACCTGGTTCACTTTGCATATATGCAAGCATCTGGACCCTCAGTATCTTTCCAGTAGGGCTGCCCGGCCTCCCCTCGCCGCCCTGTGATGTGAACGCAAGCACAGACCCACGTCCTCAGGCCTTCCTGCCCTCCACACGCTGGGCAGCCTAGTTTGACCTTCTGCTTTTCCTGAGGGAGCCATCAGCTGCCTCCCCCGCTTACTCCGACGGGAGGGTTCAATGGGGTGGTACGCGGAGGGCATTCCGCATGGTGTTGGGTACGTGGTAGGTGCGACGCAAATGTCATTCCATTTTTGTTTCTTAGCTCTCCCTTTCTCCTGCCTGCTTGTTTTCTCTCCTCTCTGTCCATTGTCTCAGCCACGGTGCCACCTTGCCTTCCTGCCTGGGGCAGACGCCTCCAAGACTTCTGGGCCTCACGCTTCACCTTCCTCCTCTAGGACCTCATCCTGATTCCTCATACACTGAGCCTCTTCCTTTCCATTGGTTCCTTCTCTTCTGTTTTCAGCTAAAGACACATCTCTCCTCCATTGATTTCCTGTCTCCTGGAGCTTAAAACCTCGGTGTCATCCTCCAGTCTTCCCTTCCGCCTCCAACAAAGCCCCAAATACTTCCTTCTCTTCTTTACCATGTTGTTCAATCTTTCCTTCCCTCTCCCCTGCTTTTACCAGTCTCCTCTGGACCTTTATTAACGCGGCAGCAGTTCTCAAGTGGGGATCCAGGGTTCCGTGGGGTCCCCAAGACCCTACTGGGGAGACCACGAGGTAGAATCTGAGGCATTACTTGGCCTTTTCACTCCCATTCCCCCGAAGGTGTGTAGTGGAGTTTTCCAGAGGCCGCTTGACTTGTGATAACGCCGTCACTCTGGTGACGAACGGGACTTTGTGCTGATGTGGTGTTGTGTTTTAAAATTTTCTATTTGAATTCCAAAATGGTAAAGAGAGATAGGTGTAATCTACATACACAAATGCTCTTTGAGGCCCCCAGTAATTTTTAAGAGTAAAAAAGAGTTCTGAGACAAGAAAGCCCGACATCAGTGACCTTGAGCCTGCCGGCCTCCACTACCCGTGCGTGAATGAGGGAAGATGCCCCGTCTGGGTGCATGTAGACCCGTGGCAGGCACCCGGTCTGGTCAAGGCGTGCGAGTCAAGGATTTCATCCCCCATTCATCCCTTTGCCTGGGTGCTTTGAGAAATGCACACACTTCATGCACCATACTGTTGGATTACTCTTCTTACAGACCTGTTTCGCTCACACCATTGTGAGCTCCAGGGGCCTCACTGGCTCCCACTGCCCCCTGCACAAATTCCAAGCTTGTTGATGTTTGATGTGGCCGTGAACGTCCTGCACCATCTGGCTTCTGCTCTCCCTTCCAGCTGTATTTCCCAGCGCTCCTCGACATGAACTCTGCCCCAGCACAGCTTTTCTTTCCTGTTTTCCTATCTCAGCCTCCAGCGTCGCAGTGAACTCTTCCCCTGGTCTCTGCCCAGGAGACGCAGAGCTGGGGGTCGTGCTGAGTCTTCTGTGTCTCTCCTCACACCCAGCAATGCCTTGCATGGGATAGACAGGGTGGAGAACGTGTGGGGTCTGGAGTCTAGCAGGCTGAGGCTTGCAGTCCTGCTTTGTTGCACCCCCAGCCCAGGGACTTTGAGCACGTGACTTAACCCCTCCGAACGCACAAGGAGGGTCCCTCCTCTGGACAGGGACGGTGCTGGCTGTCTCCTAGGGTGGCTGTGGGAAGCAGATGCTCCGTGAAAGCTAGGTCTCTTCTCCTTTTCTGAAAGAGTGCAGGGAAAAGCCAGCATACTTTTAGACCGAGGGGGTATCATGCAAAGGTGTTGGCACCTTCTACCTGTGGTGTCCCACTGGCTGGGACACACTGATTCTTCCTCCAGGGCCTCACTTTTTCCTGAAAGCTGATCAGTTCTGATGTATGCCTAACTACTTTGGAATTCCATCCCTTGTCCAGAATATCCTGGGTCTTAGTGCCCCTCCCGCTGGGCACCAACAGATTTGTCTCTTTTCTGGTCTGGCAAGAGAATCACGTTCCTCCTACTGATCCAGGAATTTAGATTTATTGGGTGCCCTTTACTTGAAGAGTCTTATATCAATGAATGCCATTCATTGTCCCCCTAATGGGATAAGCCCATTTAGAAGGGCAGGGACTTGCTCTCAGTCACAAGGAAAGTCAGTGGAGAAGGAAGGCCTTGAACTTGATGCTTTCTCTGTCAGATGCTCTTCTTCACCAAATTGAGTGCTCCTAGAGAACAGAGACTCATTCACCTCTGTATCAACAGCACTCAGCTCATAGCCAGACATGGAACAGGTGCTTAGTAAGGATTTTGTTGAATTTATGAAGAATAAACTGGTCCAAGGATGGGCTTTGAGCAGATCTTGGAAATCGCTAAGCACCTACTCTGCAGGGAGAGTAACTCTTTCCTTCCTCCTGCCCTCCCTCCATTCCCTACTTTTATTCATTCAACAGGTATTTATGTTCAGGCTTAGTTATAGATAATGGCGATATAGCCGTGAACCAAACAGGCAATTTCTCTGAGCTCAATGGAGCTTAATTTTTATTTGAGGAGACAGATAATAAACAAGCAAATAAATTTTTAAAGTGATGCTGGGCAGTGACAAATACTCGAGGGAAGAAAATAGTAAGGCGGGGACTGAGCAGCACTAAAGTAGGGGTTGCTGGTAGCTTACTTAGAGCAGTGGTTGGAGATGGCCATATGATTCTTTAAGAAAATGAGATAGCCAATCTAGCAGGTATATTACGGGTAAGAACTGTGCAGGCAGAAGGGACAACAAGTGCAAAGGCCCTGGGGCAGGAGCAGGCTGGTCATGCTAGTGAACTTGACAGACAGCAAGGTCAGTGTGGCTGAAGCAGAGGAAGGGGGAGTGAGGTAGGAGATGAGGTCAGAGAGGTGATGGAGAGCAGTGCAGAGTCTGTAGGTCTTTGACCTTGACGTTCAGTGAGGTGGGAAGCCACTGGAGGGTTTTGAGAAGAGGAGCATCTTAAGCTGACGTATTTAAGAGGGTCTCATTAAATTAAATGGAGTGGATTTCTTTCTTTTTTTTTTTTAATGAGTGTATGAGTGTAAAAACTAAATGAATTCCTGGACTTAGAAGTATTTTTTCATTTATTTCGAGACCTTGCTAAACCCCTTCTCTCCCTAATCCCTGATGAGCAGGTGGGGCTGTCCCTCCCAGCCATGGGAGGGAGCTGGGCCGTATTTGGTTCAGGAGGTCCCTCCCCCCATCTCCTTGCCCACAGGAGATTGGAGCAGAACTTCTTCAACTGCAGCTGTGACATCCGCTGGATGCAACTGTGGCAGGAGCAGGGGGAAGCCAAGCTCAACAGCCAGCACCTCTACTGTATCAATGCCGACGGCTCCCAACTGCCCCTGTTCCGCATGAATATCAGCCAGTGTGGTGAGTGAGCTGTCTGACCCCAGCAGGCTCCAGGGAGAGATCCCTCAGCTCCTGTGCAGGAGCCTGGGAAGCCAGGGCCTTCTGGTCCCCACCCCTGCACACACCCCCGGCCTTGAACTCTGCACTGGGTGCAGATCTGGCTTACTGTTGACCTCCTCGGTCATTCTTGCTCCTCCGTGAGCCTGGAATGAAGACAGGGATTAAGTGGGCCCCTTCTCAATGGACCGGAGTCCTTTCTCTCTGTGAGTTACTTGTCAACCAGATCCGAAGGAGTCTATCTCAAAGCGCGGGCTCTGGACCTTCTGTATCAGGAGCATCTAAGGTACTTGTAGAAAAGCAGATTCCTGGGCCCAATGGACTTAATGAGATCCCAGAATGTCTCAGAATGGGCCTCAGAAATCTGAATTTCTAGCAAACTCCTCACGGGAGTCTGAAGCAGACCAGAGTTTGAGAGCCAGTGCCCAAAGTGGAAGATGCCATTTGACCTCGTTGCTGGAACTACATTCTTTGAGCACCTGCCCCACCCGCACCCACTGCCTGCCTTGTGGGAGAGCCCAGCTGGGCTGAAATTCTGAGCTCTGACCTCGGCGGGGAGGTGCTGGGAAGGTTCTGGGACTTGGGGGCCTTCAAGAGCTTGATCAAGCAGGTTGTGTTGAGAAGTGGTTCAAAGGGACAAAGTTTTGGTCTTAAGTGTTGGCTTATCTTTTCACTCATTCTGTCCTTCCTCCCAGACCTTCCTGAGATCAGTGTGAGCCACGTGAACCTGACCGTTCGAGAGGGTGACAACGCTGTCATCACGTGCAACGGCTCTGGATCACCTTTGCCCGATGTAGACTGGATAGTCACTGGACTGCAGTCCATCAACACCCACCAGGTAGGGGCCCTAGGCTCCGGCCCCATCGGGAGGTTGGGGAGCCTTGACCTCTTAGTCTAAATGAGCTGAATCATAACTCGGAAGCAAGAGATGTGAGGAGAAGGAAGAAGAGGGCAAGTCTGAGCATAATTGGTTCTCATCCAGCTGCAATCTTTTCTAGCCAACCTGAGCTTCAGCATGCTAATAAACTTCTCTGGACCTTAGCTTTCTCATCTGTAAAATGGGTATAACGCTACCATTCACCCCATCAGGTAAAGGTGAGGATTTCCTGAGCTCTTGACTGTGGAGAGCCTGGTGCCTGGTCCGTGTGCATGACAGGAGGAAAGGCCTCCTTCGCTTCCTGCACAGCTTTCTTCTTGGTCCCGGAAGGTGTCTGGGAGGTGGGTGAGGAGCCACCTTCTAGAAACTCATTGTTGGTTGTTTTTGTTTTTTTTTAATTGGGGTTTTAGACAAATCTGAACTGGACCAACGTACATGCCATCAACCTGACCCTGGTCAACGTGACAAGCGAGGACAACGGCTTCACCCTGACGTGCATTGCGGAGAACGTGGTGGGCATGAGCAATGCCAGTGTGGCCCTCACCGTGCACTGTGAGTAGCTGCCATCGTGGAGGGGGGCCAGGTAGTGAGGGGGACGGTCGTGTGGGGCCGGTGGGAGCAGGGGCACTAAGAGGGCAGGACCGAGCAAGCCAGTCGTTGGCTGGTAACCCCGGAAAGGGTGTCCCTGTCCCTCAGAAGATGGGGTGCCTCCAACTCATCTCTGTCTTCGGGATACGCCCACGCTGGCCCCGGTCTGCTTTCCCTTTGCCTCCTAGCAGGTCATGGGATGGAGCCCTCCAGTTGTGGTGGATGGAGGAGCCTCTGATCCCCTCGGTCCTCTCCGAGCTGGATGGGGGAAGAACTGGGAGCCCCGTGCTAGTGTCGGGCGGGCTGCTCTGGGGCGCGAGAGGCTCTGCGTGCTGGGAGTCAGCCGGCTCGTGCCCCCCCCCCCCTCCCCCCCGCAGACCCTCCGCGCGTGGTGAGCCTGGAGGAGCCGGAGCTGCGCCTGGAGCACTGCATTGAGTTCGTAGTGCGTGGCAACCCGCCGCCCACGCTGCACTGGCTGCACAACGGACAGCCGCTGCGGGAGTCCAAGATCACCCACGTGGAGTACTACCAGGAGGGCGAGCTGTCCGAGGGCTGCCTGCTCTTCAACAAGCCCACCCACTACAACAACGGCAACTATACGCTCATTGCCAAAAACCCGCTGGGCACAGCCAACCAGACCATCAACGGCCACTTCCTCAAGGAGCCCTTCCCGGGTGAGGGTCCCGCAGCCTGACGGCGCCGACTCCTTCCAGGAGGGGGCGGGGTGGGCGCGGTAGCCGGCCAGAGAATGAGGCGGGCCTTGACCGCTCGTGCTGTTATCTCGGGCAAACCAAACCCAGCCCGCAGAGTCAGCTCCCGCCAACATTTTGCAAAAACCAGAGAAAGGCTCCGTTTTCCACGGCTGTCAGAGTGAAAACCAAGACCCTCTCAGAAACGCGCAGTTGTGCACACAGGGACGTGCCCTGTTCTGGTAGAGGAAGGGCCTGAGATCTGGAGGAGAGAGACAGAATCCTTTTTTAAAATTTTTTATTGTTATGTTAATCACCATACATTACATCATTAGTTTTTGATGTAGTGTTCCATGATTCATTGTTTGTGCATAACACCCAGTGCTCCACGCAGACTGTGCCCTCCTTAATACCCATCACCAGGCTAACCCATCCCCCCACCCTCCTACCCTCTAGAACCCTCAGTTTGTTTTTCAGAGTCCATCGTCTCTCATGGTTCGGAGAGACAGAATCTTGACCCAGTCCTTTAGTTGTTGCCAAACTCCGGGCACGACAGTTTGCTTTTGTCTGAGCCTCAATTTCGCTCATCTGTGAAATGGGCATGATGACACTTGCTCCTTTAAGACTCGGGACTTCCGGTCTACAAAGCATTCAGGCTTTGACACATAACGATGGTTCGATGACCTTCCCTTCCATTGCAGGGGTCTCTCTAGTTCAACCCCACATGTAACAGACGTGTGACCTGAACCTCCTTCTACTTGCTGGTTGGTAGCAGGGCTTGGCGAGGGGGTAGGCTTCCAGCTCTGAGCTTGCTCTTTTGTTCTGTGGTGTGCTTGTGGGGGAGTATTTGATGCCCTCAGCCTGCGGGGGCGCTAACGTCGAGTGGGCCAGGGGTAGTAACTGAAGGAATGAAAGAACTTTCTTTGTTTGACTCTTTGGGAGGTGACTATCTCTGTCTGGGCTATAGTATTTCCAATACCTTCCTAAGTTGCAGGAGAAGAAAACCCTCAAAGAGTTTACTGTACGCGGTTGTAGCTTCTCTTGGTGGGTTCAGCAGTTGATGGCAGGGCATTGTTGATGACCTTGGTGATTTCTGCTGGGAACAGGCTGGATGACCTTCAATCTCCAGGACTCAGGGGTTCTAGTGAGATAAATAAAGGGGAGTGAGAAGACCAATCTCACACACACACACACACACACACACACACACACACACACACACACAGAAAGAGGGGCAGCAACAGCACGGTGCCGCATCCACTTATGTGAAGGTGACTTCACAGCCCACACGTACTGGGTAGCAGCTCCAGGAGGCCTTATTTATCTCAGTGCAAGGAAATTCCAGCTAGAAGCTCCGAGAGGGAAAGCTACATGGGAAGCCAAATTCTTGCCACTGAGGTCCAGGGGAGAATGGTGCTGCGCCATCGCTCAGGAGAGGGTCCAGAAGGTGCTGGTGTTTAAGACCTTGGCGGTCCCATTTGGTCCAGCATTTCCAGCATCATCACCAGCATGCCCAGTAGAAGGCCTCAGGGCTTTTCCCACTGCGGGCCTCACCCATCTCTGCTCCGGGAGCTGGAAGAGTCCCTGCCAGTCTGTGGAAGGAGAAGATTTAGATGCAGAGATTCTTTGCACTGCTGGACCACACAGGCCTTGCCAGCGTGAAGGGCTAGAGAGGTCCCCTAAAGCAATGCTTATTTCCAAAGGGAAACTCCTGGGACCTGGAGAGAGTGGGGAGCCCTGGAATGCTCTGGAGGAAGGGTGACCCATTCTGGGCTCTTCCCCTCAGAGGCTGTCCTGAGAGCAGTTCTCTGTACCCTCCCAGCCATACAGACACCCTTTTTGTCCCCAAGAGAGATAGCAACTCCTTGCCACCTTATCAGCTCCCCTTAGGCCAGTCCTTCTTAAAGAGGGGGTCCCCGGACCAGCAGCATCACCATCACTGGGGCATGTGTTAGAACTCAGATTCTCCAGCCCCACCTGGACCTGCTGAGTCAGAAACCCTGTTTGAATAATCAGCTGCCATGCTGTTTGGTGAGCTCTGGCCCCAGGAGGTGGGAGGCAGGAGAGAGTCACCGGGGAGCTCCAAGGGAAACAACACACCCGAGGGCATCTTCCTCAGACCCAGGTGCCCCCCGCCCCGGGCCACCCTGTGAGAAGGTTTGCTTGTTTTATGAACCTAAAGGAATCAGTGGGTGATGAAGAGGCAGCGACAGGGAAATGATGGGCCAGTCGTGTCAAGTGACAAAACGTCTAAAGGTTCGGGAGAGTAAATCATCTGGAGGTTCGGACAGTAAACCTCATCCCTGCTGAGCTCTGGATACAAGGCTGTCTGTGGATTCCCGCTCTCCTCTTTGGCCCTGAGCATGTTGCGACACCGTATTTATCATAGTGACTCCTCTCTCGCTCCCAGGCGAGCAGAGCGTAGAGGTTAAGAATGAGGGTTCTGAAATCAGGCAGATTGAGGTGCAAATCCCATCTGTGATCCAACCAGACGGGTGGGTCTGGGGTTGGCGCGGGGTACGCGGCTGGCACGCAGTGAAGGACCATCTCTACTCTGCCTCTACTTTGCCGTCTGTGGAATGGGAGCGAGAACAAAACTCCCTCCCTAAGCTGCCATGAGGATTTAAGTGAAGTATTCTAAGGGCTTAGCTCTGTGTTGAGAGAGAGAGGAAAGGCGCACCAGCTGTCAGCTATTGCTAGGATTCTTGGGACAGAGGGATTCAATAAATGTAGGAGTTCTAGAAGCAGCATTCTGTGGTCAAGCTCGTCAGTTCTAACAGGCTCCGGGCAATGTCATCTGTAGGCCTGTGGAGCCAACCACACTGCCAGGGTTCAGAGTCTCTCTAAATCGCTCATCAGCTTTGTCATCTCAGGCAAATTACTCAGCCCTGTGCTTCTACCTCAAAGGCTGTGAAGATTGGTTCACACACAGTGGATTCATCCACCGAAAGTGCTTACGAAAATGCTTGGCACAGAGGAAGCACAGAGTTACTGTTTGTTTTTATTTTTTTAAAAAGCACACCCAAGGGTGACTGAAAGGGGATCTGTTTGGGGGGCAGAACAAGATCTGAAGGGAACGGTCTCCTTTTCTGATTCTTCATGGTCCTGAGACCCCTGGGAGAGATTTGATTAGAATGAATATATTTAAGGGAGCAATCTGGAAATGTAGAGGCTTCCATCAGTAAGGATTTTCTCCGAGTAGGACGTTAAAATGAAAATGTTCTGGAAAAGTCTTTTTTGGTTGTTGTTATTTGTTTTTTAAATTACACATGCTGTACAAATGTTGGATTTCCTTCTACATTTCCAGAGAAGGGCTAGAATATTCAGCATGGCATCCAACCTTGGTGAAGGAGGTCCCTGCAAGGATTGGTTAGGGAGGTTGGTTCTAGAAGCGTGGAGCTAAATCACTCTTTGGTGTTCTAGGAACTTGGGCTGCTGGAGGGGTCTGGGCATAAGAGTGGGAAGCCATGAGGCATCAGGGATTCATGTGTCAGGAGGGGAGGAACTGGAAAGGCTGGGGGGTGACGGCAGGGTGAGAGGTGGTGGCTAGAAGGTTGTGGTCTGGGAGAGAATGTGAAGTTCCTTAGATAATGATGTGATAGAAGGAGGCATGTTGCCAAGCGGTGTGTGTGTGTGTGTGTGTGTGTGTGTTTGCCTGCACATGTGCAACAAATACCTGAGACTACTTGATGAAATATTTAGGAATACGTGAGCTGCCGTACCTCTTAAATTCTCATTTTGTACTTGGCCAGGAAGCCCAGTTATTTCACAGAGATTTTTACAACAGCAGAAACCAGAATTCCCTCAGGATGCTGGGTACAAACAATGGGATAAATCACTGCCCCAGTGCCCTCAGCCTCGGTCAAGGCTGGTTTCCTTGCCCTAAGGAACTGGTGGAGCTAGAATGTGGTCCCAGGCTTCCGGGGAGGATGGGCGGTGTGAGCTGATGCCTTGGCTCAGCCTCTCCACTGCCTTCTCACACCTAAACCCGGGACATCTACTCTCAACCGCACATCTCAGTCCACCTCTTTTTCTGGACACATGCTGCCGCCTCTCTTCTCCCTTCTCTGGACCCTGCTGGCTTTTCCCACAAGGCCCTTGACGAGTTTTGGGACTGGAGGACGTGCGGTCTGGGACTGGGGTGGCATGCAGTCAGGCCCACCCCGTTTGTATTCAGACAGCCCCTTGGCATATGGATCCCGTTGTCCTTTCCAGCTGCTGGTGGGGTAGGAGGTGAGGAGCATTCCTGGGTACCATCCTCTCCCAGTGCAAAATTCTGAGCTCCGCCACTGGTTAGAGGGGACCCAGGAGGTCTCTGTGTTCCAAGGCTCATATGCCTCCCGGATGGATGAGTGTTCCCAGGCTCCAGCAAGGGAGCTAAGCACGTAGGCTGACTGGGAGATTACAGGGTTCATAGACTCGGCCAAAACATTTGCCTGATGTGAGAATATTCTCTAATAAACGGGAGCCTTATGGGAAATATGCAAATCAGCGTTAACTGTGAATTGATCTGGCGCCTGTCTTTCCTCAGGCTCTGAAGCCAAGGCTAGGGCCCCCTCTCCTCCATCCTCCCCACACATCAGGCACTTGGTACCTGCAGTTTACAAGAGGGTGGTAGCATGAAGGGCAGGCTCAGGGATTTGGAGAAAGCTCTGTTGGTCTTCCCCAGAAGACACAAAATGGACAACAACAAGCCAGCTATTAACGGTGCATTTACTGTAAACAGGATTTTCTCTAGACTCCTTCACAGAAAGCATCACTTGCCCCACAGGTGGTTAGAGAAGAATACTTGCTCATGCATATTAACTAGAACCATAATTACAATGACTGTGAGAACTTAGCCAACGGCCTGAAGACCGAGGGATGGATGGATGGATGGATGGATAGATGAATGAGTTGTTCTTATTTTTCAGGGTGTAGTAGGCTTGTGGCCGCAGTAGGTGTAACATAATGCAGTGGTTCTCAAAGGGACCAGCAGTACCAGCATCACCTGAAATCTTGGTAGAAATGCAGATTCCCAAGACCTTCCCCAGACCTCCTGACTCAGAAACTCTGGGGTGAGGACCAATAATCCATGTTTATGGAAAAAAAAAATTTTTTTAGAAAACGTTTTAAGATTTTTTTAACAATCATCATTTTGAAATAGTTTTAAGATTTACCCCCTGGGGGCACCTAGGTGGTTCAGTCAGTGAAGCATCTGCCTTTGGCTTGGTTCATGATCCCGGGATCCTGGGCTCAGTGGGAGCCTGCTTCTCCATCTCCCTCTGCCCCTCCTCCCTGCTTGTGTTCCCTCTCTCACTCTGCTCTCTCTCTCAAATAAATAAATAAAAATTCTTAAAAAAAAGATTTACCCCCGAAAGTAATAAAATGGTACAAAGGACTTCCTTATACCCTTCACCCAGCTTCCCCAAATGATATCATGTTACCTAAGCACAGTCCTTGTGCAAAAGCAGAATATTAACACTGACACCTATTATTGAATCTACAGACCTGACTTTTGTCCACTGCTGTCCTCTCTTCTCTAGGACCCAATGCAGGGTCATATACCACATTTAGATGCTCTGTCACCTTATTCTCTTTCAGTCTGGGATGGTTCCTCAGTCTGTCTTTGTCTTTCATGCGCTGGATGATCTTTTTTTTTTTTTAAGTTTTATTTATTTATTTGAGAGTGAGAGAGAGCATGTGAGCGGGGTGAGGGGCAGAGGGAGAGAGAAAATCCCAGGCAGACTCCCCACTGAGTGTGGAGCCTGACGTGGGCTCGACCCCACGACCCTGAGATCACGACCTGAGCTGAAATCAAGAGTCAGATGCTCAACCGACTGAGCCACCCAGGTGCTCCAAGCTGGATGCTCTTGAAGGATACTCACTAGTTATATTGTAGACTTCCCCCCAATTTGTGTTTGTCTGCTTTTGCCTCACAGTTAAATGCCAGTGACACGTTTTTGGCATGAACACCACAGAAATGATGCTGTGTTCTCTCAGGACATTACAGCAGGGGCACATGGTGTCTACACCTCTAGTTCCTGGTGATGTGAATTAACTCTGTCACCGGGTTGTCATGGTATCTGCCAGGGTTCTCCACGGCGAGGTGATTTTTTTCCCCTTTGTACCTAATGAGTATAATGTTTTGATACTTTGTAAATGTCTTGTGTCTTATCATGCTTTCACACATTAATTTTAGCATTCATTGAGGATTCTTGCCCGAAACAGTTACTACCCAGGTATTTGTCAATGGTGATTTTCCTCTTTCCATCATTCCTTCTACATTTGTTAGGTGGAACTCTACTGTCAGGAAGAGTGTTCTCTTCTTGCCCTGTGTGTTTATTCAATTGCTTATTTACATTGGTATGGACCCAGGAATGTTTATTTTGTGCTATGACTTATAATCCGTGTAGTTGGCTCCAGCTGCCATAAGAGAGTACCACAGACTCGGTGGCTTAAACAAGAGACATTTATTTTTCTTGCAGTCCTGGAGGTTAGAAGTCTGATCAATGCATCAGCAGGGTTGGTTCCTTACGAGACCTCTCTCCTTGGCTTGCAGATGACTGTCTTCTTTCTGTGTGTGCACCTGGTCTTCCCTGTGTCTCTGTCCTAATCGCCTCCTCTTATAAGGAAACCGGCCATATTGGATTCGTGTCCACCCTAATTAGTTTAACTTAATTACCTCTTTAAAGACCCTGTCTCCCAATACAGTCCTCTTCTGGAGTACTGGAGATTAGGGCTTCATCATACAAATTTTGGGTGGATATAATTCAGCCTGTAACAATCCATGGCTGTCTTTATTTATTTTGTTGCTTAAATTGTCCCAAATTTGGTCACTGGAAACTCCTTCACTTTGACTCCTCTGTTCTTTTCCCATGCTCCCGTTAATTTGGAGCACTCTCTTACTTTCTAGTACCACACGATGTTCCAGGCACATCTTGTACTTTTTCTGCCCCAGGCCTGAAATTATGCATTTTTCCAAGGAGCCCTCATTCCTTTTATTGGAGAATGGTAGTGATCACCCTCTAGATGATTCTATTGCATGCTAGAATTGGAGAATCTCTCATGGAGTGGTTAAGAGCCCAGACTTGGATTTGAATCCAGCTCAGTGTATTCCCTCATTGAGATTCAGTTAATCACTTAATCTCTAGAAGCCTGCTTCTATTTCTGTTAAGTGGGGATAATGCTCTCCACCTCCTCAGATGGTTATAAGGATCGAGTGATGTGTTACACAAAGCACTGAGCCCAGCCCCTGGCTTATAAACAATGTCCAATAATGATGAGCTTTCACCATTAGCTGAGCCATTTCTGGAGGCAAAGATCCAATAGCACATTTTCATTTGGGAGATGGGCAGGTTCATAGAGGGATTCCCAGGAACATCTCAGGGACCTGCTAGAATAAACTCTACATATCAGTTTGAGGAGTTCTGTCTTGGGATCATAGCTGGCATTTTCAAGAAATGTCCACCCTGCAGCATTTCTTCTTGGCTTTGAGGAACCACCAGCATCCCTAGCACTCTGGGTACCTGAAGCGGAGAGGACTGTGGGTGAGGATTGTTCTAGATGTAATTTTCCATCTCATAGACCCAGGGAGGCTGGGCCACCTCCCTCAGAACCAGGAGCTTTATCTCTCATTCCTTCTCCACTTGGAAGACCACCCCCTGGAGGGGTAGTGTAGCATGGGGGAGGGGTGATAGGTCAAGGATTTTAGTTTTTAGTTGCCAGGGTAACGGGGCATTCATGGTGAGTGGGAGAGGTCGTACCTGTGAGGAAGATACAGCGCATCTGCTCTGGTTTTTACGACACTTGTTAATTATCTCTTTGTCTTTTTTGCAGAGAGCACGGATAACTTTGTCTCTAGTAAGTCTGCTTTACCTTTTGCTTTGAAACTGCTTTATTCTGATACTTTAGGTCATTACTGACTCCACATAGCCCTCTTTCCTATTCCACGGCCAGCCCCAGACCCGTGGCAGCTGAGAGCATCTGAGGGAACTGTGAAGGGGAACCGGAGAGTAGAAATACTTCTCGGGTAGTTCCATTTGCACACCTCTTGGGCTCTGTGCCTCAGTTTCCCCCAGGGCGTTTCCTAAGGTCTGAGCATGTTGTGGGTCTCCCTGCCTGGATGGGAAGGGGTGGTGTCAGGAAGAACATGGGGTTTCCCATGCCCAGGTAGACCCGGTGGTCATCTCAGTTGTCCTTGTGGAGAGAAGGGGGAGCTTCTAAGTCCGTGTTTCTCACCTGCTCTGAGGGACCCAGAATCTGGCGGGGGACTCACCTTGTGAGTGACTTGCACAGTCTCCTGATAGGCTTGTGTGTCCTCAAGTGGAATTACTATTTTTTTAAGTAGGCTCCATGCTCAGTGTGGAGCCCAGTGAGGGACTTGAACTCACGACCCTGAGATCAAGACCTGAGCTGAGATCAAGAGTTGGACACTTAACTGACTGAGCCACTCAGGCGCCCCTAAAGTGGAATTATTGAGGCTCAGTTTAAAAGCAATCTGGGGGGCGCCTGGGTGGCTCAGTTGGTTAAGCAACTGCCTTCGGCTCAGGTCATGATCCTGGAGTCCCGGGATGGAGTCCCAGGATTGAGTCCCGCATCGGGCTCCCCGCTCAGCGGGGAGTCTGCTTCTCCCTCTGACCCTCCCCCCTCTCATGTGCTCTCTCTGTCTCAAATAAATAAATAAAATCTTTAAAAAAAAAAAAAGCAATCTGGGGCTAGGACTAGACAATCCCCCCGCAAAATTTGGTGTTTTGCTCATGGGCTGTGGGGAAATCTGTATTTATGGCTTTTCCTTTTCTCCCCCATGGGAAACTAACAGCAACAGCCCTGTTGTTTCTGCTCCGTGTGTGGCCTGAGATAGTGGAAGTCCTGTTGAGGACACCCCTTACTGTTGGGCACGGATGTGCAGATCATCTGTGATTCCTTCATTTGTCCTTGGTTTGAGAGGACTTGTCGTCTCCCAGAATGTCCCTCCAGGGAATTCTGAATTGGGGCCGTTTCCTGCCCAGGAGGTGATTTGAGATGGAGGACACACTGGCTTCCCATCCAGGCCTTGCTGGGAAAGGTGGGGTTTCCTGGGCAGATGGACTGGTAGCTTACCTTGGGCTGCCACTGTGTTCTGAAGTTCGTGGCAGGGGAGTGGACAGTGGGTTGTTCCTGGGGCCGTGGGTCTCCTGGTCTCACTGAGGAGTAAAGAGGGAGAAAGGAAGGGCACGGGAGAGCCAGGGACAGGAAAAAGGAGGGCCTAGAGCAGAGGGTGGCCGAATGTCAACACCGGATGTTGTCATCAGCAACTTGTGCCCAATCCACACCCTGGCCTGGATCCCAAACCATTTTTTCTTCTCCTTTGTATCTAGTAGTTCATGGCCTACATTGCCCAGGTGACATTATTTACTCCGGAATGGGGGCAGGGGACTGGCAGGGAGGGTCCTGTATTCCCTGTGGAGCCTGCCGTTGACCTGTCAGCACCAGCCAGGCGACTGGATGGGAACCTGGTCTCTGGGGGCCCCTGCAAAGCCAGGGCATGTTCTCCAGCAGGAACTCCTGAGGGGGGCCTGGGAGTCAGGTGGGGACTGTGGCTGAGCCTCTCACGGCCGGTAAGCTAACCACCCTCCTGGTCTGGTTGGTTTTCAGTTTATGACGTGAGCCCCACGCCCATCACTGTGACCCACAAACCGGAGGAAGACACTTTTGGGGTAAGTCATTCCCCGATCAAGGGGAAGGTGTTTACTGACTTCGTTTTAGGAGTTAAGTTTCCGGAATTTTATCTTACTTGGAACCCCAACATATGCAGCAGAAAAAAAAAAACTGTGATGAATGACCTCCTTTCAGGTAGTTGAAACCTTCCTTGTTTGATGAGAATAAGTCATTGTTTGAGGAAGTCTTTGAGGATCCACTCCAGGCCCTGGGGTTTGGAAGACAACGGTTTGAAAACCCCATTCTGTTAGGAGCCTGGCTGGGCCTGATTTGAAGGGAATGCTAACCACACAAGCCTTTTACAAAAGTCAGAGTTGCTCAGATCATCCCCTTGGGTGGGCTTCCCCCCCCCCCCCCCCCCCCCCCCCGCCTGACTCTCAGAGCCAGAGATTTCCCTGAGGAGGAGAGCAAAGGTTTGTTTGTTTTTTTTTTTGTAAGACTCCAGATCTCCTAAAACCTTCTGGATGATCTCCTGTAAAGAATGTCAATGTGAAGGCGCAGAGTTTTTTTTTTTGCTAATGAAAACAACAAACAGTAGACAGAGACATCTTAGGCCTGCCCTTGCGTTGCTTATGATGGACGGCCCGCAGATGGGAGGCTGAGCCACGGAACGTTCTCTCATCCAGTTGGGGAATTAATTTTCTTGTCATGTTCTGAAGGTCTTATGAGTTACTTCTGCTGAGGAATTGACTCAGTGGTGAAATTTGGAATGGGCTGCAGTGGATCCCTCGATAAGACTACTTCCGTTTGGGCGCGTGTGACTTCCCTGGCATGAGGGTTTTCGGTGACTCTTCTCAACTCTCTGCTCTTGGCCCCTCCCAGGTGTCCATAGCGGTGGGACTTGCTGCTTTTGCCTGCGTCCTGTTGGTGGTTCTCTTTATCATGATCAACAAGTATGGTCGACGGTCCAAATTTGGAATGAAGGGTAAGGTGGAATTTTCATTTGCAAGGGTCTCCTGGATGTGTGTCGGGGGGACAGGGCTCTTGTTGATCAAAAGACGCTGTTTTAGTCTCCCTTTGCTCCCCAAGGGGGCCTCCGCTGGTGAGGCTGACAAGCGTCCCGGTGGAGACTCCTGTCGGAACCTTGTTGTTGGTAGTGGTGGTTTAGAGGCAGTGTTGGTTGGTGTCTGTGGGGGCCAAGCCAGGGTCCGCCTGGTTTTCCCTGAGTGTGGGAAGCATCGCAGAATGGGGCTGCTTGCTGCAAGACGGTAGTTTGTGAAGGAAGTAGGTGAGAAAAAGGACTCTTTGTTTGAGTAGCTTGGTTTCCCTCTGCACCCTTGGAGTTGTGATGCAAAGGTATTAGCGAGCTAGATGTCAGGTGGTGGACCCCGGTGTCGGGACGTTGCCCGCACGGTGGCATTTCAGCACGCAGCTCTACGCGGGGTCCCAGAGCAGATGCCAAGAGCAACACGATTGCTAAATCTGCTGGCCTGCTTCCACAACGCCCAGTCCTGTAAGCCCCCTTACAGCCGGGGTAGGCTGTGGTTCGAGGCTTCCCACCAAGGCTTGGGTTCGCGGAGTGGCACCAAAGGGGTTAACATGGTGAATTAGCATCCATCTGCCTGGTCTCAGGGTTGGATCTGACCAGATGGCTCCGGGGAGGCTGGGTACCAGTTCTCAAACAGAAACTGGAATTTCAAGACCTGCTCCCCTCTGGGGTTTCCATTTATGGCTGGTGTTCAATGGGAGGTGGGTGGGGAAGGTGAGGAAAGTTCTGCCCGCTGTCAGCTTGCTGAGCGAGGCTCTAGGTTGGGGTTTTCTGGTGAGAGTACGGGACCCAGAAAGATGAATTTCCACAGCTTCTACACACGAACTGGGGTCTGTGGGGAGAGTCCTGACTTTGGGACTCAGGGACCGAAGGAGGGCACGTGAATGAGATCCACGGGGACGGGGGCCCTCTGAACTTATGCAAATGTTTGGGTGTATGTGGCTGTGGGGTGGGGGGTGGTTTGGAACGGCACTAGTCCACTCCTTCTGTTATATTCTCAAAATATTCTCTGACTCCCCTAAAAGTTTAGAAGGAAGGACAGAAGGGTAGAAAACAGGAGGGCAGGCCGCCTGGCTTCTCAGAAGCTGCCTACCTCTATACCCTCTTTCTGTTCTTGCTTTAGCTGAACAAGTCAGAGCAAGGCAAGCCAGGTTTTCGTGAATCCTATGAAATATTTTGACCAAGAGAGATACTTATGCAGGCAAATTATAGAGAGGGGATGGAAGTTTGGCCCAAAGCCCCACGACTTAAACAAGACGAGACCACTGTGAGGCACCTCGATCGGAGATGTCTTATCTGCCAGTATTCCCCTGTGCCAAACAGGGCTCCCATGGGGTTCGAAGATGAATCCCACTGGGTGAGCCCCGAGCCTACAGTCCTAGCCTAATCCCTGGGCCCGTGGCTTCGAGCACTGGCCCGATTGCTGGTATAAAGTTTTCAGACCATGGGAGGAACCTCTGACTATAACTATTCCTTCTTCCACCTGAGAAAGCATGAGGGCCTCAGCCAAAGGGGACAATGGGGCATTGCTGAGACCAGCTGAGACCCTGTGACACGCTTGGCAGCACTGCGAGAGCAGATTTTTCCTATTAATTGTCATCCGGTTTCTGGAACAGTGTGTCCCCATGTCGGATGGATTAGGCAGCATCCAGGGCGGTGCCTTCCCCTCAGCTGTCCTCAGAGCCTCTCCCAGCCCCTGCTCCCCTCTCCCGGGGTTGAACTGCCTCCTTGGCTCTGGATGGCCCAGGAGAACATGTCCCACGAGGCGGGAGGGAAGTGTCCCCTCCTCTAGAGCCCGCAGCCTGAAGAAAGGAGGCTGCACTTCGAGGCCAGATGTGGAGGTGTGTCCAAGGCTGAAGCTCCCTGTCTCTGCTCTCTGTTACCGCCGGTCCCTGTACTTGGGCCTCATCCTAGGATGAGTAAGCAAATGCCCCAGGCTGCATACACCCCCCTCCCACCCCCGGTCCTTTGTTGCCAGTCGGGCATCCCAATGCAGGAAAGAGTGAAACCCCCCGACTCTGACTCCGGCGAACCTCCATGCCTTCTTATCCAGCCCGTGCTCAGCTTTGAATGTTCAGATCTGGGTCACGCTCTGCCATGCCACTTAACTGCTCCTTGCTTTTAGCAAAGCTACTCTACCCTCGCAGCCTCTCCTTCTTCCCTGGGTTGCTGTATTGAGATGTGTGTAGAACTGGCATATAAAAGGGGGCCCCATGGTTGTAGTTCTCCCATTCTTTTCTTCACGTATAAGCCTCTCCTGGCTCCTTTCATTGTCCTTCTACAAAGGGCTGCCCTCCCAAGACTCACTCATACCCTCCTTTGCTGCACACAGTGTTTAGTCAGGATGCTTTGATTCTGCACTAATGCCAGTGCCTTGTCATTACTTTGCACACACATCATCTGTCTGTCCTGCTAGACCAGGAGCAACTTGGCAGAAACCACAGATCACTCAGCCCAGTGTGCCTGAAACTTTGCGCGGTGTTTGACAAATGCTCGTTGAACTTCAGATGGATGACTATATTTATAATCAAAACAAACAAACAAACAAACACAGCTTGTGAATCAGTAACAGGCTAGTAAGGGCTACTTTGGCAACGTGAGGTGTCTGGGCAGTGGGAGGTAGAGTGGGGATGATGAAGGGAATTCATAAATAACACCCAGCCTCCACATCTGAGGGCCCCAAACATAGCGTGTGGACGGGGAGGGATTGTTAATATGAACTTTACTTCCTCCTGACAAATAAGAAAAAGACAAAAATACAAAGGTTGGTGTAACAAATACTCCTATTCCCACCGCTCAGAATAAGCAACTCTTACAGTTTTGTTTTTATATTTGCATCTGATGTTTTATTCCTAGAATACAGAGATGAGACGTTGCTAATAAAACTAAAAATGCTTTAACTGTCACCTCCATTTCCCAGAGACCGCCACCAGCCTGGGCTCCGTGTGTGTCCCTCAGTTCACTGTTTTTGTCTCTCTCCTTGGTCTCTACCTCTCTTTGTTGTCTCTGCACACCTGCCCTCCCCCCTTGGCTGTCTCCTAGCCAAACTCATACCCTGTGGGCTGCCTCCACCCCATGGCAATGCTGTTGGCCAGGTCTGGTAACCAGTTCATTTTTATACTTTTTTTTTTTTTTAAAGATTTCCCATTTGTTTATTTGGATTGCATACAAGTGGGGTAGAGGGGCAGAGGGAGAGGGAGAAGCAGACTCCCCGCTGAGTAGGGAGCCCCAATAAGGCTTTGGGCTCCATCCCAGGACCCTGGGATCATTACCTGAGCTGAAGGCAGATGCTTAATGGACTGAGCCCCCCAGGTGCCCCATTTTTATACTTCTGTGTGTATGTATACATATACATGTATATTTTGTTTTGTTTTGTTTATTCTTTACAGGTCACAAATTGCCTTCTTAGACCTCTAGAAAACAATCATAAGTATATATATCTCTTATATTGATCTTGTTAATAAATTTTATTTGGACAAGAGAACTTGTGCCATCACCATTTTTCACCAGTGTGACTAAAGACTACAACACTCCCAAGAGTGGTCACACACGATATGCAATACGTACAGATAACGTACGTTCGGTACACGAAAAGCTCTACACCGATGTATGCGTGCATTTATGTATACGTGGGCATATGTACCTTTACAAAAGGCATTGCTTTGTGTGTGTTTAACTGATGCACATATTCACACTCTTAGTATCCTTCTGCATCTTGCTTTATTGACCTGTCAGGTGTCAGAGGTCTCTCCGTGTTGGCGTCTATAGGCATTGTAACGGACACGTAGTTTATGGGAGATGAAGATACTAGATCTTACAGAAATAAATAGAAAAAGCATCATCCCATACACCTCTGTACTTCCGTCTCCTGCCATCAGCTGATCACAGTTGGCCTGGGGAGTGGTCACACTAGCAGGAAGTGCATCTCTTGGAATCACAAAGTTTTTGAAATGGTGCTGAGCCAGGGTGGTGGGGGTTTCTTGGGGCTGTGGCTGAAGCCCAGGGTCTTACTTAGAACAGCAGGGGTGATCCTTAAAGTGTTTGGTGTGGTTCAGTGTGGGAGCTGACTTTCAGAACTGAAGCCAGCCCCCCTGCAGGAGCTGGGGACCTGGAGGCTCTCTGCTGTGCCGGGCTTTAACTCTTAGATTGCTGGATAGGGGAATGGAGGGATGTGCAGGGCACGAGAGATCTACTAGGAGGTACAGAAACATAGATATTTCAGTATTTTATTTTATTATGTTTTTAAAGATTTTGTTTATTTGGGAGAGAGCGAGTGGGAGGGGGCAAGGGGAGGGGAAGAAACATGCTCCCCACTGAGCCGGGAGCCAGATGCAGGGCTGGATCCCAGGACCCCCGCCGCCCCCCATCATGATCTGAGTGGAAGGCAGACAGACACACGCTTAAACCGACCGAGCCACCCAGGCGCCCCAGACATTTCAGTGTTCAGTGTTTTTAACAACTAATGTGTCAGTGCATCCTGGGCCTGGAAGTGATGTGGTTCAGAGTTTGTACCAAGTTCTCCCTCACAAAATATTTTCAAACCGAACATGAGAAGACCGTAGTGAGAGGAGTAGACCAGCAGGGGCTTTGTGGCATCTGTATGTACCGATCAAGAAGCCGTAGTGAGAAAAGGAGGCGTCGTGCTCTGGATTCTCGGTCTGGTGAGGCTGCATTGTGTTAGGATCCCCCGCTCACAGCCTCAGCCCCTTTCCAGGGCCAGCGAACCACCTAACTCCTTGGCCTTGGCTGCCCCATGGTGAACGGCCCCGGTGTACCTGCCATCTTCATTTCACACAACTGTTAGAAAAAAAGCCGAGTCGATGATGTGGGAGTGTCTTTAAATAATAAAACATGCCCCATAGTTTTCATATTAGGTATCATAGTTATTTAACCAGAGAAAGAAGCATACGTGTGGGTTTTCTCAACCTGTAAGGAGAGTGTACGTTCTTTGGTCTCTGATCTTGTGACAACCTCCTAAGTATACTTCCTTTTAAAAAAAAAAAAAAGATTTTATTTATTTATTTGAAAGAAAGAGAATGAGAGAGAGAGCACATGAGAAGGGGGAGGGTCAGAGGGAGAAGCAGACTCCCCACTGAGCAGGGAGCCCGAAGCGGGACTCGATCCCAGGACTCCAGGATCTTGACCTGAGCCGAAAGCAGTCGCTTAGCCAACTGGGCCACCCAGGTGCCCCTATACTTCCCGATCAGGGATGCAGTGGTGGTGTCCTTCATGCTTCTTGGCTTCCTCTTCTCCCACGAAGGAGACAGAGTGATGTTTTCTTGGAGCTGAAATAGACCTTAGGCTTCTTAGGCGAATGTCCCCATTGTACAGAGAAGGGACCAGACCAGAGAAGTACAGTAGCATTCCCGAGCACACAGCGGGCTAGGGCAGCACTGGCCCTGCTTCCCCGGGACGTGCCGTGCGCGGGAGCCAGGGAGGGCCGAGAGATGAAGCCAGAGGACGAATATAATCAAGCCAGTTCCTCCAATGCTGTCCGCCTCCGATGGGGCTTTCAGCAATGCCTCTTCTTAATCTACTTTTCTCAAGCCTGGGCTCACCTGGCTTGGGGGCGGAGCGGGGGAAATGGGAGCTGAGCTGGGGTGGGTGCTGCTTCCCTGGCTAAGGAGACTTCCTTCATTGCTTTCTGGGCACTGTGGAGACCGCACAGCAGGGCAGCGAAGCGAAAGGCTGGGGAGGAGGTAGTCAAGACCTGCAGCAAGGGCTTCTGGTGGTACATCGAGTGCTTCATCAGCCCGTGCTGGCTTTTAATCCCAATGGTTAGACATGTGCTGGTGCCTCTGATGGGCCTGTGGATGGGCGCTCCAGGACTGTTCCATTGTGAATTAGCGTCCGTTAATAGGTACTTAAAGTAAAGTGGTTGCCTATTTGATTATGATTGGGGGTTATTAACATTCTTTCCATAAACAGATGGTAACTGTCCTCGGAGTGGT
Source organism: Callorhinus ursinus (assembly GCF_003265705.2). NCBI lineage: Eukaryota > Metazoa > Chordata > Mammalia > Carnivora > Otariidae > Callorhinus > Callorhinus ursinus. The sequence continues at coordinate 7,398,131 of NW_027397107.1, forward strand.
TTGTAGAATCCTGCCAGAGCCTTGATTTGGAGGGGCTGGCTCCTTCAAAACGTGTCGTGGATTGCTGCCTGTATGCAGTGGCCCTGTTCTCCCTCTGGTTAACCTGTTGGTTAAGGGGGATGGTTGGACTTGGGAAGGAGTCCTTTCTGGGCTCCCTCCTAACCTTGTGGCATCAGATCAGGAAAGATTCCTTCCGGCTGGAATGGAGATGGTGCTGGGAGGGATCTTGGACTCCTAAGGTTTGATGCTCTAACTTCTACTGAGGCATCCTTTCTTCCTCGGCTGGGATGGAGGGACCGCGCACCCCTAGGTGTGAGCGCACTATCAGGGGTTGGGTGCAAGGAGGGTGGTATGGAGATAGCGGACTTCTGCGACGAGTGGAAGGCGATGCGGAGCACGCTAATAGGAGCACACTCTTAATGCCATTGCGAGGGTAGTTCCTTTTGCCCTGAGAAAGAGACTTACCCAGTGTCTCCGTAACTGAGTCAGAAGCCAGGAGCCGTGCTGCGCAGAAGTGAAACCAGGCGAAGGACTTGGGTTTCCTGACTTCCTCAAATACATTCATTCTTCCTTCTTGCTTGTTTTTCTTTCTTCTTTTTCCATTCTCTCCTCTGAATCGAGGTTATTCAAGGGAGGACGGTACCTCTGACCCTTGCAGTGGCCTCTGCTAGGGATTCCTGGCAAGGGACTCCTGGTGGACAGTGACTCTTTGAACATAACTGTGAGAGTAGTTTCTGGATTCATATCCTATATCCTTAGCCTAGGTCCTTGTAGTCTCTGAACAAATGTTTCATGCCCTTTCTCTCCTTTAGGGCTCCTTGACAGACCCTCCTACCCCCACGAACACTCCCAGCATTTGTTCAAGTCCTAGTTAAATAGGTTGAGTGTGTGGCCAACCCACCGGCAGGACGTGAAGGAATTGAAGCCAGGAGCCTTCTGCTTCTCTTCCTCTGCTTGGACTTCATTGCGAGTTTCTGGCTGCAGATGAAGTCTCGCCCCAATTGGTGACTGAATTCTAGAGTGCGGTGCCCAGAGCTGGAAGGCAGTGTGAGTTATTCTAGCATGCCTTTGCTGGCCTGTCTTTGTGGGGGCTTTGCAGGTGTGCAGCGAGTGGTTCTAGAAGCCCCTGCACTGTCACCACTGGCTGTCTTCAGGCCACGCAGCTCCTCTATTCCTCTCTCAGAGCTCCAGGAAACCAGTTGTTGTCCAGTGCCGAGTCTCGTATGTAAAAGGAAGTCCCTGGAAGTAGAGTCTGCTACAGAACGTTTCTCCTCTGTGATTACCTGCTAGCTGGCTGTTCTTGGCAGGCCCTGGCGTCCTGTTCCGTAGGGCCGAGGATGGCCAGCGTGTTTGGCTCCATAGCCAAAGCAATCGCCTCGCTGACTCATCTGATTTTGGCAGCAAAATACAGTTCTTACTAATCCAGGTGGTTCTAGCTGGTTCCCACAGGGTTAACATCCTTCGATGTCTCAGGGTAGAAGTTCTCGACCTTTTGTTCCCGGATGACACATGTTGACAGTTGATAGACCCCTTACACACTCCTGTCGATGTAACCAGGCTGTTGGACAAGTACTGGCCCTCCCAGTAACTTCACACCTAAGGAAACTATATCAGGGTATGAGTTTGCAAAAGGGGTTTTTAAAACTGGGAGTAAAATCAAGTCTGTACTAATTTTTACTCTTAAAAAAATTCACGAACTTTCAGTATTTTATTATTCCTCCAAAGTTCTGGTGACATACTTCCTCGCTGATCCAGATGTCCTACTGGATCATGGTACCAGGATGGAAACCAAGACGGGTGGGGGCTTGCCAGCCTGGACTTGCTCCCAGTGTTCCTTGCCCAGCGTGGTTTTGCCCCTGCAAAGTCAAGTTGCAGAAGCCGCTCCAGCAGAGGCCCTCATGTCCTCAAGGCATGTCCTTTCCATCTCTGCATCTTCTCCTGTAACGTCCTGCTTTCACTTGCCCGGAGGAAGAGTGACTGTGGGGGAGAGCAAGTGAGAAACTTCCCCGTGGCTACAGTGCCTGAGCCCTGTGTTCATGCAGCCCGTTCTCCCGTGAACTGCAGAAGGCTTTGGGATGTCCACAAGGGCAGCCCCCCAAACCACAGGCGTCAAAGCAAAGGGAGAGGAAAAACGGTTGATCGGGAAACACGCTTTCGGACGAGGGGAGGAAAGCCACACAACGAGAACACTAACCAACCAGCCAGCTGCTGCAGATCCCCGGCCACAGCTCCTTCTCACCTCTCTGCCCTTCGTGCTGCGCACCCATCATGCAGGATGAGCGGCACGGGGTGATGGAGAGGTGTGCTGCAGGAGAAGGAGTCCATCCAGCTGGGGCTCGGCCACCAGGGTGGTTACCACCTGCTGCCACCTCAAGCTTCTGGAGGGAAGGACGGAGAACTTCGGGTCGCTCTCTTCCTGGGTCTTTCACACAGACGGTTAATGCACTCTTTTTGTCCCTTCCACAATACCCTAGTACGTTTAGTGTGGAGAGAGGTTTGCCAGGTCACTCTGGTACAAGGCCCTTTACCCTCTTGTATTAACTCCGCTTCCACCAGCCAGAGAAGGATTTGCTGACACCCTTATACCGGCCCCCCTGGCTTCCCCGCTCCACTCCAAGGAGTGGCTCCCTAATTGGTGGGACCCAGTGCAAGATGTTCAAAAAGTATTAGAATTTCAAAATAGCTGCAGTAGAGCTTTATGCCCCAAGCGTGGGGCTCTCTTGAGTGTGCAGCCGGGGTGCAGGCCCTTGGAGTCAGCTCTGTTCCCCAAATACAGGCCCTAGCGACTTGATCTTTCCCTGAATGGTCTAGAAGGAAACCTGTTTCTATGCTTCCTTTTTCCAGAGAGGCTGGGATTTGGGGTAAAGACAGAAACATTAGCTGACCTGTCACTTCCAATCGTATCAGGGAAAGGGAACAGGAGGCATCGAACATACACTGAGTACTTACTATGGGCCAGGTGTCTAATAGATCTTATAGTAGTCTTCATAGGTAGCTGTTCTCCCCATTCTAAAGATGGGAAAGCTGCTCAGACTGGTGGGATTGCCCAAGGTCATGTGACTGGTAAGTAGGAAAACCAGGTTTTCAACGAGGTCACTTAAATCAGTGGTTCTCAATCTTAGCTGCACATTCCAATCACCTAGTGAAATGATATAACTCCCTCAGTCCAGGCTGCACCCCAGACCCATTAAATCAGAATCTGGAGGTGAACCCCAGGCACAGCCCTGCTTTCTTTGACTCCTTGGGTGATTTCAGCTGTGCAGTCAAGGTTGAGAAGCAGTGGTGTCCCCAGTCTGCGATGGGGCCACCTAGCTTCCCCTCGCTGCCGGGTATGTGTGAGGTCGGCAGACACCAGCCAATCTGATCACTCAGGAGCTTGTTAAACCGGCAGATGCTGGGGATTCATGCCCACACCCAGTGGGTCAGACCTGGAGTGAAGTGGGGGACAAGGAGTCCCTCTGGGGGACTCTGAGGCTCACTGAAGTTTAGGAACCATTGTCTTGTAGAGAAAGGAGGGATGATAATATGGCCAGTGCTTCTCAGACTTCCAGGTGAACATGAACCCTGCGGGAGGCCGGGGAATCCTGTGAAAATGCAGATTCTGATTGCACGGCCTAGAGAAGGGCTGAGAGTCAGCATTTCTAAGAAGCTTCCAGAGGCTGCTGCTTTGTTGCCCACACTTCCAGTGACAAGGGTCCCAGCCACTGGGGAAAAGCTCAGGCCTGTGACCTGGGACTTAGGTCACACCTCTGCTTTCCATTCTTCCTGTAGGCTGTTAGCAACGTTGGCCTGCCTCAGAGGCTTACTGGAATAATAACGTGATCACAAGACTACAGAGCACAACTTCGACAGGCACACTTCATTTTGTTGTGTTTGTTGCACACTGAAGGTTGGTGCCAAACCCACGTCAAGCGAATCTGTCAGTGCCTTTTTTTCCAGTGGCATCTGCCCACTTGGTGTCTCTTGAGTCCCATTTTGGTAATTCTCGGAATATTTTGAACTTTCTCGTGGTGATCTGTGTTTTGGTGATCTGTGATCAGCGATGACAACTCACTGAAAACTCAGAGGATGGTTAGCATTTTATAGCAATAAAGTATTTTTTTAATTTAGGTAAGTACATTATTTTCTTAGAAATCATGCTCTTGTGTGCTTAATACACGACGGTGTGGTGTAAACATAACTTCTATCTGCACTGAGGGGCCAAAACATTCATTTGACTCCCTTTATTGCCATTTGTGCATCATTGCAATGGTCTGGAACTGAACCGGCGGGTCTCTGAGGGACGCCTGGACTTCTAAGGCATTTTAGTTCTACCCTCTTTGGGTAAAGAGGCCTCTCGTATTTCCTAGAGCAGCTTCTGTAGTGGCTTCCTCAGCTCAAACCAAACTGCCGCCTCCTTCCATACCAAGGCACTCGTAAGGCCTGCTGCCTTGTCTGTTTATCTCCGTGACAAGTGTGAGGTCAGTTAACACTGACATCCCCCTTGAAGACAGCTGCAGGCAGGGCCCCCGAGAGGCCTGCAGTCAGTTGGCAGGCTGGCAGTCCCAGCCCAGAGTTCCTTTCCTCTTCTGGAACGTTCTGTGTCCTGTGTGCTCTTCCTGCCACGGCTGGTCCTTGAGGATGGTGCTGGGGGCTATAGGAAACTGGAGAAGCTTGGACAGGCAGGCTCTGGGCTGGATCAGCGGGAGGAGGCCCCATGGGTTGAGTTGGTGGCCACCCAGGCTGCGTGCTGGCCTCAGAGGCACTGTGGGAGGCTGGAACTGCCTTCTCCTCAGTCCTGCTGGGGTCCATGTTTGCACAGGATGCTTGCCCTGCCCTACGATTTACCGTGGGACAAGAGTTGCAGATAGTTGGCCAAAGACTGGAGCAGTTTTTTTTTTTTTTTTTTTGTACCAGTCTCAGAAATGCCAAGCCTGTCTACCTGACAGGCATCCTGAATTCAAAGGGGCCTCTGTGCGGTGGCCATGCAGACCTGTTCCAGGCAGGGGAGAACACCAGCGTCTGTCCGGCTGCCAGCAGGGCCTGACACAGAGCCCTGAGGAGGGCGCCTGAATGGTTCTGGAAACTGCTTTTCAAAGTGAATCCTTCCAAATAAATGCGCTTCGGTGCATTGGCCTGGGACCAGTGGAGGGGGTGCCGAAGGGCTCCCCATTGTTGGCTCGGCCTCTAGGAAAAGCAGGCAGGATTTGAGCACTATTATTAGCTGTTACGTGTGGAAGTGGCTCCCAACAGCACCAGTCCCTGCCCGGGCTTGCTTTACTGGGGGAGAAATGCCTGCCTGATGGGGCTGTGTGGGGGGCTTGTGGACTTCTCAGGAGAAGCACTAGCAGAAAGAAGGGGCCATATGAGAGAAGGGACAAATGGATGCACACGTTTGCTGTTGCTGAGCGTGTGGATTGGGGCAGCCTTTCTGGAAGGTGGCTTGGCATTTTCATTACAAGGCTCAAATCATGGGAAGCCCATGTCCCTATAACTCCCCTTCTGAGACATTAACCTAAAGGTAATAATCACAAATGGCTGCCCATATTTATGTGTATGGATGTTCATCCCTCTGCGATGGACACAGTCAACTTGATGAAGTCAGAATTGTTTAAATATCTGATGATAAATGGCTAGCGAAGCACATTCTGGCCCATCCATACGATGTAATTCATTGCAGGGATTAAGAATGACATTTTTCCAAAGCACATTTTTACAGCTTTTTAAAAAATATTTTCTTTATTCATGAGAAACTGAGAGAGAGAGAGAGAGAGAGAGGCTGAGAGAGAGAGTCACAGGGAGAAGCAGGTTCCTCTTGGAGCAGGGAGCCCAGTGTGGGACCCAATCCCAGGACCCTGGGATCATGACCTGAGCCGGAGGCAGATGCTCAATTGACTGAGCCACCCACGCGCCCCAGATTTTTACTATTTCTGAAAGGATATACGTGCAAATAGTAAGAAAGCTTGATAGCATAGAAGGTAGCTTAGTGGTAGGTGTCTGTCTCTGCTTGCTTTTCTGCTCCTGAGGTCAGCACTATTTGAGGTTCTTGCATATCCTTCTAGAGACCTGTCAGTCCTGTCCAAGGAAAGATGCTTCCCCCCTGCTCTTACACAGACGTCAGCTTATATTCACACTGTTCTGCACTATGTTATTTTTGCCGACAATCTATCCTTGAGATTGTTCCCTATCAGCTCACAGGGATCTACTGCATTCTTTTCTTTTTTTCCAGCTTTATTGAGTTAATAATTGATATATAACACTGTGTAAGTTTCAAGGTGTACAGTGTGATCATTTGATACATGAATATATTTACTGTGTTCTTTTCTTTACAGTTGCATATTTTAAAAATGATACTTTAAAGCAATATTTATTGACACGTGAAAATGTTCACACCTTATTTCCAAGTGAGTAAAGGCTGCAAGCAGTTTCTGTTGTTTCTTTTTCCTGAAATGAGGGGGAAGTATTTTCACATCTATACCTAGGAAAAATACCAGGACCTTATCGACAGATCAGAATGGAAACAGTGGTCATATTGGGGTGGTGGGATTACCGATGCTTTTTTTTATTTCATCGTCTGTGATTTTGTTTTCTTTGCGTTCCAGGTTTTTTGCCTTGAACCTTAAAACGAAGCAGGAAGCTGCTGGGGTGGCAGGCTGCACTCCTTTATTGGATGCAGAGTGCTGACTCACTCCCTACCGAGGCTCCATCTGCCCCTTCAAGGGGATGACCTGGGCCCTGGTGTCACTTAGGATTACTGACTGCACAGACCGAGGGCTTCTTCCAATGGGTTCTCAGGCCACTTGTATCAGAATCATCGATGGTGGTGGGGACTGATTATAATGCAGTTTCCTGAGCCACGTCTCCTAAATCTAGTATTCTGGTGGTAGGCCCTAGGAAGCTGTGTTCTTAAAACAACAACTACCACAAAACAAAACAAAAAACACCCTCGGTGACTATGGTGCTCATTAATGTTTGGGAGACTTCGGTGTAATCAGAAATTGGCAAACTTTTTCATAAAAACCAAATAGTAAGTATTTTAGAGTTTGCTGGCCATCTGGTTTCTGTTGCAATCACTCAACTCTGTTATAGTAGCAGGAAAACAGTCCTAGACGACATGTAAATGAATGGGCTTGGCTGTTTTCCAATAAAACTTTATTTACATAAAGGGACAACAGACCGGACGTGGCCCACAGGCCACAGTTTCAGACCCCTGATATAGATGGACGTAGTACCTTAAAAAATTAATCAGAAGATGGGAGAGCTTTCCAAGAGCTCCTTATTGTTGAAGAAGCAAGTCATATTATAAATAGTGACCATTAATAAAATGCTTTTTATATGCCAGGCACTTTTCATAGGGGAAACTTAAAATAACACGACACAGTAGCTATTATTGGTATTACCCTGACAAGGCAATCGAAGAGATGAACTGATTGGCCTGAGATCACATAGTGATGGCAGGTCTGCCTGAACGCAACAGCCGAGGTAGAAGGTTGTAGTGTGACAGTCCGCTTTCTCTCTAGGCTTTGAAAGAATAATTTCAAAGTCTGTTCCCAGGACATCAGGTGTCCCCACGTCCCTCCAAGTTCCCAAGCTAAGGAAGAATAGCCACAGCCATGCCCTTGGTGGGTACAAGTCCTGGGATTCCTCTGCACCTTGCAGTTGCCTTAGTTGAGTGGGGTCCTGAGCCATCTTGGGGTCTCCAGGCCCTGTGGGCATCAGGAGACTTTCTTGTGGCCCTCTTCTGATGACTGCTCAGGGCTCCAGGTGGCCAACGTTCACCCTACTCGGAGCCCGTGGAGATGGGCTGGTACCCAACCCATCTGAGGTGGGTCTGAGCAAGAGTGACAGTGTCTGCTGTCTGGGATATTTCTTACCTCCTCGCATCTCCCTACCCCAGCTTGCCTGAGCCTCAGCCACCCGGTTGGCTCACGGGGAAGCAAAAGCCCCCTGGGTCAGGCTCTGAGGCTGGTAGTTCAGCCAGATAGCTTTGCCAGGCAGCAGTATGCATGGGTCAGTACCCACTGAGAGTACCATTCACTACCAGTTTCTGAGAGCCTAGCTGACCTGGAGATGCTGGGTTCATTACATAAAATCTTGACAGTTTGGCTTACTCACTGAGGAAACTGTGATCATTAACATAAAACAGAAACCGGAGCCTAGAATCCAGTACCCAGAGCAGAGTAACTGCTCAACCAAACAGCAGCTAATTATACAGTCGATGTCATTATTCTGATAGTCAGCAGTCCTTGGGGGTTGATGTCATCATCCCATTTTCTACGGACGAGACAGCTGGGCTTCCGGCAGCCCTGGTGGGGTCGTCGGGTCTGTCGGACTCCAAAGCTGTGTGCTCTTAGTCAGTGTTGTGCATTTTACAGTCAGAATAGAAGGGGTTCTAGGGCTGCCAGGAGCCATGGTGGGTCCCAGCCTAAGAAGCTGCACAAAGCCTGAGACAGATGGATCTTTACTTCCCTCCATCATCTGGGAGCCTCCTGCCTCCTCACAAACCAGTGGCAAACTCCCCAAGCGAACGTTGGGTACTTGCCTCTTATCAGTTAATAAGCCCCTTATCCTGCCTCAGGTAGACACCCGACGGCAGGTTAATGGGGCCCTTTGTGGCACCGGTCCTGGCCCTTTAATCCTTGCCCCCACACCTTCCTGCTCCCTCTTTCTCATCTTCTCCAAGTGCACAATACCTCCCGGAAACAGCATGGCGCACTCTGGCAGTAACCCTGTTTCTAGATTCCACCTGAGGGCTTGGCTCAGGTTTATAGACGTGGCCGAGCCAGGAAAAGAGCTGCAGCCTTGGCCGATGTACCCCCAGCCATGCTCCGGGGTGACCCCTGCCCCCATCATTTGTATGTTCGTGAACTGCCCCGTGAGCCAGGGATGCAAGGGTCCTTCATTCTTTCTCTCCCCTGCCAGTCCCACCCCACCGCCCTTGCCTGCTCTGGTACAGCCCCAGTCCTTCTGGAAGCCGTCCCCCTCTGTCTTTGCACGCTGCCATCCATCTGTTCCAGCATACCCCCCCCCCCCCCGGCCTTGGCCCTTCTGCATGGTCCCTCCCCCCTCCCCCAATGTGGTTCCACTGCAGTCCCCCTGTGTGGTGGAAAGTTGTGTGTGTCTTGTTCTGTGCTCCAGAAATTCCGGGCTCCGGAAATTTCTGGCCTCTGCCTCGGATGGTCCCCATGGCACAGCTTCCCGGGGTCCCAGCTCCTCCTTTCTGTTCAGCTCAGTCTTCACTCCCCTGAGGAGGCCTGCCCTGGCCACCCAGAGCTGGGAAGGGGACGCGGCAGGGGTGCCCTCATGACTGGCCTTTATAGCACCATGCACCTCCCTTCTGTAGCATCTTGCCCAGTTACTGAAGGAGGGTTTGGTGAATGCTTGCCTCTCCCAGCCAGCTGACCATGTCGGGCTTGCTCACGCAGCATTATTAATGCAGGGGGTGCACAGATGTCCTCTGACCACCTTGGGCTCTGCACCCAAAGGGCTGGAACCTGGAGCTCCTCCCCGGACCTCCAGCAACCCCAGTTTTGTTACTACTACGATGGGACATGTGATCTGGGATATTTCTTTTGATGCCTGTTGATTTGCCAATAAGATAGAGATGGGCATATTCTCTGCCAGCTAACAGCTCTTCCCATGCATGGCTTCCTTCCCCTCTACCCCCATGGGAGCCCCCAGACAGGAAGACACCAGGATTGAACTCCTTTCCCTAAGATCACCCTGTGTTTAAGTGGCCCTTTGTCTCCCTCAGCGTCTCTTCCTTTACCCACAGCCTGTGCAGACTTAGGCCACTTGTGTGGCTTATTCTTGTGTTCACGCCGCTATGGTTTCTTCCTTAGCCTTCTCCCGGTGCTCATTACAGCTTCGAGTCAGACGGGCCTGGGGTCGAGTCCTGGGGCAGCCACTTGGGAGCTATGGCACTTACCGTGACTTATTAACTGTTCTGAGCTTCCATTTCCCCAGCTGACAAATAAAAAGGGGAATCTTCATGATGCAGGGTAGATGAGAATTAAGTGAAATTATGTATATAAAGCAATTTGCTTAGTCCCTGGCCATATAGTAATCACTCAATTAAGGCAGTGAGGGGAGAACTATCCTGACTTCCACTGCATTCAGATAAGCTGTGTGTAATCCACAGGTCTTGCGGTGGCTGAGATTTGCAGCCTTGGTCCCATTTTAGAAACATCTGGGCGTCTCTTAAAAATCCCAGTGGCCAGGATGCTCTTCCGACCAGTCGGATCCTCAGTGGCCCTCCCCAGCCTCCTTCCGACAGAGCACAAACCCTTTGGGACATTCAGAGATGGGAGGGATTGAAGACGTGGCAGAGAAAGCTCTTCTCTATTGGGCCCCCACTATGTGTCAGGCACTGTGCCTGGCTCTTTCTCTACGCGTTCTCATTTTATTTTCACTGTGAACTTGTGACACATGAATTATTGTCCCTGTTTCTTCTATGACCTTCAGGAAAGATGTGTGACTTGCTTCATGTCAGGCATTGGCTGGCTTAAGGATGAAAGATGAAGAGAGGAGGGTGGGCCTGGGGTACTGTTCTTCTGTTCTGGTCCCCCTGCCCCCTCCTGCGTGCGCACTCCTTCCTCGAGGTGGCTGGCTGAGCCCCCGGTTTTCACCCCCTTCAGGCTGGGGGCCGGCTGCCACACCTGTCCACCTGCAGTGTTTAATGACCCGGCCCGCTTGCGCTCATCGGGGCCCTCACCAGTCATCTGCCACCTGTTCGTCCATGTGTGGACGGTCATGCTATTTGCTTAACGGGGAGATTTAAGTGTCTCACAAAGGCTCCCCGTGGATGAGGGGAGAAGCATTCGCTGACGAAATGGGAGCATTGTTGTTGTTTTGTTTTTTATTGCCATTCATTTCCAGGCTTTCTGTCGGGTTGAGGAAAAGTGAGGATTTAGGGTGGGCACAGACAGGGAGGGGCTCCTTCTTGCTTGACTGTACAGGTGGATCAGAGGGGGATTTCTGGAGTTCAGGGCATCTAAAACTTTACTGTGCATGTACAACACTCAGGAATCTTGTTAAAAATGCAGATCCTGACGTGATAGGTCCGAGATAGGCCCTGAGAGTCTGCAATTCTCAGGAGCTTCCGCATGAGGCTGATCCCATTGGTCTACCAGCCGCACTTGGCTTAGCAAGCCTCGAGCTTTGGATGAGGGACATCCATGTGTATGTTCTGACCCCTGCAATTTCCATTTGGGGACGTGTCCTGGAATGGTTCAGAAATCTGGGCATTAGCTCTGGCCATGCTCTGATTTATCTTTAGACATCTTACGAGCTTCACTTTGTCCTCCATAATAGGATTGAAATTAAGTGGCTTTCAAGGTCCCTTCTGGTTGCACCGTTCTCCAATTCCGTTGGTTGGGTTGGAGTAGGAGAACAGGGTGGATCAGAGAGCGCGTGGAATAGGGAGGGTGGAGAGGAGCATCCACTGTTCAAATCAGTGTTTCCTCTGAGATCACCAGGCCTGAGTCATGAAGGGTCAGAGGTTGAGGGAGATAGGCCGTGAACTTTCTTTTTTTTTAATTTTTATTTTATTTTATTTTATTTATTTATTTATTTATTTTTTTAAAGATTTTATTTATTTATTTGAGAAGGCGAGAATGAGAGATAGAGAGCACGAGAGGGAAGAGGGTCAGAGGGAGAAGCAGACTCCCTGCTGAGTAGGGAGCTCGATGCGGGACTCGATCCCGGGACTCCAGGATCATGACCTGAGCCGAAGGCAGTCGCTTAACCAACTGAGCCACCCAGGCACCCCTTTAATTTTTATTTTAAAAATATTTTATTTATTTATTTGAGAGAGAGAGAGAGAGAGAGAGAGAGCGAGACAAGCAGGGAGAAGGGACAGAGGGCGAGGGAGAGGCAGACTCCCTGCTGAGCAGGGAGCCCGTTGTGGGACTTGATCCCAGGACCCTGAGATCATGACCTGAGCCAGAGGTAGACTGAGCCACCAGGCGTCCCCATGAACTTTCGTTTGTGCTGTGGGTATAAGAGCCCAGGGTAGGCTGAACTGGCAGGTAGGCATGGTAGCTCTTACTTTCTAACTCATACTTGGCTTCTCTGAATGGCAGGAGCATGTCTGGGGACATCTTGCATTCTGCAGATCCCCTGGAGGATCTTTTCTCTGTGGGAGGCACAAGTCTAGACACTGGAAGATGCAGAGCTGCACACATTTTTGTCCTTAACGGGTACAGGATGTAAGAGATGTATATCTTACAGAACCTGGAGTCCCGCCACTTTTTTTCTGATTGGAATCCCTATGTCTGATCTGTCAGTCCCTCTATCAGCTGGGGGGCTGGTGCCACCAGTGGGGATCTCTTCCCATGGGGTGCTCTGGTATTCTCCTGATGCCATGATAACAGGCCCCTTGAGCCTATACCTCCTTGCCCGCCACCACATCTCTAGGATGGCACTTTCTCTCTCCACTGGTCTGTTCTTGGGGTGCTCCCCAGTCACTTGCCCCTCCCAACCATGTTGATCCGTTGGATCCGCAGGTTCTGACCCCTTCCAGTCTGGCCTCTCCCACTGCCACCTGGGGCTCAGTCATGAGTCCGGTCTCAGGTTAGGTGATATTTTCATTTCACCAGTTCTTGTAGAAGTTTTTGCACACAGTAGGCTTTATCCATCCTACCCAACTGGACACATCCATCTTCAAGTGGATGAACTCTGGCTCCTGTCCCTGCGATTGCTCTTGGCAGATGTGGGATGGGCCGTGGTTGGGCCAGGGAGGCCAGAGAGGGCTTTTGGAGCAGGTTATGGTCTCCTCCCGGCTTTCCCTAGGGAGGCTGTGATGCGCTCAGAGAGTTCTGGTGTGTGTGGTGGGGGCCCCTGCCATTGCCTCAGTAGCTCTTCTGGACTAACGAAGGGTCTGGAAACTGGGGACCTTTATTTAGTTTTTGTATTTTGTATACTTATTTTTATAAAAGGAGTGTCACTACCTTATAGAAGCTCTAGAAATTACCGAAGAAGAGTCAGCTAACACTTATCAGTGTTAGCCTAACGCCTGTGAATGCGCGGAGGTGAACCACACACACGGGCACTCACAGATCAGTCTGTACCTGAGCATCTAGATCCACGTACATACGTGACACATATGTTTAAATGAAAATCATCTTGAACAGTTCATACAGTTCTTGACCTTTCTTCCCCACTCAGCAGTGTTTCCTAAACATCTTTCCATGCCATTCACGGGGCCCATCTCTAGGTTTCCACAACTCCGCAAAGCTTATTTCTCTCCCTTACTTTCTTCTTTTCACGTTGCTTGTGTATTATACCATTTCATTTGGTTAATTCAGAATTTAATCCATTTGCTCTGAGGCTACATGGCAAGGGGACCAAGGGTGTATTTCTAAAATGCGAATGAGCATAAGAAAGACCCAGGCCCTGCTCCTCTGCGTCTCCACTCAGCTCCCTTGGTGCATGCTGTTCAGCTTGGCTTTGTTCAGGAAGCATCAGGTATAGAGAGGCTTGGCAGAAGCCGACTTAACCTTCTGTCTGCGGCAGCCGTGGCCATGCATCAATCAGCAATTATGGATCACCCACTGCGGGGCATTTCAAAGGCCTTGAGGGTCTGGCTCCTCCATGAGCAGAAACCAGTGTGGAAGCCGGGACAGGCTCCAGTGAAATATGTAATCCGAACAGCAGAATCCTTAATCGTATGTGCATGCAGGTCACCCTTGAACAAGGCGAGTTTGAACTGAGCTAGTCCACTCACATGCATATGGTTCTCGGTGCTGTTAGTGTGTTTTCTCTTCCTTACGTTTTTTTTTTTTTTGAAGATTTTTTTTTATTTATTTGAGAGAGAGAGAGAGCACATAAGCAGGGGTGTAGGGAGGAGCAGAGGGAGAGGGAGAAGCAGACTCCTTGCTGAGCAGGGAGCCCGATGCAGGGCTCTATCCCAGGACCCTGAGATCATGACCTGAGCTGAAGGCAGATGCTTAACTGGCCTCAAGAGCCACCCAGGGGCCCCTTTCCTTATGATTTTCTTAATAACGTTTTCTTTTCTTTGGCTTACGTCATTGTGAGACTATACATACAAAATATGTGTTAATCAGCTGCTTATATAATCGGTAAGAATGCTAGTCAACAGTAGGTTATTAGTAGTTAAGTTTTGGGGGAGTCAGAGGTTGTGAGTGGATTTTCACCTGCGTGGGGGCCGGCGCCCCAACCCTGGCGTTATTCAGGGGACAGCTGTACACACACCAGCAAATACTGGTAGAGGGAGACGGGCAGTGGGAGGCACTGATGGGGGCACATGCTCTGGCCTAAGACGGGAGCCGGAGTCGTAGACTTGGCGCTTTGTGTCTTGGGCCAGTCACCTAGACTCTCGACCCTTCAGTTGTCCTCGTTTGCAGATGTGAAAGAATTGTGCCAGCTTGAGAGGAGTTTCGAGAGCATCCACTGGGGTCACCTGTGGGGAGCACTCAGTGCAGTGACTCACGCATGGCCCGTGCTCAGAAGGCGGCCCCTGGCATTTTTTTAGGGATCTCATAGGTGGGAGAAAGGCAGTGCCTCCCTGGGTGTGTGTCCGCATGCGCATTTCCACTCCTGAGGTCCCTTCCTTTTGATGAACTTAGACTGTTTTACAGAGTTATCTTTATTCCACCTCAGTGGGAGGCACAGGGCAAAGATACAGCCATGCTCTCATTCTGTAGAAAGAGAAGTTCAGATCCTGGGAAGCAGTGGTGCGTCAGGGCTGGTGGAAAGACCATCACACCCAGGGTAAGGAGGGGCGGGTTCCCCTCCAGCCTCCGCTGGGGAATGGCTGTGTGGCCGGGGGCCATCTCTGCTCTCTCTGACCCTTCGTTTCCATGATTCCGTGATGTAGGATGAGCCAACTGGTTGGGCCACCTCCTGAGCCCAGCCCTCTGTGGCTCAGAGGTGCAGTCAGGGGCCCCTCCTGGAATATTCTGCTCATCCTGGGTGGACATTCCCGAGACATCAGTGCGGTCAGTCCAGTGCTCACCAGCACCCGGGAGAGCCACGGCCGTGGCCTGGACTTGGCAATGTCGAGCGTACAGTGGGGGAGCCGCGGTGATAATCCTGTCCACAGCCTCACCAGAACGCACGTTCTCTCTCTCAGCATAGCTCAGCTTGAATTATTGAGGATGATCCTTCCTAGTTATTTGGGAAAGTGAATGAAGCCGTAGTCATTGGAGCCCCTTGCACAGTCTTGTCTTGGCTCACGTCTGTTGAGATGTCTGCCCATGAAGAGCACCCCGGGCTCGCCACCAAGTCAGGTGAGAAGTAGCCGGGTTCCAGCAGGCTGTGCAGTTGCCACCCCCTGCGGATGCAGAGCAAGGCCAAGCGCCCAGAACAGAAAAGGGCACGCGAGCAGACAATGGACACCTTGGTTCTGGCCTCAAGCCCCTCTTAGGGGCCAATGTGTCCCCTGTGTTCTCCTTTCCCCTCCCTGCCAAGGCCCATGAGCTGTTTAGGAATACCTTATCTTCCATGATGTAGCCAGTTGCTTTCCGTGAGCTCGCTGCACAGAGCTGGCCTCAGGAATGATGAGATGACTGGGCAAAGCAGGGATGCAGGCTGAGATAGGGCTGGAAGTTGGCAGTGAGCACACACACACACACACACACACACACAACACATACAACACACACAACACACACACACACACACACACAAATTCGAAGCAATTGAATTATAGTGTTGATAACTGGGTAGTCGCACCAGCATGAGACCGTCAAGGGCAACTGACCAAAACATCAAAACATTGTGCTGACAACAAAGTGGGAGACCAGCAGCCATAACCCTCATGCTCACAGAAGAGTGTTAAGGCAGGAACAAGTGAGCAAACATTATGAAGACATGATCTCAGATTGCAGCAGGGAAGACAGACCTTGCTCTGAGGAAATGCACATCTTTATTAGAAACAGTAGAATGGATTCCAAAGAAATGCCTCTGATGCATAAACCACAACTTACTGCGGTCAGAGCTGGAAGGAATCCGTCGCACCACTACTACACGTCCCTGCACAGAGCAAAACGTCATCATCTTCCAGCACTGAACGAAGATGGCTATGTTCCTTACACCTCTCACCAAATCTTGTCATGTTGAAGCCAGCAATTTTAATTTCGTGTTATTTGTAGCTAAGACGTTCTGTAAAGTGGCATTCCCTGCCCCAGGATTAGCCCTGCGGCTGGAGGCAAAGCAGGTGTGGCTAGGCTAGTCAGCAGAGAGGCCATTGCTCTAGGAAGGCTAGCCTGGAGAGGAAATTCAGTAGCACAGCAAACCTCAGTCAGCAGCCAAGTATGTAGGAAGTATGTCTGTCATCTAGAATTGTCCGCTGGTGTCCCACAGAATGGCGTCCAGGCCATGGCGCTCCAACCAGGAGCTCTGGGATGCATCTAGTCTCCTGCACTGTGGCTCTCAAAGGGGATGGAGCCCACTGTCTTGAGTTACGGTAGGAGCTCTTTGGGGCAGGGAGGCTGTGCGTGGATTTCCATATGCCTATATCCCTCACCTTCTTGTGGAGAAGACTTATGGCCTGGTTACTGAAGACTTGTGCCATCTGAAAGGCACTGTCCCCTCCGATATCCCTCCCAGTGGTTTTATCGTGAGTGAAGGAGTGGCATGGGTAGGTGGGCTTTTGAGGCAAAGAAGGAAAGAGGTTTCTATCTTTGTACAGTCTAATGTCTTTCTGCTTCTTCAATCCATGGGCAGTGTTGAGGCTGTCCCATCTTCTCACCACTCTGTCGAATGAGAAAAATCACGCTCTATCTGCCTCCTCACACCGATAGAATGTATATATATACATTTGTGTGTATGTGTGTGTGTGTATTTATAAAGAGATTTATTTCAAGGAATTGGCTCATGTGATAGTGGGGGCTGGCAAGTCTGTAATCTGTAGAGCAGGCTGGTGGGCTGGAACTCGGGCAGGAGTTTATGCCACAGTCTTGAAGCAGAGTTTCTTCTTTGAGAAACCTTGGGTTTTTTTTTTAAGTCTTGGAGACTTTCAACTGATTGGACGAGGCCCACCCACATTATCAAAGTATCTCCTTTACTTAAAGTCAACTGATTGTAGATGTTAACAGCATCTATGAAATACTTCCACAGCAACACCTAGATTAAGGTTCTTTATTTTTTTTTAAGATTTTTACCTTATTCATGTGGGAGAGAGAGAGTGCCCTCATGGGCATGAGCAAGGTGGGGAGAGGGAGAAGCAGACTCCCCAGTGAGCAGGGAGCCTGACGATGACCTGGGGCTCTATCCCAGGACCCTGAGATCATGACCTGAGCCAAAGGCAGGTGCTCAACTGACTGAGTCACCCAGGTGCCCCTTAGATTAAGGTTTGATTAAATAAGTAGATACTATAGCCTCGCCAAGTGGACACATAAAATGAACCATCACATTGTTTAGCCTTTCTGAGCCTGTGTTCCTCTTCTATAAAATGGAGTTATAATATCTATAACCTAGGTTTGTCCTGAATGTACTGATGTCCATAACGTTCGTAGTCTGTTCCCAGTAGATACTTAACTGATAGGTAGCTAGCTATTGGTTTTAGTATCATCAGCAAAGGCCATGGGAGATAATGCTCTGAAGCATCAGAATGCCCTCCATCAACTGTGCCTGGAAGGTGGCTATCCCTTTGTGCCCCAGGCCTTCGAACTAGTATAGACAGGCCTCGAAGGGCTCTGGGATTCTGGAAGGTGATCCTCGGCCCAGGGTGGGGATATTCCTCAGCCAATAGGAAGATGCTGCTTGAAATGCAGCAGTTGGTAGGAGTCTTCCTGGGGAAGTGTTAGGGGGTGGTAGATTCTTCTGAGAGCCTTGAAGACAATCCTTAATCCCAGGCTCCCCCTTTTTTGCTTTGTTCTTCCCGGGTGGTCTATGTATAGAAAGTTGTATGTTTTTGTTTGTTTTTTAGTATAACTAAATAGAGATGCTTAATTCAGCCTAGCAGCTCACAAGGAGTTAGAAACATCTTCCCAAATGCCTCTTCCTCAGGGGGCATCCCCAAGAACCGCTCCTGCTGCTTCTGTTTGCATCGTGTCCCTGTACCATCAATAATTCTCTTGTACAGGACCCGGGCAGACTCTGTCCTGAAGCCGGCACAGTGGCCCTGGGTAGGTCCTTACGCTGGTGGGTGGGGATTCCTATCTCCTCTTCTCCTTTCCAGCCTATCCCAAGGCAGAGAAGTTTTTAATCTGATTGGAGAGAGGCCTGGACATGGCATTCATTATAGAGCCATGTTTTACTAGCGGTCAGGATTCTTGTTCCTAACCGGTCAGGAATTTATTTCTTATGACCTTCCCTGGTATATCTTCCTGCTCCACCTACTTCTGACTGCTGTCAGGTAGGTACGGTAGCCGAGGCCTACTCCAGTTCACAGAGGGTAGAGAGGAAGCTCTGTTGGGCATCTAAGGTTTACCAGAGCTCTCCACGGGGGTAGTTTGGCTGCTGGCTCAGTGATTAACCACCCAAGGCTTGGTTCCCGTCTGCCACTGTTTCTTGCATGTGCAGCTCTGTAGATGGGCACCCTGGGAAGATCAGGGGTAAATGGTAGGACACGTCCTTCTTGGCCTCTTGGTTATAATACACTTAAAATAGTACCCAGACCCCTTGGATCATTCTTTGGAGCAGAGTTTGACACCACGTCGCCTCTTTGCCATGTGTCTCTCCTTTTCTCGGTGGATTCTGAAGAGGGCTTAGTGACCGCAAGGTGGCCAACACTGGGCTGGGAATGTGGCTGGAGGGGAATAGAGGAGTGAAGAGTGAGCCTCAAGGAACTGAACATTGAGACCTCATTCTCCTCTCCGGAAGAATAATTCCAGTGATTCACACAATCTGCCGTCGAGCTCTGTCCGCCAACGCTGTCTTGAGGGGAGCTCCCAATCCTAGAGTTCTCGGACCAGAGGAACTCCAGATCATTCTGGCCAACTCTGTATTCCCCTCTCTAAATCCGGAAGCCTTTTAGTCTGTGCTTGTGGGGCTGGATTCCATGCTTTCAGTTGTCCAGCCCATGGGTCGCCTCATTGCAACATCCAATTTCCAGTTTCCGTGTTTGTTCCCTGTTCATATGAACACTTAGTAAGTATTAGATGAACATGTTGATAGAGTGAGAACCAAGTGGTTTTAAGTCCTTCCCCCCCCCCATTTTTGATACAGAGTTGGAGACTCTCAGAGAGAGATTAAGTGACTTCTTGGCGAACGGGTTGGTTGGGGCAGAGCCTGGCTAGAACCTGGTCTCTTGACTCTGGACGCTGTGTTCCTCCCACCGTAACATTTTGCTTCTCTATGAGCTTAAAATCTGGCCTCCTTGTCTCATAAGTCTTTAAGAGTTTTAGGGAATACTTGGGCAATTAAGGAATGGGGTGAACCGGAAAACTTAAGGGCCCCACATTGGAATTCCTGTTCCTCTTGAGAACATACACCATTGCGGTCTTTCTCCTCATCTGGCATCTTGCGGTTAAAGCCTGTGGCAGCTTTTAGCAGGGACCCCAGCCGAGGCACCTTGTTTCTTCTCTCTCCCTGGCTCCCCTCCACATCATCTTATTTGTTTTTCCTCAGCGGGGTCATGTTTTCCCTTGCACTTCCAAATTCAGTCAGGCTTCCCATCTGGACCGCTTCCCCTGGTTCTGTGAGCTCCCTCCAAGTTGCTGCCATCTCTCTGCTAATGACCTGCCCACCGTGCTTCCCCTGGCCACCACCCTGGAGCCACTTACAGCTCCTCGCTGGTCTTCAGTTCCCCTTCTGCCGTAGCCAGGCCTTGCGCCGCTCGGCGCCTGCTCTGTTCTTTCAACCCCGTGCTCTCCAGCTGGCCTTTGCGGGCACACAGTGTCATTCACACCACCCCCTTCCCTTTCCTGAGTGTCTTTCAGGATTACAAAGAAGTGAGTGCAGCCTTGGGCACAAAACGTAAGAAGGTGCCAGAAACCCCCAGTAATCAAGGTTAAAAACAATAGGTTTTTACATTAATGTTGGTTTTCTTTACACTCTTACTTGGCAGCCTTATTTCTCTTGATCACTGAGTTTGGGGCACCCCCTAGGTGTTGTGGCCAAGGGGGGAGCATCTCATTTGCTGCGCCCTGACCCAGCGCTGCCACGCATCCTCCTACCGTCCTGACCGCCCCGCCCCCCACCATCCTTCGCTGGTACCCGTCTAGTCCTCTGGCCCCTGTGGACTCATTCCTTATGAATTAAGGTCCTGCTTCCGTCTTTTCCAGACGGTTAATAAAGATGTGAACACGTTCTGTAGGCCTCCCTCCAACCTCTCCATAGCCCGCCCACTAACAGGGGGCCCCCGCGGGAGGAAAGACACTGCATTTTATCATGAGTTCTGTTGTTTGCTATCTCTCCGTGAGTGTCTCCATCCCACCGGGGTCTGTGCTGGCCTCATCCGAACACCTTCATGGCTCACGTGCCAGACTTGCTGAAGCTCCATGAATGGCATCAAAGATAATCCCCTGTAAATAAAGTTTAGTGCCTTGTGAATGTTGGGGGCTGATGGCATGCACAGTCGAGCCCATTTGGATTCATTTTTCAGGGAAGATTCTGTAGAGGCCATGTCGGTAGCTTTTCTGAAGTCCACGCATCCCTGCCTCCAGCCTCCTTGGCCCCCCACCTGTTTTTTGTCGGTCACGAAGACACCTCACTGCTGTGGGCAGGTGTCTCTCGCTCTTCTTGCTTATAGTACGCCGGCCCCATAGACGATGTGCTTCTCCTGTTGGCCTCCCTGTTTCAGAGGTAGCTTGGACTGGATGGACCTTTGTTCCTTCTTGTCATAGGAAAAGATAGATTTTGTAATATAAATATGACAAAATGGAAGGTTACTATAGAATGATGTGTCCTTTGCAAACAAGCACATACTTGCAGTAGCTCATGCGTGAAAGAAGGTTGTTTTCTTTGTTAACAAAATAGCAAATGCCCATAACACTAATTCAGGAAATAGAGAAAAACATGGAATTGCCCTTACCCCCCAAAATAACCACTGTTTACACAAATCTTGGCATATTTGCTGTCTGTCCATTTCACAAATTTATCATGCGGTGGATACAATTTTATGTCTTTGCTTTCACACAGTGTGGCATCATTATACGTATATGTAATCCTTATAACCATCATATTTAAGGATTACAAGCTTTTCAATCCAAGGAAATCTATCTTTTTACATTTAATCATTCTCCTTTTTTATTGGTCACTTAGGTTATAAATGCAGTGATAAATACCAGTGAGGTGAACATCTTTGTGCATATCATTTTCCTGAGTTAGGATTAATCCCATAGTTTAGATTCCTGATGATGGAATTAATTCCCTGTATTGACGGGGAGGATGAACATACCGCTTTACAGAAGAGTTTGACCAATTGACAAAGCCATGATCAGCATATGAAAGTACCTCTCCCCACTCCTTGCACTGGGTAAAAACATTTTTACCCACGAGTTACTGTTACCCTAGGAGTTCCTCAGATAGACATATAAATAATTGTGTCACTCTTCACAGTAGTCTGGTCCATTCATTTTCTCATGCTAACAGCATCAATGATGGTAGCAATAACATCCCGACTGCTACCTGACATATTCCTCCCACCAGCACCGTTTGATAGAAATATATTTGAGCCACGCATGTAATGTTAAATTTTCTAGTAGACCTATTCATCAATGTAAAATGAAACAGGTGAAAGTAATATTAATACTTTATTTTATTTAGCCCAATATATGTGAGATATTACCATTTCTGCCTGTAGCGCTAGCCACAGGTGCTTAATGTCCACGCTGCCTTCCCCCAAATAAGCCACAAAGCTCCTGCACACTCTCTCTTCTTTCTTTTAGGTGGGCTCTGAAAGTCTTTTCTGTGTTTCATTCTCAAGTTCAGGTTGACCCAAAGCCGACTCTGAGCCAAGGACTTGATGGGCAGGTAGTTTATCTGGGAGGTGATTCCAGGAAGCCTATGGGA
Organism: Callorhinus ursinus; assembly: GCF_003265705.2. Lineage (NCBI taxonomy): Eukaryota > Metazoa > Chordata > Mammalia > Carnivora > Otariidae > Callorhinus > Callorhinus ursinus. Next base: position 7,420,031 of record NW_027397107.1, read on the forward strand.
GCAAGTGGGAAAGTGTGAAGGAAAGGTGAGTTTTCCGAAGACGGTGTGACACTGAGCGATTTCTGCTGTGGGTGCCTGGAGTGTCACCCTGCTGGGGATGGTCTGAGAAAATGAGTGGGACATGCCTCAGAATGCTCCCCGTGGAGATCCAGGGATGGGCACATCTACTCGTGGACCCCCTACCCTCCATTCACCGGTTGTGCTTGTCTCCAAGGGTGTTCACTCCCCTCCTGATTTCAAGTGTACCTGCTCGGGCCCAAGCACACTTATGTGGTGCTGGAGGAAACCCTTAGGCAGAGAAGTAAAATGCAGGCTCTTGAGGGGGGTTGTAGTCAGGGTGCTGAGACTATCTGCCATAGTAAACTCAGGTGGGCCAGGGATGTGGGGTAGGGGCTCAGCTCTAGCATCTGCCCCCGGTCCATGTCAAGGTGTAGTGGGATTGTTTTTTGGGTTTTTTTTTTTTTTTTTTTGGTTTGTTTTTGTTTGTTTTTTTGTAGGCCTCCATGCCCAGTGTGGAGCCCAGCGTGGGGCTTGAACTCAGGACCCTGAGATCAAAACCTGAGCTGAGATCCAGAGTTGGATGATTAACCGACCGAGCCACCCAGGTGCCCCAGGACCTTCTTGAATGAATGGGCATGATCCCAGCCCATGTCATTCTTAGTCGATAGTAATCAAGGGTGATTCGGGCTGCATTTGTGATTACAAGCAACAGAAACGGATTCTTGCCCACCAGGCAGAAGCTAATTGACCGAAGGATGTGGAGGTCACTCAGAATGTAATGGGACTGGGGAGGAGAGTGCTGGTTTGCGAAATGGCAGGGAATATGATTTTGTTCTATGATGTAGCAAGCTGACTGCATCGTTAACATCTTGTAGTGGCACTGAGTGGTTAAGTGCCCTCAGTCCCCTTGTTTGCTTCCGAGTGTGGAGTGGGAGAGAGGTCACTCCCTGGCTTCCTTTTGGAAGGTCAGCACCTAAAATTATCCTCCCATTTATACTACGTATGATAAAAGAAAGATGATTCCCCTACAGGAAATCAAGTTGCTGTTAGGGAATGAATGCTGGGCAGCTAAAAATGGACAAATGGCCACTTGCAGAAGGGGATTGGGCTTTCTGGTGAAATCTGAGTAAGAGCGTGCCAATCCATTTTCTGCTTTTGATCAGGTACTGTGGTTATGTGAGATGTCATCATTGGGGGAAGCTGGGTGATGGGCTATGTGGGATCTTTCTGTACTATTTTTGCAACTTCCTGTGGGTCTGTAATCATTTCACAATAAAAAGTAATAAAAAAAAAAAGAAAGGGGAATTGGTGGTTTGGAGATGTAGATACTTTTGGAGTAGAATTTGGAGAAATTGGAGTAGCCAAACCTTAACATTTTCTTCTGCTTCATCCTCAAGGGCACCAGAATACCAGAGCTAAATCTTTAGACCTTACCTTTACTCCTCTTCCAGCCTTTCAACTCTGAGGAGGGTTAGGCTCCCATTTATTTGGGTTGTAATGTATTTACAACTCATTGTCTTTTTTGAAGTTTGTGTTTGGAGATGTGATGTTGATCTGCAATTAATTGGATAGGACAGTGCACGGGTCTGGAAAGGGACTAGGTTTTGTGCAGTCTGCTCTCAGTCCCATTTCAGCAAGAAGAAGAAAGGGGATAAGCTCACTTTTGTTGAAATATTCCCTCCAAATAACAGAATAGCAGCTATTTCTTTATGTGGCTTCCCAGCCAGAGTGTATTCTGAGGGGATTATTAAATTCTAGAATGTGACCATTGGTATGAAGACAGTCGGCTCTCTAGAGAATGTGAATGCTTCCCGTCTTTGTTCTTGTGATGTTCTGATGTCAGTGGACCTAAAAGAGAGTCTAGGGCCTTGGTGGCAGGTACTGTTAATGCAGGCCCTGTGTGTCGTCGGTTTGGATTTACCCGCAACTCTCAGGTAACGGGTGTTGGGAAGCCATTGCTTATCTAAACAAGATCTAGGCGCTTTACACCTCATTTAGCTATTAAATTTCTACTAATAATTCTGTAATAAGCATTTGGCCAATCAGTTTCATTCTGTTGTGATGGGTTTGGACAGATTTGATGGCCTTGGGCGGGCGTGCTCACCGTCTACACGTAATCCTCCTTCCCGGAAGGCAGAGTGGTTTATAGGTATGATCTCTTTCTTCCTCCCAGCCTTCTCTGGAGGCTGGGAGGGATCTGCTTTGGGGAAGCTCCTAGAAGGTTTCTTCTTTCTTCCAAGACCCCTCCATAGCTCACTTTCCTCCCAAGGCTGCAGCCAGAGGAACCCACTCCACCAGCTTTTTCTAAAGAGTTTCCGAGGTTCTGCACTGTCCTTGGAGGGGAATAGGGATGCATCTTGTCCTTGTATCATGGGATTCAGTGTCGGGGGCTCGGGGGCCCTGTGCCATCCTCGCCGCACCACGTGGGTGACCTGGCTCAGGCCGTTTGCTCTCCCCTGCCCTCAGTTTCCTGTAGGAATGGGGAGGATACCCCTTGTGTTGTTGAGACATTCAGTAAATGAGAGCGCTTTACACAAGAGAAGTAGAGGGCCCATACCATTACTATTAACTTTATAACAAAAAATACTGAAGCCCAGAGAGAGGGTTAAAGGGCTCTCCCTGAGCCATTCGCCAGAACCCTGCCTTCTGGTCCAGAGTGCCCATGGCAGCGGTGGTGCCCTCGCTGTGGTTACCGTGGCGGCTCTGGGATCAGAGTGTATGATCGCCATTATGATGACCACTTGCGTCACCTGAGACAAATACCCTGTAGTTGGAAATAACATGACTTCTAGATGCCGACAGAACCTGTCTGTGAAAATCCTGACCTGAGGGTCTTTTGCCCCTTCCAATCCCTTCCGTTCCCTGTGCCCCAGTCCTGCTGCCCATTTGGTGGTGATCCGAGGATATCGTTCCTCCTTTGTTTCCAGTTCTCTCCAGAACCTGCTTTTTAAAGGAGAAGAAAAGATGCTTGACTTTGTGATCCAAATTGAGGTTCCTCCTTGCCAAAAAATGCTTCCCCATCTGTCTGAGGTTTCTTATCAAGGGAAAATAATTTTGTTTTACACTGAAGTAAAGTGACACTTGGTTTTACCTTCTGTGGTAGGCAGAATAATGCTGCCTTCCCCCCACCCCCCACCTTCCTCTCCCAAAATATCAGGTTTCCATCCTTGGAAGCTGTAAATAGTACCTTATTAGGAAAAAGGGTCTTTGCAGATGTGATTAAATTAAGGATTTGGGGATGGGGAGGTTATCCTGGATTACCGGGTGGAGTCTAAATGAAGCCATTTGTATCATTTTGTGTGCGTGTGTGCGCGCGCGTGAGCGCCCGCATGCTCGCGCCCGCATGCTCGCGCCCGCATGCTCGCGCAGAAAGCTTTATTGTTTCCATGTGGTCCACGGCTTGCTCAAGGGCTCCAGGAGGCTTAAAAAGCGGCCTGGTGGCTGCAGGGAGAGGCTCAGGTACAGGCCCTGGCACCAGGGGGATGCTGGAGGGGCCCCTCAAAGACTGCTGGGCTCCAGAGGCTCCTAGTGGTGCTAGAGGGGGAGGCTTTCAAAGAGCTACTCACCCAGCCCAGCCTGGGGGCCAGCCAGCCGGCCTGCAGAGGTGATTCAGGTGGTCTGGTCCCCCATCTTCTTGATGAGTTTCACTTCCTCCTCCAGGAAGTGCTTCCCCAGGAAGTCCCAGGCATGGGGGTCTATGCGGGCAGAACCCAGGGCCTGCAGACCTACCAGGGCCTGGTTCAGGTTCTTCTTCAGGATCATGGCAGTTTCCCTGGCATCCAGGGTTTGACCCCACTCATCTTGGGGTAGCTCCTCCATGTCTTGAAAGAGGGTGTGGCTGCCATGCTGGTTTTGCATCTTCAGGAGACGCTCAGAGCCCTTGTGCTTCTCAGTCAACTCTCAGAAGAAGTGGCCCATGCCCTCCAGAGCCACATCGTCACAGTCGAAATAGAAGCCCAGAGAGAGCTAGATGTAGGAGGCCCGAAGATGCATGTTGACCAGGTGGTCGATGGTGGCCTCCACCTTGTTGGGATGATTCTGACCAATCTGGGAACTCATGGTTAATTGGTAATAAGGAGCTACGCTCAAAATACGGTGTTGGCTGGTCCCAGAGCCAGAGGATGGTCGAGAAGATGGCTCCAAAGGTTGTGACTCGACAAAAGGTTGGAGGGTGGTCGGAGGCTGCCAGAAAGGGCATCCCTGGGTCTATTCAGTCCAAGCACTGGTGAAGCAAGAGACACATCTGGGAACCGCCAGGGGCACTGTCCATACGTATCCTTTCAAGAGAGAGGCTGAGGGAGATTTGACCCCTCATAGTGGGAGAATGGGCTGAGCGGTTTGAAGGTGCAGGCCTTGAAGATTGGAGTGATGTAGTCACAAGCCAAGGAATGCTGACATCCCCCAGAAGCTGGGACAGTCTAAGACCAGATCCTCCCCAAGAGCCTCTGGAGGGAGCACAGCCCTGCTGACCCCTTGGTTTGGGCTTAGCAATTCTGATTCCACCTTCTGGCCTCCAGAACTATGAGCCAATACATGTCCCTCGTTCGAAGCCACCGAGTTTGTGATCATCCTGTTACAGCAGGAAACCAACATGCCTTCACACTGCTGGGGCTAACCAGGGGGTCAGCCTCGCCTGGTGGCCTGATTTCCTCAAGAGGGTCAGTGCCCTGGCAACATGAAGATCCCAGGGATGGGAAAGCAAATCTCTCCTCACTGGAGATTGAACCCCAGGCCCTGGTCCTGCTTATGGCTTGGACTTACCACAGGTGAGGCCATTGCTCTAATGTTCCAGGGTTGGTGGTCAAAGGAAGCTGGTTGGATTCAGGACGGCCAGGCCCTGGCCTTTGACGCCATGCAGTGGGAGCCTCCATGGTGATCCGAGCTAAGGGGCCTCAGTGACCAGAGCTGGGGCCCAGCCCTCAAAGGGTCTGTGGGCGCTCGTGTTTCTCTGACCCGCCAGCCCCACGTGCCCAGGGCAGGGGGGTTGTCTGGCTGTTGAAGAGCCCGGGGCTGGGCCTGGGCTGCTGGCCGAGTGCACCCAAGCTGCTCGGGAGGCTGCGCCTGGCTCGTCATACCTGTGCCAGGCAGGAGGGTGTCTGAGAGTTGTGCTTCCTATTTGCCACGTTGCAATGTATGATCCACCGCGAGACAGGATGCATATAATTTGTTAGCAATATGAAAATGCCGACTTCTGCAGAAGGTTTACCTTTTCCCGTAAATTAGGGCAGATTCACAGTTCTTTCGCTAACTTGCCTTCTGATGTGTTCTCTGGAGGAGGACAGAAAGGGGTGGCGTTTTAGTTAGCCACACTGGGAATTGCTCATAACTTGGGGGACATTTGTCTGGCAGGTGAGCCATGGAGATAAAAAGAGTCCAAGAGCCATGACCAAGGAACACTCCCCTTTTCTTCTAGCCACACGTATGGGTCAGATGAGCCATCTCCCCACCATCGGCTCGTGGCAGACATCACTAATTGATCCCAGCACTGGTCAGCGTGGGCTCAGGCACAGAAGCCTTCCCAACACAGTGTCTTAGTTTGCCACTACCACTTGATCGGGGTGGACATGTGAAGTGACATCCATTTGCCGTTCCTGCTAATTCCTTCCCCAATGCTAAGATACCATGAATCTGCCCTAATTCCCAGCAGGTATGCTGGTCTTTCCAAAGTCCCTTTTTAAGCATCTGTTTAATGAGAAGTCGAGCCCCCCTGGCTTTGACGGGGCTAAGCTGCAGGTGATAAAACCAGTTCCCGATTTATCTCGGTTCCCCATTTAGAGCCACAGCAAATGTCATAATAGAGATCGGGCCTCTGGCTTTTCTGTGGGTCGCAGATGACAGAGAAGGCATGGGGACTAAATCTGGAAATCAGCAGCTGTCCTGTAATGGCTGTTGGCTGATTTTTTTTTTTTTAAGGCGAGAGTTTTGGTCAGACGCCTTGAGCAGCAAGCAGCATGCGCCAGGCTCCCAGAGTGCTGGGCCAGAGCAGGAATGTACCTAAGTTGTCTGAGAAGCCGTGCTTGTCCGCACCACTTGGGGCTGGAGACCGTGGCCTTGCCACCGGAGAGGAGGAGATGAGCAGGAGTCGCTGTGAGGAACCAGCTGCCTCCTGGCTTTGCCAGGGTCTGGTGCCTGGCCAGAGGATGCCGTGGGACTGTGGGCGGGCCAGGAGCCGCTGGGGCACTGAGGGGGCTTGTGGGACGAGGAGAAGGTAGAGGAAAACCATGCAAAGCTAGATCCTGAAAGTTATCAGCCAACTGTGAATGTTTTTGTCCGTTTGGTGGTAACTTCCCAGGAATGACCGGAGAAAAATCCTCTGTTATTCATTTCTAAAGAAGAAAGGACTGTGGCTGGATTTGCAGTAAGGATCTCCTCCTGGGGGGTTTGCAAGTGATCTTTATGATAGAGATTCTCAGCAGACCTCACTCTTTTCCCCTTCTTTATGGAGATACAGATAGAAGAATGCTTATCTGTGTGGCCTAGGGGGTGAGTTCCTCCCGCCCACCCTTGCTGGCTTCTTTTCTTCATTTTCGAGCATCCACAATGTACCAAGTACTAGTTTACATATTAGGGTTCAACAGTAAATAGAGTCTTTGCTCTCGTGACGTTTCTACCCCAGTGGCGACAGGAGGGACAAATAGTGCACCAATAAATACACGTCTAACGTGTCAGGTGCTGATACATGCTACGCTGGAGAAGGTTGAGAAGATGAAGCCAAGTGGAGGGGCTGGGGGGCTCTGCTAGATAGGGAAGTCTCTAGAATGAGGGCCAGCTGAGCCCAGAGCGAATGGGCCTCACAGACCCTGGGGGAGGAGTGTTCCCGGAGAACACACAGGAACAGAGGCCCTGGAGTGGATCCAGCAAGCTTGGCCAAAGCCTGACAGGTGGTGATCTACATGGGAGTTCGTGACGAGAAGTCTGGTGACGAGACAGGTGTGGGTCCCGGGATGGGGCACAAGGACAGACCTCTGCTTTCTGGGAGGACTGGCAGGACAAAGCAGGGTCTCGGTGCTGGAGAAGTCGGGGGCCCGGCAGGGATTTTGCTTTGTTTTTTGGCTGATAAATGGACCTGACTTCATTCTCTTTTGTGAACCCCGAAATAAGAGACACCAACTTTGCCTTCCCTAAAGTGTCATGTCTGATTCAGAAAAAGGAGCCAAGGGGCGCCTGGGTGGCTCATTCATTAAGCGTCTGCCTTCGGCTCAGATCATGATCCTGGGGTCCTGGGATCGAGCCCCGCATCGGGCTCCCTGCTTGGTGGGAAGTCTGCTTCTCCCTCTCCCACTCCCCCTGCTTGTGTTCCCTCTCTCGCTGTGTCTGTCTCTGTCAGATAAATAAATAAAATCTTTAAAAAAAAAAAAAAGGAAAAGGAGCCAGTGCTCACTAGTCACCACATGCTGAGGTGATCCACACTGGAGAAAATGAGGCAGGAAGACAGGGTGCAGTGAGGGGAGGCTACAGGTTTTGATAGGATGACTAGAGAAAGAAGTCCTAATTGGAAGAGTGTAATGATGATTTGATGCATTGATGCAAATGATGATCTAAGTCCCTTGAGTAAATCTGACAGAGATGAGGTGCTGAGCCATGCCTGTATCTGGGGAAGCATCATCCTGACAGAGGGAGCTGCCAGTGCAAAGGCCCTGAGGTGGAAGCACGTCTGACATGTTCAAAGAACAGTAAGGAGGACAGGGCCTGGAGGAAGGGAGGGTCCTGGGAGAGTTAGAAGACGTTGAGGTTAGTGAGAGTATGTGGGACCAGGCCACACGGGGCCTTCTAGGCATGGTAGAGACTCTGGTGGCCATTCTGAGTAATCAGGGAGCCTGTGAAGTGTGTAAAGCAGGGGAGGGACATGAGCTGATCAGTCTTTTAGAAGGGGCCGCCGTGTGGGACATAACAGGAGGAGGCAGGAAGGGTTGCCACGTCCGGTAGTGCAGGCTGTGCCCTGCTCAAGGGCAGGGAGTGGAGGCTGGAGATGGGGTCAAGAAGCAGTGTCCATCAGAGGGGGAGCATCTTCCTCACATTCACCCAAGGTGCCCTAAGGCTAACAGTGACCTGGGTAGTTTGGTGGTAAACTACTTTTTTTGTTGAACATCCCCCTTGTGTCTTTAAATAGTCTTTGACAACATGTTTTTTAGTGGATGAACAGGATTACCTCATTTGGATGTACCATAATATAATTAATCTCCTATGTCGGACACTCTGTTATTCCCAGCTAGTCACTATTTTTAAAATGTGCTGATGGACATCAGTGCACATAAATCTTTGTGTACATCTCTGATTATCTCCCTGGGCTAAATTTCTAGAGAATGAGTGGTCGTGTTAAATAATATGCATTTTTAAGGCTCTTGGTTATTAAATTATTTTTTAGATAACAGAGCTGAGCTCAGAAAGATTGTGTAACGGGCCTCCAGGCATGTAGCTGGGAGGCGGGAGAGTGAGTGGGCTTTGAACGCAGGCATATTGGTTTCCAGACCCATCTCCCCTCCAACTCGCCACACTAAGGACAGCTCAGTTGTCATGCAGCCCACAGGCAGGGCTGAGTGGCCTCAGTTTTGGTGAGGATGATGGCTGAGGAGAGGAAACTAGCCAGCGTTCCTTAATCAGCTCTGTGCTGGGAACTGTGCTCAGAGTGTGAATATTCCCGTTGGACACTCAGAGTAACCCTAAGAGGCAGTAATGGATTTAGCTCCATTTACACATGGAGACACTGAAGATCAGAGAAGTTAAGCAGCCTACCTGAAGCCACACAGCTAGAAGGTAGGAAAGCCAGGATTGAGCCCTAACACCCGCATTCTTTTTTTTTTTTTTTAAGATTTTATTTATTTATTTGACAGAGAGAGAGATGGCAAGAGCAGGAACACAAGCAGGGGGAGTGGGAGAGGGAGAAGCAGGCTTCCCGCCGAGCAGGGAGCCCGATGCGGGGCTCGATCCCAGGACCCTGGGATCATGACCTGAGCCGCAGGCAGCTGCTTAACAACTGGGCCACCCAGGCACTCCACACCGCGCTCTTTTTAAAAAAATTTTCTATGTATTTACTTTTTAAGTTCCAATATAATTAACATACGGTGTTATCTTAGTTTCGGGTGTACAATATAGTGATTCAGCAATTCTATACGTCATTCGATGCTCATTACAATAAGTGTGCTCTTCATCTCCTTCACCTATTTCCCCATCCTCCCGCCCACCTCCCCTCTGGGAACTAACAGTTTGTTCTCTATAATAGAGTTAAGAATCTGTTGTTTTTTTATTAATCTCTTTTCTCTCTTCTTTTGTTCTGTTTCTTAAATTCTACATGTGAGTGAGAGTATATGGCATTTGTCTTTCTCTGGCTGACTTATTTCACTTAGCATTATACTCTCTAGCTCTATCCATGTTGTGGCAAACAGCAAGATTTCATTCCTTTCTATGGCTGAGTGGAATATATATATAGTGGAATATTTTATATATATATAATATATGTATATATAATACCACCTCTTCTTTATCCATTCATCTATCAATGGACACTTGGGCTACTTCCATAATTTGGCTATTGTAGATAATGCTGCAGTAAACATAGGGGTGCATGTATTTTTTTCAAAATAATGGTTTCATTTTCTTTGGGTAAATATCCAGGAGCTAACCCCTGCATTCGAAACCATACTGTGCGACAGGGCCTTCCAGGATAGGAACCATGTGCCCTAGTTCCTTGAATGATAAATACTCGCTCATGCTCGGGCTGAGAGCTTCCATGCTGCTCTTAGCTTTAACAGTCATTATCACTATTATTATTACTATATTACTTTTACTTGATTACAATGTTTATGCTGTTATGGTAATATGTTATATATGCTGATATCTGTATAATATTAGGTTTTACTAACATTGTATGTATTATATTGCTATTATTACAACACTCTTACTATATTATTACTATGAATCTTATATTATCACTATTACCAGGAGCCCTTTCTCATTTTGGAGCCTGGCCTGAAGGGACAGAGCATGCTGTTCTTTTTTTTTTTTGAGTATTATTTATTTCTTTGAGAGAGGGAGAGAGAGAGAGGAGAGAGAGAGCATGAGTGAGGGGAGGGGCAGAGGGAGAAGCAGAAGCGGCTCCCCTCTGAACGGGGAGCCCGATGTGGGGCTCGATTCCAGGTCCCTGAGAACATGACCCGAGCTGAAGGCAGACGCTTAACCGACTGAGCCACCCAGGTGCCCCCAGAGCATGCTGTTCTTATGGCAGATGGCAGTGGCCTGATGGAATAACCAGAAATCTGTCATGCGTCTTAAGTTACAGCCTTGTATTATTGCTATAATTATTACTCTGATAATGCTAATCATTAATATTACTACTAGATTAAACGTAGGCGTTGGTATTTCCAAGCCAGCCTCTGGGTAAGCGTTTTGTGGGCTTTCCTCACGACCACCTCACTATAAAGGTGGGTTGCTTTAATGTGTGCCTTTTGCAGCTGGGGAAACTGAAGATGGAAAGTTTCATGACTTTTCCAAAGTCTCATAGCGCAGCACTGATCCTTTTTAAGATATTTATTTATTTATTTGAGAGAGAGAGGGAAGAGAGCATGAGCTGGGGAGGAGGGGCAGAGGGAGAGGGAGAAGCAGACTGCCCGCTGGGCAAGGAGCCTGATGCAGGACTCCATCCCAGGACCCTGGGATCATGACCTGAGCTGAAGGCAGATGCTTAACCGACCCAGGTTTATTTTTTTTAAGTGCTCTTATTTTTTTTAAGATTTTTTTAATTATTTGAGAGAAAGAGAGAGAGCAAGAGCACTGATCTTTTAAAAACATTTATTGAGGTGTAAGTCACATACAACAATCTGGAAATACTTGAAGTGTACAACGTGAGGTTTTGATGTTCTATCTAGCCACGAAACCATCACGACAGTCAATTTGGGGAACATGTCCTGAGTCTGATGTCCCTGGGCTCCGATGACGCTGATGTTGGGGGTCTCGCGAGGAGCCCCCAGCTCTCTGCGGGTGTCACCCCATCTGGTTTCCCTTGCCCTGGCCCACGGCTCTCAGGAGGAAAGTCTCAGTGTTACCCACTGCTTTTCCAGGACTGCGGGCCCCTGCCACTGTTCTCTGGCTCCCACTTGCCACGAGGCTTTCTATGGCCAAGGACCAGGAAAAATAGCAGAGACTGATTTCCAGGGAAGGTGCCTCTAGCAGGAGGGATGGGAGGGGGCGGGGCAAAATTCAAGTAAGGTGAGACCAGTAGAGTAGCCCTTCTCTGCTCCCACCCCCTGCACTCCCCTGGGGCTACTTGAGAAAACACAGGACCTCAAGCTGGTTGAATGAGTCTCCAGGGAGCCTTACCACCTCCCGCTTCTTAGCTCTTGAACCTTATTTACTCTGCAGGAGTAACTCTTGCTTCCAAATGCAAACCGAAGGCATTTCAGGACTCCCTGGGGTACACACTTTGCCTCTGGGGAACTCCCTGTGTCCTGTTAATTGTTACATTGTCTACATCACACTCAGTTAATATTCCGATGAACTGTGTGGGCAGACTGACTTTAAGTTGTGTGTATGTTTCATTGCTAGAAATGTCTCTGTGAACTGGGTTTGCTCAGGTACCGGCGGGAGGCCATGGCTCTTGACTTAGGCTTGGCCCCCTGAAAAACCACTGTCTTGGTGGCCGAGGCCAGCAGAGAACAGCCCATGGAACACCCTTAAGCAGAGTAAAACTGCCCACAAATGCCTGAGGCAGAAGAGGGGTGTGTCTCCCCATTTCTCCTTGAAATACCTTGTGTGTGTTGGGGGAGGGGGTGGACCCAGCACATTTGTACTTGTCACCATGGATGTTGACAGACCACATGTGTCCTCCCCACCCCTAGGGAAAGAGGGCTGTGCCTTTTCCTTTGCCTTTCGCTAGAGCAGTGTTTCCTGAACTTGTCTGCACCTTGGAATCCCTTGGGGAGCTTCACAAAATACTGATGCCTGGTGCCACCCCTGGGATTCTGATTTAATGGGTGTGGCGGGCAGCCTAGGCTTTAGAATATGTGAAGATCCTCAGGGGAGTCTCATGTGCGATCGGATTTGGGCCTAGAGTCTAGAACAGTACTGTCTACATGAAATATAATGAGAGCCACATATGTCCTTTAAGTTTCCTAGTAGCCATATTAAAAAAAAAAAAGACAGGTGAAATTAATTCCACTAATGTATTTTATTTAACCCCATACATCCAAAGGAGTCTCATTTCAACATGTTTCCGATTTTAAAAATTTACGAGGTGATTTAGACATTCATGAGTTGGTACTCTGTCTTTGAAATCCAGTGTGTTTTCACGATGACAGTGCATCTCAACCTAGACCAGCTGGTTTTCCAGCTCCCCACTGAATTGGACACTGCAGGGCAGGCACATAGTAGGTGCTCAAGGAAAGGGTTTGAACATGTGAACAAATAAGGGGTGCAGCCGTGGCCATATCTGTCTCTGTGAATCCAGGCAAGTGCACCCACGAGGTGGGAAAGGATGCTTCGGGCAGAGTTCTCTACCGAGGACAGTCTCGTTGCTTATCTCTTACGAGTCACGCCTCCGACATCACCCATCCCCATGAGGTCCTCCCTAGTCACCCTTTGTTTCGCCCCTGCACTCTGCTTCCTGCCGTAGCTGGGCGCACCCCTGAGGATGGCAGAGTTTCGACCTGTGCTTCTGTCATGACATATACACTCCTTACGGCCACCGTTATGTCCTGATTAATCTCTATTCCTAGTGGCTGCACACTTTGGATTCAGTAGCTGTTTGCGGAATGAAGTCATAAGCGAACAACTGGCAGAGATTTGAACTGTCATGGGGATCAGTTTTATGGAATAAGACGGAGCCAGGGCCAATCTTCCTTAGAAGGCAGAGCTGACCCAACTGCTTCTTCATAGTCTGGTTATTCCAGATTTTGATCCTGTGTCTCAGTCAGCTCTGGCCTCATAATGCTGGGTAACAAATGCATCCAGTCTCGGTCGCTTCCAGCAAGCATTTATTTCTGGTCCCCAGGCCCATGGGTCAGGTGGGGTTTGGCTTACCCTAGCTGGGCTTGGCTGAAGTTTTGCTCCAGGTTGTGGGTTAGGTCATCCACGTTTCTGATTTGGAGGTACCGGCTGGGGTAGCCGAGCAGATGGCAGGTGGCAGGCGTGCCTCTTAAAGCCTTGACTTGAAAATGTCACCGTCACTCTCCCTACGTTTTATTGCCCAAAGCAAGTCACCCTCCCAAACCCAGAATCAGTGGGGCTGGGAGGGGGCGGGAAGTGAATATTAACGATCCAAATGACTGTACAGTAATCTGCTTCCCTGGCTGTGGGTGGTGGTGCCCCGGCTTCTGAGAGCCCCTCCCTTGTCCTGGTGCTGTTTTGCTTTAAGCCTGTTTCTCATTGTAAAAGGAGGAGAGCATTCCGGCTTTTATGGGTCACAGATTCTTTGTTGCCCTGAGGTCGCCTCTGCCTTATTTGACATCGCTATCTGGTTCTCTAACCCTCTGACCCTGTGAATTCCTTAACATAAGAATTCATGCTAAATTCTCTTCTTACTCTCTAGGGAGGCAGTCAAGGATGGTCAGCCCCTGAAATGTAGGTTATCTGAACTGCGCTGCGTGCACATCCAGATTGGGGCCAGCTACTGTTGTTGACTCTTAAGGCTCCCTTGTTGGTCCAGACAGGACCTGACTGGAGCTCATGGGGGCCCTCCAGCACATTTTTCTTTTTGCAGAATCTCTGCCTTTCTTGATAGCTGTTGCTGAGGTTGAAGGAAATCAGCCCCCTCATTTACTGTCACCTTGATACCCTTCAGTACGGCCAGGCCGGAGGGCAGGGAGAGGTGTTTGTGTGTCTGTGCAGATGCAGAAGAGTCTCGGGGAGGTGAGGGAACAGGAGAGCGTGTAGGGGAGGCTGGACTGCACGTCATTCTTCCATCCAGCTGCTTTGGACCTTGCAGGTTCACTGCTGTTCCAGAGACCTTGCCAAAGCCTGCAGTTGAGCTCAGACCAGGGGCCCCGGATCATTTCCAGAGGAACCTGCTTGTAAGGATTCTGTTTTGAGTAAAGATGCTACTTCTAATGAAGCAGAACGGAACTCCTGGCACATTTCCCCTGCCTCCTGCAGGCCGCAGGCCCCTGTGGGCTCTGAAGAGCACAGGCCTGGCTGTGAACAGAACATTTTGACCCCAAGATAGCCCAGTGCCGCTGCTTTCTCCAGGTTTCTCCTGGTTTGATTTGGCTACTTTGAGGACCCCTGCCTTCCTGCGTGGTGCAGGGGAGCAAAGAGGCAGCAGGACACCTTTCTGTTTGGTGGGGGTCTCTGGGGAAGCAGGAGCTTTGAACCCAGTTTGAACCTCTGAGGGTTCAAGTTCCTGTTCTCTTGGCACAGTATGATTTCCTGTTTCGAAGAAAAAACCCAGGGTTTTAAGAACTTAAAAAAAAAAAAAAAAGACACTTGGACACGAAATGGCTCTTACAAAACAGCATGTTGATGAGTTAAGTATAAATGAATCAGAGACATATGGATTAAATTTCCCTTGCAATCCGCTGGGGCTTCACAATTAGGGGAAGAGTGTTTGTCAAAATGTGTGTCTGTCTCCGCCAGGGTCTGGGACGGGATGAGAGGTCGAGCAGCCTTGCCCACCTCCGCTTTCCCCCCATCCCCTCTCCTCCAGGGGTGGGGCTTGGAGCCAGGGGACTCCCCAGCAAGTCTTAGGTTTGTTCTTTTTACTCCTCAAGCCTGCAGTCCCTTTGCTGTTAATTGAATTGTTCCTCACACATTTCCCCCGTGCCTTCACATTGGGGAAGGGGCCAACATCTAACTCATGCAAAGACCTCGAACCCTTGGGGGAAAGAGAAATTGACACGAGCCACACTGACCTGTGGGACATTGCCGCCCACTCCTTGATTAGGAAACGTCCCGTGTTGACCTAAACCATCTTAACCCTTACTGGCAACATAAACACCTGTTGGGGTTCAGGTGTGGCTCTTAGGAAAACCACACTCCATGGCCAGGAGAAGGGGGCTCCATAGCAGGGTGGGGCAGGGGGTCGACAGCTTCTGTCTTGGATCTCCTGGACACAATTCTTGCTGTCGGGCGGGGGCGGGGGGGTGTTCTTCTGGTCTTGTACGAGGTCTTCTGGTCTTATGATAGGAATAAGGGTACCCGGGGGATGATCAGCTTGTTTTTCACCCGGAACCCCCCGGATGTCCCAAAGTGTGTTGGCCATTGTGTTTTCTATCTAACTTCCTTCTTTCTTCTCAGTTTTTGACTAAGGGGCAGAGAAACAGCATATATTTGGAGAGATTCGGAGCACCTTCTATAACTGTGTTGTTATTGCTGTTTTGCCTTAGAATCCTTGAGGCAAAAGAAAGCTTAATGGAAACCTGTGTCACACAGATAAAGAGCTTCACCAGATGAACCACAGGGGAACACCCCCCCCCCATTATCCCCCCTTCTCCTCCCACCCCCCGCCCTGCTTGGCTGGACCCCTTTTTCTCCTTGGAACATGGTTGAAAGCACACGCAGTGTTCTAGAATAGGAATCACTAAATTCTTTGGCCCTCAGTGCTAGCAGCAAAGTTAATAAATGTCTCAGGGACATTATGTGGAGTGAAAGAAGCCAGACACGAGAGAGAACATGCTATGTGATTCCATCTATATAGAGTTCAGAAATAAGCAAACCTAATCAGCGCTGATGGAAGTTAAGTAGTGGTCAGTTCTGGTAATGATTGGGAAGAGGCATGAAAGGCTGGAAATGTTCTGTATTTTGATGTGGATGATGGTGACGCAGGTGTATACCTACATAAAAATTTTCTTGAGCCGTACGCATAAGGTCAGTGCACTGGATTCTCTTAATTATATGCATACGATTTGTTCATTAAGAAATAGAAACATCGTCCCCTCTTTCCTCCCCCCGGAGGTCTGGGGGGCGCCACTCTCCGGTGGACCTCTGAGCACAGTGCCTGAGAACCTGGGCTTGGAGATTATTGGTGCAGGGATGAGGGCAGAGCCCAGGTGGAGGAAGGCACTGTGAAAGGTCAGCCTTGGAAAGTACGAGCAGGGTCTCCTGCTCAAGGCAGGGCTTTAGTGACCAAGAAGGTCACAGTGGAACTGAGAGCACTCAAGCGGGTTCTGACTGAGTCGCCTCCGCCTTTTCCCAAAGGTCAACCTTGGAGCCAGGCTATGGATGGGCTTGGCGGGCCCTGGAGGGATTGCAATCTGGTGGAATAAGTGAGTGTGGGAGCCCAGCCCCGCCTCAGGCACATGTTGCCACCTTATACAGAGGAAGGCCCTATCTTCACCACCTTGAGATGCAGAGGGACACCGGGGTGCTCAGGAGAGAAAGCACTGTCTACACAGCCCTTTCCGATTCAGAGGCTCTTGGCAAGTTGGAGGTGCACAAGAGGACAGAGCGTTCACGACCAGCCCACCAGCCTTCCAGAAAGGGGCTGCACTTGTCCCAGGCAGTTGGAAGTTTGCTTGAAGAGATGGATTAGCCTTGTCGGGCTAGCGTGCCTGGATTCTGGCTGGGAAACATAGTCGGTCAGTGGGATTGAGGAGTGTGGCCTGCACAAAACCTGGAAGCGGTTTGCATAGGGTCAAGGCCCCGACAGGGGCGGGGGGGGGGGGGCGGGGGCGCATTGGGCTGCTCCTAGTTGTCCAGCAGGTGTGGGACATCTCCTGCCTCATCCCACCTCCACCCCCACCTCCCTCCCCTCCTGAGCCTCTGTACCCATCATTGGATCCAGGCCCTGAGGCTTTCTGTCTCATTTCTAGGGTCCATATGTGGAGGCCTGAACCTCTGCCAGGCCAGGCACACTCGTGCAGGAGGGAGATTTCAGTTCTCTTTTGGAAAACAGTTTCCTTTCCAACCCAAGCAGCTGCCCTCTGCCAATCAGTGCTAGAAGTGAACTATGTACAGCTCTGCTTTAAAATTCCCCTCCTGGCTAATTTATCCCAGCCTCTTTCAGTTTAGTGCTATGACTAGGGAAACCAAACCCAGTGACTCTCAGAGGCTGATGCTGCCCCGTACTGGCACTTCAATTCTTGAAAGATAAGTAATTGTTTTGAACCTGACTGATTGGACAAACTGTGGCCGTGGTATCTCTGTGTGCCCACTTTCTTCCCTTTCCAATGGAGATCCCGAATGTCTGCCATATTGGGGCCATCAATGCCATGCTTCTGTCCCTAACTTACTGCTCTCCCATCTCTGCTGAGAACCAGGCCAGTGACTGGCCTCTGTCTTTTCAGCTCTGGCTCCCAGATCTTCCCCTCACCAGTCTGGGGCCTTTGGACCCCAAGGTTGGAAGATCCAGGTCATCATGGGGTTTAGCCAGACCTACGGGGACTTTCTGTAAATGATGTTTCATCTCGGGCCCATAGTGGCTTTTGGAGTAACTTTTCCTTGTAAATTGCCTCTGGGTCTAATAAGCTCTCAAAAGTCAGCATGAAGAAGATAAACAAAAGGCAGGAGCAGGCAATTCCCAGAATAAAAAAAAGGGGGAAAAAAAAGTAAAATGGCTAATAAACATATGGAAATTTGTTCAGCTTAAGTAGGGATCAAAGAAACGCTAATTAAATCAGTTACAAGATTCTGTTTTCCCCTATTAAATTGGCCAAAATGATAATAATACACAATGGTTTAAATGTAGAAAAATGGGGGCTCTCATTTCCTGCTCTGAGGGTTGAATTGTTACAACTTTTCTGGAGGGTTGACAGTATTTAAAAAAAACCAAAGACATTAAAAACGGATATTCTCTTTGACTCAGCAACTCCATGTCTTGGCATTTCTATTACCTTAAGGAAATAATCAGAAATGTTCACGAAAGTTCACATACAAGGCTGGGTACTGAAGCACTGTTTGCAATGGTGGAAAATTGGAAGTGACTGAAATGCTCAACAGTATGGAATCTGTTACATAAATCATGCTTCATTCAAATAATGAAACACCATGAAACCATTAAAATATGTTGTAGAACAATATTTAATGGCATGAAAATATTTACAATATTTGCTACATAAAACAAGTCAGATTGTAAGTCGGTGTATTCATTATGGTCCCGATTTTCCATCAACAACCCCAAAATTAGTGTAGATGCATAGGAAAAGAAGTTGGAAAGACAACATGCCGGCAATCTAATTGTGGTTATTTCTAGGTACGGATATTAACGGGCAGATTTTATTTTCTACCTTGTGCTTTCCTTTTGCCCTTTCCAAATAAGGGATTTGGCGTATCCTTAACTGTTTGAAATTTAGGTCGTTTCCAATTTTCCATTATTGATCATGCATTGATGAATGCCCTTGACTTAAATTTTTGCACAGACGTCTGTCGATTCATATAGGTAGAGTTTTGAGATCACATGTCCTGTCCCCTAAGTATGTGTCACTTCTGTAATTAAAAACAAAATTCAGCCCTTTGAGGGTCTGAATTAGAATTCTCGCCGCCTACTCAAGCCTGTAGCAACTGGCCGCGTCTCACGGCCACTCTCCATTAAGCTGTGACCTGAGAGCTTGTGACTGCTAGCTCTGGTTGACATGGGCTCTGCCACCTTTCCCCCCAGGTTCTCACTGTGTCCTAAGCTTCTGGACGCAGGAGGCCTCCTGGTGGTCCTCTCCTTTGGTGTCGTGGCCGTTGGCAGGTGGGATCGAGAAGGGGAGAAAGGCCCTAACGTGTATGGCGCACCTGCTCTGGGCCAGGTGCCGGCTTAGCCGTGAGCACACGCTGGAGCAGCTTCGTTGACTCTTTCCTTCTCGCCGTGTGTCTAATCCCAGGGCTTCTCCCTTTGTCTGCAAACTGCGTCATGGGTCTGACATCCCTCAGCTCTCCGCATCGTCCCTTCTAGCTCCGCCGTGGTGATGGTCTCCCGTCGGCCACCTGCACTCCTGCCCTCTCCCAGAGCGTTCTGTCTCCACGCCTCCAAACTCACTGTGGGTTCCCCTGTCACGCAGCTGAAAGCCCAGGCCCCCCACGTCTGACCTAAATCTCTGCCCCTTTCCCCCTCGCTTGGGCACTGGCCACCCGGGCCTCCCTGCTGTCCCTCGGGCTTCCTGAGAACATCTTCCCTTCCCAGGATCTGCTTCCTGTTTTCCCCTCTGGAATGTTGCTTCCCCAGGCCGCCTCCTTTTGTTCAGGTCTCTGTTCTGAGGTCACAGGATCGCAGAGGCCTTTTCTGACCTTGCTGTCTCCCGACCCTGCTTTATCTGTCATCATCGTCCCTCTGATGACTTGCCATGTACGATGTTTGTTTCTTCATCCCCAGTTAGAAGGGAAGCTTCCTGAGAGCAGGAACTTGTCTGCATTGCTACAACATTCCCGGCAGGACCTGCAGTGGAGCGCCCATTCTCACGATAGCCCCTGAAGCCCCGTGCTAAGATAACCAAGCTAAGGTTCAGAGATGTTAATGAACCTACCAGTTCAGGTTCAAGGTCATGGCATTAACACATTTTGGATCCAAGCTCTGTTCAACTGCGGAACCTGTGTTCTGCCTGTCCTCAGAGGTACCACCCCTGGGCTGGGGTCTGCTCTCTTTGCTGCCTTTCCCCAAACAGTGGGGACTGCTGGTTGGGTTTCCGGGGTCCAGGGAGTCTCTGGAGCCCCGATTGGTCATGCCCCCGATTCCCCACCACATTCTGTCTTTTACTTTCGTAGCCTGGCCCTGTGCTGTGGGGTGATTGGTACCCATGTTTCTGAGTCCTGTGTGTCTGGGAGGGAGATTTCCCTGCTTTTTTTGCCAATAGGGGAAAGTGCCTTGACCTAGTGGGCCAGTCCAGCCAGGGCTCTGGTTCCGGGGGCCTTGAAACACAGACAGCCGCCTCCCGGCCCCATGTGCAGGAGGGGAGTGTGCTCAGTGCTCTGCTCCGTTTTCCCAGTTGTTCCCTGCCCGAGGCCTTGCAATCTAACGTAGCCAGACAAATGACTCCGGCATAAACCACCCTCCCCGAGAAGGTGCTTACCTCTTCAAGGCATCAGGTTTCTCAAGGTTTTCTGTGCACGTGGTTTTCCATTTTTTTAAAACTCCTCATGGAAGACATGGAGACGACTCTGGTTTGAGGGCCAGGGTTGGAGGTAGGGCTGGGAGGGCGGAATGGAGAATGTCTGTGTCAGGGTTTTTGAGAAGCAGTAGCACCCCAGGAAGGCTTTTCCAAGGCACGCAGTTTGTGACTCGGGGTATTGCATTGGGCGGGGGGGGCAATAGCACACCGGGAAGCAGAAGAAATAAGGGCAAGACCCCTGAGAATGACCCAAGTGCAGTAGCCAGAGGCGTAGCAGACATGCATAACCTGCTTAGTAGCCTGTTCCTTCACTAACGCAGCCAGCCCTGAGTACACATTCGGTCTTAGCCGGGAATGCTGCTAGGTCTGGGGGACTGGTCTTTGTCTGCCCTCTGGAATCTCAAAGTCGACTTGAAGAAGTGCAAGTTCATCCTCAAGACTGTTGAAAAACCTGCGATTCCTGACTTACTAGACTGTCTCCTGGCCCCTTTGTGGTCCCCGCTTATGGAGTTCTTCCTGCATTTTGCACACATCACAGTTTTCGATGCTTTTGCGTGTAGTGGGCGTGCTTATTTATTACATAGTCAGCTCCCCTTCTGGAGGACAAGGACCTACTCATTTGATTCATGCAGCCCCAGCCCAAGGGTAGTTTTTGGTTCATGGTAAGCCTTCGATAAATATTAATTGAGTCAATGAAGCCATGAATGAATCAATGAAACCATGAGTGGATCAGTGAACGAAGCTTCGTATGGTGTATTAGAGGAACAAAGGAGGTATAGTGAGGAGGCAGGAAAGGATTGGTTGGAGGAGATCCCACGTAATCAGCTCTATATGCTCTCTATCTAATAACAACAATAGCACCATCAACAGCAAAACCAGTTTCTACCACACACTGAACACCGAGTCTGTGCCAGGCGCTGAGCTAAAAGCCTCACCTCTATCACGTCCTATGAAATAAGTATGACTACCCGTATTTTGTAGGTGGAAACTAGGGCCTTCAGGAAGCGAAATAATTTGTCCTGAATAAGCTGCACTGTGATCAGCGGCAGGACTGGGATTCTCATATGACCCCCTTAGATGGTGCTCAGAGTCTCTCTCTCTTCTTGCCCATAAAGGATGTTCACTGTCCTATAAAATAACTCTCCCTCACAAGACTGAAGCAAGAGAGGGTCCAGCTGGATGGAGGGAACTTTGGGTGCATGGATGCTTTCCAAGAAAGAGGGAGCCTCTCCCCCTTGGGGAACTTTCAAGAAGGGAATTCAGAATGGTTAATGTGAGGTGGTTCTGGGATCCACTTTGGGGACAGAGAGATTCTCCTGGAGTTCCTTTAAGGACTCTCTCAGCACCATTAAACTGCTAATGGGAGGTGACAGTGCTTGACATTTAGTAATTAAAACATCTACTGACTGAATGATAACTTTTTATTGACAATCATACTGGCGAAGGTGAAATTAATTTGACATTCTAGACATTCACAGACATTCTAGCTGTGGCCTTAGCTGGAGAGGGGCCAGCATCATGAGAAGGAGTCTCTGATCCCCTGGAGGGTGGTGAGGTGCTCTCAGGTGACCTCAGTTCAGGCCAAGCCTGAGGGAGCCAGTATGGTCCAGCTCCAGCCAGTATGGTCCAAGCCTGAGGGAGCCAGTATGGTCCAGCCCCTGCTGATTGAGGCACCTGAAAGGTGCAGCCCACTGGGGGGCTTGGCTGCAGTGGACTATACGGTTGCTGTGGATTCTGGATGCCAATTCTGGAAGGTGTTTGGGGAAATACTGTGGAAGGCAGAGATGTGAGGTGCCTTGAAATCCATGAATAGCCAGCACAACCCCCTGGAGGGTGGGGAAGAAGCTTCCAGGTCCAAGAGGACTGGTGTGTGGATGAGTACGGGCTGAGGGAGAACGGTGGTCAGGACGTGTAGGAGGTGTCTGACATCATACAGCCGCTCATTTCATTCCAGCAATCCAATTCCCCAGGTAATTACTTTATTCTCAGTTTTATAGATGGGAGCCAGAGATTCTAAGAATTCAGTAGCTTGCATAATGCGATACTGCTACTTAAAGACTGGGGTTAATTTGTGACTAGGATTGGCCAGATCTAATCCTGGGAAACTTTTATGTCAAGATGGATTTCTCTAGTGTGAAGGCAGAATGCTGATGTCCCAGGAAAAGAGAGATTGGCTTGGTCAAAGCCACAGGAAGACCAGGTCACGTATGGCCATTGACATCACCATTTGCTCATAAGAGGATGCTGGGTGAGAGGCATCCAGACAAAAGGATGTTTGCTGCCACGTTCTATGACTAGAGCCTGTGCTAGAATTCCATTTGCACTTCTCTCAGAGCTTGGGTCACTCAGGAGACAAGGGCCCAGCCTGAAATCAGAGTTGAGACTCACCATTGGTCTACACTCTCTAATACAGTGACCACCAGCCACATGTGGCTATTTGGATTAATTAAAATTAAGTAAAATTTAAAAGGCAGCATCTTAGTACCAGTAGGCGCATTTCAAGGGCTTAGTAGTCACCGGTGCATGGCTACCATATTGGACAGCGCCAATTGGTCTCCTTACAGATGTTCTAATGGACAGTCGCAAGCCAGAGGCCCACTTGGCTCTTTCTGGCAGCAAAGCAAGAGTGGATCCTGGTCCTCACTTTCAAGCTGGGAGACTCTGAGTTAAAAGTTCACTTTCGTAGAGCCTCCATCTTCTACTGGTAAAAGGGAAGGTGGGGCTATTGTGAGCTTGAATCCATGGTGTGTGGAAAGCGTGCTCTGTGGTGCTGGGCATTCAGTAGGTGCTCATTAGAGTCTGGCACAGTCTCCGTATCACCAGAGACAAGGACAAGCTCTTTGGTCTGGCATGGTTATCCTACAGATTGATTTCCATTTGGTGTATTTACCTGAGGCCACAAGTCTTTCTGCTACTTAACCCTATTTGCTTTTGGGATAAATATCACCAGAAAAAGGGGGAAAAAAAAAACCCTCCTTGGAGGCACCTATTTTTTCCTGGATCTGCTCATGTGATAAGCCACCCTCTGAACCTACTTCCGCTTCCAGCGCTGGGTTGCAGCACTCTGGACTTTTCCCTGGGTCTTGAATCTTTCTCTTTTTTTCTCCTACCTTTTTCTCCGCCTGTCCTTCATGCTACTGTAACAAATTGAAATATTGACTTCCTGGAGCTTGTTAATTAGGGACGGAATGCCCCTCACTTGGCACTTGGACCAGCCGAGGCTGTCTTGTGATGCCCTGTCCTGCCTGAGGAAGAGGCAGCGGAAGGTAAAGCACCGAGTGGTTCTCAAACTTGGGTGTGCGTCAGAACCACGTGGAGGGTTTGTGACAACACTTGTGTCCCCCACCCCCTCCCTGGGCCCCCTACCCTGAGTTTCAGATTCCGTAGGTCTAGGATGGGGCCTGAGAACTTGCATTTCTTTCTTTTAATGGAAGTATAGTCGACACACACAATGTTACATTAGTTTCAGGTGTACAACATGGTGATCGCACAAGGCTCTACATGATGCTGGGCTCAGCCCAAGTGTAGCTACCACCTGTCACCACACAATGCTGTTACGATACCACGGACTATATTCCCTGGGCTCTACCTTTCATCTCCGTGACTTACTCTTCCCATAACTGGAACTCCCACTCCCATTCACCCATTTTGCCCCCATCCCTCCCCACCCCCAAGAACTTGCATTTCTAGCAAGTGGCCAGGTGATTTTGATGCTACTGTTCTGGGGACCACGCTCAGGGAATCCCTCTTTTAGGCCATGCCTGCCTGTCAGCTAGGAAATATCCGTGTTAGCATTACCTGGAGAGCTTGTTAAAACACAGATTACTGGGTCCCATGTCCAGAGTTTCTCCTTCAATTAAGGGGAGGGAGATGGAGCCCGATTAATTGTGCATTTTAAGTTCCCAGATGAGGCCGGTGCTCCTGGTCTGGAAACCACAATTGGAAGAACCACTGGTGTCTTTCTATCAGTGTTAGCTCTGAGATCTGTCAGACATGAGGTCAAAACCTGTCTCTGCTACTCTGAGGCTTTAAGCTCTCTCAGCCTCAGTTTTCCCATCTGTCAAATGGAAACAAGGGCGAGGTTGTTGTGAGGATTGGGTAGTCTAGTAGTAGGTGCTAAATAAATGCTTGAGCTGTCCTGACCGGGCTGCAGGGAGGGTGTCAGAAAACAGAACATTCATAGCTCTGGGTTTGCCCATCTGTGGCTCTCTGCTGTCCCCCAGCCAGACCTGCCCTCCCTCCCCTCTCTGCCCCGCCCCTAGCCCAGCAGTCCTGTCAGCTCCCCCAGCTCTCCCCCTGCCCCAGCTAGGCTGCCAAATCCCTCAGCTTTCAAACACCCACCCCACCTCCAGCGTCTTGCTATCACTCCCCAAATTTCCCAAACAAGTTGTGTGTCCCATCAAATTGTGTGTTAACTCTGTCACAATAAAATGAACTGTGTTTATTTCCAGATGACCTGGAGCTTTTGGCCGCCTTGCCTAAATGTAACTAAAAGCAGTTAAAAAAAAAAATAAAGACAACAACAGAAAGTAACAGACAGTTTCACTTGTCGCTCCACTTGGGAGAGAATGGACACCATCCCCCATAGATTCCTAGCTGTGGGGCAGTGTCCTGCCACAGGGGTGGATCCAGAGAAAACCAAAACCAGTCCCTAGCTGAGCTGGTTGCGGGAGTGTCACCTTCCTTCCTCTGGGGACCCTGAGAGCCCCCTGAGGGGAGTGCCAGGTGGAGGGTTGGTTTTGTCTTGGAATCTGTGAGGACCAAGCTGACGATTCCCGGTTCTTCATGGACTGAGCTGCTCTACGGGGCAGAAACTCTCCGGATCTGAGGCACAGAAGCAGGACTCAGAAGCAGGGCCGGGAATTGGAGTAGGGGGCCCTGCACAAGGACAGATATTATAAGTAGAAAAGCAAGAATTATATGCCTGTTAATTCTTGCTTCTAGCACAATCCTGGTGCTTTTAGCATAGCTGGTTAACCTTTTTTCTCCCAACATTCTCTCATCAGGAACGCCAGTGCTTTCCAGCTCTGTGACACGGGAGTGTGTCATTTGTCTCCCCCAGCTTTGATCTTCCCAGCTATAGAATGGGAATAATGACACGTTAAGTCACAGGCTTGCTGTTCAGAGTGAGGGACATATGTTCATAAAACCAGACAGCACAGCGCCTACCGTATAGTACGTGCGTGACAAATATCTGCTCCTGTTGCCTCATCTTAGCTGCATCGGAAGCTCAGATCTAGGTGTTCAGAGATGCAGGTGCTGGGCGCCTGGGTGGCTCAGATGGTTAAGCGTCTGCCTTCGGCTCAGGTCATGATCCCAGGGTCCTGGGATCGAGTCTCGCATCGGGCTCCCTGCTCCTTGGGAGCCTGCTTCTCCCTCTGCCTCTCTCTCTCTCTCTGTCTCTCATGAATAAAAAAAAAAAAAAAAAAAAAAGAGATGCAGGTGTTGCTCTCAATGCAGTGCCCACCCCTCGCTGGGCTCTGGCTGTGGAGAAGGTACGGGCAGGAATCTTCTGAGCAGTGGCCCCGTGGTTCTCTCATTTCTGCCCACATTGCGTTCCCAGGCACAAAGGCAGGCTTTTCTCTGCAGAACCAGTCAGGAGGAAAGCAGTGCCCAACCCTTGCCTTCCTCGTGGGGATGTGGCGAGGTCCTGGGCCTCAGGTGCGGGGAGGCGTGTGCAATCCCCAGCTCTCGGGCCCTGGACTTAATCGGAGCTGCCTCCTACATGACTGCCATCCATCTCCCGGAGGCAGTCGAGACTCTGTAAAGATGAGTTAGGATGGAAAGAATGCTGTAGGACTGAACCCTAATCAGATCATTACGGCAGCAAGAGAAAAAAATCATGCCGGACCAGGCTGATGTGTCTTTCTGTATCTCTTATTTATTCCCTAATGGCTTTTATATATCTCTCTTTCTGCTGGAGTTAGGAATCTTCCTTCTCCTCCTCCTTTTCATCTGGGCCCCCTTTTCTCTCTCCTTGGTTTCTAGTCGTGGCTTTTCCTTTTGGCCGCCAGTTGAAAGTGGTCCTTGGGCCCCTGGTTGCTAAGAGCATCATTCGCGGACTTGCAGCTCGGGACGGGAAGAGATGTGC
Organism: Callorhinus ursinus; assembly: GCF_003265705.2. Classification (NCBI taxonomy): domain Eukaryota; kingdom Metazoa; phylum Chordata; class Mammalia; order Carnivora; family Otariidae; genus Callorhinus; species Callorhinus ursinus. Next base: position 7,446,074 of record NW_027397107.1, read on the forward strand.
TGCTGTGGCCGGCCCTGGGTTCCCCCTCCCAGGTGGCCCTGCAGACCTCAGGCGGGCACCGAGTGCACAGGTGGACGGGCTTCTGTTTCACGGGGTGGTGGTGGGAGGGCACTGGTGATCAGGGAGGGCAGTGGTGATCAGGGAGGGGAGAGGATGGCGGAATGGGAGTTAGAGCAGAAAGAGCAAGGGTGCATGGGAAGGAGAGGATGAACCCTGAGTACTGACCACCTGATGTTAAGCAGTCCTCAGAATAGGACCTGTTCTCATGGAAGGGAGAGCGGCTGAAGTTCTCCCTCTCTCTAGCCCTGGTCATGTTCCTCTGCCCGCTCAGCACATCTGGGTCATCCGTGACGATCCTGTGCGCGTCGCCACCTGCTTGACGGCTAGCCTGAGCGCCCACAGATCCTCCGGCCCCCTCTTGGTGGTGCCACACCCCTCCTGGCCCTCCCGCAGGGCCCAGGTTGGTGGGTGATCCAGGGGGGAAGTGCAAGGGAAAGGGGAGGGTGTGTGCAGCCTATGGGAGACCCGGTGCAGGTAGGTCTATCTAAGGAAGCTGCCCAAGGCGGTCAGACCTCAGGGCACTTGGTGCTTGCTGCTGCTTCTAGTACTGATCTTTTCTCCTCCTACCCCTCAGGCTTCCTCTTGGAACATGGAGGCCAGTTTTCTGTTGAGTTCATAGACGTCGAATTCACATATTTTTCCCCCATCGATGGTCCTGTGCTTCAGGGCAGCACGAAGGGTGACCAGAGGAGGAAAGAAGGAAGCGGGACAGCAAAGGCTGTGTGGCGGGTCCTGCCCTGACTGGTGTGGCTCTTGCTGTGGCCCCCTGGACTTTTCCTGAGATCCCTCTAGACTCTAAGCAGTGACCCGTGAACTTTGGCTAAGGAGAGGAGGCACCTTGCTTTCCTGAGCTCTGCGGGTGCTGAGGTCCCTGGCCTTTTCACCAGGTCAGCTTCCTTTGTGGAGGTCAGCAAAGGTATCTGGCCACGTACCACGGATGCAGTGGAACATTGAAGGAGAGGATGAGAAGAGGCAGATGGTGAGCTGTAGCTGGCATCTGGTAGTTTGGAAGCAAAATCCTGAGTGTTCTGTGCCAACTTCCTCCATGTCGTGGCCCCATCTGTCTGCCAGCCCTATTCACGGGGACCTGGGCATCTCTGGGTCCTGAGTGTCGAGGTCCTGCTCTTCCTACGAGTTGTCTCGCATGGGCACGACTCGGCAGGGAGCATGCTTCCTCACGGGAGGGGCCTGTGTGGCTCTCTCTGCCCCCGGGCTCCCTGGAGACCCTGCTCCCTTCAACACCACTGCGTGGCCATTGGAATCCCAGATGTTTGCGCGTCACTCCAATTCTCTAAGTGGGTAGATCTGGTGAGCACCTTTCAGTTGTTTCCCCTCTGCATAAACTTGAGCAAAGTTGCCCATGAGTCATAAAGATCATAACAGTACAAGGACTTGGAGTATTAATAACAGGTCTTCAGGGTATTGTGCTGTGAGCTTCCCAACAGCATCTTAGGCTGGGATTCATCTTGGATCGAGGAGGCCGGGTGGTTGCCCAGAGGTGGTTAGGATGGCTCTCTTCCTGCAAGGCTGTTCTCAAGGTTCAGTCTTCTGCCACAGAGCTGGAGAGCAGGACTGAAGATCTGAGGCGAGGCTGATGACCTTTGATGCTTCATCTGTCCTGTGTCATTGACCCCTTCCTCATTGGTGACCTTGACTTCCACTCCATTTGGGCGATGCAACAAGGACATTCCTTGGCTTGCCGTTTCTCTATGATCCGGACTTCTCGACCTCTCTCCCTCCCTTCTTCCACTGCCCTGCTTCTTTATACCCATCTTTCTTCCCGCTGTCCCTTTTCTTTATACCCTACCTCGATGTCCTGTCTCTTGGCCCCTTGTGACCTCTGGGTCCTCTTGGCTGCCTTTGCTTCCCCATCCAGACCCACCCCATTGTTAGCCATTCAAGGCATCTCCCTAGAACCCTAGACTTCCCCCACCCCACGAGCTCCTCGTGCTCTTCCTGCTTTTACAGTTCCTATTCTGCAAATCCCCATCATGTGACTTTCTGTTCACAGTCCTGAGATGCTGAGCGGGGCAGCCATAGACCCATGCTCCGTGGGTCCACTGCAGATCTGGCATTAAAACCTGCCGGGACCCTCCCTGCTTTTTGGCAGGCCTTTGATTCAGCTCCTGGGCGCCCCGCAGCAGCGGTCTTGGGCCGCATCCATCCCTTTTAAGCCCTGTGGCTTACTTCGGTAACCCTCAGGGAAATATCCCACCTGCTTTGTGGAACTTGAAGCTGCTCAGGGCTGTACTTGGCAGTCTTCCTCCTTCTGAACCTCGCTGTCCTTCTGTACCTCACCTTCCCTTGCCCGTATCACTTATAGAAAGTGTCCAGGCAAGTGTGTTCATTCTTTAAATGTCCATTATCCACTCTGTTTCTGATGTAGGGAATATACATGCCACCGAGTCCAGCCATGAGACAGTCATGGCCTGCAAGGTATTGACTCTCATAAAAACTACCAACAGGGTGTCACGGCATAATGATGGCAGTAATAATAATATGAGAGCAGTTTTTACTAACGAGCACTTACCTCCGTCAAGCCCTGTGTCAAGGGTGTTTTTGTTTTTGTTTTTTGTATGTATCACGCTTAATCTTGACCCCAATCCTCTGCGTTAGGGATTTACAGGATTCTCATTTTATAGAATTAAAAACGGGGTCTGAGTGCTTCAGTAAGAGGTAGAGTTGGGATTTAACCCAGAGTGTGCCTCCAGATTCCTCTGCTCTTGCCCCCTTTTTTGCCCTGTTTTCCTTCCTCATGGGTGGGCTCACCCAGGGAGGGTCCCAGAGAGCCTGCAGCCCCCCTCTCACATCTCCTGTGCCCTCTTGGCTTTCCCAGTTGCTGCCTTTCTGCTGAACAAGCACTGCTGCTGTGACCCACCACCACAAATTTAGCTGCTGAGCACGTGTAGAATCACATCGTGCTTTTAACTGCAGGCAAAACCCAGCCCCCTGGGAACTGTCCCAGTTTGAGGGTTAAAAAAAAAAAGGCAGTCATGTTAAAATAGAGATAAATACTATAGACAGAAAGAGACATGAAAATAGATGCAGGAGGGATGGTAGATACTCTATCTAAATAGATACCAGAGATAAATACATGGAAACCATAGATAATTATTGTAGGGAGTTATGCTCAATGGGAGTCTCTATGGATAAATGTGTAGACCAGGCATAGTGGAATAATACAGAGGAAGTGAACTGAAAGCAGCCGTGGGAGTCTACAACTCCGAGGGTCTGTGCTGACCGGGCCTGAGCCCTCAGGAGCACACACTCGGTGGAGCTGGTCCAGGAGAAGGTCAACAATCATGTAGGTGGACGGCAATATGCAGGGGTCCTGTGGGATGCTGGGCAGAGGGAGTTGAGTGGGATTAACCGGGGAGACTCATTGGGGTTGGGGGAGATGAAGGCGGACACGTGAGTGTTTTCAGCTGACACAGGGATGTGGTAGGACCATTGGAGCCTGGGAGGAGAGAGGCTAGCTGGAAAGGGGCGTCAGGCCCGGGCCCTTCCAGTGGGCTCAGGGTTCCAGTCTTGTAAGAAGTGCCAAGTTCCCCTTATAGTAGGTGAGCCAGCCCAGCAGGCTGTCGAGACGTTGCAGCCCAAAGTCATGACCACACAGAGAAAAATCCATCTCAAGGTAGCACTGTTCCTCTTTTTGATGATTGTGGTTCTATTGTTATTGGATTTGGGGTTGGCCAAGGCTCTGCCCACCGGTAGCAGGGAAGATTATGGAAAGGTAGGGTGAACTTGGGACAGACAGCCACTCCCGTGTCCATCTCTGCACCCTGGTCTTTGCCTCTTCCTTCCCCTGTCCATCCAGAACTTTGCAGTTCTGTTAGACGAATGTTCTTGACTGTGCTGTTTGGCTATAGAATTTTCTCCTCAAGGGCATACAAAATGGGCAGGAAGGGGCTGCAATTCAGGAAAACAGGATAGTGTGTCTGTCTCTTTATGGGCCTTCAGTCACTCCTTTGGGTGATTGAATAGGAAGGGGGTCTGGAGGCCTTAGATGTGGACTTTTATCCTGGACAGAGTTCCTGTCTTCTTATGTCTCCTTTTCCAGGTAGAAGATAGGACTGTTCACTGTCCTTTTGAGGGCCCTTGGCTTTGATAGCTAACTACCCATCATTCTCCCATGCATGTCTGGGAGACATAATCCGCTGATTATGTTGCCTTGTTTTGGGGTGGGTTGGGGCTGTGGAGCACAGGTGCACACGGTCCTTACCTTCAAAGAGTTTGATATCAGAAAAGTTTATGTCAGAAAGCCAAATTGTGGCTCTGTCTCCAGTGGGGACAAAGAGCTCAGGTGGTTGTTTCCTTTATATCAGGAGTTTTGTCTTCTACACATGATTTAGTTGCTATGGTGTTCTTCCAAATGCCCTAAGGTCCGGATATGGTTCTCGGGGCTTAGTCCTACCAGTTGGCCATGTTGGCGAAGTCACTTCCCCCTGAGTCGCGGTCTGTTGAAGGAGAATTGTGGGGGTATGACTCATGGAAGTGTGAAGAGGGTCAAGCAGGGGTATGCTGAAGCAGTCTAACAAAGCCCTATAGCTGTCTGATTGGAGAGTTTTAGATGGAGTTTAGCAGAGAGCTCGGGGCCCTGAACCTCTGTTGGGTTAAAATTCCTGCCCTGTTTGTGGACAAGAGAGGTCTCCATAAATAAGAAGGGGAACAATTCTTAGGAGAACTTTTTCAGTAGGAATTTGGCTAATGGAGTCTCTAGCTGGGCTTATCCCTGAGGATTCATGAGAATAAAAATTGAGGGGACAGGCGTCCAGATGGCATATGGTAGGGGCATAGGTTCTGCTCCAGCAGTATTCTGGGGTATTTGCCCAGTCTTGGCTGTCTGGAACACCCTTCCCTCCCCTCCAGGCAGGGGGGTGTCCCAGAGAATGGGCAGCCCTGAGCAGCCATCTGGTCACTGGGCAGAGCCTCAAACCACCTGACTTGGGGACAGGGACCATATGGATTTCTCAAGGTTCTACCTTGCTTACTTTTGACTTTAGTTTTAAAGTCCTCTGAAATGAAAATAAGATGAAGGACAAAGTTTTCTCCTAGAGAGCCAGAAGCTATGATTACCATGGACGGCTCCCCCCCCCCCCCCAGTAATGGAATGGTCAGACTGGTAGGCAGGATGATAATCCAGTAGACAAAGGATGGGGATAGAACTGGAAAAACCAGTCTTCCATGTGAAGTTGGCTACTTATCAGTAATGAGAAGCTGAGATGATCTCTGTCTTCTCTCTAATGGGTAGAGAAAGTACAATCATGGAGCTCGGATCTGTCAAATTCAGGGACACCATTGAGTCACCTAGTTGAGTTACCTAATTTTTCGTAGCCTCTTGATAGATTACAAAAAATTTTTATCAAGCCTGGGTTATGTGCCAGCAGGTGTGCCAGGCATTGCAGAGACTGAAGATAGCAAGATGATGTCCCTGCACTGAGGGGGCCCTCAATGCAAAAGACATTATTCTCATTCACCATGCCTCTCTCTCAACCGTCAGGAAACCATGGGGTCCATTATTGTGGTGAGGGCGAGGGGACACTGAGTCCCAGAGTGAAGGGGTTACATGGAATCAGGGATGGGACTTGGGGCTCAGCAGCAGAGACCCCAGAAAGCTGTTTTGAACTGGTTTGGGCTCTTTTAGGGCTCTGGGGTTCTTTCATGTCCAGCCTTTCTTAATCTAGACATTGAACTCCAGTGCCACTGGGGGGTGGGGGGAGGTGTGGATGAGGAGGAATGACAGTTGTGAGCATGGAACCCAGACAGACCTGAACGGGAAGCCCAAGCGTGCCTCCTGGAGCAAAAGACTCCCCTCCATAGGACTTCGTTTCCGACCTGTGAAATAGGGATAATAATGGAACCTACCCCAAAAGGCTGTGGGCATGTTACTGAGACAATGCATGCATCTTTCCTGGCATTTTCAGAAAGAGAATCAAAAGAGAGGATGTAGAGGTTGTGGATGTGACGTTTAGAGCTGGAGGAAGGTCATGTGTGGCCTTTTGGACTATCTGTATTTGCTTCTTAGGGCTGCCATGCGAATTACCACAAACTTGGGAGCTGGAAATAATGGAGATTTAGAATCTTCCAATCTGGAGGCCAGAAGTCTGAAATAAGGTGTCAGCAGGACCATGATCCCCCCAAGGCTCTTGGGAGAATCCTTCCTTGTCTCTTCCAGCTTCTGGTGGCTCCAGGTAGTCCTTGGCTTGTGGCTGCATACATACAATCTCTTCTTCTGTCTTCACATGGCCTTTTTCTCCATGTCTCTGCGTGTCCTTTGCTGTCTCTCATAAGGACATGTGTCCCTGGATTTAGGGTCCAGCCTAATCCAGTGTGATCTCCTCTCAGTCCTTGCCTTAATTACATCTACAAAGATTTTCCAAATAAGGTCATAATCTGAGGTTCCAGGTGATTCTCTTCCTTTTTTGGAGGGTGGGGGGCACTGATCAGCCCACTGCATTGACCAAGACAGGAGCAAGGGAGGATCTTTCTCTTTTCACCCAACTCATCAGTTTCTGGCTTCTGGGCTCCTGGTTACTTGGCCTTTCATGACCAAAGAAAAGCAGCTGCAGGGAGCAGTTCATTCATCCATCCGCCTGGTCAAGGTGTGTTTGTTGGCTGCTGCCACCTGTCAGATGGATACTGTGCCAGGCATTGGAGCGTGAAGATAAAACAGAAGAGAGGAAATGTGCTGCAGATGACCGGGGGCCGGCCAAGGGCTGTCCCAGTGCTCAGTGCTGGGTACCGTCGGGACATCCATGCTCGATGCCCTGGGGAGCTCAGTCTTCAGGGGATGGTGGGTGGGTCATGAGTGGAGGAACAGCCTGGGGCTAAGGGAGCCTCACAGGGATGCCCAGCAGAGCATGGGTGTTGTCCAGAAGGGCCTCCTGAGAGAAGTGGCATCTGAGCTGAGTTTTTAGGGACATAGAGAATCAGGTAGTCAGAGAAGCTCTTTCTGGACAGATTGGAAATCTGTAAAAACAGACTTGAGAGAACAGCCCAGTCCAGAGAGCCACCAACAGCTCTGTCGGTCCCTGGGGGTATGAATACCTTGGAGGTGGAGAAGCAAGAGAGGAGGCTGGGCAGGCATGGTAATGCATGCCACCCCCGTCATCAACATCACTGCCATGTATGGAACCATGGAACCTAGCTCTGACACCAGTCTGAGGAACTCGGTCTTTCCTCCAAAGCAGTGCAAGTGTGTGTGTGTGTGTGTGTGTGTGTGTGTGTGTGTGTGAGGCAGGTGGGAAGGCACCTCATTCGCTAAACACCTTTATGTGGACAAAACAAGAAGCTTTAAATGCCTGGGATTCTGGAAGTGGAGGAGGGTAGGGGGCCTTAGGACTTTGACCCGGGGAGCACCCGGGGCAGCACATGGAGAGGTGGGCCTGGGGGAAGGAGGCTCCTCACTCCGCTGACAAAGCCGGTCCTGAGAACAGTGATCGCAATGATGACAATGACAGAATCAGTTTGGCTGTGAGTAGCCGAACCCCTCCCCCCACAAATAGTGATGGCTTTAAAAAAAAGAATCAACTTTTGGGGCACCTGGGTGGCCCAATTGGTTAAGTGTCCAACTCTTGGTTTTGGCTCAGGTCTTGAGACCCAGCCCCATGTGTCAGGCTCCATGCTCAGGGCGGAGTCCGCCTGGGATTCCCTCTCCCTCTTCCTCTGCCCTCCACCCCCCCTTCTCCCCACCCACCTGCTCATGAATGCACTCCCCCCCACCAAAATAAATAAATACATCTTTAAAAAAAAAATCAACGTTTATTTCTCTCTTACGAAAAAAAAAGGCCTTTGTGACGTTGGCTTTGGCGAGGACTTGTCACCCCACCAGGCACCAGCTGGAGAAGCAGGAAGTGAGAAGGACGGGCCTCGCGGGGGACTGAGAGTCAGTGGGGGCCGCCTTCCCCAGCCAGGCGCCCTGCCGCAGGTCTGCCTTGCCATTCCTGCTCTGGGCTGCTTCTCTTCATTGAGGTCGACCAGTCCCGACCCGCTTTGGGCACTGAAGGCAGGACGTTCAAGATGCTCTTTTTCTTTCTTTTTTTTTTTTTTTTAAAGATTTTTTATTTATTTATTTGTTAGAGAGAGAGAGAGTACAAGCAGGGCAAATGGCAGGCAGAGGGAGAAGCAGGCTCCCCACTGAGCAAGGAACCCGATACGTGACTCGATCCCAAGACCCTGGGATCATGACCCGAGCCCAGAGGCAGACGCCTAACTGACTGCACCCCTCCAGGCGTCCAGGGTATTCGAGATGCTCTTAGCAGCCACAGGCTGACCCTTGCCCATCGTGGGGAGGGAGGTGCGAGCACTCTGTGTCCCTTTGGACTGTTGGCGGGCAAGCGGGACGTCAGTCCGTCGCATTAAGTAGGCCTCGGTGGGGCTCTGTTCGCAGAGCCCAGTGTGATCAGTAGTCAAACGTGACCATGCTCTTGTACTATTACAGATACAGATTTCACGGGCAGGTTAAAGTTAAATTTATTCATTTACTTAATCTTTATTACAGGCGTGTGTAATGACTTATTGATTTTTTTATTAGTTGGTGGAGGGAAAGCCCAGTTTCTTGGCCAGCAGGTTGTCACCCAATGCCAGATTTGAATGTCGCTAAACAAGGGGTCTGTTTTTGAAATAGTGAGAGAAATGCTTAAACATAAAAATCAATAAAGGTACATGAAAAAATTGAAATGGATGAGCAAATTTTTTCCTCTTAATAAAGATCATTTTAAATTTATTTTTTAAGACAATAAAAGAAGAAAGAAGAGTGGCAACTCCTTGTCTGATAGCAAGGTGCAAAACCCAGCCGCTGTGAAATTCTGGAGGAGAAAGGTTGAAGTGGCCCTCCTGTGGGGTGCCCTGCTTCCACTCCTCCTCCCTGCACACACAGGGGCCCAGGCGGTCCTGTGAAAAGGACCTGACCCCCCATGGCTTCCCATCATCTGCAGAACAGTGTGCCCACTCTTCCTCATGGGGCTCGGGGCCACCGCCTCCCTGCCCTCCTCTCTTCCCTTCCTGCCAACCTCCCTGTGCTCTTCCTGAGCACGCCGAGCACGCCATTCCCTTGGGGACGTGGCATGCACAGTTCCCCCTGCACGGCACGTGCTTCTCCTGGGCGGTCTCATGGCTCCCTCCTCCACCGCATCCAGGCCTCTGCTCAGATGTCACTTCCATGGGAGGCTCCCTGCCCCCCCCATGTCATACCCGGCCCCTTGGCCTGTTTCATGTTGCTCCATAGCATGGAACAGTGCCTCCTCGTATGTTCTGTGTTCACTCTTTTCTGTGTCATTGGTCCCATCCACGGGAACCAAGCTCGGTGAGGGCAGACTTGGCCTGCTGTGTTGCCAGGGCTGGGCCCCTGGTGGACACTCGGCTGCTATTTGCTACACCACCCAGCCTGTGCCCCTCCCCGTTTTCTCCTCTCCTCAGGCCTCACAGTAACCCTGGGAGGTGGCCAAGGCAGACGTTATTGTCCCTGATGGGAAAACTGAGGCTGAGAGCCTTCAGGTCAGCAGTGGGGCAGGCCTGGGACTAGACCCAGGGTCTCTGATCTCAGCAGCTGCTCAAGGGACAGCCGGACTTTTGAGGCCACACCTGTAGGTGATGGGGACTAAGCAGGCCCCTGGCTGGAAGGACCAGACGTTCTCCAGCACCTCCCAGCACGGGGCTTGGAGAAGGAATAAATGCAGTCCGTGTTTGTGCAACTGAATGGAACTGAAATGATTGTAGTGATTTGGTCCAGGGCTCGTGTCCCAGCTTGTCACTGACACAGTTCCTTCAGTCTCTCTGAGCTTCTGTTTCCTCAACTCCACAGTAAGGACAGGAGTTGAACTTACCTTCTGTGGGTAGGATTGTTGGGAGCACTCAGCGGGATGATGCATTGCAAGTGCTTCACGCAGGCCCGGCACACGGAGGGTGTTTCAAAAATGGCGGTCCCTTTATTGATGTCATTGTTGCCCTGTGGCTGTGGCCCTCGGATGCTCTTGGAATGCTCAGACCTTGACCCTGAGTTGGGCTCCCGTACTCCATAGTAGTTGTAGAAGCAATAGTGGGAAATCTTTGAAAGCAGGTCTAGTCGGCAAATCTTTCTAACAGACATGCAGTCATTATAATGTGGAAGACCAGAAGGGTTCTGTAGACAGGTGTCCTCGTGCAGAGGTTGGCCAGCATTTCCTGATATAGGTGGAGCCCCCGTCATGGCGGCTGTGTGACCCTGTGAGCACCACTCCCTCCTGGCTTAGTTTGTTAGGACTCATAACTTTGCCATAACAAAGTACCACAGACTGGCTGGCTTAAGCTATAGAGATCTCCCCCACGGTCCTGGAGGCTGGAAGTCCAAGACCAAGCTGTCGGCAGGGTTGGTTCCTTCTGGGGCCTTTCTCCTTGGCTTTTAGATGGTGGTCTTCTCCCTAGGTCTTCGCGTGGTCCTCCCTCTGTGTACGTCTGTGTCCAGATCTCCTCTTCTTATCAGGACACGAGGCATATTGGATTAGTGGCCGACCCTCATGACCCCATTTTAAATTAATGACCTCCTTAAAAGTCCTTATCTCCAAATATGGTCACACGTTGAGGTGCTGGAGGTTAGGACTTGAACATGTGCTCTCCCTTCCTCCCTCCACTGTGATTCAGAGTGAAGGCAGCTCTCTCTGAAGACATGGTGGGTGTTCTAGAAAACAGGTGGTAGCACCTCCCGCCACATTCATTTGCCTGTGTTGGTTGAGGTGCCTTGGGACGCTTGCTCAGTGCATGCAGACGTGATTGGAGCTGGGCGTGGGATAGAATGTGTGCGAGGCATGTGCAGATGTGGGGCATGCACGGGCCGTGTTTTTATGGGTCCGGGATAGTGTGCGTTTCGTTCCAGTTTTGTGCCTGTAATTCAGGGTTTATAGGTGATGGAAGGAGGAGAGCGACAACGCAGTGAACATAGGACACGTGTGCTCCTTACCAAGTGAAGTCCCTGGCTCTCGGGGCACAAAATCATTCTATATTCTGCACTCTTGTCTCCCAGCAGAGCCATCCCTGATCTATCTGAATTACAGATTAACTGGCACCGAAGGGAGAGCAGAATTCATTGAAATGAATGGCTTTCTAATTTATTAAAGGGCTTATTTATGCTGCTGGTATCAGGCACTCGTCAAATTCTTGGAGTGGCACAGGCCCCTCTCCTGCCCCCTGACCCATAGCTGCTGGAATATTTTATCTTTTCTAGGAGAACTGTAATGGGCCTCTCAGATGGAGAGCTGTGTATGGCCAAAGCCAAGGGCGTGCATCCCTTCTGTGGGCTGGTGGTGTCCCTTGTAGACGAGCAGTTAGCTTGCTGCTGCTGACCAATGTCTGAATTGTTGGGAAGAGGCCAGAGTCCCACATTTCTCTCTGTGGGCTCAGAACAGAATGAAGGGGGACACTTCACTGGCAGCTAGACCGTTTGCTTATCATCATACTGCGTGTGGTGACGTTGAGATTTCCAGAACCTGACACCTGGTTTTTGAGATGCTCTCCTGAATGTGACCCACTTCACTTTCCCAGCCTCGTGGTTTTGGTCAGCTTAGAGTTGCATCTTATAGTTGGACACTGTTTTTGTGTCTGAATGTGCAGGAAGTTGCCGGCTGGGTTAGCTGGCAAGTTCTTTTCTTAGAAGTGAGCGCTGGGCTGTGGTGGAGGGTAGTGGTGCTAGGGTTGCTTTGGGGCAGATTTTTGGAAAAGAGGTAGAAAGTGGCCATGCTAGGAGTCCTTCAGGACAGAAGAGAGGCTCAAAGACAGAACTTCCCTTGTTTGACTTGAGATTTTTCACTGACCTTTGACCTTTCAAAGAAAGCTACTCAGTCCCACTTGTGATAAAAACCTAACACACACCAGATAGTTTTCATCTATTAATTCATTTAACAACCCTGTGGGTTTGGTTGTCTTATCACTGCCATTTTACAGATGGAGAAACTGAGAGAGAAGTAAACTCTCCAAGGCCACCCAACTAGGAAATGGAGAAACTGGGATTTGAACCCAAGATCTATCTGACGTCAGAGTCCTATACTTAAGTGCTGCTCTGGATGCTCAAGTTTGCCTCTTAGCTCAAAGCCACCTGAGTTCCTGCAAACCTGCCCCTGACCCTGTCAGAGTCCAAAGCCCTGGGCTGTGCTCTCTGGCATCTGCTTCTGCCTTCTACCTGCCAGGCAGAGGGATGGGCTGGGAAGGAGTGTGAGATCTCACCCAGGGTGGGTGAGCTTTGTCACCTGTGGCTTCTGAGGTCCTGGCATCTGCTTAGCTATTCGTTCCTGGCCCTCCTTATTCATTGCGGGGGATTCACTGCGTCAGCCCCACACTGACAGTAGGCTTCTCTCAGCCCATCATCAGAGGCAAAGGAAGAGTAAGCCCGAAGAGGTCAATCCTTCCTTCCCAGAAAGATATTGGGAGTAATTTCGAGTAGGTTTGAGGACGGGCCGGGTAGTGGCTGTCCAGAGGCGCAAGCATGGGTGCAGCCTTGCTTGCTGGTGGGGGGGCGGTGGGATCAGGGTTGTGTTAGCACCCCTGCACCCTCCAGGGGCAGAGCTCAGTGCTGGGAGAGCAGGCCTTGACTTCTTAGGTGCTCTCCTGAACTTGTGGTTGACCGCAACATAGAAGAGCCTTTAGCTTTCCTTGGAGGTTAGAGGGAGCTTCCTGTTCCTGCACCTTCCAGGACTGGCCAAGGAACCCACAACTCACTGCCATGGGTCAGGACATGCTTCTGTCTGCTCCTGAGGCCACCTGCAGGAGTTCAAGTGAAAGTGATAATCAGGAGGGACTTTGTCCCTACCCTGAGCCTGTCAGCCAGAAAGAGGGCACTCTCTGCCCTCCGTGGAGACCTCACAGTGGGAAGACACTGGGGGAGTGGCAGAAAGGATTTTGTCCACACTCTCTTAATTAGACATTTTCTAACTACGAGGAAGCATGCTAAGGTTTTGTGGAAGTCAGTGACGGGTGAGCTGTACATTTTGTGAGAAGGCCGTCTCTGTCATATTTGAAATTTGCATGAGATTATTTTAATTCTCAAAGCAGGTTCCTTTCCAGCTCCCAATTATGATCTCATTGTCAAGCTGGAGCAGTGTATTTGTTCCCAAGTGGAACCGAGGCCCTGAGGCGGATGATAAACTATATAAGTATTGCCAACCATAGGTAGAATCTTTACTGTATTTGCTTTTCTAAATTTGGATCCTGAACAACAACAACAAACAAGAAAAAAACCACAGAAATTTTATCATCTCCTTTCATCTCCAACCTTATGCCCTAAAATTTTTTACTTATTATTAATATTTAAGAGCTATCACCGTATGAATCATTGGCTATAAAAAGACATAAATTTTCTCTATTTCCATTTTATACACATATTTCTTCAACTTCCTACCATATGATCGAGGTTCCACATTAAAAATACATATATACGAGAAAGGTCGGCGCTTACAGTGCCTCCCCCCTTGTCTCGACTGATTTGTTCAGTTGTGAGCTCGAGGAAGCCTTCACCACCAGAAGCCACGGGACCGCCCCTCTCCCGCTCTCCTCTCGTGCCCCTTTTCTTTCCAGTTTGACCACAAGCCATGCCTTAACCTACATACTGGCCATTCTGCCACCGGGGCACTTTTCTTTGCCAGTTGCAGTGTTCTTGCCTCATTTTGGTGATAATGGGGGGAGAGAGGATGTGAGCCCCTTTCAAGCCTGCCCTCCCTTCCTTATCGAGGCAACCTGAATCCTAAGTCTGTTCTGGCTGCCGTGGGGTGGGGGGAGACTTTGACTCTGGATTGAGCAGACTTTGTGGCTGCCCCATGTCATGCGTCCCTCCCTGTCCTGAGTATTTTGCAGTGCGGAATCCGGGTTGGGGGGGAACCACAGTGTAGTGGTGGACGACACAAATCCTGGGTTCTCTTTTTGGCCGGTTGACTGGGCGTCTCGGGCAATTCACTGGGTTGTAATTTGGTCACGCGCCGGAAGCGCAGGGCGTTGCCTGCTTATCTGTACCGGAGTCTAATTGGCAGAGGGAAGCAAATGAGCCTGTGAATTTGAAAGTGCTTGGAATCATAAAGTGCTGTGCAGACGTAAGGAGATGCTGTAATCACGATGACCATGATGTTCCTGAGGGTCGTTGGTTTAATACATCTTCGATTTCCAGGAAATATGCTATTTGGTTGTTCTTATAAAATTGCATTATTCCAATCTGAGCTTGAGCCCAGTCCAAAATTGGGAGGTGCTTTCTCTCCTAGAACTGCCACTGATTCACCAGTGCCATTGGCTGGATGTGGTCACTAAGACGCCACATGTCCCCATCTGCCTTCTCCTCCTGCTTTAATTTTTTAAGTGGCGCAGATCTGTCTTAATCTCTTTCCTGTAGCGAAGTGGGGAGGGCTGAAAAGGATTGTTGGCAAAGAGCTTTGAGTTCGTCTGCAGAATTCCAAGGGCTTGGGGTTCTGCCGTGGGGCCGGGGCTTTGCATTCACAGAATCTAAGCTCACAGGATGCCCTCAGACACACCGCTTCCATCAGCCTCCGCCACTTCATGGCTTTGTAAGGCACAGGAAGTGTTCGTGCTCTAAGGTTGGACACAAACGTGTTGAAATCCTAGCTCTGTTCATTTCCACCAGCTTGATGTGGGTAAGGGACTACATTTTTCTGAGCCTCAGTTTCTTTATCTGCAAAATGGTGATATTAATGGGACCTACCTCATCGAATTGTGGGAATCCAGTGGGGGAAAATGCGCGCAAAGAGCGCGATGCCTGGGACACAGTATACACAGCTGTATTTTCAGAAGCTAGGGACAATTCTGTGTGTCCTAATGACCCAGGAGGAAATCCTAATAGAGCCATGAGTATTCTGGTTGGATCCCTTGGGTTGCCACCATAATGTCAGCTACCGAGGACTTTTCAGAACTCCAGAACTGAAATGTGATGTACGTGCTATTTTGCATTATCTATTCAGCCAGTCATTCATCCATTCTAGCCATATTGGATGCCTGCCAATACACTGCTCATTTGGTGGGACTTAGACATGATGCTAACATGTCATCCCTGCTCTGCAGGGGCCTAAGCCCCCTCACCTAAGACCCCACAACCAGCTTCAAGACAAGGAGGACTGTACTGTGTTGGAGAGTGGGGTCAGATGCCAAGGAAGGAGGGGTTGGGTAGGTGAATGTGGCGGGGCACACAGACCAGAGCTCACAGAAGAAGAGGATGTGAGCCAGGTCAGTAGGCTATACAGAATACCATGCCTGGCTTGTATTACGTTCCCAACAAATGGTAGCTATTAATGTTATTATTTAATGCTTTGCTCACAACGGGCATTTAGTATATTTTTTGGATTGACTGACTGCCTAACTGGCAGTACAAACAAATGAGGCAGATTTTATTATTCCCATTTCTTTTTTTTCCCCAGAGGGCCTCCAGCTTGTACTGAACTGGCGCTCTATCAGTCATGGGGCTGGAGCCTGAAATATTGCCCTTGCACTGAGTTCTCCATCTGGCTCCGCCCCCTTCCCCCGACATGCAGCACATCTCCTCCTGCCTTGGCACAGACGCGGGGGAGGAGGGTGGCAAATCTTCCTTCTGTCCACTTCCTGTAGCGTCAGATTAAATAATCAGTGCCTTTTTTGCTGAGCCGGATCTCAGGGAGGAGATGTGAACTTCCGATACTTAGCAGTTCCATTAATCACAGATTTTCATCTCCACAAGATATTCAGACACACATCCACACCTCAGGACTCTATTAATAATAGCTAATATTTATCTAGCCCCTACTATGTGCCAGGCACAGTGCTACAGCATTTTCCAGACATTTCTTACTTTAAATATTATAACAATCTTAGAATCTCGAAAGGGAGGGGCTATTGTTTTTCCCATTATTCAGATAGAGAAACTGAAGCACAGGATAGGAAAAATAACTTGCTCAGCCGAGACCCAGAGACCTAGACTTGAATTTAGAGGGTCTCTCCCCATAGTTGGAGCCCCTCACCAAGATACCTAACGGCCTTATCGCATGTCAGGAGTCAGATCCATAGCTCTTGTCAAACTCCGGGTGAATTGCAGGCACCGTGGTTGCAGATTTAAAGGACTGTTCCTGAAAAGGACGCTTTACGAGGATCTTGTGTATCAGTCTCAGGAAGCTGCTCAAGCCCCCCCTACAGCTCGGCGCTTCCACTGTTGATGGGGTCCGAGGTCTCCTGCCTCATCTACCTCGTGGAGCCACCCATGTGCTACCCATGGACCAGGCCACTGGAACCCAGTGGATCCTCTAAGCTTCATGACCACTCTGTCTGTAAATTAGCTCTCATCCCTCTCTCCGCCTTACACTGCTGCATCTCCCTTCGAGGCTCTTCTTACTGTTTGACACGTATTTATGGGTTTACTTATCCACCGTCTGTTGCCTCCCCGTGGAATGTTAACTCCACAAGACAAGGGCTTTGTGCTGTACACTGTTGTATTTCTCGTCCCTACAACAGTACCTGCCACACAGCAGACTCTTAGTAAGTGTCAAGTGTGGTGAATGGACTTATTCCCGAGTTTTACTGCTGAGGATGGCAGAGCTCAGAGAAGTTAAGCAACCCTACACTCCTACAGCAAATGAGGCCCCCACAGTTGTCAGCTGATACCCTTGTGCCCAAAGTAGCTTTAACTTCCGGCTCCTTTTTGGTCGGATACTGGAGCGTGACACGCTCTTCCACGGGCCAGCGCTTCTTTTGCTGTGACACCTTGGCTCTTGTGTGTGCCGGCAACTGTCCCCTCCTGGCAGCCCCCACCTGTGGCCCCTTTACACAAAGACTTTTCACTTCCCCATCGCATTCTTCATTGATTTATTAGCATAAGCCATTTTTAGCTATTATAATACATCCATTAATTCCTCGTGATTACAATCAGCATTAATTAGGTTTAACCTTACAGTATCATACAGTGCCTGGCTGGAGGGGGAGACTTCTGGCAGTGGGAGTCCAGATGCCCCTTCAGAAGCTGCCCGTGGACGTGAGCACATTGGGGGACAGCAGTAGCATGCCTGCCCAAAGACTAGAGAAATGGCCTTTTAAGTCCAACAGACTCAGGTTCAATGGACATTTCCACTTTGTAGCCATGTGTGCCCGCCCCTCTGAACCACAGCTCCTATTTTCACCACGTCATTGGGGGATTAAAAGATAGCAGCCATGCTCAGTCCTCCCTTGGCGTCTCTGCAGGACATGCTATAGGGTGAGGGAGCCTCATGTCAAGTGCTGTGTGCTTCCTGTCCCCTTCTTTCAGATGAACACCTGGAGATAGTTACTGTATCACTGGCTCTGCACTTAATCCTTTAGGTATGGAAATTAGGGAACTGTGCCCATCCAGCAGAGCCCATAGCCCTGCCCTTTAACATTTCCTGAGTCCCTACTCCATTCCTGAGTAGCTGAACAATCCGGCGGAAGTCCATGGAAGCCAGAAAGAGTTAGCCAGTTGGTCAGGGGAGGGCTTCTTTTCCACCTCTAACAAGCTCAGGTCTTATTTGCACCAGTGAGTACTCTTTCTTTGATCAGACATGAGAAGCGTTGGTTAGCTCTAATTCCCTAGTGCAGAATGGGAGGCTTTCCATCGTGCAAATGCCACCATTAATGCCATCTTAAAAGAAGAGGCTCTCAAATCAATAATTGGCATGGGCCTTAAAAGTATCAACAACAAAGTTTTTGTATTAGCTAACTGCCACGTGTTTTTGTTTTTATCAGCGTTATTACGAACACTGGCCAAGCACTGATGCTGTGCCAAGTGGTTTGGATCAACATTTGATTTAACCCTACGAACAGCCCGATGAGGCAGTCACTGAGGTGAGCCCCTCTTTATTGACGAGGAGACAAATATTTAGAGAGGTGAAGTGACCCAGCTGATTTCATAATAGTTAACAGAATGATGGGACTATGCTTGTAAATTAGACTTTCTCATCACCGTGACAAGCACTGTTGTCTTTCCTCAGTCAAGAGGAGTAAAACGATGGTGTCAGAACCAGGTCCTCCCTTTTTTTAAAGCCTTACTCTTGGGTTGCAGGGAATGAGGATCAATGGGAAGAGACAAGAGGAGGGACAGGGAAAGCTTGATCTTCAGATGGGTTGCAAGAATTGAGAGGAGGAAGTGCTGGGTGGGTGGGATGGGGAGGAAGATGAGGGAGCAACAGGTACAAGCAAGCCTTCCAGGTGGTGATGGAATTGAGCTGGCTCCCAGGAAGTGCAGAGTTTTGAGGGTCAGGCTGGGGCACAGTTGTGACTGGGATAGAAATGTACATTGTGCATTTGGGAAATAACCAAAAAACATCTTTTTACTCAATAGTAAGAATTGTGGTTAGTAGATCATTAGGTGATGATGGGCTTTGAGTGTCAAGCCTAAATTGTACATGTTTATGAATCAGGACACACCTAAATAAAGTTAGAGAGTGAATTTGAAGGAAACTTTGCCTACACACCCAAGGAAAGTGTCAAATATGCTCTCTCTTCATACTGCTTTTTTAGGTTTTCTTAAAATGATAGTTTGTAGCCTTGGCGGGAGCTGGTTTTGGGATTTGAAGTCCAGCATCACCATTTATCAGCTGAAGGACTATGGACAGGTTCATAAAATAGTTCTGAGTCTCTGTTTCTTTGTCCTTGAGATGGAGACAATCATTGCAAGGTTGTAAGGGCTAAATGAGCCAATATTTATAAGTTGCTTGGGACTATTCTTGGCCATAGTAGATATTCATCCAACAGTAGTTTGATTAAATGAGAGAATACAGGGCGCCTGGGTGGCTCAGTTGGTTATGTGTCTGTCTTTGGCTCAGGTCATGATCCTGGAGTCCCAGGATCGAGCCCTGGGTCGTGCTCCCTGCTCAGCGGGGAGTCTGCTTCTCCCTCTGACCCTCCCCCATCTCATGCTCTCTCTCTCTCTCTTTCACTCTCTCTCTGAAATAAATAAAATCTTGAAAAAAAGAGAAGTCAACCATTTTTAAAATAAATGCCACTTCTTAGCTTAAGGATTAAAATGTGGTGGGGCGCCTGGGTGGCTCAGTCAGTTAAGCGTCTGCCTTCGGCTCAGGTCATGATTGAGTCTGGGGTCCTGGGATTGGGTCCTGGGATTGAGCTCTGCATTGGGCTCCTTGCTCAGTCTGCTTCTCCCCTCCCCTCTCCCCTAACCCCCACTCATGTTCTCTCTCTTTCTCTCTCTCTTGTTCACTCTCTCAAATAAATAATAAAATCTTTTTTAAAAAAGGATTACAATGTGGTGACTTGGAGAAGCCTCTCGTTTAGGACCCATGAGTCCCCTCCACTGTGAAAGTTGTTCACCCACATATGTTCGAATTCCTGCCAACAATAAAGAATGACAATGAACAAAGACCCTGATATTATTACATTAACACTTCCTTTACTTCTCTTTGGAAGTTCTCTTGTTTACACTCATAATGCTTAACTGCATTTTTTTTTTTAATTTGGGAGTAAATTGATATAATGAAGACTTCCTGCCTTCAACAAAGATACCATTCTGTGAAAAAAGTTTACAACAAGCTTTCCCAATAGATACGTTTCCAAATTGTTGAGTGTAAAGTACATCACCTTTAGGTCTAGGAGCATGAGGAGAACAATGCTATGTGTGTGCCTAACAAAACTTCTTTACGTCTAATGCTTTCCTAGAATTGTCTCCATCCGTTCCAGAGATGTTTAATCATTAATTCTGAACTATCTTTGATTAGCGGGGACTTCTAACACTTTGAGTTTCTCTGTCCCAACTTCTCCTTCTGTTGCTTAATGATCTTAAAATACCCTCATCTGTACTACTGTGCCTTTAAAGGGCTTGCTATTTAAAGGCATCTTGGGAGGAATCCCCTGATTCACACATTTGCATATTAGGCCAGTGTTCTGAGTGCGTTTGGGAAGTCAGCAGTTCCAAATAATCCTGACAGCAGCCCCTTGGCTGGGACTGACATTATCCAGCTAAGGCTTGCTACCTATGGATCTTTCCCGTCGATCATGTTGCTTTACCTAACTGCCAAGGTCAATGTCAAGATCAGCTGATGAATACTGGTGTTGGCTCACCCCGTAAACACACACATATTCTGAAATGCACATGTTAAACTAGGATGAATTTAAAATTCCATTATGAAACACTGTGGGGTTTTTAATAGAATGCTAACAAACAATATTGTTAAGCAATTAAAAAATAATAAAGCAAACCTGCTTAAGTAGCTGTAACCTCACAGCTTGGAATTACGCCTGCTGCCCTGGGAACATAAACTCATGAGAACGAGGGGAAATAAGCTGCGAACCTAGACAATTTACAATAGCCTGGGCTTACTATGGAAGTAGTGGGAGTGGCACATCCTTGCATGGGGCGCACTTAGCAGGAGTCGGGCCGGCTCTTCTCTCTTGTCTCTTTGGTGCCCCCATCCCATCATCCTCAGCTCCAGAGCTGCTTCTGTGCATCTTCCGTCAGGCACAGGGAAAACAAAACAAAACGAAACAGTTTCTGCATACCTTGCCAGGTCTGAAAAAAAATCCTCCGATCCCTCTGTTGCCCTTGGTGGCTGTCTTGGCATTTCATTTCCTCACGGTGCTGCGGTGTAGCAGGAGGTTATGGTTGACCTTACGTGAGGCATTTGAAGCCTCAAAGAAACAACATGACTGCTTCCCCATCGCACACCGTTGTATTCACAGCAATGCTGGGGTAAGAACCTGGATTAGAATTCAGGGCCCTTGTGGCATCCATCTGTTGCTCTTGCCTTCCATGACAAATCTCCTTTCCTGCTAGGATGGTTTGACTTTTACAAGATCTTGATTTCCATTTTAATAATCCCAAACCTTCCCTTGACTCTGCAAAGGAATTAAATTTAAATACGAAGCCTACATTTTATCTTGACATTTTCTTTAGAAGGCAGGGAAAAAAGGAAAAAGAAAAAGGAAAACGAGGTGCCAGATATTTAAGTCTTCCCATCACGAGAGCAAAATCCTCATTTTCTTTCGAACCCTTTGTTCCAAGTCTCTCGGGAGAGGTGTAGGGCGAAGGGCTGCTTTGCTGGCCTCCAGGCTCTCTAGTTACCCCTGGAGACACCAGGAACACTGTGCATCCAGTATTCCAAGTCTCTGTGGGAAACGTACCCGTGTCAGCATTAAGTGATATGGCTTAAAGATAGTCTTGTCAGTCTAATTGATCTTGAGTCATTGCCTTTCCTGTCAGAGCTGTCTCCTTACCCATAATCCTCATCACTTTGATAGCCTGTCAGGAATAGGGGACTTGGCCCAGCCTTGCCTTTATCCAATAACATTATGAAATTGATACTGACACTTCCATTGGCACTAATTTCTCTAAGAGATTGGAGCCAGAGGACAAGTGGTTTAGCTTCATGGCAGTTAAGCTTTCCAAGTAGATCAAGATGGCCTAAGATTGATTGACCTGTACCCTGAGGAAGGGGGGAGGGAGAAGGGAGGAGAGGGTGAGGAGGGAATGGAAAATCATCATCATCATCAAGTGGTATTTATTTATGGAAGCATGTTGGCTAGAGTGGTTTGCTGCCTACTTGTGGTATTGCCCCCTGGTGTCTGGAGTCCAAAAGGGCAATTGATTCTACCTGTGACCATCTTTTCTCCACCCCTCCACTTCCATACCCAGAAGGCCTAAGTTACTATTCATTAGAGTGATTCTGTCATTTTTTTATCCAAAGCATAGGGGGCACTATGAAAAATCATACACAAGTGTACACAGGACTGCCCTAGGAAAATCAAGATGTTTGGTCACCCTCCTTTTAATGATTACAAACTACACATACGTGAACTGAACAAAGAGATAGTTGGACAAGTTTCAATTCCTTACCTGAATCTCCTTTAGGTTGTTAATGGATTCCTGAGGAAACTGGGTTTTGATGATGAAAATGAGAAGTTCTTATGAATTGGTAGGTTTAATAATATTACCTGATCTGGAAGTCAGTACAAGCATAATACCTGAAGAGTGATTGCAGGAAGTCACAAAGATGAAGAAGAATATGCATTTTGAGATTAGGTGGTTAAGTCTTGGGATTTTTTTCCTTTGGTACCAATCTAGCCCATGTGTCCATCTTCAGGAAAATAAACGACTAACTCGCTGCTACTACTTCTAGCATCTCCCTCATCTCCATCTACCTCACTACCCCTTGGTGGGACATTTGGCTTGAGGATTTAATATCCTCAATGTATTACACTTAAGTATTTTATATATATTCCCCATGGTAAAGAGTTTGGTGATATGGAAGAGTGAAGTTGTAGAGAAATGCACACCAGTGAGTCTCCTTACACACCTGCTCAATGAACAACAAACTGGTGTTGCTTCATGTGTGTGAGTTCACGTGTATTCTTGCTCAGGAGCACATCTGTGTGAACACACATGGGATCTCCAACATGTGTGTGTTGGCCTGGTGGGCACGTGCCTGTGACGTCATTGCTTTGTCCTCTGTAACTCAAGGGGCTTCTCAGAGAACATAGCTGTCTGAGTGCTGGCCTGGCCAGTGGAGCCCCTGCCCCGGGATGGGGCAGGTGTGCAAGCAGGAGCAGGTACTGCAGTCTATAAAATGTGCCATACAAGGGAAGAGATCACAGAGTTGATACGGTGTTATTTTGATTGATTTTGGTATTGTATTTATACTTTCACATGCTGGAAATCAATCGACCCTCTGCCCCCTCCTCTGTTTCTGCTGTAGCTCTGTTCAAATGAAATGCTTATATCACTTTTACAGCTTGTCTGTGAAAGGGATGAGTGAGCCGAGAGATTAATAGGGGCTGCTGAGGGCCTTGCCCAACTGCGGCCCAGGTGTGTGGGAGAAGAGGCAGTAGCCAAGGTTCAAGGTGCCTTGGAGGTGATGGCCACCACATAAGCAGAGATAGTGTCTTGGGGCAGGAGGGAAGGTGAGTCCTCTGGGGTGGAGCAAGGACTGTTTGCAGGGATGAAAGATGATGGGCCTAGAGTGTTTCCTGGGCGGGGGTCCTTCTCGGGCTGCCTTCCTCTCTCTCTTCTGCCCTGGCTCAGTGTCTCCCTTGCGCTGTCGTACTGCCCTGGGTAAACTTGTAACATGCTCCTTGCCACATGCGTCATCTCCCTTGGTTTATTGTGTGTCTGACCTGTAGACCTGGGGACCTCCATGACCGGGGATGTGTCTTCTCCCTCCCTAGTCTCTAGCTGACAGCCCAGCACACGAGGCAGTGTTTGCTGAGCATGTGTGTGGGAAGGCCAATTTGGAAGGTGCAGCCTGAATCGGGAACTAGAATGTTCCTGAATCAGGAACTAGAATCCACCTTTGAGGATTCTGGAATGGGCTTAGTGCTACAGTTGTTGGGAAATTGCCCCTGGAAGGTTAAATGCCCATAGAGTGCATTCCCAGTTTACCCCAGAACCAGTTTTTTCATCATCCTTATAATGCCCTCTCATCACAGGGTTGAGAGCGAGACAGGTGGGAACTTGGATTGTGGATTGAACTGTGTCCTGCAGAAAGATATCTTGAAGTCTTAACCCTTGATACCTGTGCATGTGATCTGATTTGGAAGTAGTCTTCACAGGTGTGATTATGACATATGTTAAGATGTGATACTAGAGTAGGGTGGGCTCTTAATCCAAGTTGACTGGTGGCCTTATAAAAATGAGAGACTCAGAGATAGACACACACACACACACACACACACACACACACACACACACACACAGAAGAAGGCCATGTGACCAGGAAGCGTGATGCATCTACAAGCCAGTGAGTGCCCAGGGGCTGCTGACCACCAACAGAAGCTAAGAAGAGGCAAAGAAGCATTCTGCTCAGAGTCTCAGAGGGAGCATGGCCATGCTGACACCTGGATCTCAGACTTCTTGCTTTCAGAAATGTCAGAGATTAAATTTCCATTGTTTCAAGCCACTGAGCCTGTGGTATGTTGTTACAGAAGCGAAAGGAACCTGATACACTTTGGGAGGCAGTGCCTACCGATACCTGGGATAGCCCGTGGACAGCACCTATTTTCCGACTGCCTGCTATATTAAAGGCATTTTACTAGGGCCTCAAAGAACTTCAGAGATACACAGGATAGAGTTCTTGACCTTAGAGATTTATGATCTAGAAACTTCAGGACCAGCTGAGGAGCTTGAATTGGGATGAGCAAGGAGACAGATGAGTGTTAACCCCAGGACAATCTAACAATAGGGCAAGTTCAAATGTAGGGGTCAAATATGGATATGGTTTTCTCATAATTTTCTAAGGACATGGTGTTTCTGATGAAAATGATAACACAGGCTAATGGCAAAACTAAGTTCCAAGGTGAAATTTCACAGGACCGTTCTGTGACTCATCCACAGAGATACCCTTACCATGGATGCAGGGTGGAGGGCTACTGTTACAGGACCGTGAGAGCTGGATGTACAGTCCTGTTGGAGGCAACACTTGCCCTGGCAGAGAGCTGGGCCTGGTGATGTTCAACTGTGGTGGGCAGGTGCCAACCGCTGGTCCAGTGAGCAGTAGGTGAGAGACCACAGAAAGGCCAGGAGGCACACCTACAACAGCCCGTCACCTCTGCAAGGGCAGGGCTTCTGGTGGGACATGCATGGTGTGGGGCCTTTAGATGATGTTGAACTCTGCCGAACTCTGTGGGCACCACCATAGAACCCTGGTTTCTCATCTAGAGACTGCAGAGAAACCCGGGCATGTCTTGACAGCCCTGTTGTCCCTTCCAGGGATGGTGGCCAGAATCTGCATTCTGTGGGGCAGTTTTTTCTGGACATTCCTGGGGCTGACTTTGGCCTTGCACTGCTTTTCCCGAGGCATACTTTCCCTTTGTCTGGGTCTATCATGTGTGGTAGCCCTGTGGTTTAAAAGTCACCCCTTGTCAGTTTCTAATCTTAGGTAAGGAAACGCAGCCAAACTCCTGAGATCCCCAAACACCTTCCAGAGAGATCCATTTGGTGGGGTGTCCTCACCGCTCTCAGAAATGCCATTTTGGGTCTTACTCCCAGATGGGGAACCACCTTTTACTTTTCTAGAGGAAGTAAGTTTGATATGAGCTCAAAAGAGCACTGGATTGGGAATCAGAAGAGCCAGGTTCAAGTCACAGCTCTCCCCTGATGCTGTGGTAGGTCAGTTTAACAACTCTCAGTCTCTGTTTCCTCATGTGTGAAAAGGGGGATGTAGCCCCTATCTTGAGGGTCTCATTGGGTTGCTGTGGTGATTGAGTTCATGGAGAGGAAATAGCCTTGTGAGCAATAATGTGTCATACAGAAATAAGGCGTATCCATTGCTGTTAGATGATGGGTTTTTTTTTTAAATTTTTTTATTGTTATGTTAATCACCATATATTACATCATTAGTTTTTGATGCAGTGTTCCATGATTCATTGTTTGTGCATAACACCCAGTGCTCCACGCAGAACGTGCCA
>NW_027397107.1:7471580-7505264 GCF_003265705.2 Callorhinus ursinus
ACATACTCCCCTTTTCTTCCTCTCCTGTTATCTTCTTCTTTTCCTTTATTCTTAAAATATGTTGCGTTATTTGTTTCAGAAGTACAGATCTGTGATTCAACAGTTTTGCACAATTCACAGCGCTCACCGTAGCACATACCCTCCCCAATGTCTATCACCCAGCCACCCCATCCCTCCCACCCCCAACCACTCCAGTAACACTCAGTTTGTTTCCTGAGATTAAGAATTCCTCATATCAGTGAGGTCATATGATACATGTCTTTCTCTGATTGACTTATTTCACTCAGCATAACACCCTCCAGTTCCATCCACGTCGTTGCAAATGGCAAGATCTCATTCCTTTTGATGGCTGCATAATATTCCATTGTGTATATATACCACATCTTTATCCATTCATCTGTCGATGGGCATCTTGGCTCTTTCCACATAGATGATGGGTTTTAATGCACAAAATCATGGGATCCTCCCGTCCTTTTTTTTTAAATTCAAGTATAATTGACCTATAACATTGTGTTCATTTCTGGTGTACAACATAATGGTTGGATATTTGTATACATCGTGGAATGATCACCATAATAAGTCTAGTTAACATCTGTCATGGGTCTCCCACTCTAAAAGGTTCTGTGGTCTCATTTCCCTCCCTACTTGAGGCTGCCAGGAGGCCTTATATCTTCCCAGTGAACATTTTCTAATAACGAGAGAAATAGCTTCTTTGGCATAAGGTGATGGGCCAGGGTGAGTTGGGTGTGAACACAGGATTCTCAGGCCTTAGGAATGAGTTTACAGTCTCAGAATGGCCTGGAAGAAGTCATTGCCCTTTCATGGTTTCTCTCCATCTATAAATTTAGGCAGCATTTCAGCATCTTGGATTTAGGGGCATTGTAGTTCTGAAGTGTTTTCATTGTAGACCTCGCCGATTTGAGGCCATGTGATTACGTACCATGAGGCAGGTAGGGGAGTGATTAAGAACATGGACTCTGGAGTCTTACAGCTCCATCTAGAATCATGATGTTGTCACTCACTAGCTGCATGCCTTGGGCAGACTACCTCACTGCTCTGACTCTGATTCCAGGACCCACCTCACTGAGCCACTGTGAGCACTGAATGAGATCATATGGACACAAAACCCAGGCTGGTGCCTGGTGGTCAGTAAATGCTCAACGGGCTTTAGCTATTATTCTGGATAAAGAAGCTGGGTTTTCTACAGGTGACAATATGCTATAGCATCACTCCGCACGTACTCATATCCCGGGTAAGTTACCTCATGCAAAGCAGTGTGTGAGCCCCATGCACCTGTGGGAGACCTTTCTTACTGGGA
Source organism: Callorhinus ursinus (assembly GCF_003265705.2). Classification (NCBI taxonomy): domain Eukaryota; kingdom Metazoa; phylum Chordata; class Mammalia; order Carnivora; family Otariidae; genus Callorhinus; species Callorhinus ursinus. The sequence goes on from NW_027397107.1 coordinate 7,472,899, forward strand.
AGCCCCCGTCAGCCATGTCTACAGGGCCTCAGTTTCTCCTGACTTTTCATCCACAGGTCAACCAAAGGTGTTTCTAGATACTGAGTTTCCCACTTATGAACTAGGTAAAATTAGGGGCTTTGGGGCTTTAGCTCCCATGAATTTGGCCTGTCATTCTCTTGTTCATGGTATTGAAATAAGATGGTGCAGATTATGCGGAACAGTTCTGTTAGTGAAAAAGTTGACGTGAGTGAGCGGGTGAAGGGTATGGAGATATCAGTGATCCAGCATGGCAGCACCTAGTGCAGCATGCTCACAAACTGCGACGTCTCCTTTCATTTGCTGAAAGTTCCCACTAGGTTGGGGGAAAAGCTATGCGTAATTCTTTAGGGGAAAATAAGTGCCTCCATTTTGGGGTGACGCTGACTAGCCCCAGTACAGTGGTTAAGGACGGACTGAGGGATGTTGAGACTTGAGCTGTAAGCTTTTCATGGGAACCAGTATTTTGTATTCCACTTGTCTTATATGTGCAACTGGAAGGTAGTTACTCACTTCCTCTTTGTTCCTGGGATGTCTGAAATACCGCATGTATAGTCTTTGGAGAAAGCTGATGACATTCGCCTTCCCTCTCAGATGCGTATTTTCTTATTCTCAGGCCCCTTGCTGCCTGCCATTCTTCTGCCTCTGTGCTCCTGTGTAGGACTTGCTTCTTCCAGCTATGACCTGGTGCATAGATTCTGGGTCTAAAGTTCCCGAAATGTCATGAGTTCCACTCCTAAATGAAGCCCGTTTTCCTACAGATGAGTCTCAAGGGAATAAAGATTGGGAGTCGGAAGGAGATTGTGCTCGATCCATTATAACTTGTCCCAGTGTCAGAAAAGCAATGCTAGAGGGTCAGGCAGCATGGCACTGTGAAATGAGCCCAAACTGTGAAATCAGATAGATGTGGGTCTGTCTGCCATTTGTTAACTATGTGACCTTGGGTGAATGATGAAACCTTGGACTTCAGTCTCCTCAACTGCATTATAGGGATGGCAGGATCTACCCCCAGGTTGTCATGATGATTAACCGAGGTAAGGGAAGCCCTGTGTTCAGAGCGCCAGTCCTGCCTTCCCTTCCCTTTCCTTAAATGTGTGTCCTTAGGGTGCTTGATCAGTGGCATCATTTTCAATCACCAAGTGATACCCCCAAGTATGGATGCTATGAGGCATGAACAGTGCCTTTGGTTCCCGTAAGAGGCCAGGAGGGAATTCAAGCCAGAGAATAGAGCTTACCTTTTGGGAAATGATTCAGGGAGGGGCAGAGAGAAATGAGGAGGGCATGGCATCTTGGGCATCGTGTGGGTCTGCAAGCTTGGGGGGTCATCATGGCAACCTCAGTGTGGAAGCGGGAGGAGACAAAAAGGGGAAGGGACCCCAGGAGCTGGCCCAGGAACAGACGGTGACTTGTCCCCAGGTATACTCTTGGGCACAGCCCATGTTCACTTGGCCTCTGTCCCACATCTGCCAATAAAAATTAAAGAAATTGATTTTCTTTTGTTTGCCTCTGAGGACTAGGCTCTTTTTATGAGACAGTAAATGGAATCCCTCTTTGCGCGTGGCTGGAGTTTTAATTGTGTTTGTTGTGCTTTCACCTTATTCCATTTTATGAGTTCCTGCTCCCAGATTTGTTGATGTGAAGTTCTCACCCACCAGGGACACATCAGTATTTGATTTTTATCAGTAGGAAAAAGTTGAGGTTTTTAAAAAATCATTTTCTTAATCCAAAGTTTGGCTTGTTTGCTTCATTCTGACACATTAAAAACATGAGACCCGTTCATAGTTGTTTTCTTTACTTCCCAAGTCCAATGTGGGGTTGGGGGAGAGTCTCTCTCAACAGTGGAGGTCATGGTCTGGCTCTCTGTGGAGCTAGATTAGATTAGATTAGATTAGACCTCAATTTTGGGACAGAAAGGGAGGAGACATTTTAAATGAGTTGTATCATCGAGGACGAACGATGCACCCTTTGTTTTGCGTAGGACGATTTTGGAAAGATTTGTTGAAAACGGTGTGAAGGAAAACATTAAAGTCACCTTGTTCAATGTGGGGATGGTTTCATTGCTGTATTAGCACAAGTGAGAACTTTGGAGATTGACTCCTGTCAATCTCAATGATTTAAAACGACCAAGCTGTATTTCTCACTTATGCCACAGAATACACCTGCTCTGTGTTGGCCTCACTCAGGGAGAGAAGTTGCCTCATACTTCCACAGTTGCCAAGGCAGGGAAAAGAGAATGCAGCAGGTCACACACTGGATTTTAAAGCTTCCGTGTGGAAGTGATGTAGACTGCTTCTGCTCACTTCTTGTTAGCCAAGGAAAATGATGGGGCGCTGCTGTGTAACTTGAAGGGGTGCAGAAAACTGCCCTCCTAGCGATGCCTAGAAATGCTTGGTGAACAGCGGTCATAACAATCACAGTTCCCAGGAGGGTTTTCTGAATTGGTAGGTGAAATTGCCCCCTACCTTGGAAGGAAGTACAAAGATAAATGAAGGAATGCAGAAATGGATGGATACTGGCCCCAGGATTTTACGATTTAGCCGTAACGTTGGCCTTGACTACCCAAAGTTACCTTATATGGCTTGGTACTGCCTTGAAAATATTTGGTGATCTATTTCTAGATGCCTTGGTTCAGATGTCCTGGCTTCTTTATATGGCCTCATGTATTTATACCAAGTTCTGCTTGTAAAAAATACTTCATGTCGGGGTGCCTGGGTGGCTCAGTCAGTTAAGTGTCTGCCTTCAGCTCATATCGTGATCTCCAAGTCCTGGGATCGAGCACCACGTGAGGCTCCATGCTCAGTGGGAAGCCTGCTTCTCCTTCTCCCTCTGCCCCTCCACCCCACTCATGCTCTCTCTCTCTCTCAAATAAATAAAATCTTTAAAAAAAATACTTCATGTCGGCAATAGTATTGAGAAAACGGGTAGTTGGGTGGGAAGAGTAAGAACTTTGGAGATGGACCAACACGGATTCATATATAGGCTCCATCATCTCCTACCTAGACAATTTTTGGAAAATGAATTAAACTTATTTGAGGAGCAGTTTCCTAGTTGGTCAGATGGGAATAACAGCACATTTTGCGGGTCAAATGAAAAGAGAATAATTGTTATAGTTACGTCCTTGGGACTCTGAGTCATTCCTTTAGAAATTAGAAAAGAACCACATCTATAAACTGGCTGAGCAAATGCCATTGTGTTGAACTAGTGGCTGGATTTTCTTGGGGATAAATTTCTGAGAATTGTTAATGCTTTGAAAGTTGGGGAGTTGGTGGATATTGGGGAAGTAATTCCAAAGAAGTGTTCCCCCTGATGAAAGGGGCAGTGTTTATGTGTTGATTCATTACCAGGGAGATGGCTGCTTTTCCCTCACTCATTTTGTGCAGTGTACAAATACACTCCTCTTAGTCCACCCAGAATGCTGACTCACCAGAGGCTTCCACAGGACACCTCTCCTTGCAGACCTCATGGCAACTTGCATTCCCCCAGATCCTCTGCGATGGGGCCTCTGCCCACCTGGTGGGTCAGAGCCCGCTCTACTGCAGTGAAGTCCCATCTCCTGTTTTCTTCAGAGACCTTTGCGTTCTGGAGGCACCTGACCCCGCATTGGAATCAACCGCTTATGAAAATCTAAGCTATTCCATTTCAGCCCCCTACTTTTTCCCATTGAAGGAGCAGAGAGGGAAAGAGAAGAGACTCTTTAAAGACAGTTTGGACCATTCTCCTGGGCAAGACACATGCTGGGGCCCTCAAGCTTTCTCTAATTATCCAGTGGTTCAGTTATGGTATGGTTAGAAGAGCAAAACCCACTCTACATCTGAAAGAAAAAAGGCACTGATTTGGGAAGAGAATCATGTGATGGGGATGTCTGAGCCGACCTAGATTCCCTCCTGGTTCCCTCTCAAAAGCTTGAACTGACCAGCAAGCCTTGCAAAGGCTTGTCTCTTTTCCTTTTTGTTTATTAGTGCTACATAACAAAATAATTGTGTCCTGGATTAGGATTAGGAATGGATTAGAGACAGCAGAGAGGCCCGTCACAGGTACTAGACTGTGTGTGTGTGTGTGTGTGTGTGTGTGTGTGTGTGTGTGCGTGTGTGTGTGTGTTTGTGCATGTGTTGGGACTATCAGAAGACAGCAAATTTGATTCCTCCTCCTGCCTGCCTTAGGCCTTGGTGGCTTCAGGAAAATAGAGAATCTCCCTGGACAGATGAGATGTCTCCCACGTTATTCGTTCTTCTTTGTAGCTTAATAAATTCTTCTCCGTGGTTATTAAGGTGAGAAGAAATGCCTCTTCCTCACAGGGGCACCAAGTCTGTGGGTTTTCCCCCGAGACCTGAGACCTGGCCAGAGCCAGAAAGATAAATGGGTTCCTAGGGTGAATGCGGGTTCCCCTGTCAGCGGATCTCAACCGAGGGCAGTACTCTCATCCCAGGGTGTGTTTGCAAATATGTTGTATGCTGGGTGGGGAGACTGGCTTTTTTAGCATTTATTTAAAAATATTTTTTTATTAGACTTTATTTTACCAAGCAGTTTTGGCTCGCACAAAATTGGGTGGAAGGTACAGAGTTCCCTTATACCTCCCCGCCCCCTTTCCCCCCACATACCTAGCCTCCCTCATCATCGGTGGTACATTTGTTACAACTGAGGAACCCGAGACTGCCTTTGAACACCCAGGTCCAGAGAGGCCACGTATCCTGCCATACCCAGAGCAGCCCTGTCCCCAGAGGACTTGTCTCGCCTCAGCGCCGGCCACAGCCCTGCTGGGGGCCCTGCAGGTAGGCAGGAGCAAGCTGCAAGGGTCTCCTCTTAGGCTCTTTGAAGTGAGGGGTCTCTGCACTCTTTATGGCTTTTATTTTACGGAATGTGGTTCGTGGAAGAGTGGAGGTGAGGAAGAGGACTTCAGGGACCGCACAGCGGTCTGACAGCACCGTGCTCTTCTCGATGTGGATGTAGCTGAACACAAGCGTTCAGCAGCTCTGGGATGCAGAGCTCATGATGAATTATCTGTAATCTATCTGCAGGAGTCTAATGAGGTGATTCACTCTTGTCACTGTTGGCGAGGATCAAGAGCAACCTCTTTAAAAAGGGTCTCAGGGACCTGCAATTGAAAGCAGCTGCTCAGGAGGAGGATAATGTGCCAGAATTGACCAAGTGTCCCTTTGAACACGTGCTGTCCCCCTCATGGTCTGCACTTTCTGGGAGGCAGTGCCGTGTCACTGTTAGGTGCTTAGACTCTGGGGCAGAGCAGGTTTGCCGCCCAGTGAGCGTCCACCATTTTGCATCCACTTTGTGCTGTGTGTCCTTGGGCAGGTCACTGCTCAGTGCCTCAGTGCTTCCATCTGTAAAATGGGGAGAATAAAGGTACCAACCTCAGAGAGGCATTATAAAGTTAAAGACATTGTATTTACAGAGCCTGAGGCATAGAAAGCACTCAATAAAAATGGCAACAATGGTGAGATCTCCAGTTGACTCCTCAACCCGCTACAGCTGAATGTTTTCCTCCTACCAGTCCTCTCTGGGACCTGCTCTCACTAAGGCTACCTTCTCATTGACGGATACAGTGGCCTATTTTCATTCTTCATTCTACTTGGCCTTGATAGAGTATGCTCTTGACCTTCTAGGGATTCTCCTCCTTTGACTTCTAAGTCAATGTCGTTTTTTGATTCTCTTCTGCTTTTCTGGCCGTTTCTTCTCATGTTCCTTTCCCCGCTCCCCTTCCTCTGCCTGCATTCTAAGTATTAGGTTTCCCAGGGCTTCGAAGTCTGCTCTATTCATTTATTTCTGTGAAGTCTTCCTGGGTGACCCTGTCCCTTCCTGTGGCTTGGGAGCCTGGAGCAGGATGCTTCTTCTCCCTGTGGCTCTTACCTGGTCTTCTCAGATCCTAGAATAATGTTGAGAAAGCAGAGACTGTTTTAGATCACAGGCTTTGGAACTTTGTGTGGACCACTCGCTGTCCACTGACTCCCTGAGACACAGATTCAAAGAAACAGCCTTTCGTAAAAGGCTCAAGTCCCATCATTTCTGTCTTCTCCAAACTCCTCCTGATTCTGTGTCCTGCTGCCATGTTGCTATAACAACCCACATCCCATAATGCTGGGAACAGACTCGGGTGCGGGGGGCCTTCTGTCGCTTGGAACTGGATCTTACATTCCCTCTTTTCCCTGTTTGCCCCTTTGTTTTGCCAAAGCTTCCCCTCCTGCTGCTTCCTAGGAAGGGAGAGGTGAGTGTCTACACACCTGCAAGTACCTGTGTTCTGCCCTTGCAATGGGCAAATACACTTTTATTTATTTTTTTTTAAAGATTTTATTTATTTGTCAGAGAGAGAGAGAGCACAGGCAGGAGGAGTGGCAGGCAAAGGGAGAAGCAGACTCCCTGTTGAGCAAGCAGCCCGACACGGGGCTAAATCCCAGGACCCTGGGATCATGACCTGAGCTGAAGGCAGACGCTTAACTGACTGAGCCACCCAGGCCATCCTGTGAATACACTCTTAGGGGTAGAATTCTAGGCTGAAAATTTGTCCATCAAAAAATTTGAAGGAATTGGGGCACCCGCCTGGCTCAGTCAGTTGAGCATCCAAATCTTGATTTCAGCTCAGGGCGTGATTTAGGGTCCTGAGATCAAGCCTCGTGTTGGGCTCCATGCTCAGCAGGGAGTCTGCTGGAGATTCTCTCCCTCTGCTCTCCCCCTGCTCTCTCTTTCTCTCTCAAATAAATAAATAAATCTTAAAAAAAAATTTGAGGGGATTGCTCAGCGTCGTCACGGTGGGTTGTTACGGAGAATTGCATTGTCTTTCTGATTTCTCTTCCTTTTGAAATATGACCTATCCCTCCATCCTACAAGCTCTTAGCATCTTCTCTTCGTTCTCAGGGTTCTGGCATTTTATAACTTTGTGCCTTGATATATGTGTGTGCGTGTATATGTGTGCATGGGCAGATGGCATACGTGCATGTATTAATTATGCTTGAAACTGAGTGGACGGGCCATTTGGAGAAATTTTTCCCTAATTTTTTATCCTCCCTTCCATCTTTTCCATTCTCTCTCCTTCCCTTTCTCCCTCTCCCTATTCCCTCACCCTTTTAGTCAGATATTGAATCTCTGGATTGAATCTTTAATTTTCTTCTCTTTTCTTTCCTATTTACCTCCTCTTTCTGTTTTGCTTGACTTTCTGAAAAATTTCCTTGGCTTTATCTTCCACTCCTCTTTGGCTTTTGAATTCTGATGGTCATAATTCTCAAGGACTCTTTCTGACCCTTGAATTGTTCACATTTTAAATATCTTTTTTTATGAATGTGATGTCTTCATTTGTCTCTCTGAGGATATTCATGATTTAGAAACAAAAAGTCTTCTGCTCCTTGCAGTGCTCTGTTTCCTGTAGGTCCCTAATTATCTCTTTGTCTTACCCTCTCTCTTTCATGTTGAAGCTTTGCTGAAGTGTCTGAGGATCCTGGACTGTTCTCTCATATTTAGGAATTGAGTTCTAGAGAGTACTTTATGCACATAGGTGGACCTCATCAACTATTAGCCTTCACTATGGCATGATCACAGACTAAGCATGACTTCTTTAGGAGACCACCAAATGTCAACATCTAGGTACTTTTCTTTTCTTTTTTTAAAGATTTATTTATCTTTAAATAAGAGAGAGAGAGAGCAGAGGGAGGGCAGAGGGAGAGAGAGTATCTTAAGTAGACTCCCCGCTGAGCGTGGAGCCCTACGCAAGGCTTGATCTAATGACCCTGAGATCATGACCTGAGCCAAAATCAACAGTCAGACGCTTAACCGACTGAGCCACCCAGGCACCCTAACATCTAGGTATTTTTTTGAGGCGTTCAGTTTCTGCAGAGAAGCATCCTCGGAATCTCCTTCAGAGGAGGAGACTGGGAGTAGGGTCAGTAAGAGGCATGGGTATTCCTGGATTCTGTCTTCCAGGAGCAGGAAGAAGGGAACCAGCCCTTCCGATCAGGCTTTCCACTTAATTTTCTCCAGGGAGAAACCACTAGACTGGTGGGCTGGGGCCAAGGTCATGGCTTGGGTAATTTGTTCCAACCCCGAGCCCCGATCCAGCTTTCTGGGTTACCCTGTCTGTCCAAGTCCTGGGCGACCCAGCAGAACTGACTTTCTCTAAATATTCCCCCTGCAAGCTTACATCATTTCACTTTTCATCTTCCAAAACGATGAAATATCTTATTTCTTCTTGTCTCCCCTCTTCTTGCTATTGGTTCACCAATATTTCTTTATTTCTTTATATTTTAGAGGCATTTGGGGAGAGAGGAAGGAGGAAAAACCCATGCCCGCTTTCAGTGTTTAATTGGAATCATGACGAAGTTTCTCAGAGTTTACAAGGTGTTTTCAGGCACTGGCCTCTGTTTGCAGGGCAAGTGATTATCGCCATGCATTGCTCCTTTTCCATGTGGTCTCCGAAACCCGTCAGGCATTTGTCGTGGATTGGAATAAGCCTGTCTGAGCTGATGGAGTGGAATTCAGGGTCCTCAGTTCGCATTCACTAGTCTTCCTTTTAGTTCTGCCTCATTGGTGCTTCACCTCGCTCTTCGATGGGCAGTATTCTCCCCATAAACTTCAGTAGGTGTAGTGGACTTCTACAGCGCAAGTATTGTGCGAGCTGCAAAACTGAATCACAGAGGGTACTTTGTCTTGGGACCGGGTGTCTTGCAAAGCACCCATTTCAAATACCAGCTGTAAGAAGCCACAGTCACAGCCGATGCCCTTGACGTCGGTTTTATTTGTATGTATGGGAGAATCGCCCCGCCAGACAGAATCCTTGCCCTGCTCAGACTGTGGCAGCAATTATCTTTGTCAGCTTGTGTTTGTAAATTGGAGTTGGGGTTGGTGAAGACACGAACGATGTTCCTTGGGGTCACTGGGGCAGTGTGGATCTTTTGAGAGTGGGCAGCTGATCCAGTTGCAGGAAGGCTAACAGTGATGCAGCCGAATTTGTGTCACTGTGAAGGCTGGCTCAGGTTCGGTCCTGGCCCATACTGGGCTTAGCTCCCTGTGGACTGGGAGAGGCAACAGCTGAGTCCAGCGAAAGCTGGATACATTCCTATAGGAATCTGAGGGCCACTCTGGAAAGGCTGATTAAGGCACTCCAAGGCCCTAATTAGAGGTTCTAGATCCTGGCGGTGCATGGGACTCACACGGGCGTTCTTTAAATTCTGACGCCCAGGTGCATCCCCGGACCAACTGAATCAGAAACTGGGGTGGGACCCACCATTGATAGTTTCTAAAGCTCCCTAAGGGAGGAGGGACAGGGTGCAAATGACTGCTATATGTACATTTTTTTTTATCCCGTTGTTGCTACAGAAGAAAGAACTCATTTAAAATTTGCATTAGTTTGAACTAATTTGGATTTGGGGGAAGTGAAAATAATTCATAGCAGAGTCATTTTGATACACTCTTGCAGCTGTTTCCATGGTGTGATGGGGTGGACCTTTCTCTCAAGAAGGAGAACGAAGGGGTGGTTCTTTGCATGCAGACTCCAGAGCATTCGGGGAATACTCATCCAGTGGGTTTCACTCTTCTGGAACTGTGGTGGCAGAAATAGTGAGAGGATCTGTGGGCAGGGCTGGGCACTGGCCGGATGTGACTTCCCTGATGTCCCCGTGTCTCTCTTGGTGTGCACAGGGCCCGTGGCTGTCATCAGTGGTGAAGAGGACTCAGCCAGCCCACTGCACCACATCAACCATGGCATCACCACGCCCTCATCGTTGGACGCTGGGCCGGACACGGTGGTCATTGGCATGACCCGCATCCCGGTCATTGAGAACCCCCAGTACTTCCGTCAGGGACACAACTGCCACAAGCCAGACACGTGTGAGTACTGGAGTAGAGCGTTGTCCCTTCTGGGCAGGGCGGGGGAGGGTGGCATGGCAATAGACCACGTAGCTGGGGTTCTGGAACCTTCTGAGGTGACCTGCCACCTGCTAACCTCCCACTCTCTTAAGAGACCCTCCCTGTTTGTCTCAAAACTTGAAAAATAGCCTAGGCAAGGGGTCTCCACTGGGGCAGAGCCCCCTGGGCAGAGAGGGCTCAGGGTGGGGAGCAGCCTGGATGCAGGAGGCCCAGCCCCACGTGGAGAGGTGCTCCCAGTATGGCAAGGGGCACAGCCAAGGCTGGTCTTCTCTAGAGACCTGGCCCTGCATTTAGGAAATGTAACCTGACTCTGTCCAGACGATAGCCCCTGAGGTTACCAGACCCTCCACCCAAACCTCCAGGAGAAGCGAAGGGAATGAAGGGTGGTGAGTACTGTTTGAATGGAAACACCTCCCTAGCTGCCCCTCCAGTGCCCCGAAGTGCGCACTTTCTGAGAATCTCCTCACAGCTCCACTGCTAGGACACCTCACCTCCCTTTGCAGATGTCTCACTCAGATCAGAAGATTCAGGGCATCGCTTTCCTCCTCATTTCTCGCCTGCTCTTGGTTCCAGTCCCTCTCCTTGTATTTCTGCTGAGCTCCGCTAGGGCCTCTCCCCGCTTCCGGAGACTCTGTGGCTTGGACTTCCCATTCAGCAGGTGGTCCCTTTGCTGGTGTCCCAGCTTCCGTGTAGGCCTAGCAGCCCCAGCCGCACACCCGTCCCTGCTTCTGCCCTCAAGAAACGGTCAGTAGTTCAGGAGAGAGTACAGAGGCCCCTGGAGACTGAGAGCTGGAAGGGACGGGCTGGGTGGAGGCCTCGTATTACGAACAGGAAAACTGAGATACTGAGAGGCTGTGAGTTCCTCTCCCCTGTCCCCTGGCTTCTGCTGTTGGTTCTCTTCTTGTCTCCGCTGGTCCAGGGTTTCGGCCAAGGAAGAAGCCCCCTGGGTCTTTCTCTTGCACTGGCTGAGTGCTCTGTACTCGGGCCACACCGTAGCTCACAGACCTCTTGCTTCTCCTGCTGGTCCATCTTACAGCCGAGCGGGCATTCGGCTCTCTCACTAACCTTTGCTTCTGTTTCCCTGGCTCTGATTTTTAGTAAGAGGGCTGACACAGTGGGAGGGACTGGGCTCGAGTCACAATCATGTGCCTCCCCAGCTTGGGTGTCCTTGCATGTCCTTCAGAATTGGCCTTAGTATTTATTGGACACCCCCTATCAAAATAGCAGGGGACATAGTGCTAAGAACGTTCTGCTCTGGCTGAAGGCCTTGCCTTGGGTCAGGTTCATCTTGGATGGACGTGGGTGTGGCTGGAAGGAAAGCCTTTCTGTGATGGTAGCACGGGGTCCAGGCTTGGTCTAGAATGCGGAGCTTTCTATAGTGATGCTGATATCTCAACAGAGACCTAGGCTTTGCTGTATTGAACATACAGTTGACTCTCGTTATTCACAGTAGTTATGTTCCCATAGAGTCACCACAAACACTGAATTAGTGGATGCTGAGCCATTGCTCCTAGAGGACATACAGGGTTAGGCTCCTGTGAATGTCTGGTCACAACATTTTTATCAACAAATCAATACATAACCTGTTTTATGTGTGCTTCTGTTGGAAGACGCCTTATTTAATAGATATCGTTGGTTCATTAACATCAAACTCAGGGTCAGCAGCACAAGGACTCAGGCCTGAACAGAGTTTATCTAACACACGAATCTTCTCGAACACACCTGTTTGCTCCATAAGGCTCACCACAGCCTTCTTGCTCATAGGAATGCTAGATAGCACTTCAGCACTATGCTTGAGGCCATTTTATTTTATTTTAATTTAAAAAAATTTTTAAAAAGATTTTATTTATTTGACAAAGAGAGAGAGGCGGAGAGAGAGAGCACAAGCGGGGGAACATCAGAGGCAGAGGGAGAAGCAGGCTCTCTGCTGAGCAGGAAGCCCAAAGTGGGGCTCGATCCCAGGACCCTGGGATCATGGCCTGAGCCAAAGGCAGACGCTTAATGACAGAGCCACCCAGGTGCCCCGAGCTTGGGGTCATTTTAAACAGTGAAATCACCCATAAAAGGCACAAATATGCAAAAAATGGTACCAAATAGATGACGAAAAGGACACTGGTTTATGTTATGAGAGCTGAAACAAGAAGGCAGAGCATCATGTGGGAATGTGCCCATCGGGTGACCCCCATTTCTCACCACTCCTTTCATGTTTATGAATGACCACAAAAACGCCGGGAGCGTTGGTTTGGTGGTTACACATAAGTTTTGGCGAAGAGGTGAATTTGTAAATCCAGAATCCATGAATAATGAGGACGGACCATATGCCGTTTAGGGGAAGTTCTGAGCTCCTGGTATAGCGCCTCTGGGTTGTGTCTGTGTTCCCCTGAGTTCCCGATACCAGCTTCCCTGTGGTTGTCAAACAGGGGTGAATCTTGCACATGGGAAGGAAGTTTCCTCTGGGCCATCAGAATAAGTGTGAGCCCTGGAGAGAGCCATGGGGTCTGAGTGTCCTTTAATGTCAGGATCCACCCCAGCCAGAGAGCTATGGCCCTACAAAACCGAGTGGAGAAAAAAAACCTTCCTTCCTAATTCCTGGGCTTGTGATTCAAAGTGGACTTTTGAAGGATCCAGGTGGTACTTCTGTGTGAACAAGGAGGGGTTGGTGGAGATGGAGGGCAAGTGGGTTTATTGACGAAGACCAGACAGAATAAGGGAATAAGCAGTGAATCATCCGGGGGACATCACAAGCTAACTCCAGCTTGTTAGAACCCTCCAATATTAGGGAAAGTGTCCTTTTCAGGGAAGCAGGACGTTTTGTCCTGTCAGTAGACAGTGGATGGCTCCTAATTGTTTCCCGAAAACATCTATGGCAACAACAGACAGTGTGCACGAGCGTCGTAACTGGGTCTGGCTCACCCCACTTCTGTGAGTCCCTGGTTGATGCCCGGGCCCGGGAAAGGTGGCGCTGGCCCCGCCCCTCAGTGAGATTTACCAGCTAAGCCAGGCAGGTCTCTGATTACAAAGGCTTCATCAGTTGAGAGAAGTGACTCCAAGACACATCCCCCGAGTGCGATGAGACACTATCATAAATAATTAAAGCCGCATGCACCGGGGCAGATAAATAAGTGGCGAGTGCCCGTGACTCTGCAGGCAAGGCTGGGGTCACACCTTTGGGGTGATGGCAAGAAACAGGGGATTCAGGGAGCAGACGTGCTCATAGGATGGGCCCCCCGAGGGCTCTCCTGTCTGAATCCCTTCTGTATCCCGTGTAAAAATGTGCAGCCTGGGAAGAAATGACAGGCACATCGTGCTACCTGGCTTGAGACTGCATTTCCCTGAGTCTCCCTGTGATGGATGTAGCACAAAAGCACTTTGCTTTCTTAAACATGTGTTTATCATAAATGTTGGGACCTTTCTGACCGGAGTGATTAGGACCCTGCTCCTTTCCCCGCCTTTCCCTCTATCTGTCTTCCATCTGGTCCATAGCATTTTTCATAGCATGTCAGGGCTGCAAGGATGTTTGGAGATCACCTCATTCCATCCCTTATCAGAGGCTTGCCTGCATTCCCAATATGCACTCTGCCCTTGGCATCAGCTTTATTCTCAAACATATTCAGCCTTTCCAGGGGTTCTGAAAGACCTGAATGAAAAAGCTCCTACTCGGGGATAGGTATGGAATCTGATGCCTAATGAGGCCCCCTCATTGTTTACTGAAAGCTTCCTGGTTCTCAAAAACGTCAGGAAATGGATCCAGGCCTCCTCGTCACCCAGCCGATTTGGGGCTAGATCCTACAGAATGAGACACCATGGGGCTGGTCTAGAGGGGTCAGTGGGGAGAGGTCGGGAGGTGTTTTTTAGCACCACGGCCTTCAGTTCCCTTGGTCACCCTTGGGACAGCCCTCGGCCACAGTAGTCATGCATAGGCTGGGGCTGGGTCTCCGGCTGCTGTCTGAGGAGTCACACTCTGGCTCTTTCCCACAGGCCGGAAGGGAAGGCGCTTTGGCTCTGCTTCAGGCCCCGGAGTTCTCAGTTCATCCCCTTTTCCAAAACGCATTCTCAAAAGACCGTTTGCCTCTTGGTTGAGAGAGCAGAGGCCGTCTGGGGAGCTGATCTGTGTCCTCCCTCCCTCTCTTCCTCTGTCCCCAGGTCTGGGCACCTGCCTTATTCACAGGTTGTCTCTGTCTTGGTTGTCGCCTTCCCAGAGCCAGCGCTCCCCACCTCTCCATCCTTCTGATCTCTGCCCCTCCTGGCAGGCCGGTGCACAGGGACCTCTCCCCGGCCCCGGCGGCCCTGCCTCCCTCTCGCTCCCCCTGCAGAGAGTGCCTGCATGCTCACCTTGCGCTCACCCCTGAATCTCTTCCCTGCCCTGCAGCTCTGGGTCTCTCTCCGCTCCCCCAGGAACCCTGACTTCACCGTCCTTGACCTTCGCAGAATTTGACCACACTCCTCTTTGTCCTCATCTTTAGCATCCGAGCCACTCTTGCTGAGCTGATTTTTCTCCCTTTCATCTGTTCAGTACATATTTATTGAGGGTTTGTGGGAAGCCTTCCTTTAGGCTTTGGAAACAATGGCGAACAGGACCTGCATGGTCCCTACCTTCAGGGACTTGCTGCCAACCACAGCTGATCTCCAAGACACAAACAGCTCCCTCGGGACCGCTCACAGAGCCTCCTGTTTTCACCCTCCACCTTTCTGCTGGTGGTTCCCCCCGCCCCTAGTGGCTTCTTTCCAGAACGCCGATCCCACGCCACCCACTGCTGCTTTTGTGTAATTTCTGCTTGAAAGGCCCGTCTCCCCTCCTGGCTTGGCCCCCACACCCCTTTCTTCCTTTACGCACCGTTCAGCATCTGGCTCATTTCCAGCCTCTCCTAGGCCCAGGCTATGGCAAAGGGACCCCCCCTCCGCCCCCGCCCCAGGAACCCCTGGCCTAGAGTAAATGCCTCGCACCAGTCTCGAATGACTTCGAATCCAATCTTAGGTCATCCTGTCACTTCTCAAAAATGTGTGCTCTGTGTCCCAAACCTAACTTTGAACTTATTCCAAGAAGTAGCTCTTACATGTCATAATTCTTAATTTCTTACTGAAGATACAGCGTGGGACTAGGGCCCAAGGAGATAGCAACCGGTGCTGTGTGTCGGATGACACCTGGCGAGTGTATCTTTGTGGCGCGGGCTTTCTCGAGATGGCACGGACAGAGGGAAAGGCTGTTGGCCTGCCTCCTCTGGACCAAGCATGAGGCTAGCACCATGCATCTTTGTATTCAGGGCCCCTCGCACCCCGTCCCTGAGGAAGAGACTGTGGTTCCCATTCTACAGATCGAGGACTGAGGCCCCTTGAAGCTTAAGCTTGGAGAGTTGCCACACCTGCCCTCCCACTTCTGTCAGCCCCTGTCACCAGCTCCCATCAGTGTGGTGCCTTCATTAGAACCGAGGACATATTACGGTCAGCTGAAGTCCATGGTTCACAGTAGGGCGCGCTCTTGGGGTTGTGTGGTCGGTTCTCACAAGAGCAGTGTGGTGTCTCCATCACGTGCCCTCTCTAATGCCGCACGGAACGGTCTCGCTGCCCTTACAGACCCTCTGCGGCCCAGCTGGTTCTCTTCCTTCCCCCTTCCCTGGCGGCCACTGGTCTTCTTGTGGGCTCTTACGGCCCGGCCTTTCCCAGGTGTCATATGGTTGGAATCCTACAGTAGGTAGACTTTTCCGATCAGCTTCTTTCACTTCATAATGGGCATCTGAGGGTCTTCCAGGTGTTTTCATGGCTTGATAGCTTATTGCTTCGTACCACGGGTAATGCTCTGTCGTATGGGTGTCCTGCAGTTTCTTTATCTGTTCTCCCGTTGGAGGATGGCCTGAGCTTCCCGGGGCCGCTGTGACAAAGTACCCAAACTGGGGGGCTTCAAACCATAGAAATGTATTGTCTTACAGTTCAAGAGGCTGGAAGTCTAAGGCAAGGTGTTGGCGGGGGCCATGCTGCCTCCGAAACCTCGAGGGGAACCCTTCCTCGCCCTTACTTAGCTGCTGGTGGCATTTCCAGTGTCCCTTGTCACCACACCACTCCAGTCCTCTGTCCTCCAACTGCACGTGGCCGCCGCCTTCTACGCACACCTGGCCTATTGGCTTAACACCACCCCCCCAGCCCCTGCTCCAGTATGATCTCATCTTGACTTAACTAATTACACGTATAATGACTGTTTCCAAATAAGGTCACACATCCAAATAAGGTACTGGGGATTAAGACTTCAACAGATCTCTTTTTGGAGGCACATACTCAACCCTCGGGCTTGTCCATGCACACCTGCCTTCTTAGTAGGCTTGCTGGAGTGTGTGTGCGTGTGCGTGTGCATGTGAGTGTGTGTGCACGTGCATGTGAGTGTGCATGTGCACGCATGTGTAAACCCTTCTCTTGTGCTCTAAACTATACCAGCAACCAAAGACTGTGTAATTCTTACTAGATGTTCACATAGATGAATAGTGAGCATACTTCGCTTCTCACTTGTCACGGTCAGAGGCCCATCAACCATGTTCGCTGCAAAACCAGCCCCTCGGTAGACTGACAAGAGTGTTTGCCGTGATGTTAACCCTAGCCCCTGGTGGGGGGCCTTCACCTTTCTGGCCACTGACTCCCTTTCTGTTCTGGTTTCCCTGAAGCCTTGCTAATGCCTTCTCTTTCCCTATGGGTCACTGTCACACTGGCTCTACACTTCCAGGCCTCCTGACTGGTTCTGCTTTTGGTTTGTTTGTTTTTTTGGTCTATTGATCAAATGTTTATTTTTTTAATTTAAATTCAGTTAATTAACATATAGTATATTATTAGTTTCAGGGAGAGTTCAATGATTCATCAGTTGTGTGTATGAGCATACCAAATGCTCATTACATCATGTGCCCTCCCTAATGTCCATCACCCAGTGACCCCATTCCCCACCCCCCTCCACTCCAGCCACCCTTGGTTTGTTTCCTTTGATTAAGAGTCTCTTATGGTTTGTCTCCCTCTCTGCTTTCATCTTGTTTTATTTTTCCCTCCCTTCTCTTATGATCCTCTCTTGTGTTTCTTAAATTCCACGTATGAGTGAGATCATATGATAATTGTCTTTCTCTGATTGACTTATTTTGCTTAGCATAATACCCTCTAGTTCCACCCAAGTCATTGCAAATCGTTTCTTTTCTTTTCTTTTTTTTTTTTTTTGATGGCTGAGTAATGGTTCATTTTATATCTATACCACATCTTCTTTATCCATTCATCTGTCGATGGACATCTGGGCTCTTTCCATAGTTTGGCTATTGTGGACATTACTGCTATAAACATTGGGGTGCAGGTGCCCCTTTGGATCACTACATTTACATTTTATGGGTAAATACCTACTAGTGTAATTGCTGGGTCGTAGGGTAGCTCTATTTTCAACTGTTTGAGGAACCTCCAGACTGTTTTCCAGAGTGGTTGCACCAGCTTGCATTCCCACCAACAGTGTAGGAGGGTTCCCCTTTCTCCGCATCCCCGCCAACATCTGTCGTTTCCTGACTTGCTAACTTTAGCCATTCTGACCAGTGTGAGGTGATATCTCATTGTGGTTTTGATTTGTATTTCCCTGATGCCGAGTGATGTTGAGCATTTTTTCATGTGTCTGTTGGCCATCTGTAAGTCTTTGCAGAAATGTCTGTTCATGTCTTCTGCCCATTTCTTGATTGGATTAGTTGTTCTTTGGGTGTTGAGTTTGATAAGTTCTTTATAGATTTTGAATACTAGCCCTTTATCTGATATGTCATTTGCAAATATCTTCTCCCATTCTGTCGGTTGTCTTTTGGTTTTGTCGACTGTTTCCTTTGCTGTGCAAAAGCTTTTTATCTTGATGAAGTTCCAGTAGTTCATTTTTGCCTTTGTTTCCCTTGCCTTTGGACACATGTCTAGCAAGAAGTGGTTCTGTTTTCCACACGAATTTCTATGCTTTGAACCATAGGTGTGCATTTAACTTTCACCCCTCCTTGCTGGTCACCTCTTCATGCTGCTTCCCTAGATCTGTCATGCATCCTCCCTGGCTGATCTGGCAGCTCTGTTCTTAGCCCCTTGCTCTCATGAGGTGGTCTAAACCCATCTCTGTTGGTTCCCTCAAACTCTCTTTTTTCCTTCATTCCCTGGCCAGTCAGCACACATTCACTGATTTCTCACAAAGTGACAGACACTCTGCAATGGGTCCTAGAGTGGAGTGGAGGACTCCCCCCCACTTCCTAACACCTCATTGTTTGGGGGTCCTAGCCTCATTCTCTTTCCCCAGTGCAATTGCTTGATGCATCCCCCTTACCTACCAGCCTACAAGACAAGGACTTCCACGCAGATACCCAAAGCTGGAGCCGCTGGGTCTACGGACTGTGCCCTGTCCGCTGGAACCCGTGGTCCCTCCTCACTCCTCAGGAGTGAGCAAGTGGCTTGTCTCCTTCTCCTCTTCTGGGCCAGTCGGCCACGGAGCTTGCCTTTGCTGCAAGAGGAGCTGTGGAAGCTGGTTTCCCAGCTGTGCTGGGGAGCCCAGAGCCTGTGCATGTAATGCAGTATTAATAGCACCTCGGCATGATATAGATTTCTGTCACCTTCTGTACTAACAAACATCGCTTAGTGCAGGGTAATGATGGGTGTTTATTCCCAGCCACTTAGCTCAGTGTAATGGACTTGCAGATGAAATATGGAAAATGGGCTCCTTTGTCTGGGAGGCTGGGGCCCCTCCTGTCATGAGGAGCAGAGGTGGCAGCAGCAGCAGCTGCACCTGCAGAGGAAGGCTTTCTAGGTTTTTCTGTAGCAGAAGTTCTGATGATCTTGCCTGATGGTAGGAAGGGGATCTGGTTACAGGGCTGGGCTGGGAGCCCCTCCTTGGGGAGTGCAGCTGAGAAGAGGAAGCTGACATACCAGGGATTGTCATTTGCTCCCCGTGGCCAATTGAGGAGGCAGCCTTGGCTAGATGTGACACGGGGTTGGGGGGGGGTATGCGGCATCTCCTCCTTTATTCTGCTGAATGGATCTTGATGGGCCAACTGCCTGTCCAACTGTAGATCAGATCTTGGTGAAGGTAATATTGACATTTTGCCTTCGCCTTTTTCACCAATGGGTTGTCTGCAGACCTTGCTTTTTTTTTTTTTAAAGATACATTTATTTATTTTAGAGAGAGAGAGAGAGAGCGAGCATGAGCAGGAGGGGCAGAGGGAGAGGGAGAGAGAACCTCAGACAGACTCTGTGCTGAGCATGGAGCCTGATGTGGGGCTCGATCCCAAGACCCTGAGATCATGACCTGAGCTGAAACCGAATCGGTCACTTAACTGACTGCACCATCCAGGCGCCCCTCATAGAACAATTTTTTTTTCTAATTTTTTTTCTTAAGATTTTATCAATTTATTCATGAAAGACAGAGAGAGAGAGAGAGAGAGAGAGAGAGAGAGAGGCAGAGGGAGAAGCAGGCTCCCAAGGAGCAGGGAGCCCGACACAGGACTCAATCCCAGGACCCTGGGATCATGACCTGAGCTGAAGGCAGACGCTTAAACCATCTGAGCCACCCAGGCGCCCCCCTCATAGAACATTTTAAGTGAACCTAAGTTAGGATTGTTTCCCTCTGATTCCTCTTCAATCCTATTTTCAGATACAACTAGAATAAGCAGCAGACCCTTGAGGATCCTGCAATGCTAGGTTTGGTGAGCCCAGGGTTTCTGGAGGAGAGGATTGCTCAGGCACATTCCCACTTAACTTTTTTTCTAGAAAGAACTGGATGATGCCAGAGTAGGTTATCTTGGGAGTCAAGGCCATGAAGTCCTGGGTCCACAAACTTGTCCTGAGGGTCTCAGCCCCGAGAGAGTAACCTCTGTTGGTCACTGACTCCCAAGACCCCTAGATCTAGGCATCATTTAAGCATGGCATTTTATCTTTGTTCTCTGTCCCAGGAAGGAAAAAAATAAAATGATGCCATTTCCCCTAAATTATCTGAATATGCTAGACATTCCTGAGCCCACACTTTGGATCTGTAACCAAATAGTCCAGAGGGACAGACTCACCTCCATCTCCCTGAGCCAAGACAACCTGCCTTCCTATTGAATAGCATGACCTCATCTCTTCTATGGCTTCTGTGCCATAATCACATACTCAAAGTTAGTCGCTGCATGCAGTCATGCTAATTAAGTAATTAGGTATAATTGTGCTCACTGTAAATACACAGTAATTGGCTTAAAAAAAGTACTTGGGGGATAAGCATTTGCTTCAAGGTGGAGGAGGTGAAGAATGATAAGACCCCCAGCCTGGAGTAGCATCATTGCAAAACGGGCCCAGGGGAGGTTGCTCCCAACAGTGGAAAGTGAGGAGGATGGGGGGCGCGTGTCCTTTGCTTCCGGCTCAGAGCCCTACAAGCAGAAGGACTGCTTGTCTCCTTGGAATGTCCTCAGACTTGTCTTCAAGGAGTGGGAGGATTAAGTCCTCTCTGGAGATCCTCTCCAGCTCAAGCCTTCCCAGAGATACCTTTCTCTCTTCTCCTCCAACTGGATTCTGGCATCCCCGTCTGCTTTGAGGTTTTTCCGGGTAATAATTCAGAACCAGCCGAGAAATACACATGGGGGTCAGAGAGGAATCAAAAGTCGTGCTTTATTGCTGGACTGGAGAAAATTGCTGGGACTTAAAGCCACAATGGGCTTCTTGATGCCTCTGCCAAAGCTTGAACTCAGGAAGCACACACAGGAGTTGCATCTGCAGAGCAGATGTTCATCCAGTTGCATGGAGGGTCATGGTCAGCCTCACCTTTTGCAAGTCAAGGAGCTCAGCCGCCCTCTGGAAAACCATGCAGGCAGGCAGACTCTCCCTTTTCTGTGTTAGCCCTGCTCAGAAGAGAAATAGGATGATGGATGACGGACCCTGGTCATCTCATCCATTAGATACCTCACTCACTTCTCAGGGGTAGGAGCCAGGGACGCAGGTTGAGGGAAGGGCTGGGGTTACTTCCCATGTCTCCAAGGAGATAAAAACTCCTCTTTTATGGGCAGAGGCTAAAAGGCAGGAAAGAAGAAAAAAAGAACCACCCTCCCATCCTTAGGGACAGCAGGGGGCTCTGTCATTAGTGGTGGTCCCTATTAGTATTCTCTTTCCAGAAGCCCTTTTCCAGGAGAAAATGGTCATCATTTCCATTTCCTCTGAATGAACATATGAGTCATAATCCTGATGGGAGATTGCCAAAGAGGCTGGAGGTTCTCATTCCCATTGTGCTGTATTCTTAGTGGTCAGTAACTAAAAACCCAAGCACTACCCATCTCTTAGCCAGAAGCCTGGACTCCAGATGCCCTTCCAACTTCTCCCCAGCTGCCTTTAATGCTGTGTGCTCTGAAGGATGTGAATAGGCATTTCTCAGATACAATGTTCCGTGGTCAAGTAAGTGCAGGAAAACGTGAATTAAGTAAGTATCTTACTGTGGGATTCTGAGAGCCTTCAAGGATAAAGGTCATTGCAACTTTGCAAGAGGGGCCTCGGCTCTGCAGCATTTCCCAGATTTATTGAGCCTCTGAGCCTGATTCTTGAGGTATACCTGTTTGCATCTTTGTGGACACAGATGTTCTGTGGATCACAGTCTGGGCTCTTCTGGGGGCTTGGGGTTCTGTTTTTGCCTCCCCAGCAGATGTGGTAAGTCATCTGACAGAGTGCCCAGATGGGCCTGAACCTGTTTGGCATGTACACTGTTACATTTCTTCCCAAGCCTCTGGGAGGGACAGGAAGTGGCTGCGTTCCATGGGAATGCCCAGAGTTGGGGTGGTGGCATTCTTCGGGATTTCTGGCAGGGAGCTAAGTGCCCTTCATTCAAATGGATCAGGGGGGTCTTTGTCTGTTGTTCTCTGCCTAGAAGCTCTTGCAGGTGCTTCTAACACTTCCTAAACCCCCAGATCCGGAGATGCTGGTCATGGCCAAATTTTCATTGCATTCCTGCTTCCTGCAGTGAACTGTTTCCAAGCAGATTTGCCACTTAGGCTTGAAATCTCAGGGAGCTATTCCTAAGGAGAAAGGCACAAAGATGCAGGATGCTGTCTCCCAAGCCACTGTTTCCAAACCATTGTGTGGAATGTCAAAGCACCTCTTTATTTCAAGAAAGGGTATATAATGCTTTTTGCATGGAGAGGGCCAGGACAAGGTCTCAGCCAGCCAAGAGAATGAACTGAACCCTTGGTTATAGGGTGTCCTTTTCCATTAGAAAAGAGAGTAAGAGGAGTGTATGTGTGTTGGGGGCGGGGGGCTGGTCCTAACCCACCAGCTCCCTCACTGCATGACTGTGGGTGAGGCATCGATCCTCTCTACACTTGAGATAAGAAAACGTGGGCACCTTAGCTGATATTTTGTGAGATGCAGTGGCACGAGAATTCGGAAGTGCCCTGTCAGCTTGCCTAAGTGACACGTACATGATCGTCCTTCCCTTGACAACAGTATTTTTACAACTGTTGTTATAATCCGCGATTCGAATATACTGTTAGGGGAAACCAGCTTGGTGGTGTCAAAAATAGAGGTTTTCAAAGCCTGATGATATTTCTCAAAAGGATAAGAATCCTCCCCTCCCATGACTTCTTTTCCCCAGCTCTAAGAAATAGCATTTTATCACCCAGCTCCACAGCCCCAGAGACGCTCTTAGGAGTTAGGGCTGTAATGTGTTGGTTGTCAGGAAGTGATGGATGCAGATGAGCAACGGGCTCAGGCCAATTTCCTTTTTGGTTAATGAGACCGAAAAGCCGTGAGCTCAACACAGGGATGGCAGAGAGATTCATGGTGGGATTCTTCTGTTTGGCTGGGTTTTATTCTTTGTTTTTACCCTTCTCCTTGTCAGCAAACATGATTTTGTCAAAACTGCAGGGCCCATAAGCCTCCCTGCTTTCCTGTATTCCTGTCCAAGTGCCTCACACTGAATTACTTCTGTGCCTGTGCCCTCATGGTACCCTCTGCAGTTGGGGCTTTAATGCCCATATGCTCAAGTTACTTCTTTTTTGCTTGTTCTTTTTTGTTTGTTTGTTTGTTTATTTATTTGAGAGAGAGAAAGCATGAGTAGGGGAAGGGGCAGAAGGAGAGGGAGAAGCAGTCTCCCCGTTAAGGGGGGAGCCTGACGCAGGACTCAATCCCAGGACCCCGGGATCATGACCTGAGCCGAAAGCAGACACTTAACCGACTGAGCCACCCAGGCACCCCTTTGCTTATTCTTATACTTGAGCATACAACCCCTTCATTCTTTCTCAGCAAACATACACGAGACCTCCAGACACAAATGTCCACGTCTGTAGGTCTGGTCATATTTGCACACGTAGCTTGTGTTTTGGGCACCCATTCTATCAGTTGAGATCCTTCTGGCTGTGAGCACTAGACCATCTTGAGCCACTGGGCTTCCACAAGAAGGAAACGGAGCAATCACGTAACTCCAGCAAAGAGCTAGGGAAGGCGCCTGGTGAGGGAGGACTTCAGCTCTGCTCTTCCATGATTCTCTTGCCTCTGTCTTTCTGTGTTTTGCTTTACTGCCAGACTGGCTCCCCTCGTGGTTACAGAATGCTAGCCGGCAGTGTTAGCCATCCCCACTAAAAGCACATGGACCAAGGGGCAGCTTGGAGCGCTGTGGACTGTGTGTCGATTGAGACGGAGAAAACCTTTCCCCGAAGCCCCCAGCAGTCTTACCCTCCTGTCTCATTGGCCAGAATTATGCCATCTTCCTAAAGCAGTCACCCGCAAAGGGAATGACATTACTATAGGCACCTTAGGCTCACCCAGATTGTCCCCTGGGCTTGGGGATGGAACTCACTTTCTCCTGAGGCGTGGCGCTGCCTGGAGGGGAGCGGAGAGATACCTCCCCAGAACCAGGGTTCGGTCAGCAGGGAAGAAACGAGAAGTGGCTGGGAGGAACGACAGTGGTTGCCCCTGGAGTTCCTCTCCGAGGCTAATAATAAAATCTTTCACTGCATAGTGCTTACTCTCAGGCCCTGAAAACAGTTTAAATATAATAGATTGTTTCATTCTTTACACAAACTGTATGAGGCAGGGGCTGTTGCTTTCCCCCACTTCGCTGATAAGCCAAGGCGCAGAACAGGGTAAAACATTCGCTGCAGGCGCCTAGCTGGGAAATGACAAAGCCGTGGAATGACACAGCCTGCCACCCCCTCCTCCCCTCCTGAGGTCTTTCTACACGAAACCTCCCTGGCTTGTAAGTGTTGTGGCCCCCACTTGACAGATTAGGAAACTGAGACTTGGAGAAGCTAAGGTACTTGTTCCAGGTCGCTGTCTGGTCGTGGCAGAGCCAGGATGCACACCTGGGGGTTCAGGCCCAAGCCTTGGCCCCAGGCTGGCCCCCTCACCACTAGCTGACCTCCACCGACCTGCACCCTGTCTTCTGGAAAACTCAGGATGGTCTTGCAGATTTTCAGACAGATGTCAGCTTGGGTGGCCCATGGGGCCCTCCATGGAGTCAGCAGAAGGCAGTCCCTTTCTAGCACCCCCGTGGCTCCTCTGTAGGCAGCCCCCTCCTCATTCCTACCCTGGGAGGCCATCTGGAAGCCCAGAGGCCTGGAAGGTGGGCCTCTCAGAGTGGAATCCAACTAGCCATGGGCCCTGGAGGGGACACAGGGGCTACACAGAAGGACGAAGACCAAAGGACTTGGAGCCAAGTTGGCTTCTTTCTGAGCCAAGCCTCCTCTCATCCTGTCCCTGATGGCTGTGTAGCTTAATTCGTCGCCCAGATTGTGGCCAGCAGGGCCTCTCACCACGTGCTGTGTTAGCTCCCATCCCCAGACCTAGAATTCCTGGTGATGCAGCAACTCTTTGCTTCGGATTTTGCTGAGTTGGGCAGCCCTAATACCACCGGTAATGAAGAAGTGTTGGGACTAAACTCCTAATGGCTCATTGATTGGTTGAATTATGCTCAGTGTAATTCTGAAAATAGATTTTAAATATGTGCTTGGGGATTTGTGGGGATTTGTTACTTAGGAGCCTTAACTCAGTCGTGGCTGGTTTGACCAAGACATCAATGCTGGTAGCCTGTGCTGGCACCATGCTGTTCACCGCGGCGATACCCTGCTCTCCCGCTCCCAGGAGCTGGGAAGCTTGCCAGAGGGGAGTGTGGGCAGGTGTGGAAAGGCCCCCTTTCCCTTCATACACACCTCTGAGCAGGGGGCTTGAGAAGGTCATCTTGGTCAACCCAACCATGACAAACGTCTCCATATTCTTGGAGTGGATGGAGACATGTAGATTCTCTGAAGTCAGGGAGTGCAGAATATTGCCCTCCTCCTAATTCCAAGTTTCCACAAAGGGAAGCGTTCACAAAGGCTCAGCGTCTCAGCTTGTTGGCATATTCTGGCATCCTCTGGTCTACCCGACATCCTTGACTTCTAGGTCTAAGGAGGAAGTGGCATGAAGGGTCTGGTGCTGGGCTTCAAACACCCATGCTTCTTTTTGTTACTGTCAAGTTAATCCGCAGACAGTAGAAAAAGGAAGCAGATAATACAGAGACCTCCCAACACACCTACAATTACCATCCTTGTCTACTTCTTTCCCACTAGCCCATCAGGGACCTAAAACACCTCCCACTGCTAGGGTGGGGTGGGCCAGAAACCCATGGCAGGTGTCATGGCTGAGTCTCCATGGGGCACAGTAAGACTGTATTTCTGAGGGGAAATTGATCAGTGGTCTTTTTTTCCAGAGCTTCTAATGCTGTTCTTCCATTTTGACCTCTGTTGGAAGACTATGTTTCCTTATACTCTTCCCTGGGGTAATTTATACCCAGCCAGTCATTAGGAAAATACGGTATCCTCAGGGAAGGGACGAAGTAAAAACAAAACCTGGAAAAATAGAAAAAAAAAATAATACTCTGCTCTAATAAAGAAATTACTGACGTTCTACATTATGAACTGTATTAATTTTTAATGGCTGAGAAAGGAGTTGATTTATAATACATCCTTCTTGGCTGCAGCGCCTGTCCCCAGCTAATAAATAAATGACAGGTCTCTTGTATTAAAAGTATCCGTCATTTTACATTGTTGGAATGTAAATGGCAGAGGCGTTGAGTGCGAGGCTCCTGGGAGTGGGTGTGATCTGCTGTGCCCAGTCTCAGAGGGAGCTGGCCATGGAAGTTGGCCTCGCTCTCACACTGGACGGAAGCTCATTCCTCCCCCTTGGTCTCAGCAAAGTGACCCAAATAGCCTCAGCTCTTGTGGTCCTGGGGAGAGTGCATAAGAGGGGTAATGCTATGCCTCAGAGCAGTTCCGATGGAAATTGAAATTCCTGGTCCTTAGGCAGCACTGCCCATGGCTTCTCACTGCATGTCTTGACCAGCCACCACAGAATTACATATTAGCAGTTGATCCTTTGTTGACGCTGATGTATGACTCACAACTCTGGTTCGCTTCTCTGGGCCTCTTAAGAAAAAATAAAATACAATGAAAGAAAGCCTGATCTTTGTCTCTGGTTCCAAAGTAGTATATACTCATGGTCAGTATTTTGGGGAAAATCTAGACAAATGCAGAGAAGAAAGTAAGAATTGCCCCACATGTTGCACCCAGCCACGAATACTGTGAGCGTGTCGATGTGCTGCCCTCCCGTCTCTTTTTCCTTTGCAGAGATATGTACACAAACAAATAACACACGCAGACGTGTCTACACCAACACATACGCTTGTATTCTGCAGAACGTGATCATGGTTGGCATTCGGTTTTGTCATCTGAATTTGTCATTTAGCAATATATCATAGACCTTTATTCTATCTCATTAAAAACCATGCAGCTGTCCCTCGTGGTTTATGGATGTGTGGCCAGGGCTGTTTTCACGTTGGTGTTGGGATCAGTGCTGGTAATCAGTCGATCAAAAAGCACTCCTTTGTTCTCTCTCACAGTGCCAACCCCAGAGTAAACACAGCGCGGGAGAAAAATGAGGACAAAAGATGGGTTTTACACAGAGCTCATAATTATGGAGCAAGTACTAGCCGTGGAATCGATGTAGGGAGGCTGAGCGAGGAACAGAGTGGCATCGTCCCCGTGGGAGGGAGTCCACACTCCAGCTGGGGAGACAGACCCCTCCCAGTTCCTGGTGAGCCAGGTGTCCCAGGGACCCTGCAGCTCAGAGGCCCGGTGTGCGTAGTGAGCACCGGCTTGTTTTAAGTAGGGGAGCAGAGGCTTGGGTGAAGGCGGACAGAGGATGGAGGATTTGAGCTCTCTCTAAAGCCAGCTGGAGTTGAGACAGGCAGAAATGGGAGCTAAGGACCTTCAGGCCAGAGTGGCAGGATCTGGAAGTAGAGACAGGCTTTGGAAGGGCAGGGATGGGATGTCCTGGGGGACGGGAGAACAGCCCCTTGGGTGGAGGGAGCAGATCCTGTGCACGTATTACATAGTCGAGGTGATTGAAGCAGCAGTGATGAATTTATTCACAGAATTTCCATTTAAATAGTTCCAGTCTTTATTTACCACACTTGACATTGTTATCAGTTTCTCAGAAACAGGTAATGACTTGAGAAGTAAAGGCGCTATTGACATTATAATAAAAAAGGTAAAACCAAGTAGGTGATTCTCTTTGAACTGAGGGACAGTTTCAAGCAGACACAGAGAGACCCCTGTTCCAGAAAGAGCACAAGAAAATGAGCGAGATTCAGCGACTGTTACCAGCAGGTTCGACAACTTCTGACTTACCTATATTGTCTTCATAGGCTTATAAAAAATGTACGTTTGCCTGGATTTTGAAACTAGCACTCTGTCCTTCCACAGATGAATTTATTTCTTGATTTGTTGTGTGCGTTTCTAAACATAGATAGACCAATGCCTTTCGCTCCTGAAAAAAAAGAAAATGAGAAGTCTCTGAAGCTGGTAAGGAGAGGAATCAGAGACCGTGTTCCTGGGAAGAATTTGCTCCCGTGTGGCAGGAGAGATATGCAAGGCAGAATCCCAGAAGCATTCATTGGTGAAGCTTCGGAGAGAGCCTGTCTTTTTGCCAGGGTGAAAAATGGCCACCCCAGATCAGGTCCTGGCTGGCCCTGGTTTTAGAACCAGTCAATTACAATGCAGTATGATCCTCATTTATATTTTTGCCTTCAAATCGTGGACCCGAAATTATTCTGGCACCAGGACTTGGCTGAAAGGCTTTCTGAAGAGTGTCTGGATTCCTAATGGCATTTAAAAAGAGGCAAACTTGTGGCTAGACATCTATTTGGTTCCCACACGGTTTTCGTGTTACTGCGTCAGCTCACAAAGGGAGTCCGTTTCTCCTTCTCAGCTTCTAAATGACTTCCCGTGATTTACATTGACAAACAGCACCCTGGGGTTTTTCTTCCTTTCCTTGTTTCTGTGGAGGGCTGGTTGTTACAGCATCACCCATGTGTGGTCCTTCCCTCAGGCACTTCAGGGGCAAACCCTAGCTGATGGCCTCCTGGGTGGAGAGCCTGGGCTAAGGGAGGTTTGCATGCCACACCTCCCGTGACCTGCTTAAACTCTGGCCCAAAGAGAGATGATGTTAGTGATTTTTTATATGTCCTGCCAGTACACAGTTTCAGCTATCCACAGTGGAACTGTAGAAAACCATTGTGCTTATAAGACGGTGGTTCTCAAAGTGTGGTCCCCAGACCAGCAGCCTCAGCATCATCTGGAAACTTGTTAGAAATGCAAATTCTTGAGATTGCCCCTCCAGACCCACCAAATCAGAAACTCTGAGGGTGAGGCTCAGCAATTTGTTTTAGTAAGCCCTCCAGGTTCTTCTGATACACACCAAAAGATGAGAAGCACTGTGTGAGATATTGGTCATTTCCCCTCCCCCCCGTCTGAAATATTTGAACATATTGAGATGTGTTTCAATACAACTGTTCGTGGTATTTGAAGATTTTCTAAATTCAGTAAATGTTTATTGAGCATCTACTAAGCTCTAGATACTATACTGGGTGTGTAAGGACAACTGAGCAAGTAAATATGTCATTTTGATGTGATTGATATGAACATATAAAAACACTTTTTGGGCAATGATAACATAAATCAGAGACCCTCATCCTCACCCCTCTGTGACTTCTGTTCTGTCCCTGGCTCCTGTAGATGGGGCGTTTCGTCAAAGCCTGGGGTCAGAGTGTTTTGAGAGTGAGAAAAGGGTATGAGCAAGGTGTGGGGAGAGGCCAGGAAAGGGGTCAGGATGTTGGCTTTGCATGTTATTTGGGAATAAGGATGCAAGTGTAAAGATTTTTAGTTTAAGCCGTGTGACAGTGCTTCCCGTGTATGTAGACGCCATGTCCCAGCAGCCCTGTCAAAATGGCTGCATTGAATTAAACCTGTCCACCCAGAGGTCCATTGTCTTGTGGGGCTGTGGATGATGTAGAGGGGGCAAGATGGGAGTCAGCTAGCTGAATGTGGAATTTTGCAAGGAACGACGTGTGCATTCTCGTTCCTGGCCCACGAGGCCATGGGGCATGAGACGCTTGAGCTCTGTAGGCTTGAGCACTGGAGCCTGGGTTTGCCACTCTGCTGCCTCACTAAGCCTCCACCTGTCTGTCATAAGGTGAAAATAATGGGAGGACCTGCCTCATCAGGGCTTTCTATGTATTTAGTGAGGGAATGTATGCAAAGGACACGGATCAGTTGCTTGCATCTGGGAAGAAATCGCTCGATTCTATTGGGCCGTTTGTCCTGTTATTATAGTCTGCCTCAGTTTCACTCAAGAAGGAATTTTATTTTATTTATTTTTTAAAAGATTTCATTTATTTGAGAGAGAGTGAGAGAGAACGAGCATGAGCAGGGGGAGGGGCAGGGGGAGAAGCAGACGCCCCTCTGAGCAGGGAGCCCCTTGCGGGCCTTGATCCCGGGACCTGGGATCATGACCTGCGCAGAAGGTGGACGCTCAACTGATTGAGCCACCCAGGCGTCCCTGAGGAAGGAATTTGAAATGTCGTGAAAATACTTCTGCCCTACGAGGTCGTCCCAGGAGTATTTATTTGGCCCTGCAGATTTGGTTTGACATCTTTAGCGAGTTACTTGGTGGTGGGAAATGTCTCCCCATGTGGAGTCAGCGTTACATTATGCTGATGTCATGCGGTGACCTGTGTATCTTCAGGCCTGGCTTCTCTCCAGAGTTGACCCCAACCATGACCCAACCCCCAAGCCTCACCTCATTGCCAAGGTTGAGGAGGTGATTTTGCCAGAAAATATCAGATCAGTGAGAATTGAATTATGATTTTCACAGGTTCTGAAAACAGACGAATACAGCAAATGCTGCTTAATGTATTGAATTTAGATACATGTAACCTCTTCCTGCTCAATGTGGAAATGTACGCATTTTGTAAGTCCTTAGAATTTTGAGTAGGGCCACGTTCTAATTAGTTCCCAGCTGAACTTTCTTAAATTCCTCTCTATTTTGATTTTTTTAAAAGATGTTATTTATTTACTTACTTATTTATTTATTTATTTATTTATTTATTTATTTATTTATTTATTTAGAATGTGTGTGCCAGTGGGGGCAGGGAGAGAGGAGGAAAGAGGATCTCAAGCAGATCTCCGCTGGGCGTGGAGGCCCACATGGGGCTCGATCCCACAACCCTAAGGTCATGACCTGAGCTGAAATCAAGAGTTGGACGCTCAACTGACTGAGCCACCCAGTCGCCCCATTTTTTTTTTTAAAGACTTTTTTTATTTGACAGAGAGCTAGAGACAGAGCAAAAATAGGCTGAGCGGCAGGCAGACGGAGAAGGAGAAGCAGACTTTCCGCGGAGCAGGGAGCCAGATGAGGGGCTCGATCCCAGGACCTTGGGGTCATGACCTGAGCTGAAGGCAGATGCTTAACCAACTGAGCCACCTGGGCGCCCCCTCCCCCCAATTTGATTTTTTATTGTTATGTTAATCACCATACATGACATCATTAGTTTTTGATCCAATTTGATTTTTTTAAAAGCAAGCTGGGGACTGGGTTTTGTCATGGTGAATGCTTACCAATGAGTAGGGATTATAGGCAGCAAGAGTGAAGAGGCAAACCAGGCAGAGGGAACAGTATATGCAAAGGTGTAGAGCTGTGTTCTGGGCAGAGTCACTAGTTCTGGACGAGGAGGTATAAGGTATGTGGCAGAGCCAGGTTATAATGGCCTGTGTGCCATTCTTGTTCATCCCAAACCATTTCAAGATAATATTGAAGGATAGGAGTATCCCCCAACAAGCTGTGGGCCAAAATGAAACAGGAGGAACATTTGTCAAAATCGATGGATTTTTCTCTCTTCTTGCATACCATAAGGGTAGCAGTGTTGTATGATGGCAAGAATTCTGGAGGCGCCTGGATGGCTTCAGTTGCTTAAGCGACTGACTTTGGCTCAGGTCACAATCCCAGAGCCCTACATCGGGCTCCCTGCTCCTTGGGGAGCCTGCTTCTCCCTCTCCCTCTGCCTCTGTCGCTCCTCTTGCTTGAGCTCTCTCTCTCTCTGTGTCAAATAAATAAATAAAATCTTTAAAAAAAAAAGAATTCTGAACTGAAAGTTTAGAAAAAGCCAGATTTACGTAGCTGCTATGAACCCACGGTGTGTGTGTGTGTGTGTGTGTGTGTGTGTGTGTGTGTGTGTGTGTGTATGTGTGTGTTTGTAAATTCTAGCACTGGAGGTAAAAATACATTTTGCTCTTTAAGCTCTTAATATTTTTCATTTCTCTTTGTTGAACTTTAAGTGGACAGAAATGCATTGTGTATCTTTTAAAATAAAACTCTTTTTATTTGATGTTTTTTAAATTGCTTTCAGGAATAAAACCTGTTAGCAGTATGTGAATATCTTTGTATTGTTCATCATTTACAATAAAAAAAGAATCATTTAATTCTTCTCAAA
Source organism: Callorhinus ursinus (assembly GCF_003265705.2). NCBI lineage: Eukaryota > Metazoa > Chordata > Mammalia > Carnivora > Otariidae > Callorhinus > Callorhinus ursinus. Next base: position 7,504,556 of record NW_027397107.1, read on the forward strand.
CTTCTCTTCTACTTCAGGAAAAAAATACTAAAAAGCTTGGAGAAAGAACTACCAATGTGCTTCACACACATTTTTCTCCTTTCCCCGGGATATTCATGTCTTAAATCATCATTGAGGTGGTGGTTGGAGTCTTGGGAATGAAGTGATATGAAACAAGAAAGCATAGAGAGGAGCACGTGCTCCAAACTGGTGCCCTGGGTTGGGCCACACACTGGGAAGGGGCAGGGAAGGAGGCTGGAGGCTGGGCAGGCTGTTGCAAAGGGCTCCTGCATGCAAAAGTGGAGAGAGTTTGCAGAAGGAGGGTGGTGTTGGAGGTGGAAGGAGTAGACAGAGGTCAGGCCATGAGATGTGGGGAGGAGCTGGGTCCCAGAAGTCTGGAGCAGAGGGATGAGATTGAGCCCACGCATTGCAAGGATCAAGAAGGGATTGGTAGTGGGGAAACAAGCCAGAGAGCAGTGAGATAATGGTGAGAAATGGACAAGATGGCCACATCGCCTTGCAATGCTCGTGGCTGTGATGTATTCCATTGTATGGGTATAGCACAGTTCCTTTATATATCCTACTGTCAGTTGACATCTGAGGTGATTCCTTTTCTTTCTTTTCTTTCCTTTCTTTCTTTCTTTCTTTTTCTTTCTTTCTTTCTTTCTTTCTTTCTTTCTTTCTTTCTTTCTTTCTTTCTTTCTTTCTTTCTTTTTTTCTTTCTTCCTTT
>NW_027397107.1:7505274-7571843 GCF_003265705.2 Callorhinus ursinus
TTTTTCTTTCTTCCTTTCTTCCTTTTTCTTTCTTTCTTTCTTTCTTTCTTTCTTTCTTTCTTTCTTTCTTTTTCTTTCTTTCTTTCTTTCTTTTTCTTTTTTCTTTCTCTCTCTCCCCTTCTTCTTTCCTTCCTTTCTTCCTTCCTTCCTTCTTTCCTTTTTTTGCTATCTAAAATAATGTAGTTATGGGCATTAAAATTGTAAAGTGTATCTTTTGGTGAATCTATCTATCTATCTATCTATCTATCTATCTATCTATTTATCTATGTGTGTGTTTCTGTTGGAGATGTATTTATGATTGAAATTACTGGGTCTGTGGTTTTGTGTATGTGTAGTTATGGTATTTTTTTAAAAAAAATAAAGAATGAAGGAAATGTGTGCAAAGTGCTCAGCACATAGTATTAACACTGTAAATTGGATGGTTGTTACTATCATCATCATCATCATCATCATCATCAGAATTACCCTCATATTTTTAACCACATGGAGAATTAAACTCCTTGAATATGTCACTGAGGCTGAGGTGTCTCCCAGACCTCTTTAGCTATAAAGCCTCACAAATATATGGGCCGTGACAACTGTCTTCTCACTAGACTAACCTCTGTCCCTCAGCTGGAGGCTCCTGCAAGGCAGACAGAGAAGAAAACCAGGAGTCCATCCTCTTGTAGCTGAGCATTGACATCGCTCTCCTTCAGTCTTAATTTGTTTCTTCTGTGGGCCCCAGAATGAGGCTGGTCTTTGAAGTCTGGGATATATGAGCTGCTGCTAGTGGGAAGGAGATCTTCCAGCAGGGATCGCAAAGGGAGGTGATGGTCATGGTGGTGGGTCTTATTTATTCCATTTCCTGGTCGTGGTCAAGATAATATTTCAGTAACTGATATGACTTTATGAATAATGGAGCATGGATCAAAGATAGTGTAGCATCTATTTAATATGAAAAATTGCTGGGGTTGGAGGCCTGGTTACTCTTCACTGCAACTCCACTGCTACCAAGAATCTCGATTGCCGGAAGACTGGGGTCCAGGATGGGAAAATAGACTCAGTTGCTGGAGTCACAGAATTTAAAATGTGATGTGCTTAAAGGTCACCCAGTCCTGTGGATACCAAGTATGCATCTCAGTTGTCTGCACTGGATTCATCTGGGAGATTTCAGACACCACAGTGTCCTGGACCCCCACCCCAGAATCCTGGTTTGTGGTCTGGGTGTGGGCCCTCCACTTCTCACGGGGATTAGCTGCAATGCAAATTTGGCACCTGCTGATCTCATCTGGTCTTGTTGCTTTGCAGATGGGGAAGCCCTGTGTAGTTAAGACACTTGTCCTAAGAGACACTATTTTGGGTGGTATTGGTAGAATTAGAACCAGCTGCTCTTCCTTGTTTATCACTTATATTTCCTTTCCAACATCCTACACATGGATGGTTCTTCCAGAAGCACCTTTATGCCTCTCTCAGGCTCCGTAAGTATATTCCCTATTGGTTAGTCTCAGGATTCTGCTCTTTTTCTTCTCCCAGATAGACCCAATTCAGATTAATTTTAGCTTTTTCCTTTTTGAGGACATTTTCCTTCTGGAAAGGAACCTCTTTTTTCCTAGTTGTATGAAAATATTTTGGTTCTGTTGGATCTCCACATCTCTACAGAGATGTGGCCAAGTTATCCTGATAGACCATTCCAGGGCAAATGCTCCTGCCCACAATGCTAGGGAGCTATAGCTATGAAGGGACATTTGCCAGGTAACCAAGGACTCCTGGAAATGGCAGCATCATGGGGCAGAAGGAGCCTCAGGTGTCTGATGTATCCACTCTGTTTACGGATGAGGTCACTGAGGCATAGAGAGTCAAGTGACTTGCCCAAGAAACGAGCTAGTTTTCGTGTGGAAGAGAGAAAGAACTAGAACTCAGGTCTTCAGATTCCGCTGCCCAATCCTTGCATTGACTCAAATGAACACATATCTCATAGAAGAATTTCACTCACCTGGAAACAGACTGAAGGCAAGAGATAAAACAGGTCTCCTGAATGCAAGTCTTGTCTTAGGTTTCAACAAAGTCTGCATTAGAAAACCTCAGGACTGAAGGTGACATGAGAGATCCTTCTGTGGACGTGTCTCCTTCATGTCCTTTGCAGGTGGTCATCCAATCTCAGTTCCTTCTCTTAGGGACCAGAAGCTCCCCTTTCCAGGTGGTCCAGTCCAATCAAGCAGTTCTGATTGTGGGAAAGAGACCCTATCTTGACTCCAAAGCCAGTCTTCTGGGGACCCATTCCCTGGACCTCACTGTTCTGCCTGGAACCACTCAGCAAATAGGTCCATGTGGCAGGCAGGACACTGGCTTTGACGCCAGGCAGACTCAACTGCCAACTACTGTTGGATAATCCACTTTTTGAGCCTTATCTCTAAAATGGGGATACCAAGATGACTGTGTCAGAGAGTCATTACGAGCATCACAGAAGCTGTCAGGCACATTGTAGCTACAGCACATCCCAGCACAAGAAAGCCCTTGGCCTCAGGTGCACCTCTTGAAGTGGCCCACATTCTCTTGGTAGTCTCCCAGCATGCCTCTCTATTGAGCACTCTTACGAGGTGGGCCTCCTTTTCCGTGCATGAGGAAGGAAGTATGAAAATTGTCCATGGGTTACCATCCTGTCTGTGAGGCAGTGCTGTGTTCAGAATCCACATCATTGGGGACTGTCATGGGCTGTGCACTTGTGAGTCTGTGTGTGTGTGTGTGTGTGTGTGTGCATGCATGCCCCAAAGTCTGGCCGTGTCTCTGCGTGTTTCTGTGCTCATGTGTGTTTTCCCATAAATCTCAGGGTCAAAACCACAGACATCCTGGCTTATTTTTCATATCAGGGAAGGGCTTGCTCCTGCTTTCAGTCCCAGAATCAGGTCATCCCAGGGGGCAGGGCTTCTCGGGTCATCCCTTATTTTTTCCCGAAGCCACATGTGCTGTGTGTGCCCGTGGAGGGCTGTAGCCCCCAGACGGAACTGCCTCTCTGCTGAGGCCGCCACCTGCTGCCAGCAACCCCGTTTGTTCCTGCTCTCTGTGAGTGGGCATGACCATGATTGTCCACCCACTTTCCACTGGTTCCTGGTGGGGCCTGGCCTTGCACCAGGTGCTCCGCGAGGAGAGATGCTTGAGCCGCTCCTCTGAAAAGCACTTTGCCACAAAGACACCTGAGACATGTAAGATATTAATAGCTGCAAAACTCTCATCCCTGTGTAATTTAAATCCCTTTCCCGAGTTACACTCTTATGGAGGGAGTGGGAGAGAGGGAGAGAAAAGCCTAGAATAATTCTAAGAGGTTGTGGGGAAAAAATTTGGAGGGAGGATGACTGAAATATTCTTATTTAATCACCCACCCTACTGCCTGCTGGATTTGGTGAGGAGCGTTTTTAATTTTCTTTTTTTAAAGTCAGGGGCTATTTTGACAATTACAAATGCTGCAAATTACGTGTGTTCTGAGATTCACCGGTCCCATGAGGAGCTCTGGAGGAAGGGGTTCCTCTGTGAAAGAGTTTGGGAAATGCTGTATAGCCTTTCAGCCCCCTAGCAAGCCCCAGCGCATGTCAGCATATTCGAGGATGAGAGGTCCTTCTTGGACAGACTTGTTATGCTCTGGTTAGCCTTGGATTTACCTTATTTCTTTGGAGAAAGATCCCTTCAAATGTACATGTTGAAGAGTAAAAATCTTAGCTGAGGGGAAGTGGAGTGTTATGGAGATTGAGGTACAGGCTGTGTAGTTGTGGGGGGAGAATGTGGGGGTCCCCAGGTCATGTAAGTAAGGAGAGGGGGGAGATTCCCTACCAATATCTTTTCCTGGTGTCTTATCTGTAAGGTTGTGGGATATTATGGATGTCAGTTTTTCTAGGATTTGGAGAATACCAAAGAGGCCCTTCAGAGTTAAAATATTAACTCCGATTGAGGTTATCTGTTCTCTTCATAGGGTCTAAAAGGTTTTACAGAGAAAGGAAGGGAGTTCCCACAGACTGTGGTGGGAAAGCCCATACGGAGGGTAAAACCAGGTGGCTTTGTGAAGCCGTCCATGAAGACCAGTCTGACTCTACGGCAGATAAACTCTAGGCTTTAGAGATAAGCCTATTGCCAGACACATTGACAGAGTCGCTGACTGCTGTCTGGGGAGATTGACGAGGGAAACCTGTCCCCAAAAGACTTTTATCTTAGCACAAGTACCCCGGGTGGTGACATTATTACTTCATAGGGTCCTGTGGGACCATCCGACATCTTGACTGACCTGGAGGTCAAGCTCATAAGGTGCCTGGTTCCTTCTCAGGGCAACATGGTGGCCTCTACTTAGGCCTCTCTGGTGGTGCCAGTGTGTCCAAAGAACATGGATCGGGAAGACCAGTATATGTACCTAACGGGATGGGTCCCAGTGAGCAAGGAGCCCAGAGTCAGTAGAGGGAAAAGAATACAGTAGAAAACCTTTGGTGTTATACAAATATAGGTTTAAATCCCAACTCTACTGTCATATCCTTACATGTATTACTTAACCTCACTGGGCTTCATTTCTCTCATCTGTAACATGGGAATAATAAATGACATTTTGCCAGGCTCGGGAAGATTAAATGGCATGCCATTTCCCATATGGACTACTCCAGTGCTGTGATAATTTCTATCTACTCCTTCCGCGGGCACTGATCAAGGGAAGTTGAATGCTGGTGAGACCATCATTTACTGGAGTCAGTCTTTCCCCCCTACTTCTACAACTTTGATAATGTTCACTTTCTTTCCAGCATTTCAAGGCTGAGTTGCATAGAACCTTGAGGTTTGACATCTCACACTCAACACACCTGCTCAGTTTGAGATGTTTTCTCTCTCTTCAGCCTTCCCTGGTGTTTTCATATCTTTCTTGCTCTGTGGAAGGCAGTGGCGTACACACTCTTTTTGATGGAAATGTGCCCTGAATTGGCACAAGGGTAGGACAATGTGTTCTTTTTCCAATAGCTGTTTTGATAATGCTTGGCAGTGTATTGGTATTTTTGGCCAGAGTAGCGCATATTGAGACCATATCCTCAAGGAATGCTTTTCAATCTGTCCTAAGTCTCTTTTCTAGGCTGCATAGTTTGGATTTTCCATTGATTGAAAGCACTTCCCTTTCCTTGCTCACATGAAAGTTTATCTGTCCATTTTTTGGGTCACTCCTATCCCTTCATGTTGCCCAAGGCACATGCAAAAAGTCCGTTGGGATCTTCCTGTATTTGATGCCTTTTTTTTAAAAGCATTATATTGCCTGAGAGAACTTAGGATCATCTAAAAATCATAGGTACTCTGGTGTCATCCTCTTGGAGATCAAGGATGCCAGGAGATCCATCGAGGGTGGGGAGAGCAGGTGAAGAGTGAAGGAGCTCATGATGGGTGAAGTGTAGGGCATTGCCAGGTGGAGGATGGCACAAATCCTGAGAGACAAGACAGATAAAGTAGAGCCCATAGTCCAGTCAGGGGCACAGCGAACAAAAGCACTCCCAAGAAAGCCAGATCAGCTAAGAAGGATACTTGTCCTGTCTCTCTTTTGTTGTGAGTGTGTGGCCCTGAAGCAGGTGATTCTGCTCTCAATTCGGGAAGGATTTCCAAGAGATTCTGACCAGTCTCCCCTCCGCGATAATATAGCTCCTCAATTACCATGGAGACTTCCATTTTAAAAATAGCCATTGGGTGGAATCTTAGTGCAAAAAAAAAAAAAAAAGTATATCCAAATATATCATAGCAGTTGGTTCCCCACACCCTTGTGCCTATTTACTCCCTTGAGGATTTTCATCAGGTTTGACTTTTCCTTATGAAGAACGTGTTTATTCCTCCATATGTTCTATTGGCTTTAGCAATGAGTGATTCCCTGGTTGAATATGTGTTACATGGTCCTCTTGCTTCTTGGAGGAACAGAGTGTTGTAGTAGTTAGGTGTGTGGCTGCTGGAGGCATGTTGCCTGGTTCAAATCTCAGCTGTGTCTCCTAGTAACTGTGTAACATTGAGGAAGTTACTTCCCCTCTCTCTGTGCCTTTCTCTCATCAACAAAATCAGGCCAGTATGGTACCTGCATCTTGAAGTTTATGTGGTCTAAAGGAGGTAAAACTTGACAGGTGCTCAGAACAATTCCTGGCACCCAGTGGGCCCTCAGAATGTGCTAGCTAAGATTTTTCTTTAGGGAGCTCTGAATCACACTGGCCTACAGTTTACCTTTGTGGCCTTGGCTCTCCACAAAGGCATGTGAACAGTTTAGTCCACCTGTCTCTAAGTTCATAGTGTTGCCTCAAGGCTCAGAGATGCTTCTTCCAGGCTTCCCAGTTTATCTCCACATAGTTGTCAACTAGACCCAGGACATTCTGTGTGTGTTCCACATCTGTAAGCTTCAAAAGACAAGGGAGTATCTAGCATCTGATGGCCTCAGTAAAGAATTTGTCAAAGAATGCAACAGTTTTAGCATGTTGCCCTTGATAGATTGAAAGTATTCTCTCTGGCCTTGGAGGGTTTTGCAAAATGGCACTTTAGTGTTTGGGACTCACTCAATAGACCTTCATTTTGGACTTGCTTGCTAATCTCCCCAGGAGTCCTTTCTCTTCTCTTAGCTTGGGGAGTTTGCTTTTTGTTTTTGTTTTTTAATATATCCATATATTAGTCATCAAAGGCTGAGATTTACCTGATTAGCCATGCTTGTTTTCATTTTTTTGTTGGGTTTTAAGGACCTGGGTGTTTGGATTCAAAGAGTCTTTATTTTCCCCGGGGTTCCAGTAAAAAAAAATTTTTTTTTTTACATAGTATCTCAGGTTTTCTGTTGAGTCTTAGTTTTTAAATACTGTTTCTCTCCATTTCAACAGAAATGGAGAATGTTAACAGTGCAATTGTATACCTATTTGTCTCTTGCTTTGTTACTCCAGGATCAAATATAGAAGGATTAAAGCAGGGATCCCAAAGATTCTCCAACTGGCAGTTCCTAGTTTTGTAGTGTAATGGCATGTTGATTGGGATAGGAGTCCTCTGTCCTTCTTGTAATTCCTAGAAACCTCAATCAGCAGGGATGAAGGTTGGGGCACATAAACACTATTAACAGCTTCACCACTTCCTTGAAGGAAGAATCAGGTTGCTGGTGGAAATGTCTTGAACAAGGTCTTCCATTATCCATCCTTGACTGAACTTATGTCTGTCCTTTGAGATGTTATGGTGGTACAGTTCTCCTGTATGATCCTGAGTGCTTTGTAGCTTGAGGAGTGGAGAAGACTCAACACAGCTCATCAGTTCTTAGATTTTCACTTTGAAAGAAACAGTATCCTTCATAGAGAGGATGTCCTTTTCACACTACCAATGGCCTTCTCTATGAATACCTTCCATGAAGATTTCTCATGAATACTCCATGATACGTCCAATGATGGGGAGTTCAGAACCTCCAGTGGGCGGTTATTGTATCAGTGTGTAAATATTTATACTTTTTACAGTTATTTTTATCAAATATTATTTTTATTGAACAGCTGGTACACATTTATGGTTTGAAAGACTTGATTTATTGTTAAGATGGCAATACTTGCCAAGTCAACTTATAGATTCAACATGATCTCTGTCAAAAATCCAAACTGCCTTTTGTAGAAATTGACATGCTGATCTTAAAAATCCCTTAAAATGCAAGGGACCCAGAATAGCTGAACAATCTTAAAAGAGAATAAAGTTGGAGGACCTAAACTTTTCAGTTTTAAAACTTAATACAAAGCTACAGTAATTGAGATAGTGTGGTACTCGGCCTAAGCATAGACATATATACATCAGAGGAATAGAGAGTCCCCAAAATAGACCCTTATGTATATGTTCAATTGATTTTCAACAAGGTTGCCAAGACAATTCAATAGGATAGATAGTCTTTTCAACAAGTGGTGCTGGGACAATGAGATATTCACCTGGGAAAGAATGAAGTTGGACCCCCTACCACACAACGTACACAAAGATTAACTTAAAATTATGAATATGTGTTACATGGTCCTCTTGCTTCTTAAAATGGAACCAAGACCTAAATGAAAGATTGAAACTACTAAACTCTTAGAAGAAAATATAGGTAAAAATCTCTGCAGCCTTCGATTAGGTAATGGCTTTTTAGATATGACCCCAAAAGCATGAGAAACAAAAGAAAAATATATATACCCATTGAACTTAATCAAAATAAAAAACTTTTGTGCTTCAAAGGACACCACCAAGAAAATGAAAAGACAGTGTACAGAATGGGAGAAAATATTTGCAAATCATGTATCTAATGAGGAAATTGTATCCCGATATATAAAGAACATTTATAACAACAAAAAAACACATAATCCAATTGAAAAATAGGCAAATGATTGAAATAGATATTTTGCTAAAGATATACAAATGACTAATAAGAACATGAAAAGAGGCTCAGAATCATTAGCCGTTAGGGAAATGCAAAACCATAGTTAGGTATCACTTCATACCCATTAAGATGGCTATAATCAAAAAGTTGGACAGGGATAAGTGTTGGTGAGGATGGGGAGACATTGGAACCTTCATACATTGCTGGTGGAAAGAAACACAGTGCAGTCACCTTGGGAAACACTTTGTCATTTCCTCACAGCGTTAAACACAGAGTTACCATATGACCCACCGATTCCACTTCTAGGCATATACTAAGAGAATTAAGAATAAATGTCATACCAAACCACAGTCCTGAGACATGGATGAGCCTTGAAAACATAGGCCAAGTCTAAGAGTCCAGACACAAAAAGCCATACATCTTATGAGTCTATTGATATGATTTGTCCAGAATGGGCAAATGCATGTGACAGTAGGTTAGTGGTGGCCAGGGGCGGGAAGGCGAGAGGGATGGGGAGTGACTGCTGATGGGTCTGCATGGTTTTGTTTGTTAGTCTGTGGGAGGATGATGAAAATGTTCAGGAATTACATAAGGTAATAGTTGTACCGTTTTTGAATGTACTAAAAATTACTGAATTCTGAACTTGAAAAGGGTACAGTTTATGGTTTGTGAATTACTTATCAATTTTTTAAAATTAAAAAAAAATAGCAAACCTACGTGGACACTGCCCAACACAAACAGATGCCTGCACCTTGCGTGGGGCCCTTGTTGCTAGATTATGGAGATTCTTAGAAGAGGGCCGAGGGGCTGGCTTGTTATAACAGTGTTGACAAGGACATGGCTAGTTGCCAATGGGTGTGGACCTACTTCAGCATTTTAACGATGGTATGAACATACCGGTACATATCCACTGACTGTTAGCTCTTACCTGTGCCCGAATCCTATGACTTCCATACCCAACCGGGAGCAAGAGAGAGCATATATGCCTCACACGTGACTTGAATGTGACCATCATAACACCAAGAAGTTTGAGCTCTGGAGACTCAAAATCCCTAAGTCTGTGCATCAGAAGTTGATAAAATAGCACTCCAATCAATATTTTTGAGTAGGGTCTCACAGAAAATGGTGGGGAAGTGCCTAGTTCTATTGAATTATAATGCAATATGGAAGCTCCTCTCTCCGTCTCATTCCTGCCCCCAATCCATCACGGAGAAGGGTCATTGTATTTCACAGGAAAGCCTCTGTTGTCTGTCCCAATGCCATTTTCCTCATCTGAGTTCAGAATTACATGAGCTTATCCCAGGTCTCGGAGATATGTCATCTTGGAGGTAAACTGTCTCAATTTAGTAATGTCCTCAGCCATTCATCACACCCATACCCACAGCAGCTTTGTGTGATGGAGTCCACTCTGTCCTTCCCAGGGAAATAAATACATGGCTCAATGCATAGGAAATGAAATTCACATGGAAGAAGAGAAGACGTCTACATGCTATTTATTCAGCGATATCCTGTCCCATTGCAAAAAGTGTTTGAGGCGGTTTTCACAAATGTAGACAAGCAGTGAAACAAGATGAATGAAGGGGGATGACAATATCTGGAAATAGGGGAAATAAGTGTAAGGACATAAAATAAAACTAGTGGCAAGAGTAGATTTTAAGTGTGTGCTGCTAGAGGGAGCTTGCATATTTGGCTCCGGGCATCCTAGTGGCCAAAGCACAGAGGTAAACATCACGGGCTCTAGGCAGCTGTTCAGAGGAAGAATAACTTTTCCAAATGTTGTGGCCTAACAGAAGCTTCTCCCACAGCACCTCACAAAGAACAGAGTGTGGGCTGCAAAATTATACTCACCATCATCCTGAAAATAGATCCAATGGTGCACCTCTTAGGAATGTTGGTTAAAATATCCTTTGATGCAAGTCAGTGGCTTCAACGCCTAAACCCACTTCACAAAGTGGGTGGTTGTGTAGGTGGAGGAGAGAAATCTTTCAGAAGCTCCCACAGGAACATTGTCTTACTCTGGCAAGACCCAGGCAATCCCTGCAAATGGGAGGCCTTTGGGGAAATCCATTGTTGAGGCCTGATGGGATTGCCACCCCCCATCCCAGTACAGCAATCTGGGGCCTCACTGGTCTGCTGTTGCAGCCAGCAGTGCCCTTCCCATCCCACCACCACCCTGCCCAAGCTTTTCTTCCCAGGCTTCTTGGAACTTGATCATGTGAGGCAGTAAATCATTGAAGTCCAGAACAAATCTCATTTGACATTTTTATCTTGACTCTTCTGGGGGCCTTTAATTAGCATGATTGCTGTGTGGGAGATTGCTCAGATGGAATCTGCACTGCTCTTGGTTGGCATAATGGTTATTGAAGTTTCTCGAGTTTCTGTTCCTGGTCATCTAGGAAAGACTCTGATTAAAAGTGATTAAAACCCCTTAATATGGTCTAATAAGGGGTGGTTGGCAGCGCATTGACATAGATTTAAAAAATGCATCAGAACATGGACTCATAATTATCAAAAACTTACTCCTAAGAGTTCATGATGCCTTGTCTGCCACCCTGGATCCCCCAGCATCATGGAACCCATGGCCACTGCATAGTAATGCTCCACTGGCGTGGCCACTGCCCCACAGGTAGGATGTTTTCGGCCACATTGCCCACAGCTAGGACGTTCTCAGCCCTTGTTAATAGTCCATGGGCTTTGAGGAGCATCAGAATATATTATGATTGAAGATAGAACTCTGGTTAGCATTAAGAGTCCCGATTCCCCTCGTTTCTGAATCCCCTGGTTGTGTTGCAATTTCCTGCTCCTGTAGAACACACCATGGCAGCGGTTCTCAACCAGGGTGACTCAGCCCCCCAGCAGACATGTGAGAATGTTTGGAGACAGAATTGGTTGTCCTGATGGGGTGGGGGATGCTACTAGTGTCTAGTGGGTAAGGGATGCCGCTAAACATTCTACAGTGCACAGGACAGCCCCCACGATCAAGAACCCCCCAACTTAATAGCATGGAGGCTATGAAATCCTGCACTATAACTTTCAAAGCAGATTTCCACAATTACCTTGCCTAAAGCTCAGAATGGCTTGGTGAGGGAGAAGGTGTAAAAGTTTTATCTCCATTTCACAGATTGAAAAATCAAAGCTTGGAGAGAATAATCCTCCTTTCCCTCAGGGCTGGGCCATCTAGCTCTCATTGTATTGCCACTCACACAGATTGCGTGGGATGACGTGAGCTTTGGGGTCTCTACAAGTGTCCAGCAGGGGTATAGGTTTTACCTAAAGGCTTATGGCACATCTCTGGAGAAATTGTGACCCCAGGTGTCTTATGGAGGAAATGTACCCCAATTTCTTATCTTTCCCCTGGATAGCAAAGAACACATAGCCACAAAACGTACTATAAAAACGTAAGACTTGGTCACACTGGATACTTGGGGAGGAGTAAGGTTGTTACAGTGGGTAAAGACATGATTATTTGCACAGTCGGATACCAATTGACACATTCACGTGCTTTGGGGGCCCTGGTGGTTACATAATGTGTGAGAATTTGCTGTGACAATAGGGAGGTTGTGTTTTTGGAATTAAGAGCACATGATCTGCCAAAAAGCATCCATATAAAAATGCACCCCTTACCTGTCTGTGTGTCCGTCTGCGTATATATTTGCATGTGGAATACCTTCCAGAGCTTATCAATTTAGTGGGATGATAAACCTGAGAAGGGTCACACGGGATGATAAGAATGGATTTGTAGCATTAAGAGACTGTGAGAGAGGGTTCAAAGCAAATGTCTCCCTTCTTAGGGCACACATGACTATCATTGCACATTGCCTATGGGTCACATTTGTGGTGAGCATCTAATCTGTGCTGGTTGTGGCCAGGCACTTCCCATACATATCTGTAACCCCGTGGGTATCACCATTATAATGATCCCCACTCTACAGTGGAAAGACCGAGCTCAGAAGGGGTATGGCGTCACTTGTGCATGATCCATACCTTGTTGACCACAGAAGTAGAAGTGAAACTTGGGATGGGCTCATTCTCCTTTACCGTGTTAACCATTCATGTCAGTTGTATTTTACTCTTTGCTCCTCAATCAAGAAAAATATTCTCATCCTCGTTTGAAGAAGAGGAAACAGGGCCACTAAGGCATTGAGTGAGTTGACTATGATAACAGTTTAGAGCACAGAAATCACATCTCCTGCCTCCCAAGGCAGCCAGTGTGCTTGGAGGGATTATAGACACAGGGAAATCCCCAGAGAATTCATCCACACATACAAAAGTTTCTGAGATAAATTGACCCGACATTAGTCTCTGTTCTTTCACTGATCTTATCAAGGCTAAAGCAGCTCTGCTCTGAATGGAGTGCGCTACAGTGCTCAGAGCTGAGAATTACTCTGTGTGCTACAATGCATATCTTGAAGAGCATCATTTAACGGCGGGTGTCTTGCCTCGGGTCTGGTGAAGTAAAGTCAAGGGCGCATAAGGCTCTTAATTCCTATTCTAAGTGTTGCCACACTTCCTTTAAAGGTTGCAGGCAAGCTCTCCTGGGTGTGTGCTGGAAGATCACCTTGCCCTCCCATACCTGCTCCTTTCTAGGTGGCCCCAGTGTTGCTACTATTCCTCTCATCAGTCACACTGGAGAGAGACTGGGCACTGCCCAGACCCCACCTCCTCTCCCACATTTAATCAGATGCTAAATTTCTGATTTGCCTAAGTTAGCTTTGTATCTCTCTGGCACCCATCCCCCCTGGGCTCTCCTACCATGATCCGGGCCCTAATTTACCACTGTCCAGCCTGTCACGGGTCACCCTTTAACCCAGGGGGCCCCACACTCTACAGCCCGCAACCCTAATCTAGGCCACCACCTGTTTTTGCACAGTGCGAGAGCTAAGAAAGTTTTTTATATTTTTAAATGGTTGGAAAAATATCAAAAGAAGAATCATCTTTCGTAACACATGAACATGATATGAAATTCAAATTTCGGTGTCCATAAATAAAGTTTATGGGAACACAGCCACACTCATTCATTACCAATCATCTGTGGCTGCTTTCACTTGACGGCAGAGTTGAGTAGTTACAACAGAGATCGGGTGGCCCGTAAAGCTGGGAATATTTACTATCTGGCCCTTGACAGAGAAGGCTTGCTGGTCTCTGCCCTATCCTGCTTACCGCCACCCCTCTCTCTCTTCCGTTCACCTTCATCTGCTCTCAGGCCATCCCCTCTTTCAGATCCTTCAGGACTCACCCATCACCCAAGCTTTTGAAGTTCCTTCAAGATCTGCCCCAAGCTAATTGTCTCCATTTATTTTCCAGTGAGAACCCCTGGCACTTCCTCAGGTGTGTCTTGTCCCTCCCCACTAAGATCATCACTCCCATGGTTCTTTCTGCTGGGAATAACTTTCCTTTCCATCTCCTTACATGGAAATCTTCTTTCCCTTCAAGCCTCACGGAAAAAGCCACCTGCCCCAAGGAGGTTGAGTCTCCCACTGTAGTTAACCTCTAGCAATGCCCTAATGCTCCCCTGGCACTGCTTTCCTGGTGGGAGGTCTTTTCTGTTTCAGCCAAGGCCAAAGGGCCCTAACCAGGGTTGAGGTCCCAAGGGTATGGGCGCCCTGTGTCCCCATCACATAGAGTTGGCGAGTGCAGGCCAAGTGTGTCTGCCTGATCAGGGGCTCCCTGCTCCCGAGGATCCTGTCTTCCCCAGGGGTGTCATTCCTGTGAATTTACAGGAGGTTTGTTCTCCCCAAGCTATGTGACATTGTTTTGAAAGCAAGAAACAGAATTTTACATTTGGAAATTGATTTTTAGCATTAAGTGGTGGGGCCATTGTCATTAGCAGATACATCATATAAGCTAAATCTCTTATCCATGAATCCACCCATGCCATATCTATTGATCCCTCATCTATCTCTCTTCACTTATCCACCCATCAGTCTTCAGCTATCTGTCATCAGTTCATAGCAGTCTTGTCTTCTGTGTTCTCTCCACTACTGTCACTAAATGGGTGAAGTCCCATTTTTGTGAGGTTACTCACAGGTTGTCGCCAATACTGTTTTCCCACTGCCCCTGCTGAGCTTATTCCCATTTCTCCCTTCCTCCTGCCTTAGGTTCCAGCTGAATCATACTCTTTGCTTTTCTGGAAGGACATCCCTGTCTTAGTTTGCTAGGTCTTATATAACACTGTTCCACTAACTGGATAGCTTAGAACAACTTTTACTGTCTCACAGGCCAGAAATCCAAGGCCAAGGTGGTGGCAGGGCCACACTCCCTCTGAAGACACCAGGGAAGGATCTGTTCCATGCCTCTTTCCTGGCTGCAAGTACTTTGCTGACACTCTTGGGCATTCCTCATAGACACATCACCCCAATCTCTGCCTTCATGTTTACATGGTATTGTGTGTGTGTATGTGTATGTATGTGTGTCTCTACCTAAATTTTCCATTTTTATAAGGTCACAGTCATAATGGATGAAGGCCTGCCCTCATGGCCTCACCTTAACTTGATCATCTGCAAAGACCTTGTTTCCAAATAAAGTCATATGCTGAAGTGCTAGGGTTATTTTTGGGAGGGGGGCACAAAGAAACACATAATATTCCCCCCCCCAAGCTGCTCCCACCATTTGGAATGCCCCCCTCCCCCTGCCAGGTTTTCTGCCTAGAGACCATGTGTACCACCTCCTCTTTCCCCTCGCATGTGATCGCTCCTCCACTGAACCGCTCCCCCCAGCTCTGGGTGGGTACCTCTCTCTTGACACTCACTAGGGTATATCCTATATCGAAGCATTTGTTTTAAGAGTCTAGTTGACTAAACTACTCCCGTCCTTTTTTTTTTTTGGCTCCTGGAAGATAGATACTCAGGTATTTGGGAAGAATATTGCTAGGTAAGCTTAGGCAGGTTTATCCCTCACATTCTTGGCACTGGGTTTTAAGCTTCTCGTCTAGGGCAGTAATTATGTCTTATTCATCCTGGTATTCCCTTTTACTTTTTCCAGTTCTGAACACAGATGCCCATGAGCAGAGGCAACCTCTAGCATGGGTCAGCCATTTGGAGATTTGGAACACAATGGGAGCAGGGATTTGAGTGTGTATTTGCTGGTATCTGTCACAGTGCCTGTCATTGCAAAATGCCGATGCTTTGTGACCTGTACAACATATATCTGCTACTATTAATTTGGGTCTTTACGGAGATCATGACACCTCCACTGCCCCAAATGAGTCTTTTTTGTATGTGTATATATACATGCTTTGATTAAAGAAGTTAAAGAGGGTCCCGCAAAAGGTTAGGAACTTTTGCTCTATACAGATATATGGTGGGACCCTTTTCCTCTGTCTTCTTTTCATCTTCTCCCATCATCTTCAATATCTTATCATCATCACTAATCATAGGAATTCAGAGCCAGAAAAGCAACTCATAAGTCTATATTATTTAATTGTTAGGGCTATAAATTTAGAATGCACCAGCTCTCTGATCCTATTAGCCAAACCCTGCTCCAAGATAATCTTCTTAAAATTGATACCACCCAGGGATTTGGACTTTGTTGATTACATTTCCTGCTAGACTCTGGCACTTGCCTTTTGTTCCTTGAATCCTAAACAATATGGTCATGACCCTGAGGAGTGTAGTCCCCTTGGGGTACCAGACAGACTTGAGGACTTTGGTTCTGGGAGGGCCACACAGTCAGGTCAGGGGTAGGAGGCATTGATGCTAAGATAACAATTTTGGTTTCTTCCCTTACCTCACAGAGATATTTTGAGGCTAACATAATCATTATTTAAAGTTTTTTGGAAGAAGTAATGCCTTGCAAATGCCAAGATACTATTGTGGAACCTCAGAATAATGTGGCATATTGTTATACAGATTCACGCACATACACGAGTCATGTCACATGCTCCTAAAAAACAAGTTTTCTATTCTCTAAAATCCTGGGCTGTCAGGTGGGAAAATAGGGAGAGCTGTTGCATATGCATCCTGCTTGGGTTTCAACATAGCAGAGGGGTTAAGTGCAGATTCTGACTCAGTAGGTTTGGAATAGAGCCTGAGATGCTTCATTTCTAGCAAGCTCTCAGGTGATGCTGCTATTGCTGGTCTAAGAACCACACTTTGAGGAGTCAGGGATTAGAGGATAGAGAAACCACCCTAGCTACAGGTGGGGGAAGAGAAGCCAACAGAAAGAAGGGTAGTAGAAAAGTAGGAAGATGAACAGAGTGGCACAGTATTATCAATGTCATAGGGGATACGAGCGGGTGAAGGTGCCACATGTGTGGAATGATCAAGGTAAAGAGGAATGGAGAAAATCTGGTTGTGGAGCAATCTTTGGTGATGTTCAAGAGAGTAGTTTCTCTGGAGGGAATAGAACTTAGATTATGGAAAGTTAAGCATGAATGATCTGTGAGGCAGTGGGGTTTATAGTTGGAATCAAATTATGCAAAATGTTGGTGCCCAAAGGAACTAAGGATATGGAATGATAGCAAATGGTATGGTAGAGTGGAGAACATTGCTCCACCATTTAGATTGTAAGTCTGACAGTCTGTGTCTGGGTTTGATACATATGCACCTACCAAATGATAGAGGTGTGACCATATATAGATTTCTGCAGAAAGAGGAATAGAACAGGAGAGAGGAAAGATGCTAGAGATAGGAAATAATTGAAGAAGGAAGTTGGAGATAGGATTGAGAGCATCACTTAAATGATTAGCTTTGGAAACAAGGAAATATATGTTTTCTCTTATGTAGAAAGAAAGAAAAATAATCGGGCTCTGGTCAAGATGGTTGCTTTCATAACGAGTTCATGCTTTAGTGCATGTCCGTTGCTCCAAACATAAAATAACGACAGGAAAAAATAAAAAGGCATAGCTAGCCTCTCCCCCAGTTCCACCTGCCAACAAGATACATAACCTGGTGGACCAGAAATAGTACAGAAATAAAAGATGATGGGCAGAGCTACAGCCAATTCCATGCTAGGCTTCAAGTCTGTAGGCAAAAAGTAAGGATGGAAATTTAGCTCTGGAGGGATCTGCAGAACTACATGTGCTCCCAGTTGTTAGGGGATTCACTTCACTGCTTCAAGTCATGGGCTGGGGACAAATTTCCACACTGATGAAAAGAGTCTGAAAAAATTAATGTTGTCATTCCCTGTCTGGGAGTACAGGAAATAGGAATCTCTGAGCCTAAGGAAATCGGGGAGAGAGGATAAAGATACAGCCTTTTAGATGATGAACTAAATTAGGTCACCCAACTAGCTGAAGACATTCTGCTATATCCTTAATACTACCGTGTTGGAGCCTCAAGCCATAATGATAGGATTAGTTCAAAATTGATGTTGTAAGCACCCAGGTGGAGGCAACAGTAATAACAACAACAACATTAGACAATGATGAGTGGAAGAGGAAAATAAAAAAAATAGAGAGAAGGAAAAACATTTTCCTACTCTAAATGAATTACAATGGAAAAGCATTAGACACATGGGGGAAAAAATCTAATGATAAGGATGCTTGTTATTGTGACTTATTCAACACTATTCTGGTGACCTTAGCCAATGCAATAAGACAAGAAAAGAAATATAAGAATTGGAAAGACAGATAGATGACTGCCCTAACCATGAATGATGTGATCACCCTACAGAGAACCTCAAAGAACTATAGAACTAACTAGAGAGTTCAGCAAAATTCTGAATACAAGATCAATAAACAAAAATCAATATATTCCCTAAACACCATTAGATAATTTAACTGAAAACAAATCACATTTACAATACCGAAAATGGAATAGAACTAAAAAAAAAAAAAATGAGGCTTTTAAAAAAGTATATATCTCACAAAGATATGCAAGATTTTATGTAAAAATACAAAACATTATTAATCATATAAAAGAAAAATAGTAAGTGGAGCATATATCTTCTTCATGAGTAGGAAGAACCAGTAGAATAAAGTTGTTGATTATCCCCCAACTCTATAAATTAAATACAATCTTAATAAAAATCCCAGCAGGGGTTTTGAAGGCACTTACTTGATAAGCTTATTCTATAATTTATGTGGAAGAATGAGAGACAAAGAGTAGCTAAGGTAGTTTTTTTTAAAAGAAGATCAAGATTGAGATTTGTTTTAGTAGACAAAAGGACATTATAAAGTTGTAGTAATTAAGAGGGAAGACAAAGAGGCTGAAGTATAATAGTATTTTTTAAGCACTCAGAAAACATACATGTGTGTGTATGTGGGTATATAAATCTAGACAGATGTATGGGTATGCGTGTATACCCACAGAGGCGAGTGCCATTCTCATCATATCCCATCCAAAGTATGTGCTTATCACATGGCATTGCTGATGATGTTCACCTTGACCACCTGGCTGAGGCAGGGTTTGCCAGGATTCTCCACTGTAAAGTTACATTTCTCCTCTGCCATTCTCTTTGAAAGTAACCTAATAAGCGAAGCACATACTCACAGTGGGGAGTTAAGCTCCACCTCCTTCACTGAGGAGTCTCTACATCAATTATTTGCAATTCTTCTGTAGGGTAGATTGTTAAATGTAGTACTTTTAAAGGAAAGGAGAACATTATTTGACTTTGAGGAGGGAAAATCTTCTTAAGAAATAGATTATGAATATCATAAATGGAAAGATTAATGCATTTGACTACATTAATTTAAAAACAAATCTATATAAGATGCCATATACTAAGTTAAAAGACAAACTATGGACTACAAGAACATAATTTCAACCCATGTATCCAACAAAGAATTTGCAAACAGAACAAATAAACTCATACAAATCCAAAAGACCAACAACCTATTATATGTAGATATATACATTACATATATTTATATACACATTTATGTGTGTGTGTGTGTGTATACACACACACATACACACACACAGTGAGTAAAGGATATGAATAGATAATTCACAGATCAGGAAGCTCCAACTGAGATGATGCACAACTTCAATAGTGATCAGGGAAGTGCACCTTAAAAGTGCAAGGAGATAACATCTACCACACATTAAATAATATCAGATATGGGGATACAGGGCAAGAAGTTCACCCGTTTAGTGATTATAGAAATATGAGTTAGTACCATCACTTTGGGGAAACATTTAAGAACATGCTGAAGGATTTATATGCACTAAATTATAAGGATATCCTATAAAGCCATTCTTCTCAAACCTTTTTTTGCACACAGATTGCCTGAAGAGCTTGTTAAAATGTAGATGTTGATTCAGTGGGATCTGAGAGTTTCCATTTTTTATCAAACTCCCAGTTCCTGCTGCTGGTCCTCATGCCCACACTTTGAGTAACAAACCTCTAGAGTAGAAGTCAGCAAATGATGGCCCACCCAAATATGGCTCCCATCTGTTTTTGTAAATAAAGTTTTATTGGAACACGGTCATTTGTTTGTGTGTTGTCTATGGCTGCTTTCCGACTACAATGACAGAATTTAGTAGTAGCAACAGAGATTTGGTGATTTGTATAAAGCCTAAAATATTCATTGTCTGTCCCTTCGGAGGAAAAGTTTGCCAACTTCTGCTCTAGAGAAACTCTCCCACATGTACATAAAGAGACTTATGTAATATTTATTGCAACTTTTTTAAATATTGACAAAATGGAAACAAATCTCAGTTGGTTGAACAGATAAATAATTTGCAGTATATTCACATGGTGGATTATATCAGTTAGAATTAATGAATGAGAGCTACATGGGTCAACATGGATAAATCTAGAAAACATTCCTTGTTTAGGCAAAACAATACTATAATTTGCTTACTGATGTAGCAAAATTATTCAAAGATGCTTAGCAATGATAATCCTCTATTTCAGGGAAGTGGTTAACTCTGGTTTGGGATAAAAACAGGAACAGGATCATGGACAGACTCATTTGGGTTCTCAACCATAGCTGTAATGTATTATTTCTCTCAAATTTTGTGAAGAAGATATGAGAATATTATAAGCTGTTAATACTGGGTGGTGGATACATGGTTTTGCTATTCCCTAGACTTTTCAGGTATTTTCAGATATTTCAAACATTTGAAAAGAATAAAAAGAATCAAGAATGGGAAAAATATGCTGAATATAAAGACAGGATTTTGCAGTTCAGGGAGTGGGTGGGGAGATGAAGATTTTTAATACCTGAGGCTTCCTCTCCTCTCAGTTAAACAAGAGGAAGTGTTCCGGCATCATAGATCATCCTTTATGTAGTTAATTTTGAGAATGGTGAACATGCGACTAATTTTACTCTATGCCTTATGGAGTATTTTGATTTTAAGAGGTCACTTCATCCACATCCTAGAGTGGAAGGAATTTCCCTTTCTCTGGGACTAACATTTTACTCCTTTCAGCCAAGATTCACTTATTATTGGGACAATCTTTGTGATGCCAAGGATGGAGCCCCCCGGGCACATCCTCCTACATCTAAATGCAAGCCTTGACTTGTCCATCAGGGAAGAGTCATTAAGAGCCTTCAGGATTCCTTCAGGGACCAGCCTCTGGCTGTTGTCTGAGGATCTCAGTGTTCTGTGCCCTTTTGTGTCACCCGGGTGTGGATGCCCTCCCACTGTGACTTCCTGTGGGCATGACTCCATGAGCCAAATCACATTTGGGGTACATTCAGCCTCAGCCCCCTCCCTCAGCATCTGCACACAGCTGGAACCAGACTTGGCACATGGACCAGGCAGTCCCATCATTTATTTTCCAAGTTGTATTAAGTCAAATTTACAAGAAGAGGTACTGCATTCTGAAGTTGGGGAACCAGTTCCACACTCTTAGCCAGGAAGCATACAGGAGAGACATTTCAGTTCCAAGAACATTTTTGTGTCCTTTGGAACCCTTTGTAGCAGGTTTGTCAATATAAGGAGGTGGGGAGAATTGTGTCAAATCACGTCCCATGGAATATAACGACTGTATGAAGAGACCTGCTAGGTAGTCCTTGACAACCTTTGGTCGGGTGCCTTATACATATAAGCACTGTGGAACACACAGCTGGCTGATGATATAGTGTCACTTTGTCCCCCAACAGCAGCGTTGTAAATGGTCTTCAGCATGTCTTCTCATTGGGACTTTTGTTTTGAAACGCAGTGCCCTCTCACCCATGTGATTCAGTTCCTGAACGAACCCTCCTCTCTGAGATAAGTTTGTCCTTTGGATGGAGGTTTTCAGCCCCTTCTTTATAACTATTAACCATGACCAGAGGGAGCATAAGTTTGCTCATGACAGGGACAGTCAGCAAGGCTTGCTGAAATGGCATTCCCTGGTTTTTTAATGCACAGCCCATAACCTAATGCTGGCTTTATATTTATTGTCAAGTTTTAAGCTCAAATGCTAAGGCAAACCATGCAGGTATTGGAAATAAGTGGAGGGGTCCGATGGAGGCTAATAGGGAGTGGTAGAGTATATGGCAAAGTGGAGAACACATGCCCTGTCTAAACTGAGTGGGCACCGTGTTGCTCTAGCTGATTTGCACTGTGCAGAAATAGCTGGCCCAACATTGCCAGAACTCTTGGATTTTCAAGAGAAGCTACAAATACAGAAATTTTAAATGTGAAATCTCCCAAGTTTTAAATGTTGGCAACTAAGTCAAAAATTTTAAAAAGAAATTGTGCTGAAAAAAGACACATCCTAGAGCCACATATGGCCTATAGGTTAGGTTTGCAACCTCAGAATAAAAGAAGAAGAGCTATGAGAATTTTAAGCAATTTTTAAGAGAATTTTAAGCAAGCTAAGTCGTGGCCAGCAAGGCTAGGCATTTTAATGTCACCCACCCAGGTCATTGCCACCTGTCTTCTACTGAATCTAATGGCAGGAGAGAAGGAACCTAGATAGAAAACAATGCAGTAGCCACATCAGGAGGCAAAGGTACAGAACAAAGTAACCTTAGTCCTATCCCAGGGATGGCTAGAACTCTTTGGTGGCCTTCTTTCCATAACCTTGGGGAGGCCACCACCCAAGCAGGAAATGAAGCAAGAGACACCTGTCGTGAGGGAGCATTTCTTTACCATAATATACTCTTTCCTGACCCTTGTTCACATAGTGGCCACATAGTGGAGGGTGCTGGGGAGAGAGTTCTTCCTGGCGCCATGCTTGGCATCCCAGGGGTATTCTCAGATATTCCACACTCTTGCTACGGGTGTGACTATGTTCTGGGTAAGTGTTCTTCTCTCCAAACTCATTAGCACCTCTTTTTCATTGGGTTTACTTTTCATCCTTCCTAAGGTGAACTCCCAAGAGTTCCATCAAAATGAAGGGGTCAATGGGTAGTTAGAGTTTGGGTTTCCTTACTTGGAAAGTCCCAATGCATGCAATGTGTTACTGTAAGAGTGGTGGGTATGGCAGGGCCGAAAATGAAGCAGGAAAGTTAGACCAGGTGTCTGCTGGCGGCGGGCAGGGACAGACACGGAGATGCTCATCTCCCTGGCTAGGAAAGCTGTTGGTGAGGAAAGAACACTCTAGCCCTCCATCCAGGCCTTGCAGAGGGAGCCATATATAAAGCCCTGTCCCCACCACTGCTGCCTTGACTTCTGTGTCAGCCTCTTTTTCCTGGATATGGATTTTTCAACAAATAGAAGCCATATCGCAAAGTAGTTCATGATAAAGACTTTGGGGTTATGAAGAGCTTGGTTCAATATCAGACTGCCACAAAGTGAACTTGGTTGGTTGGTTTGTTTTTTTAAAATATATTATTGAGCCTTCGTTTTCCCACAGTTAAAATGGAGTTCGTAATAGCAGCCTTTTAAAGATATTGGGGGACACTGGATTAGCTGTCGGCAGTGCCTGGCACTGTCACTATCTTACATAGATCTTCGGGTTCCAGGGGGCTCAGCGATGCATCTGATGGTAGGATTGTTACAGCGGGATGTTGGTTGGGGGCTGCCTTCTTCAGTCCATCTCACCTCTTCTTACTCCTTGGGGAAAGACGGGGAGGCTGTGGATAGAGTGCCCCTTGGCTGGGGTGGGGTGCAGAGTGGACTCTTCACCCTCACGTCTACCCTGTTGCCCCCCCCCCCACTTTCTGGACAAGGATCTAAATTGCCCTTTGTCTCCGGGTCCCTGCAAAGGCACCCCGGACCTCAGCCCCAGGGCTCCTGTGTATTTCAACCCACTCTTGAGTCCAAAGTGCTTTTCTCCCAGCCAACACCATGTAAGTGCTAAGCGCCAGTGTGATGTAGCAACTTGAAGATGACAAACGAATACATTTGAAGAGGAAATGTTGGAAAATAATCCAGTAGAGCTCCATTTGGTATTGGGCCTTTTATCCCGGCCATAACCTAAACCACTTTATGGAGTTAGGTAATGAAATTATCATGTCAGATAATAAAAGGAAGAAGCAGGGACAGAAAGGGAGGCCTTGAGAACCCAAAGCCACCGCATGAGGAATGTGTAGGCAGAAGAGGCAAGGAAGTTCTCACTGGTGGATGCGGGGGTGCTGGGCTCCCAAGGCCAGGGCGTTGGCCGTGGGGCTGAGGTGAGACCCCAGAGACGGGTGGACCTCTCCCTCCCTACGGGTGGACGCTTGGGATCTGCAAGGCTGTCAGAAAAACGGAGAGGTCTGAAGGTCTAGCCCCCTTTGGCGTTGCATGGCCATCAGAGCTGGCCCTTCTCTGCTGCAGTGAATCTTGAAGGCCTTGCTGTTGAAGATTTACCCTGCTTTCGGCCCAGTGGGATTGCTTCCAGTACTTTCATCCAGTACTGTGGGTGCTCTGTGCCCCTTCTCCCCCAGCCTGCCTTCCCTTCCCAAAACGATCTCAGAGGCTCTGGCTCACTGTTCAGGAAACTATACCTAGACAGTCCCCAAAGATCACGCTCATGATCTGAGTCACGGAGGGCCTACAGTGAGCTCTGTGCTGCCTGACTTTGGAGAGAGCTGTCACCAGATGGAAGAAAAGGTTCGACACAGGGGTCCGCAGGGCACGATGGGGTGGGCAAAGGGCTTCTTTGGAGGTGGGTTTGCCCCTCCTCAGCCTTCCCTCCACCCATCTGTGCCTTTCCCAGTCAATGTCCATGGTGGTCCTGGCCTCCTCTGCCTTCCCCCAAGCAGATGCCTTTTCCTTCCTGCGCCAGGGTTGTTCTGAGCACGAGGGGGAGGAATGGAGGATCTTGGAGTGGTGCCTCCTATGCTATCAGGATTCAGCACTTAGAATCTTGGAAGGGCTCCACCTGGGAAAGAGTTCCAGAGAAAACAAACTTCAGATCCTGGCTAATATGGGAAAAGGCTCATGTTCACGGAGGCAGCTTCAGGGACCTTGGCAGAGGCTTAGGCAGGCTTGGCCCCTGCCTTTAATGGATCCGACATGGAGCCTTCCAGGACCCATGATGCTGCAAGGCCTCCAAAGGAGATTTCACTCTCAAGCTATAACGTGATGCCTTTCAGAGGAGTTGTAGTCGCTGGGTCTAGTGAACCAACAGCATTTGTTGTTCCAACTGTTTATGTCCTATTTAAGGCAAGAAAGATTTTAAGGGACCAAACTCACATTCCGCTCCCCGCCCCCCCCGGCCCTGTCTCCTCATTGCCCCTTATCAAGCTGTTTTCCTCTTGGAGATGAGCTGGATTTTTTCTGAGAGAGAGAAGGGGCCAGAAAGAGGGTCTTGGGACCTGCAGGGTCATCACCCCGGTGATAAGAATCATCCTTCTGGCCCTGAGAATGGCATCCAGAATAGCAGTGATGGGCACAAGTTCAGGGTGCTCAGGCCCAAGAAGGGGGATGGGGAGCTAACATGTCAGGGAAAGGGTTGGTGATGGCAGATCTTCCCTGACTCCCTGGTTACAGTTCTTGAAGGCCACTGTGTGATACTCAGAGGACAATGTATCTAGATTTTATGCATAAAATAAAGCAGGTGCCCCTACAGGTAAAGCAGTGTGGACTACAAGAGCAGGGAACACCTGGGCTTCTATTTCTGGCACTGTGCCCATGAAAACTACTTCCCCATGTTTTTGCACTTGGGGCTCAATACTGACCATTAATTCCCCCCATGTCTGCCTCTTCTGCCAGGGGTCTTTTCAAACATAGACAATCATGGGATATTAAACTTGAAGGACAATAGAGATCATCTAGTCTCATCAACTCACTATATATATGAGGAACCTGAGGTCCAGAGTGGGGAAGTGTCTTACCCAAGGTCACATGGTGAGTTACCTCCTTTGACGTCTTTGTATGCAGTACAGACCCCTCCCCCAACCAATTTTGATTCTTAAGATTTTTAAGACCTCATGGAATCTCCCTATGTCCCAGAGGACTAGGGGATGACTAGGTGCCCAGTGTGTGATTGGTACTAGAATCCCTTAGGTCAGAGGAGTCTTCCAGGGAGAATATGTCATAGGGCCAAGGTGAGGGATATGGGAGAAGAGAGGGACCGTGACCTGGATGGGAACAGTGGTGTCACACACCTTCTAGGCAGGCCACCCAGACCAGTGGCCTGCCCTCCCTGCCACCTCAGACCCCAGAGAGCCCTCGTCCCGGGTTAACACCGCTTCTCATCCTGAAGCTGAGCCTCTCTCTAAATGTGATGTCATAGACAAGGAAGTTTCCCTCTCTCCTCACAAACCTGGCCCCGCTCCCTGCAGATGGAGGGCTCCCAGTGCCCACATTACTCAACTGTGTTTTGATCTGGGAAGGAGAAGGGGAGAGTCTCAATGCAACCAACTCGGTCTTTTCCCATTGTATCCCCAACACACAGCTGCCCATTGTGTCCTTCACATGCCTGCACATAGCTTTCATGAAAAGACAAGCTTGTCTGCACGTACACACACGGAAACACACACACTACAGACATTATTTTATTATTAAACTCTGGGGGTGAGAAACCTCCGTCTGGAGAGTTGATCAGGAACACCCACATCTCTGGACACTCTGGACATCCTAATTCAGTCCATGGCAGTGTGGCCAGACTGGAGCTGACTTCTCATGCCCTTGGCTTACCAGGGTCATTGCTCCAGAACATTTCCATCCCCTATAAGACTTGGCATTATGATATGGCCAAAAAAAGCAGCCATTATTTCCTAAACTTTCCACTGAGCTGGTGAAAGGAAACCAAAAGTCAACGAGAAAGAGGGGGCAGGCTTGGAAGAATAGCGCTCCTACCCCCCGGGTGTAGTCAAGGTAGTCTATAGGATTCTGGCTCCTAGGATTAGAAGTAGCCCTCTACTACCCCTTACTATCCCCAGTGCAAGTTCTGAGAATGCATCCCTCCCACCCCGCCAGTGACCCTAGCGGTGATGCTCCCTTCCCACCTACCTGTCGGCTCATCCTCAGGGGCTCCTCCCAACCACATGAGGCCACTTCTGCTCTTCCGTGACAATCCAAGGCCAAGCCCCCAGATAGTTGGCTCACTTCCCTTCCTCGGTTCAGTGGAGGCCGCAGCAAGATGGAGTGTTTCCAGTTTCTCTGACCATGCTGAGTTTTAAGTTAATCCCGTCCTCCCGTCCTTCCCTTTTGCTGACAATTCACTTGGCCGTTTCCAATATATATCTGTGTCCATATCTCCCATTCTTCCCCCTCCCCCGCCCCCTTCAAGCTCCCTCTCTGTTTCCCCTCCTAGTTTCGATCTTCTTTGGGGCGGGGGGGATTTTGGTTTTTACTTTATTTTGCTTTTTTCTGTTTTTCTTTTTTTGTTTTTGTTTTTTTATAGGTTTCAGAGAAATTATGTTGAATCCAATAAGCCTTCCCGGACATTCCAAGCCTCTTAACCATGGCATCTATGTTGAGGATGTCAGTGTTTATTTCAGCAAAGGACGTCATGGCTTTTAAAAACTCCTTTTAAGCCTCCCTGTTTTGATGTCACCTGGGTAGGCTGGGCCCTCTGAGAGGTGGGAAGCTCTAGGCGCTGTTCTCTTTGGATCCGGGGATGCTAAGTAGAAACTGCATGAGCCGCCGGTGCCCCTGCACCCGTTCACGCCACCAAGACGGGTGTCGTCCCTCATCCGCCACTGGCAGGGCTGCCCTTCCCCTCAGTCATCACTGTGCTCCTTCTTCTCCCCCCACCCCACCCCGGCCTCCGAGGCAGCTCCTGCCGCCATCTTTAGAGCCAATAAAGAGAATTGAAAACCTGTGCACCAAGAACCATCTTTAAAAAAAAAAAAAACAACAACACACACTAGCCATTCTCTTGCTTTCCAAAAAACCACCCAACCACCACGAGAAAGCCTGATGAAGTCCAGCCGTGCTCCAGCCTCACTTACCCTGCTTGGAAGCGTGGGGTCTCTCCCTGGCTCTCCCTAGGATACCAGGTTGTCCTCTTAGCAACCTCAGCGCCCTGCAACCTCCAATGGGGAAAAGCGTCTAAGCAGAGGTGGAGACCACGTGGTGAGAGAGGGGGAGCCGGGCCCGAGTGTTGGCACCAGATTAGGTCTCAGAGGAAAGAATGGAAACCAATCATTTTCTATATATATATACATATATACATATATATGTGTATATATATATATATAATTTTTTTTTTGGTGGAGAAAACCATACTTTTTTTGGACACATTTTTCCCCCCTCCCTTCCTCTTCGCTCTGGAATGGCTCACAGTGAGTGTGATATTAGAAAACTCCTTGGCCCCAAGATGTGCAGTGCTGACAAGCTTTTGCTACAGGAGGTCTTGCCCGTGAATGGGCCATCCTCCTAGGACCACAAGGGACCGAGCGAGTCAGGGCCCAAGGCCCTTCCTGCTAGTCCCTGATCCCAGGATTGGCTCTCTACCCCCAATTTCACTTACTCTTGACTCTGAGAACTTTCGGAACCCAATGGAATCACCCATTTCAAGGCCAAGATGAACTGCAGGGAAGAGAAGGAAAAATTGGCCTCCTCCAGCCCCTCTCATGAAACCAGTGGAAGGGCCATCCTGTTCTCTGGTCAATATATGTGTTTACTTTGCTTGCTTTGACTCATGCCTTACTCCACGGCCACCCTCTCCCAAAGAGGGGGTTTGTTCCTTCCATTTCCAACTCGATCCGCTGGGGAGAGGGAAGGCACAGCTGTAGGGCCTGAACCTCTCCCAGATTTGCTGCCGTGCTGGCTGAGTGGACTCCGGGCTTGACCCAGCCGCTCCCACCTGGGGTACCTCCATGGTGAGAAGTCAGCACAGGCTGTCCCTTGATGGTGGAGAGCATGAAGCAGGGGGGTCTCCCATGGGGAGCTCTTAGGACACGATGGTGGTGGTTTTTAACCCACTTAAGTTTTGGGGTGGTGACTCACAGCAAGAGATAGTACATTTCTCTCTGGCTTCAGCAAATTTACATGGGAATCAAGCTTCCCACTGAAGGTCCTCCTTCCTGGGTCCTGTGGTTGGTGGTTCTTTGTGCCAGGTTCCCGCTGATTCTGTAGATGCCTCCATGGGGTTTAAAATCACGAAGCTTTCCAAGTTCTTGGCCCATTTTGGGGGTGGCCTCCCAGACACCGTAGTGTCCAGAGTATTGTGTGGGGGTTCAGGTTTTCTCCAGGGCCTCAAGATGTGTGTGTATCTAGCCCCTGCCAGCTTCCCACCATCCTGCCCCCCCACCCCCCACTGCTTCATGTCAGGCTGATCCCCACCATGTCCTGCTGACCCTTTGGGCCAGGGCCTCCTCCCGAGTGTGGCTTTAAGGAGTAAGCTTGAGGATGATGTTTTTTTAATTATTGTAAATCATTACCTCATTTCCAGCCTGCCAGGCTCCATCCATCCCAGCATCTTTTATTCTGCCATTTTCTCACCTTGTGCTATGACAATGGGGCGTTGTATTTCCAGAGACTTATAGGAGTGTTCAGTGTATAGTTTCTTAATAAACACTTTATTTTCTAATGAAATGACTGCATCAGACCTCTTATTTGGCAACTTTGCAAAGAATATTAAAGACACAGAAATTCTCACATTTCTCCCCCTACCCTCCCCCCATTTTACTGATACTCTTTTAAAGGAGTTTCTTAGCTCAGTCCTTGTTTGCCAAAGTGTTTACAATCTGTTGCATTGGTTGCTTTCATTGAGACTCCTCCAGATAGGTCAAGTCCATCTAGTGAAGTGTTTCCTCATTCTATCGAGGCAGAATTAGAGGCACAGAGAGGTTGAATGGTTCACCCAGGGTCACACAGCACAAGAGGCGGAAGCGAGATTCAAGCCTGACTCCTCCAGACACTGCTCAGGCCACTGAGACCCTCACCTCCTTGGTGGCTGGAGGACTGACTGTTCTGTTGTCTGAGCGGCTAAGGCTTACCATGATCCTTTCTTCAGAACTGACGTGTAAGAGGTTTGGGAGTAGAACTGAGAGATCCTTGCATCAGTAGGTCACTAGGAGAATCCTAGTAGAGCAGTTTTGTACCTTCCCTGGATCTTGAGGACGTGACCTTGCCCAGAAGAAGATGGGGCTCTAGGCTTGTAGGCCAATCTGCTGATCATTCAGGGATGCCCCATCCATACACCCATGCACACACACACTCAGGTGGGCCAGACTCTCCACCAGGTCTCATGTGGGCGGCCTGAAGCAGGAGGCAGTGGTGGGGTCCTCCTGAGAGTAGCATGTGTAAGTGAGCTGGGCTTGGCTGTCTGCCCTGGGTTCCTGGCCATGCCCGTAACTTACATCTACCTTTGAGGAGGAGGGGCCTCTGCACAGGGTATCCAGAGCGGGAGTGGGGGACAGGGCTGAGGAAGATTTCCTGGGTGGGCTTGGACCTTTTGCTGGGCCTCAGCAGGCTTTGTGGGAGCTTGCTTACTTAGCAGGTAACAGAGAGACAGGTAGAGCAAGGTGGGGGAGCTCAAGGCGGGAGTCCAAGACAGGAGTGGTCAGGCTAGGGTGGTGCTTTTTCTCCTGACCCTCATTGACTTAACCTCCCATTTAAATCGAGTTTGAGCCGCCCCGCCCCCAACCTCACCCCAAACGGAAGTTCCTCTCCTCTGGAATGGCCTGGGTAGCGCCTTGCCCCAGCTCTGCATTCTCTTATTCTCTGTGGTTCCAGGGCTGGAACTGGGATGTCCCAAGGGATGGGAGGATCTTTGGGACCACGGGGAAGCTTTCATTTTTAGTAAGAGAGATTTGAGCGTTGCTTTGCTCAAATGCATGGAGCCTTGGAAGCATGGGAGAGGAGGGGATGAATGGAAATGGCCCCTGAGGAGGGGGGAGGGACAGCACCCAGCTCAGAGGGAGGGGCCCGCACCAGCCCTGTGAACAGAGCGCCATTCCAACGCGGGAGGAGGCAAGAAGAAAGACGGGGGTTTAGAGGTTTGGGGGCAAGGAAGGGCAGGAGGGCTTTCCGGTGCCTTCTGTTTTGCCTGTTAAGTGGCAAGGCCAGGCCTTGTGCCTTGAGTGAGATCTGAGGGGAGCTGAGAAAGTCTGCAGTGCCCAGCGGAGGAAACGGGCAGGTGACAGATGAGCGCAGAGCGTTGTCGGGCTGAACTAGGACCAGCTGAGAAGGGAGAACAGTGTTCAGTGTCCAGGACTCTGTTTTTCAAGCTTTCCTGCTGGGTCCTGAAGTCCCTGGCATTTACCCCAACGTTAGAGCCTCTGGGGCTGTTAGAGTTGGCACGGGGCAGACGCAGAGAGTGGAACTCGGCCCAGAAAGACGCTGGCTTGGCCTGGCTTCATGCGGGGGGGCTCAGGGGACCAGCAAGACCTTCTGGGTTTAGAATCTCACCCACAGGATTTCACAGTGGTTTTCTTGGACTCCAGCTTGCACTGTTGTCCTGCCGTTCAGGTCCACGGCTGACATAGGCCATGAATCCAGGGTGCTTGCCAGGTGCTTCTCTGGGTCTGAATTTTAGAGGGGGTGGCTGAGGAACACTGGTTCTGAACCCTATTCTCAGGAGTCTGGAGAGTGGGAAGCTTGCTCTGTGCTTAAAGACAGCGGTGAAAACAGGAGTGGGGCCTCCCAGGGGCGTGCTCTGGAGAGGACTGGAGTCGGTCACAAGGATTGCATGGCCAGATCCTGGAACTGGTTACCGAGCGCCGAAGAATGGGGCCCACTCGTGAAACATTATCCTTATGTCACTGATGCAGAGCCACTCAGAGCCAGATACATCTTACCCAGGAGGAGGCTGAGACTCTGAATGCTCAGGAATGAGTCCCGGTTGTCACAGTTTGGGACCGGCAGAACCAGGGCCGACGTGAGGTCGCCCTGACTTCCCTGAGGTCTTCTGCTTCTGGAAGGCTGCAGTCCTGGGGGCTTCCCTGACCCCTCCCGAGGTGAACAAGTCTTTCAGGGCTCTTTGAGGCTAGCTGCCATTCTGAACCTCCCTCTGGAACCACCCAAACCGGGTGATTTTTAAAGACTCTCTGGAAAAAAATGTCTGCAGTGCTTTTATTCCTCACCCATGCTAGCATTTCGTGACCCCACACACCTGAAGTGGTGGTTGGTCTTCGGTATAAGATTAATCACCCAGCTTGCAGGCTGAGAGATTGCCAAGCAGACAATGGCGGCGTCTTTAATCTTGGGGACGGCTTGTTGGGTGAGACGCCCGGGTGGGTGAGGCTGCCCGGGTCCGGGCAAGTGGGGTAGCTTCAGACAGGAAGGTGGTGGGAGGAAGGATGCTCCTTGCTTGACTCCCCTGCCCCCATTCGAACTTTCTTGTCCCATTCGAAAGACCTCCCGGGGTGTCGAAGCTCAGCCATGTGCTTCTCACCGAGGAAAAGAGCAGATGCTGAGCATGTTCTGCGTGGAAGCTGGGCCACTCTGGCTCTTCCCTCCTGTGTGGGAATTCTTCTGCAGCCAAACTTCCAGAAGCCATGTCCTCACCTCCACCTCCCAGCTGCAGGTGTGACCTGAGCACAGGTGTGCCGGGCCCAGGACGCCTCCCCTGGCTGGGCCCAGTTCCCGCAGGTCAGGCCCAGGCGTGAGCAGAGAGGCCCGTGCAGCTCAGACACAGCAGTGAAGGGCCGGAGTGGGTTCGAGGCCGCTGAGGCGGGACAAGCGTGAGCGGATCAGAGCAGGAGGCTTTGTTGCTGTGTAGCTTTCTGAGCTATGCTAGACGTGGATTAGGCAGAGGGCCTTTGTTCTTCGGTGTTCAGGGACCCTGAGCTCTGGCTTGACTCATGTGTTGCTGTCAGAGTAGTTCTAGAAGGGAGAGAGAAATGAGGTGAGGAGGAGCAAGGAGGTGGCAGGTGATGCTGGCCGCTCTGGGGCTCCCCTGGGAAAGACAGGAACGAGGGGAACTCTTGAGTGTGACAGTGGAGGAGGTGACAGGGCAGTGGGGAGCATGGGAGTGACAGGGAGCCTGGTTCGCAGCCAGATTGTCTGAGAGGCCTGGGCCCCCTCCCCTCTCCCTGCCCCCCCCCCCGTGCCCTCCCCTTCCCCCTCTTCGGTGGGGTTGATGTGGGCAAAGCTGCTGCACTCCTAGTTGCCTTGAGTGGCTCTCGCTCTGCACTTTGCACTTCCCACCTCCCCCGGAAAACCTCAGCGTGTAGCTGACAGTATCACTCTCCGAGCTCAGTAAGACTCCTTGTTCGGCCCTACTTGAACCCCAAAGTGAGTTAAAGATGTGAGATGTGCTGGTGAGAGATAAGGTCCCTTGTCTGCTTCTTGGGGGGTGGGGGTGGGTCCAAAAATTCCATCAGGATTCTGAGATCCATTTGGGTAGGACTTCCATCCCAATTCCTCCTCTCGGTGGGTGACATTTCCATAACGTGAGCCCAGGGTCCCCTTGGAGTTAAATCTCCCCTGCTGGCTCGGGGAGGTTTCTGCATGGGGAGGAGGCCTACGGCCTCTCTGTCTCCTGGCCCCGTCCATCAGGACACTTCCCCTCCCACCATGAGGTATCAGGGTGCGTCTCAGAGAGCTAGATCTTTGCGCACCGTGCTGGCCTTGCAGGGGGATGAGAGTGTGTGGCTCGAGTGTTCTTTGTGCTTGGCGTAGGGGGGGGAGACAGTGAGAACGGGGGAGAAGGAAGAAGTACTGGGGCTGGCCTTGGGCAAGGCCTGCTGGCTTCCCTGAAGGAGGAATGAGCAGGTAGGAGGATCTCTGAGAAGCGCAGATCCTGCAGGGTGTAGGGGAAGCTGCCGGCTTCAGTGCTGTGTCAGAGGCCTCCGGCCCAGGGTAAGACCCAGTCCACGTGGGCCCACTTTGGGAAGGCATCTGGAACTATGTGCGGTAGAGGGGAGAAGCAGGCTTACCACATTCTGAGAGAAGGGCCAGAGCCGTAGAGAGGTCCTGGCTGGGGGCTTTGATGACACTTCTCACGCCTCGGAAACAGGAGACACACGAGCTTCCTGCACAGCCCTGGGGTTCTTGGGGTCACGGTGTTTCCCCACACCCCTCTGCAAACAGGAACTGCCTGAGGCCTCTCTGACGTAGAGGAATCTGTGATTCGGTGAAGGATGGAGAAGGGGGCACAGAGTGTAACAATAGGAACGGAGCTTGGCTTTTCTGAGAGGCAGAGATGCTGAGCCGTTCTCCCGGCACGCCCCCCTCCCCCCCGCCCCTTTAAGAGCAGCATCAAGTGATGTGTGAGGGTCTGGAGGGGTGGTCAACACTCCCCGCTCGGAGACCAAGGAGCCAGGCTGCCCAAGGTAGGAGTTCCAGGATTGTGCTCCCTGGTCTGTGGCTTCATCAAAGTTTGGGGTGAGGTTGGGGGCAGAGCATCACATCAGCTCAGATAACAACCCCGCCAAGCCTGACTGTGGTAAGTAATGCTGGTGGCCTTGGGGGCTACTAGTGACGACCAGCTTGTCTTCGTGGCCCTCCTTCCCCTCGGCTCCTCCTGCCCACGGGCTGTTACCACGGCAGCAACACGACAGCCTGCTTCTGCCTTTGGAAACCTCATTGGAGCGATTGGCCTGTTTCCCTTAAAAAGACGCAGGCTTCCCTCCTTTGTCCCCACGTTCATTCTGCCGTGAGAGGGGCAGGGACCTGTCCCCGGGAAAGTGATTTCACTGCCGTGGGGGATATGCCCGGGTGATACTTCTTTTATAGAGCTCTGACCTGCCACCTCCTTTTACTCTGAAGCTCCCCTTAGTTTTGGTCTGTTTTGGTCCTTGCAACGTTGCTTTACAATTGCAACGCAATGTCCTTTGCGCTGCAAGGTTTGCAACAGCCTTTGGCCAAAGGTCATGCTATCCTGACTCCCAGATGGACGTGTCAGGGAAAGAGCGGGCGTGGGGCGGGGGGGCGGGGAAGGGGTCGCGGGTGCTCTTAAGGGAAGGACATCTGTCTACGGTCTGTGATGTGGCTCTAATCAGCCGCACAGGCTGGGGACATCGTTACATCACACGGCCAGGTTCTTGAGGGTATCCAGGAACACAGGACATGGAGAGCCCTTGAGTCTGAAGTTGAGAGGGTTTAGGTCCCAAACGCAGGAGACCTCTGGACCTACAAGAGTTCTGTCACTCCTTAGTCTTTATCAGCACCGGCTGGCCAAGCAGTGCCCAAGTCCTCAAGTCTGTGTCCCATGGGGCAAATGTAGGTGCCCCCCTTCAGACAATCTCAGGGAGAAGGAAAAGACCAGAAGGCAAGCTGAGGCCAGCCTCTGTATTCTAGGGACACCAAAGTGTCGGCCTTCTCCTGCTGTTAGTTCTGAGAGAGAACTCACATGACGGAGAGCCTGAGGGGAAATCTCACAGCGATTTTTGTCATGAGCTTCAGTCTCCGCAAGGTCAATCTGGCCAGGAGGACACGGCCGGGCTCCACGACTTGAGCCGCTCCTCTCTGAGGGCCGCAGCTTTGGACCGAAGCCTTTCCCTTCAGAGGGAGCCAGACGCCGAGCCGGCCAGTGAGAGCTTGAGTCCGTTCTTTCCCACAGTCAGTGGGGAGTAGAGGAGGTGTCACAAATATAGAATACATTCTCAGAATGTCCTTCCTGGGAGAATTTAAATTCTGAGTCCCTGTTTGAATGACTCATGGAATCCTTCCCTCCTGATGGCTGTTGGTTTGGCAACTCTGCTACCATAACAGGCAACGGCCCCTAGTACCTCTGATACCAAATGGCCAATCTGGTCATTAAGAAGAGTAACCCTACTGTGCATTTTCAGGATGGCATTTTTGGCTGTCTCAGTAGTTTTAGGGGGCCAACCACTTGACCAACTATTGTCTCACATGAATTGATCAGTTTTCTGGGCAAAGCTTCGGTTTCTGCAATATGACTCTCTTAATTTGAGTCCCCAACTTGCAGAGAAACCTTTCCCTCCTGCTCCAGTTACTACAGAAATGATGTTGTCAGGATCAAGTGCTCTCCTTTCCATTGGTTCAGACAGTGCTTCCCTGAGTCTCATGAGATGCTAAGAGCCCATCCAATAACTTTGGAGAATGTTGTATGGTGTAGCCAATCTCTTACAGATTCACAATACACATTAGGATATTAAAGGCTCTGAGAAGTCCTGCTTTAAATAAACCTTTTTTCCCACCACTTTCGCAATCTAATTGAACACAGAATGCTCTTCACTTAATACCTACCAGTAGATTGACACACACACTTTAGGTAACACTGGGTTATCAGGTGGTCAGAGCTTTTTTTAAAAGAAGAATGAAGCAGGATATTAACCAACCACTGACCTTATATCAAGATGAACAACCACACCCCAAGACCTTTGCCCAGCCGTAGGCTCAGTCCCTACTTCTGCCCTCTGCTTGGCAAAGAGGCAGATATGATCCTGAGAGCTGGTGGATAGGTACTCTTGTGAAGAGCAGGAAACCTTCACTGTGGTATCTCAGAAGAAGATGGTAAGTCATCTCACCTAAGTGCGTAAGACTTCAGCACTAAACCTGGCCACCTTCCCAGGCTGGTGGAGGAGACATCATCTAGTGGTAGGACACAAAAATGAAGACCTGGAGCCCAGTCTCAGCACCTCCACTAGGAAAAATGGCTTGGGGTAAGTTACCTTTCCTTGTTCCATATTTGTCTCTGAGCTTGGTAAACCTCAGATACAAAGACTCCACCTAGACAAGTGTCCCAAACGCCATACCCCATGAATCACTATTGTCTCCTGGTGGGGGGCATCTTTTGGTTCTTTGGTGCATCTCTCTCTGCTGAGTGTCTTGGTGTATCACGTGTGAAGAGTGCCTTTGCTCCCTCCTGGAATGCTTGGGGGCTTGAAGGCAAGGGGAGGGAAGAAAGAGAGAGATGGGTGCCCTTTCACATGAGGGTTGGTGGATTTCTCTGGATGAGGAAGGAAGCGGATGCTTGGGAGTTAATAGACCCTTTCTGTCACAGTTGGACAGGGCCAAGCGGGAGTTCTTGGCAAGATTTTCCGACTTTGATCTCAAGAAGGCAGCTCTGCCTAACAAATAGTCTGAAATGTCAAAGAATAAATGTTAAAGCTTGAGGGGTCGTTCTCTGGGGAGTTGCCTGGGCTGGCTAGGGAGGGAGAGGAGGAGGGAGAGAGGGACACAGCAGAATCCTCCACATAAAGATTCTGACTTGGTTTTGTGATATTTAAGAAAAAAGAAAACTCTGAATTATTTATAGCACAGAAGATGGAAGCAGGCTGTAAAGAAGTAGCCCGGCTTAAGATGGTAGTTCACGTTCCATTATTTATCTGCCCCAGCCTTGAACTGGTAAAACTTTTCTTGTTGGTGACATGCTATTGACCTCTCCTTGAATTATTTATTGTTATTATTATTACTACTATTATTATTATGTTAGCAAAAGTCAAGTCCTTTGACATGAGAGTTGGGGGGAGGCAATTTCTAGAAATGGTTGTTACAGAGAGCAGGACTTATCTCTTCCTCTTGAAGGATCTCCAGCATGTCCTTCACCACCCCTTTCCACTCCCACCAGCTTGTGTACTGCTCCTAGACAGGTGTGAAGCACTTTGGTTTTGGCCTGGCCACTAGTTGGCCATGTTGATATTATTTCAGCATGGCAGATATTGTCTCCCAGTTGTTCCATTTGCAAGATGGAGGCAACTGTCATCTGCCTCTTCTGGGTATGCTGGGCCAGTGAATGATGCCCTGTGTTCAGAACACCTTGCGCCTGGGTGGGGGTGGAGGGGAGAGAAAATACCATCAATGTTATGTGGTGGGTGTGGGGGCGGGGGAAGAAAGGAAGTAAAGAAATTATAAAGGGAAAATCAGAAGTGATGGAAGGATTGGTGTTAAAGATGGAAGGAATGAGGTCTTTCATCTATTTTGGACCGTGATGTTGTTTAGATGTTTAAAAAAAAAGTGCTTCTGGTTGCTAATCACATCCTGATTCTATAGCATGGGTAATTGAAATCCACTGATAATCTCAGAATTGCAGTTAAATTAAAAATGACAAGCTTCAGATGCTCTCCCTTCTCTCTCCACAAATAATACAAATGTGCTCTCAGTCCCTGTGACTCTAATTGTTTTTGCACACCCTGGACACTCTCGGAGATGCAAATGAATGGAACCAATTTTGCCAGGTTGGGGATGTTGAGGTGAAGCTAGTCCAAGTGCAAATCGGATCGTCGGTAAGCCTCCAAACAAGCAATATTGTGTTTACCATGTGTTGCTTTTATTGAAAATATTAATACTTCTGCTGTTTTTCTAGACTTTTTTTTTTCCATCTAGAAGAACGTAGAGAACATTTTGCAGCTAAAATGTCACCGTGACACTCCTGTTAGAAAACTCTGAAAATGTACTTATTTTTATACTCAGTAACTTACTCTACCTCTCAGAAAGGTCTTCCAAATGTTCTTCCTCCAC
The DNA here is from genome assembly GCF_003265705.2 of Callorhinus ursinus. NCBI lineage: Eukaryota > Metazoa > Chordata > Mammalia > Carnivora > Otariidae > Callorhinus > Callorhinus ursinus. The sequence continues at coordinate 7,543,108 of NW_027397107.1, forward strand.
TGCCTGCTTTCAGAGATGTAGAAGTGTGACCAGCATTGCTGCTCTAGGGCAGTGGTTCTCAAATGTTTTAGTCTCGGGATCCCTTACAAATTATGAGGATTCGAAAGAGCTTTAGTTTATGTGGGTTATATCCATCTCTATTTATTGCAGTTGAAATCAGAACGGAGAAAGATTTAGAAACACAAGCACACACACATACACATTCCAGTTAGACATCAGATGATGTCATCACACACAAGAAGCCACTGGAAACACTCCAGGCATACCCGTGAGAGAATGAGGGTGAAAAAATGCGAAGACCATCTCGGTAGACCTTAGTAGAACTTAGACCTTCCTAGGAAAATAGCTTTAACACATGGCTCTCTTGATGGGGTCTTGGGGCCGCCAGGCATGTCTGGACCACATTTTGAGCCCTGCTGCTATAGGGAAACTGAGGCACAAGCAGATGCTCAAATCAGAGTCTCTTTGGTGTCCATGAACGATACCAGTATGTGCTTTGCTCCAAGTGTAGGGCTACCATCAGAACCCCATTTCCTCATGCAGATACCACTGATTATGCAGATACACAGTTGCTAGGAGTATGGAAAATACACAAGGACTTCATCTATTATGAAGAAAGCTGAATGGTGAGCGTTTGCTTGCCCTAGAGAAGGAGCATGGGCTTGCTATAGCAGTAGGCACTATTAGCTGATTGAAGAGACTCATCACGAACAGGGTTTGCAAAATCCTGATGGTGAAAGAGAGTAGAATGAGTGGCATGGGGATGAAGGGAATTTACAATCAGCCCCTTGGAGGTCAAAAGTCCCATCAGGTGCGTCCTAGCCTTCCTGGTGCATCACATTTGGATTTGTCTAAGGAACATCTGGGGCTCAGCGGTGTTCTGCCAGGTTGCCTAGGAGTGTCTGTTTAAGTTTAGAGACCCTGCTTCACCCCCCCACCCCCACACACACTCCTGACCTGGGCAGTTTTGCTAGAAGCAGATTGGACTGTGAAGAGTATAACATCTTAGGGACCCTTGGGTTAACTCTGTGCACACATCAGGCAACTCCCTGGAGTTGTGGAGTCCTGGGTTCATGGCACTGTTCTTCCCCTGTCTCCTGTCGTTTTTGCCTTCATGCCCCAGATTTATCACATACACCCCAGTGATCAAGAACTGCTCTCAGCTTATTCTGAGGAACTTTTTGGCACCAGGACGTCAGAGTCCTCCCCAGGAGAAATGGGTCTTTCAAGAGTGTTTCTGAGATCATGAACAGAGATGTTGGGTCATTGATTCACCCTTCAAACATTGAGGTGAAAGAGTCCTATTTCCTGCCCTCAAGCGCTTCACAGTCTAGGGCAGTTGTTCTCAACCAGTAGTGACTTGTCCCCCAGGGCATATACGTGGAGACATTTTTGGTTGTCCCAACTGAGGGTACATACTACTAGGAGCCCCTAAACCAAAGTTATATGACCCCAAATGTCAACAGGGCCAAGGTCGAGAAACCCAATCTAGTAGGAAGACAGCTATCTCTTAGTCTCGGGTAAGAGGGACCCCGTATTTTTCAGGGCCCTCCTTCAGCTGCCACAAGTTTAAGGGCCATGGGACCTGACCACGTAGAGCCTGGGCCTCACTCCCCTTCTGGGTCGGCTTGTATTTGCCTACACTGGAATTCCTCAGCAAGATGACTCTTTGCCCACCCCCACACCATGCACAGACTTCTCCATTGGTCTACTGTCCTCCGAAGGGTGGGCTGCCCTGCAGGCATGTGCGCTGTGAAGCCTCAGCGTTGGCCAAGAGGCTGCCTGCTGCTTAGGGCGGAGGGGAGTGTGTGTGTGTGGCACGGTGCAGGCTGGGTGTGCACATGTATGCATACAAGGCCCCTTTGGCTGTGGGAAGGAGAGGGGAGCAGGCTGGGACCAACTCTCTGGCACTACATGTCCCAACTCCCGACTCCAAGGAGCCTGAGACACCTGAATTCTCACCTGGCCCTCCAGCTCACTCTGAAAATATATTTAACAGGGTAGGAGGCTAGGATGTACTCTTTTTCACGGTGTGTTAGCTTGATTTACAACTTTCACCAAATTTTCAGACGTGTGAGATATGGGCTTCCAGTAATTCTCTGTTTCCTGGTCATGCAAATGTGAGGGGCAGGCCTGGTGCAGACTAGTGAGTCATTATGAAGCAATGTGATGAGATTAGGCACGGAGTAAGCATAGAGGAAGGACACTTAGTTTTTAAATGTAGTTCTGAAAAATACTGAATCAGGACATCCGTTTGCAGCTGTAGAAGTTAAGTAGAAATGGCAGTTCCAGGAACCCCACAATTAAGGGTGATCAATTGAGACTTTTCAGTGTTCCATTATTTAAAGAGATGTCCCTCTCTTGGAGCCTTAGGAAGCCCGATCCCATTTGCTGCATGGTCTTTTGGCCACCTCAGGCTGCTCCAGGCAGGCCTTCTTCCTGCTGGGCCATCTCCATGCTGTGGCAGCGCTCATGCAGTGTCCTGCCCTTGTCAGGTTGCCATGGAGACTGATCTCCAGGCCCTCAACATTGTTTGGTATTTATTGGGGATCTGCAGTTTTCTGGATGTTGTGACCAGCGCCGTGCAGGAGAGAGAGAAGGGCTGCACCCTCCCCTCCCCCATTTTGGACGACAGAGAGAGCATCATTCTGTCACAGAGAGGTAAAGACTCAGGAGAAATTGAACGGGAAGGATGTATTTTTTCCTTCTAATAACATTGTGGTTTTTTCCTGATTACAAAAGTAATTTATATTCACAGTAGAAAATTTGTTGAAATACAGAAAAGCACACAAACACATAAATTATCCACCATCCCATCATCCAGAGACAACACTGTTAACATTTTAGCTTTCTGCCTTCTAATCTTTTTTATGTACTTATTTAATTATTTAACAGAATCAAATCATTCTGTGTGCATGTGCGCACACACACCCTATTTGCCACTTCCTTTTTTTTTTTTTTTATAAGATCGCATGGGCCATTTAAGCAATATTTTTGCAATATTAAAATTTTGTATAGGTTATTTTACATGGTTCCAAACACACACACACACACACACACACACACACACACACACACACACACGAAGGTACATGAATATTCATAGCAGCATGTTTCAAAATAGCCAAAAGGTAGAAAGAGCCCAAATACCTCTCACTTGGCAAATGGATGCACAAAATGTGGTATATACATAGAATGGAATATTACTCAGCAATAAAAGGAATGAACTACTCACATGTACTACAACATTAGTAAATGTCACAGTATTGCTACAACATTAGTAAGTTTCACAAATACTGTGTTAAGGGAAAGAAGCCAGACTCAAAAGGCTCCATTTTGTATGATGGCATTTGTATGAAATGTCTAGAAGGGGCAAATCTATTGACACCAAAAGTAGGTTAGTGGTTGTGTAGGCCTGGAGTTGGGGATGGGGGAGTAACTGTAAATGGACCCAACAGATCTTATCGGGGTGATGAAAACGTTCTAAAGTTGGATTATGGTGGTGGTTGTGCCATTTGGTTGATTTACTAAAAAATGTTGAATTGTACATGAAAATAGGTGAATTCGGGGCTCCTGGCTGGCTCAGTCAGTGGAACATGTGACTTTTGATCTTGGGTTTGTAAGTTTGAACCCTACATTGGGTATAGAGATAACTTAAAAAAAATAAAATCTTTAAAAATAGAGTAAATAAAATGGGTGAATTTTATAGGAGGCAAATAATACCTCAGTAAAGTTTATATATATATAATATAGTAAATATATATGTAAAACAAAGTATCTGTAAATATATGACATATAAAATAAATGCAGATAGTATATTTATTTAAAATAAGGTTTATATATAGAGAGATATCCTCTATATCACTATTATTGATACATGTGTCAATAACATGTATTGATATATTTATATATAGTAATATATGTATTGATACATAATATTGAGGTAGAGGACATCTATATATAAACTTTATTTTGCATAAATATGCTATATGTATTTATTTTGTATATTATATACTTTTATTTTACACATATATTTACTGTATTATATAGATAAGCTTTATTGGGTTATTATTTACACATGTATTGAAGTATTAATAACATGTATTGATATATGACTGATGAATATATATTTATAGATCAATAAGATTGAGGTAAATAATACATGTATCTTAACAATATTGAAGCCATTAATACTTCAATAAAGTTTATATGTATGAATTTTATTTTACACCTGTATGTCAATATGTGTATATATCAGTACCTATTAATGTATCTATATGGTGAGAATTCTCCTTCCTACACCTGTCCCTCATGTGTAGTTTCTTCCTACCACCACCACCATCACCACAGTGGTAACCACTATTTTTTTTTTTTTAAAGATTTTATTTATTTATTTGAGAGAGAGAATGAGATAGAGAGAGAGAGAGCATGAGACGGGGGAGGGTCAGAGGGAGAAGCAGACTCCCCGCTGAGCAGGGAGCCCGATGTGGGACTCGATCCTGGATCATGACCTGAGCCGAAGGCAGTCGCTTAACCAACTGAGCCACCCAGGCGCCCCTTTGTGGTAACCACTATTGTAGTGGATCCTCATCAATTATGTATGAACAAATATATATAAACAACTATGAAACCCATTCTTGTCTTTCCTCCATATTTGCAATATATCATACATATCATTCCACACTTTTTAGTATCCCCCTGCCAGTTTCTCGAAGCTCTTAGAGAACTTTCTCATTCTCTCTTTGGAAATAAATACTATTCCGTTATATTAGTGTATTCAAATTTATTTAACTTCCTCACAGTAATTTCTCATTTTTCTGCAGTGGTTTGAACCTAAATATGAACTAGAGATATGATTGAACCTAAATATCATATTAATACGGGGCCAGATATCCCCCTTGGCTAGCTGGTCTGTTTTGTGTATGTAACCTATATGGGGTTCTACCAGTGTGTACTGTCCGTGGTAATATATGAGAATGGGGGTCCCCACAACCTCAATAAATAGAGTATCATGGCATGATTTTTAATGGCTGGATAATATTTCCCCTTGTGGATATACTATATTTATTTCTTTGTCCCCTGTGTTTGGAAACTCAGATTATTTTGTTATTCAATTCTTATGAATACCAGACCAGGTATTTCAGAACTTTGGGTAGCTAGGCTGAGTGAGGGGGAGGGAGATGGCTCCAGCAGCCCCCACCAGAGGCAGTGTGTGTCGACATCACTGCCTTGTGGCCCACAGCAAACACCCCTGGGTATCTAGGGGTTCCCCAAGCCGGTACCCAGCGGACAGTCTTTACAGACAGCTGTCTTCTTATAACAGAGAGTTGACATAGGAAAAGCCATCTCCTTCTAAGATATGATGGCTTCAAATCCCGGGATGCACAGTTGCTGAATGCGGGGGGCGTTCCTTTTTCCCAGGTGACTTCAAAACACTGCCAACGTTCCCATAATGTTCTTCCTGCAAACACTCTCCCAGTCAGGGCTTTACCCAGTCTTCGGGCTGGGAATTCTGAGCTGCCCAGTTCAGAAATGTTAATGGGATTCTGAGTGAAGCTTCTAATCTCATGTGTCGTACAGATGGCTAACCAAGCGTGGCACCTTGACTTTCTCAAGGTCAGGGTGAGGGCTGGGAGGCAGTACCCACGTATCCTGACCTCCTGCTCTGGCCTTTAAGCAGGTGGCCTCCCGGGAACACACTGAGTGGGACGTGACAGCAGAGATGGAAAGCGGCTGTACGAAGGCCACAGACAAGTTCAGCGCGAGGCATTTGCAGCCAACCCATTGATCCAGGCACCAGGCAGAGGAAAGGCCCAACCTGGAGAGCAGTCAGCCCGCTGGAGCAAATCCAAGGAAATAGCACCAGGAAATAGGAAGGGGTGGAGATTGATCATGAGCTTATCGAAACCTGCAGCCTTTTTGGTCAAGGGGTAGCTATGTGTTCTCTCTTGCAGCTCTCAGTGGTGACAACAAAGCCCATGCTGGGCCTCCAACATGCCTCCTGCTCTTTTTCTAAAAGGGCCCTTAGTGTCCTTTGGGGGGTGGGCATGGGACAGAAGCTGACAAGGAGGAGAAATGTGCCCTTCCTTCTTCTGCGTTCCTGGGCTGGAGATGAGGTCCTGGGGACAGGGAAGGTCTGTGGACAGCACGGCAGGTGAGGCAGAAGGCACACAAATCTATGGGGGCACATGAGCAGGAGGGGGTGGTATTAAGGATCAAGATCTGGTAGCAACAGGAAAGGGAGGAAAACAACCCGGTCTTGGGAGGAGCATTGAAGTCGAACCAACAAGTGCAATTAGGGTTTGTGTCACTTCCTACAGCCCAGGCAAGCTGTTCATTGGTCATCCGTCAGAGCCGGCTGCCAAGATGCCATGTGTATTCCAGGATCCCTGGGTGCTGGTCCTTTCTATCTGCCAGGCTGAGGGAGGGACGGTGGATGCCAGCCTTGGATGCCTGCTCAGGCATGTGTGGCCCACCATATGAGGCTCGCTGGCACCCTCCTGCAAGCCAGGGTAGCACAGGATGGGAAGGAACTCTGAGAGACTGCCCTGCCCTCTCCTTGCATGGGATCGCAAAGACGTAGTTGCAGGCGATTGGAACAGGAGTTAGCTTCTGATGGCCAGGCCAGAGGGCGGCCCGGTGCCCTCACCAACACACCAGTGACCATTCATTGCTCACTCTGTCTAGCCATGCCCTTGGCAGGACCTGTCCCAGCTCCGGAAGCAGGGGCTGTCAGGGGGTCACAGCGCACAGCCAGAAGTGGCCCTGCCCCTGCAGCCACTTTGAACTTGGTTGGCTTCCTGCCTGCCTGACTTCTCCCTCCCCCTCCTCTGTTCCTGCTGCAGCCGACATGCCATTCTGCAAACCTGTTCACGCTACAGGGCTCATCATAGTGGGTGCTTGATAAATAGTTGTGCATTTTTCAAAAGTTATTAACTCAGGCATTAATTACATACTTTCCTTTCTAAAGATCTCCCAGCAAAGGGTGCTTTCAGTCTCCCTGGAAGTCTACCCATACAACTACCTGAGGTTTTTTAATGCCTCAGTGACACACACACGACCTTAATCATGTTCATTGATTTAATGAATGAGATGGTTGAATGATTGGAACTTAATGCAGAGCGCGGGGCTATGCATCAGGGTTGCAAAGATGATTCAAATCTGGTTGCTGCTTCATAGGAAGATGGCTGTGCACAATGAAATCATACACAACACTGTGATAAATATCTCTATGTTTGGGCTCTCCGGAATTCCAGAGTTCTGATCATACCCATGTCTGACAAGATAAGTGAGGGCCCCAAGTCATCTTAGCAAGATGGCTAAGGGTGAGAGAGCTCTGACCAAGCTTTGGTCAGACTGTGAAGGACTTGAGGTTCACCAGTGTTGAGTGAGGACTAAGGAAAAGCCATTTGATTTGGGCATCAGGAGATCACTGTGACACTGTAACAGGTGGATCACGGGGTGAGGTGGTAAGAGGACAAAGCCTTGAGAAATGCGTAGGCAGCTCAAGAATGGTAGACAGCACAAGTAGTAAAGGACCCATCAAAGAGTCTGGTGATGAAGGGGTGGCATGCGAGAAGTTTCTGGGGGGGGTAGGGTAGGTAGGGTCAAAGAATGCTTTTTATTGGGGATGGGGGAAACCTTACCCTGTAGGTTAGAAGTCAGCAGGAATGAGAGACCCACAGTACCAAACAGAGGTAAATACAAGTTGGGCAACATTCAAAAAATAGATAGGAAAAGCTGAGGACAAAAGTTTGAAGAAAAGAACTCTATCTAAGACAAAAGGGAAAACTAAAAACGAGGGAAGTAAAACAGAAGAGAGACCAGGGAGGGGATTTTTGTTTCCTTAGCGAGGTACAGAACAAAGTCATCCAAGTTGGTTTACAGTGGGGGAGTTTTCCTCTTGTCACCTTGGAGGAGGTTCTGTGTCAGCCTTCTTGGGAAAGGGACCCAGATACTGATGAACTTTATCTCATAAGGGAGGCAAACACTACCTGTTTTGACTGCAGTGAGTTTTGGCTGATCCCCATTTCCCTGACTTTGCCTGCATCAGAGCCAGATTTCTGGGTCTGCTCCCCGCTTTGCCTAGTGGGATGCTGCTGAGGAAAGCGCAGCAGGCAACATCCTTCATCTTGCTCAAGTGAGAGCTTGAGCAGCAGGCTGTCTCCATACAAGGATGCTCCCCCCTCCCCAAGTGTCCAGAAATTCAGCGAGTCCGACACCTTGCCTGTTCCTAGCTGTTACCCTTGAAAAGGTTCATGGAGCCCACCCAATTACCAGATAGCTGAGGACTTTACAGTTGAAGAAATGGCCCTGTTTGTTGGTGTCAGTGGTTTCATGAATTGATGCTGTGATCGAGCCTGAGCTTGGGTTTAGAGCCTCAGGTTGAGAAGGTGGGATTTCAGGAGAGATGAAGAACCCAAGGTTCTGATTTTCTGTAACTTTGACATTCTTGAGTTTGCTGATGGAATCTCTGCTCAGGTGACCATGGTCTTCAGCTCAGTACTAACTCGGAGCTGTGATTGCCCTCCTGCTGGGGCCTGCCCTGGTTTAATAACTAGCACGGCTGCCTGGGTTTCAGAATTCAGTTCTGCTGAAGCTGCAGCCACCTCATCTGGTCCTGGATCTCTTGTCCTCACTCAGTGTTTTCAGAGTCACAGGAGCCTAGGTAGCAGTGAGAAAAAAAAAAAAAAAACACCCACCGAGGCAGTCACTCATCTTTTTAACCAATAGGCTTTGAGCTGCTGGGGGACAGTTCTGATGGAGAGACACAAGGAGTCTTAGCTTTTGTGGAGCTACCTTTCCACTGGGAAGGCCAGATGATAAGCAGATGGATAAATAAGTAGGTGAGACAATTTTCCAATGGCCACCATGTTGTGCTATTGCTGAAAATGGAAACAACGTCCTGTGATCAAAGTGACCCTTTTCTGTTGAAGGACTGCAGAGCGGACATTCTGGGACAGGTAGTGGTTGCAGTCCAGGCTCTAAGGTGTCACCTAGCTTGAAATATATGAGGAGAGAAGGAAGGGCAGGGGGGAGAAGAGTGGAGGGGAGAGTGGGTGCTGGAGGAGGGCTGGTGATGAGGTCAAGGGGGTAGAAAGGATCAGATCCCATAAGCAATGATAGAGCAAGCTTGGCTTTCATTCTAAACTCAGATTTGAAGTAGGAGAGGGATGCGAAGCTTCCTACTTTGCTTTTTATTAAAGATGACCCTGGCTGGCTGGCCATGTTCCGGAACAGGGGATGAGGGACGGGAGTGAGGGGTAGGGGGAAGAATGGACGCTCAGTTAGGAGCCCATTGCCCCAGTGAGAGGCCGTCACAGCTTGGGATGGCAGTGGTGGGATGGGAAGAAGTGGGTCTCCTGGGGATGGGGACAGATTTAGGACATGTTTGGAGGCTACAGTCAACAGGATTTATTGATAGGCATTGGTGGCATGTGGGAAAGAGCCATCAAGGAAAGCTGGTAGGTGAGGGGCTTGTATCACTGAGTGAATGGGAGTGCCATTTATGCACAGGGAGGCCCTGGGGAGGGCAGGTGCAGGGGTAAGGAGTGAGAGTCCTCGTTTGGCTGTGCTGCGTGTAAAAGACCACTAGACCCCCGTGCAGAGATGGTAGGGAGGGATTTGGACGATGAAGATGATTTCACAAGCCAGATGGTGGCTGAGCATCCTTCAGATGAAACTCTTGGAGCCCTACCGTGCATATGCTGTTCCACCCCGTGTCTCCGAGGATGCCCGGGGATGTGGAGGCTGAAATTGTCTTGCTCTTATGAAAACTTCAGGGTCTCTGCTTTCACTGGGTTGGGTGACTTTACAGGCTGCCTCAGCATCTGTATGGACCACTGTTCTTTGAATCTTCGTCCCCAGTATGTGAAACATGCCTTTTGTAAAGTGTTTTATACTCAGAACCTCACACCTATGTGAAGTGTGTGTGTAGAGAAGTGGCTTTTGCTATAGTTTTGATGTTATGTGGCAGCAACACAAATTAGCAAATATTGAATATTAGACATTTCTGTTCAGAAAAGTCTTCCAGCCGCCCCACCAGCATGCCACCCCCATGCTGCTAGGCTCCCCTTTCTTCTCTCTCCTGTTCTCCTCCCAGGGAAATCCAGTCACCACACTTCAATGTCCACAACAATGTCATTCCTTCCTTGCTCAGCAGGGAGCTGCTTCTGCATTTGCACAGACGAATTCATGTGCTTTGCCAAACGATGGGCCGTCTACTTCCTGTCCAGCCTCCAGCAGTACGGAGAACTAGTAGGAGTTTAACATGTTCCTGGCTTCTTTCATGGTCTCTGAGAGGCAAAGGAAGCAGTAAGAAGATTGATTTCTCACTTACATGAGGTGTGTCACCCCTCCCGGAGGACACAGTGACTACCTTTAGATTAGATGTGAACATTTACTTCCTCTGTGCTGAGAGCCCCTTTTGGTCCAGGCTGCTCTCCATGTATGATCTCATTTAATCTTACAACAATATCATGGTCTGAGAGCTCTTATTAGCCCATTTCACAGATGAGGAAACCAAGGCTCAGAAAGGTAACACAGCTAGTGACAGCAGAGCCGGGGTTTGAGTCAGGCCCAACCTCCCACAAGGAGGGTGCCACCAGTTGGAACACTCCCTCTGTGGGACTGTGGTCACCAAGACGATGAAGATCTTGATGATGATGAAGACTGTGGTTACAATACCTGACCTTTAATGATGATGGCTGATTTAAGTCCTTTCATACGTGTTTTACACGTACCGACACATTTATACTCTACACACTTCTATGAGGCAGGCAATTATTTATTTATTTGTTTATTTATTTATTTATGGAAAAAGAAACCAAGAATCATAGAGTTAAGTAACTTTCCCAAGGTCACAGAACAAAATGATTGGAGTAGACTGAATCTGATCCCAGGCAGTCTGGTTCCATAAGTTGTGTTGAGCAGTGTTGGCCAGAGAGAGCCAAGCCATTAGGTTAAGGAGGCCATAAAACTCATTACGCCTCAGGGACCGGAAATTTCTAGGCACAACTGGAGCACTGAGGTGTAGTGGTCAGAGCGAGGCCAGCTTTCCTGGGCAGCTTTCCTCTAGACGACACCCCCCTCCCTCCACCAGAACCCAGAAAGGCTCAATCTATAAGTACCTGCGGGAACTTGATGCATGTGATCCAGGCATTTTTTACTGCTGTTGTTGGTGGGTGACAGAACTAGAACATTTTCCATCTGACTGTTGTGTGAAAGTCATTTTTACATATATTTTCACATTTATACGAGAAGAAATTGAGGCTCAGCGAGAATAGATCGCTTTCCCCCACAGCCATCTCCCCGGCCCCTCAAAACCAAGTTAGATCCACCTGGCAGGTGCCCCCGAGGTCCTCTTCTGGCTCCCCCCACGGGGTGCATCACACTGGATTGGATTTGCCGGTGACTCGTCTGCCTTCCACGTTAGACCGCTGAGCTCCAGGAGAATGTCTCATTCCCCACTGAGCCCCCAGCACACAGCCTGGCTCCTGACACACACTGTAACTCAATGCACATTTCTTGAATACGTTACAGAGTGAATGAGTATGTGGCCCCTCACAAGTAAGCGGGGGAGTCCAGGTGGGTACCCCCGTTTCCATTACTGTCAAAATGACAATTTTTGTAGAACTGGCCTCTTCTCTGTCCAGTTTCCCCACCATGCTGGGGGCAGGGGTGGGCCAACGGCTGTACCTGGCAGGTAGGTTTGGAGCAAGGGTTCCTTAGGGGGGGCCAGCATGGGGGGACATTTTCCAGCTCTCTCTACGCCCTTCTCAGCCAGGACCCAGACACGGGGCACTTGCTTGCCAATGTACTATTCAGCCCCTCTGAAGGCTCCATATGCCAATGTAAAAGCTACTCCAAGTGATTCCCACCTGCCGTGAGCTTGTCATGTGTCGCCCTCCAGCTTCTCTGTGCCTTGCCATGTCCCCGGATCTCCTGACCCTCTGTAGTCGACAGTAGAGAACAAGCAGCCTCTGTAAGCCAGGAAAACGGCCCCATTTGAAGGCCCATCGCCTGGAGCGATCAGAGTTTTCTGTAGCTGAAAATGGCAGGCAGAGAGGCTTCTGCAGACAAATTCCCGTGTCGTGTGGACAGCTGCAATAGGTGTGTTCTCAGAGGACGGGAGACCTCTGAGTCGAGGCTTGCCTCTGTGTCTACGAGTGCCAAGGTGTGTGAGCGTTGGTGAGGCAGCCCAAACGAGAAATCTCGAGTGAGAGAGTAGGAATGAATCTTGGTCTTCGTGCTCGCCGGAGGCCTGCCCCTGCGCTCAGAGGTTTAGCGGCTGATGTCATCTCATTTGCTTACAAACATCCGAGAGGGAATCACAATCAGAACAGGCGTCCTCTCAGAGAGGTTTAAGTAAGATGCCCAGCGTCACACAGCTAGTCAGCAGAGCTGTGGGCGTCTGATACCAGCTCTGGACCTTGAACCATCCTGGCATAAGAAGTGCCTCTCCAGGGCGCCTGGGTGGCTCAGTTGGTTAAGCGTCTGCCTTCGGCTCAGGTCATGATCCCGGGGTCCTGGGATCGAGTCCCGCATCGGGCTCCCTGCTCAGTGGGGAGCCTGCTTCTTCCTCTCCTCCCCACTTGTGCTCTCTCACTATCTCTGTCTCTCTCTCTCAAATAAATAAAATCGAAAAAAAAAATTAAAAAAAAAAAAAAAAAAGAAGTGCCTCTCCACCCCTGCTCTTTCCACGCCCGCGGGGGCAGAACACTGCATCGTCCTGTGGTTCATTCTTCCTACCGCGTTCCTGAGAAATCTATGGCCAAGGAATTGTGTTTTTGAGCAGTAAAAATTGTTATGAAACAATTCAGACCCCCTAAAATCCCCGTGGCTATCAGGAACTTATGCATGCACTTATAGATGCTTTTCTTTATTAATCTGTTTGTTTCTAACGTCCGCTAAAGTAAAACAGAAGAGACCACACACCAGGTGGAGAGCATGCCGTGGCTTTTCACATGTGAAATTAGTAATCACGACTGCTACGCAGCCAATTCCGTTTACCAAACACTGGTCTGCTAGAGACCTTTTTGGGGGTCTTCTCATTTCAATGAGACATTTATGAAGTGGTTTTGCTCTGTTGCAGATCACATTTTTTTTTCCCTATTTTTTTTTTCCTTGACTGGTCTTGGATCCAAATACTTAATTCCTTCCTGATTTTATAACTTGGATTTCCTAAATCATTCCACCTAATGCATGACCCAGAGTAACTGGGGATTCACATAGGTTTGATCCCACATCTCACAGATATGGAAAAGTTAGACAAGATGACGTCCATGGGTAATTGACACAAGACACATTTCCAGGAGGGGGCCGTACTGCCCGGTCATTCAGCTTCCACACTTTCTGTGCTGAAAATGGGAAAGTGGGTAAGTTCCCAGACAAGAGACACAGAAGAAAAGGGCCAGTCTCTAGAGTAAAAGAGCTGGTGTGGGAAACGGCTTATCTCACTTTGTTCCTCTGGCTTCAATCTGTGGGGCCAGGAAGGCTATGTCAAGAGAGCCACGCACAAGGACTGGCCTCTCCAAGAGCTGGTGGGAGGGGGATGGCAGCCCAGGCCTGTGGGCCCCACTTGGGCCTTGTGCTGTGGGGGGGTTCAAGGAGACTTTCACACCTGCCTGCAGAGCCAGCAATGAAGATCTATGTCAGAGAAAAAGAAAGTACACATATTGAAAAGGTCAGATAGGAGAAGAACAGCGGCAGGAAGCTGGGAAGAGCAGGCCAGTGATGAAGGACGGGGACCCACACGGGTGGGGACAGGCGGGCAAGGGGGTTGGAAGGGCTTGTTCTCAGAGAGTGAGTGGAGAAAGGGGTGGGTAAGCGTCAGGAGAGGGAGGTAAAGATGACTGCAGTGGACAGAGGGTGTGTTGAGGTCACTACATCAAGCAACAATCTCGAAAAATGAGAGGAGGGAAGTCCCCAAGGCCAGTGGGAAGAGAGGGCTGGGGTCCCCCGGCAGGGGTTGGGAACATGGCTTCTTACCGGGCTCTTGAGTATGTTCTGTGTGGATTCCTGAGGCTCATGCCCTAGAGCCCCCATCTTGGTGTTTTGGGGACTACTTAAGAGTGTCCAGACCCAACAATGAGAGCTGGTCACGTGTCAGCAGCATGGATCTAACGATGTCCAATGAGGACTTCTTCCCTCCTGATTTCCCACTGACATTGGTCCTAACAGCCATTTGACCCCCAGTTTCTGGGATCTTCCAAAGCCCAAACGTCTATGTGGCTCCATTTCTTTTGGCACCAAAAGAACCAGAAAGAATGATCTTCTGATCCGAGACACCATGTAAGTGTGGCTGATGACGTTACCTCTGCCCTAGAAGCAGCTTGGCGCGTGAGGAACTCGGATAGACCTAGTTGGAGCCACCAAGCCCATGGAGGGGTTCCAGGGTCAGGTGGGGCACCAAGCCTTCCACTGATTCCAACTTTTTCTTTGTTTTGTTTTGTTTTTGGTGGAATTACAGGGTAGGGGGAGGTTCAGGAGACAGGCCAGGAAACCACCGGCCAGCGCATTGAACATCTGGTGTGGGGGAACTCTTGGAAGTCAGCTCAGAGGATGTGGGGAAACACCTGGCAGAGTGCGCGGGCTGTGGCAGGGGAGGCTCGGATCCGGGATGGTGGAGGCCGTGCGGAACAAATCTGCTGGCTGCGCCCAGCTCAGGCTGCCCACGCCAAGGGCCTGCATGGTGGGGACCCAGGGGCTCTGGCCTCTGACCTTGAACCCATCAGAGACAAGGCCGAAGAGAGGGAGGACCAGAGCAGGAGGCTTGGAGAGGGGGAGGAGCCTGGCAGACGCCTCAGCTCTGGGAGTGGGAACTGGAAATGGGAACATCCCCTTGGAAGGGGCCCAGCCACGGACTCCCCAGGCCCCCAACAGCCTCTTCTGTCTGTGGAGGTGGGCTTCAGGGCTCTCCAGCAGTCTGGTAGAATAGGTGTGGTCAGGTGAAGGGAGGTCTGGTCAACAATCATGAGTTGGGCTTGTGGTGAGCCAGCAGCAAAGAGCATTCTGTGCTGGGGGGTGCTAGGAAGGAAGCATGTGGACGCTGAGCTGCGCTGGGAGGACTGAGGAAGCTGTCAGCCTCTCGGGCAGGGGGAGGACGTGGGGGTTAAGCAGGTGAGGTTTGTCACCACAACCCCGCCCCCCAGTGTGGCTGGGGGGAGACAGGAAGCAGGGGGTCCAGAGCCACCGGAGAGGAGTCTCCTGCATAGGTATGTCCCAGAAGATCCCAGTTATGTCCTGAGTCTCAGCCCTGCATGGAGGAAAGATGAGTCTTTCTTGAAAGACCCCGAGGGCCCCGTAAGGGGATAGGCATTTCTAAATTCCCAAGTCTGGGTGTCCTGCCTTCCCTTCCCATGAGAACCCCAGCTCCCCCTCTCTCTGGTGACTGAGCTCTACCTCCTGCTTTAGGCAGAATTGAAGTTGACCTTTCCTAAAGAAAGGCCTCCCAGGATCCTAAGACAGGGTCCCATGTCCTCAACTGGGTTACCTGCTCATTTCCTAGGGTTGTCTAAACTAAAATCTTCATTGAGTTTCTTGCTGGAGGAAGGAAGGAGAGCAAACACACTTCTTCAGGCCACGAGACAACAGCCCCCTTTGGCAGCTGGTGAATGTGGGAGATCTAAGGGCTGGGCCTGTGCCCGCAAATAACCCAGGGTTCTGTGTCTCAATATACCCAGGGTATATTGCAAACAAGTCTCTCAGCGGCCTTTGCTAATGTCATTCCCTGTCTCCAGTGAGGTAGCAAACGTATGCTGAGCTTGTTTTCTGTGAACTACCTGGGGTGAGCTGAGTTTATGTAGGGGAAAAGCAAAGTAGGCAGAGGGGGTCCCAGGACATCTGTTTCTGCACTAGGCATAGACAGGCTGGGGGCACAATGAGATCTTGAAGAAGATCAGGAGATCTTATGGAGAACGTGGGATCAGGGTTGCTCTTGGGGCATGGGCTGATTTCTCCTAGTGGAAGCTGGAGAAGGGTAACCAGATGGAAGAATAGTGGGGGTAAAAACGCACCAGCATGAATCCATGAGGGGAGCTCAGAGGACAGTGAACGAGCAGTCCCTCCATCTGTCAGACCTATTTTTTGTATTTATGCAGGGAATTTATGAGGGAAAAACGCCTGGGGATTTGCGCCAGGTTAGCAGAGTTCTCAAATAGCATACCAGAGACCCCCCTGAAGACACTGATGCTATTGGGCTAATGTGTTGTTCTAAGCATTCAACACCTGTGTCATTTAAAAATACCACAAGGTCATGCAATAGGCCCCCCCTTTTTTTTTTTTTTGCTATCTCCATTTTACAGGTGAAGAAATTAAGGATCAGAGAGATTAAGTAACCAGAGAAAATCATGGAAGGTTTAAGTAGGGAGCAAGTGGGAGGAAGACACTGGCATGTTCCTTTGTGAAGCTTTGTAGCCATTATTATACATATTTTTACCTTTCAGACATGTTACTGAACCCTCATGACAGAGTTTCACTGAACCCTCATGACAATGGGTGGGGTATTTTCTTAATTTCACTCATGAAAACATTGAAGCGTGAGCCCCGCTTAGAAAATTGCCCAGTTCTGTCTCCTAAGATGTATTGTTGAACGTGAATTCCTACCCGGTTGTGCCTCATCCCAAAGCTATGTTCTGGCTCTTGATACTCGTGCTTATTTACACGAAGGCCCTCTTCTTGTCCCTTTCTTCTTCTTTTTGAATTTGTTTTTGTGCATTTGGATATATTGTTGCCTCTGCCTATACAAACCTTAAAATGCCCATTCCTCCCCCTCCGCCTGAAGGGGTTCAGTTTCCTACTGGATCTAGGGGAGCTGGTAGTCTTCAAGTCTGACGGCATGTTCCGTGAGTGGGTGACTGCTCCCCTGGTCCTCCTCTGGTTCACCCGGTAGTTCTTCCAGGCATCTCTGTCTCCTGACCTCAAGTTGTCTATGTGCAGGTGCATCCTCACAACTCCATGGTGCCCGGCCGTCTGTGTCTTGGCTTCAAGCTGCAGAGCTGGAAGTTACACCGTTGAACACATTCTGCTCTGTGTTTGCTGGTAAAAAGCCATAGTGTCCCAGGATGGACTTGGGGGACAGAGTTAGATGCCAGGGTTGAGAGCACAAAGCAGCATCCCCGGGGAGCTGCTGTCGAAGGGCCTCTGGGGAGACCGAGATGCAGGACGAGCCCCTTGGGTGGGCATTTGGAGCGAGAGTTTGTCACCGTCAAGCTGGAAAGAAAACATCCAGGCCAGAGGAGGGGGAGAGAATGGGAAGCCAGGCAAGTTGCTGGAGGGACCGATTTCCAGTTGGAGCCTGAGCTTCATCTTTCAGCACCTAGCTGCTCAATTCCAGATGCTTTCCTTGGGGAGTTCTTTTGCTCTTTACTCTCTGCTCGGGCAGTCAATGCTTAATGGGAGCCAGAGGGGTCCTGTCACCGTGGGAAGGGCCAACGAGACCTATAGATGAAGGAAGTAGCTACAGAAGGCAGGGTGGGTGAGGGAGGCCCTGGGTGTCGGTAAGTGCCCGAGCTCCTGGGTCGAGCTCCAAGGGGTAGCACCTGGGGGCAGGGACACATCTGAACTTCCCTCTCGCTCTCTGAACTTCTCGTGCTGGGAAACGTGAGCTGGAAATCACCCCAGAACAGACAGTCCTCTGCTGATCCTCTCTCCACCGCTTCCAGAAACAGCAGGGTGTCTTATTTATTTATTCATCTCGGTGGGAACACGGCGTCTCGGAGTCCTAGCCCGTTACCCCGAGCCTCGGGGCGCACACATGCCCCCGAGTGGAGACCTGGTGTGTGTCGAGTTTTGTCACGGGAGACCGCAGATGCGTTCTGTTAAGAAGACCGGGTGCTGGGAGGGAGCCTCAGGATGTGGGTCTCAGAACTGTCCTGCTTCGATGTGGTCCTGGTTCCTGGGGCCAGTCTTGGAGCCAGGACATCAATGAGGCTGCTCTTTGGAACTTTCTGGATCCTTTCCCGTTCTCACTCATTTTTCCTTTCTTTTTACTGCTCCCTCAGCCTCCCTTCTTCCTCCCTCTCTGTAGAGTTCTTCTCGCTCAAGTCCCTAGCAGTGATTCAGAGGGCATTCTCGTCCCTTCGTTCACTCGTCGAGTATTTAGTGAGGACCAGCTGCGTGCCGTGCCCTGTGCCGGGGCCCAGTGTATGGACTTAACAACACACACCATGCATGGGTCTCCGACTTGAGCACCTGCCAGCCCCCTTTGGCAAGACCTCGAACTGGGCAGGGGAGCCCCAGTCCAGCTAAAGGAGCCTTGGGATGGGAACTAGACTGGCCAGCAGCCACCTCAGGTCCCGAGTCAGCCTCACCCCGGGACAGCCACAGCTGCAGACGGTGGGGTCCTTTTCTCTACCATTGTCACCCCCCATTTGGTGAGTAACGGGGGGCTTGTGCTAAATTCCAGACCTCCACGAACAATCCTGCCGCATTCCTCCTTGGCTCTCCAGCCTCTGAGATGTCTTCTCTTAGAAAGACCCTTGACGTGAACTCAGGCGGTCCTCTCATTTTCCTTGCCCACGAATCATCCAGGGATTGCTTGGCAAGAGAGGTTTACTGGGATGGGCCAGCCACGCTCCGCTCCTCCGTCCACAGGGAGGACTGACCGTGTCGGCTGCAGGCCACAGCTGGCCAGGGCTTACCTGCTTCTGCTCTTGGGTGATACCCGAGGGGCAATGAGTTCTAGTTGCTCTGCCACCTGTCGGCAGGAGGCCAGATGCAGCTGCTGGGGCCGTGAGGAGCAGGGAGGAGGGCGCGTCTCGAAGGGCAGGCAGAAATTCCTAGCTCTAGCAAAAGCAGGAGTCCTGCCCTCCCTCGGCAGTCTCCCCCCTGCCCCCCCCAACGCCGCCAAGACTCAGAGCTGGCCGTCTGTCTCCCTCCTGCCACTTCAAACACCCACAGTTGGAGCTCCGGGAATGTTATTCTTCCTTTTAAAGACATTCCATTTCATGTGTAATTAAATGTGTGGTATTGAATTGATGTTTTCTTCTGAGCATTTTTGGCAGCCCGGGACCCTCAGGTCTGGCTAGTGCAAAGAAAACACACACTTCTCCGAGATCCTCCCTTCTCTTCTTCCCTCTTCCCCCAACTTTCCTGCCAAGATTCTCCCCCCCTTCTAGCACATAGGACTCACCTCGTAGTGTGAGAGCCCCGAGGCTGGGGAGACCCTCTCTTGTTCTGTGAGGCACTGGGGCCTTGCATTTGTACCTCTGGTGCCATCCTCATTTCCAGAAGCCATCCTTGCTGCTCCTGTTGAGCTCGGGGGGTGATGACCCACTGTGGCAGGAACGGGTTCCGTTGGAAATGATTCTCTCCCCATCCTCATGGACACGATTGGTTTCCACCGGGTGCTGTTGCCGGTTCCGAAAGCAGCGCCCTCCCTGGGGGTGGGAGGGGCAGAGGCTAGGGGGCTGTCGTGAGTGACGGGGGGGCAGGGTGGCCCAGCCTGCTTGGACTCTAGAGTCTGAGGGGCCACCTCTCACCACTGGGTGACCTTGAGCAAATTGCTTCATCACCTTGAACTTCAGCAGGACGTTGTGTTTAAGACAGCTGTGAGGACAAAGGAAACGAGGCGTGTTGAGCACTTAGCATGGTGCCTGGCTCCGGTGATGTGCCCTCTCGATGGGACTTAATTTGTATTATTAACAAGTGCATCAGGGGATGACAAGAAGCTCAAAGAGATGAGCACAGAGTAAGATGGACGCACTGGGAGAAAGACCTGAGATGTCTCCACAATGAGGCTGGGACCGACTTAGGCGCTGGGTAGGACAGCGGGCCGGGTGGGCAGGGAAGGCAGGGTGGCCAGGAGAGCCCATCAAGCCTCAGCTAAGAGAGCACCCAGCCAGCCCTGAGGGATGCTGGGAGGCCCTGCTTCTGAGTCCCTTAGGAGAACGCAGGGAGGGACGGTCTCTGTGCTGCCCGCGTGCCTGGCTTCCTACGACAATCGTCAGCCAAAGCATGGAGGGGGCCCGTGGACTTCTGTGAGGACATCCTGGGTCTGCCTGATGGAGCATGCCGGCTTTGGGGCACCGACTTTGCTGCCTGACACATAGCAGAGTCAGGACCACCATTATTTATAACCACCGACCCTGGGACATCTGGTTGTTGGGTTCTCTTCCTCCTGATCAATAGTAATCTTTAGTAGGTGGCTGTCTCTGCCTTCGATGTCTTTATTCCACTGTCTGACCAGCCTCCTCCCGCAAACTGTTTTGGACTCTGTAGAGGGTGGAGGTTGGACATCGCGGTGGCAGGCGTGAACAGGCTGCCGGGAGCACCCGCCTCGAGTCGGCGCTGGCTCCCCTCCTTCCCCCCCGCCCCGGAGCAGCCTCAGCCATTTATTACAGGAGAATATCTCGACCCCTCTTCAGGTTTCTTTCCAAGTCACTCTTTGGTTTGCAGTAGACTGAGCTCTCGGGTAAAATAAAAATCCTGTAGATGGGAAGGAACACACTTGTATTTAATGTCTGTTATGTGTTGGAGAGTCCTGATGACCTCTAGTATCCGGAAAGCGTGCATCTGTCCTCCTGACAACTCTGCCGGACAGATAGTCACGTACCCATTCTACAGATAAGGAACTACGGCCCGAGGGCGGATACGGCAGTGAGCGGCACGGTCAGGGTTCAAATACAGACCTCTTTTCCCCAGGCCTTCCATTTCTCAGCCACCCCGTTTCTTGTGGGTTTTATGCTTCCTCTTCCTGCCCGGTCAGCAGCACGGACAGTTTCTGGCTGGCTCATCCCTGTTTTCCCAGAACATGGAGGTGACGCTGACAGTCAGCGGTCACCGACGTCTCCAGCCACGTCTGTCCCGCAGACCCGTGCAGGTCACAGAAGGCGCTGGGCGGGGCAGCTCAGGTGAACACGGAGAAGATGAGGGGGGATGACCACAACCTGCCCGCTGAGCTCTGCGGGCTCGGAGGTCTTCTGTACGGAGGCGGCTGCGACCTCCTTGGGTTAGTGATTCTGCCCTAGGTCAAGCTCACTCCCTGCAAGACCTCGCAGAAGTGAATCCCGTACATGGGGTATAATTATCTCAGTCCTCGGTACAGAGGAAAATCCATGGAGCAGTAACCGAAACAGAAATTGTCATTCTGTTTCGTCTGAGGAACCAGTTGTCCTGCGGGAAAGAGAAACCCTACGGAGGGCTTCCTCTGGCAGAGCCCAAGTGGGGGCTGTGTCGACGGAAGGAGCTAGGGAAGAGTCAGGATAGAAAGTCCCAGGAGCCCCGTGTCATCTCCCAGAGACCGCTCCTCCTGGGCACTGGCCCCTGGCTCTCTGCAGCCGCCCCTCCTCCCTAGAGACGGGGAGGTGTTCCCACGGCCTGGGCCGTGAATCCCTCTCCCTCCTCGTCCCCTGCCAGTGTCCTGGCGTCTGAGCCCTGTGACCCAGACTCTGCTGGGCCAGCCAGCCAGGCAGTAAAGGGAGATTGATGCCCTCTCCTCCTAGGAGAATCCATCACTTTTTGGCGTGCGGGTCAAATGGCTTCACCAGAGACAGCTCGGCGCAGCACTGTGTGAGCTAAAAATAAGCACGAGAAAGGGCCCAAGTAGACAAGAGGACGTCAGAAATGAGGATGGCCCACTCCAGCCGCCCGCCTGGGCCTGTGCAGCGCCCTTTCCTCCCACACTGTTCCCCTCCCACCGCCCTCCCCTGGGGCCTCTGGGAAGGTAAGAGAAGTCGGACAAGCTGGAAGAAGGGGAAGATGGAGGCGTGACCTTCTGTGGACAGAACGGTCTTCGTGGCCACAGAGAAGGGGAGGACGGAAGAAAGGCCATCTGAGGAATGGAAGGAACGTGAGCTCGGGAGCCATAGAAAGGAGGGAAGCCTTCCTTGGCCGTGCTCTGGCCCTGTGAACTTTGGAGAGTTAGCCCTGCCTCCATTTCTTCATCTGTGAAAGGGGCACAATAACCCCTGTCTCTCCTGGTTATCAGAAGTGAATGCTGACCAAGGGGAAGAATTGGTCACAGATTCACTTCGCTTTGCCCTGCTTCTTCCTACTTAGGTTCGGGGATAGCCAGCTGCTCGGATGGTGTTTGGGAGGCTAGAGTCTTGTTGGTGCATGGGGCTGCCCACATGCAAGTGACTCGCCTTAATGCGTCTGGTGCACACCCAGCCTCTCTCCACTGAAGCCCCCCGTTTGCTGAGCTTCTCATCCCCAGGACCGGCGGGATGTTCTCCCCTGGGGGAGGATTTATGGTGGAATGGAATCTATATTTATTTTCCATCCCTCCCGCCACCCTTTCTCGATCTCGCTGCCTCCTTTGTGGACTAAGCTCAGGTATTGCTCTCAAAATACTTCTCCCTGAAGACAACTAGGGTGAGCCAGGCCTATTTTATTCTGAGCCACTGGGTGTTTTCGAGTCTCTGAAAAAGATCCCTTTGCTAATTTGGGGAAGACACTTTGGTCCATGGGAGGCTTCTGCTTTGTGCTTGCGGAGAGCAGCAAAGTTCCCAGGAACGTGGTCCCCTGCACCCCCCACGGCCGCGTTCAAGGCTCTCAAGCCCCGGGGCACGGAGGGAGGGATGAGAAATGGCTCCCTGTTTGCTGCCTGCACTTGACTTGTCTGAACCTTTCCGGGCCTGTGATTCTTACCGCTGAGGGAGGGAGGAGAGCTAGAGGGTTCTAGGACGTGGCCCAAGCCTGACGTCTGTTCAGCGGGCTGAGAGTGCGCTCTCCGTGGAGTTCCCCTGTCCCTCTGTCCTCACCCTGCTGTCACGGCAGCTGAGAATGAGGGAGCTCAGGGGGCTGGCGAGGTCGCTCAGCCCGGAGTTGGACTGAGGGATCCAGGAATTTATATACTGTTGCTTTGCCCTTGTGGGGATGTGTGCAGCACGTAAGAAGATGAGAGAGGCATGATCTTCATTGCGTGGATGAGCAGTTGAGGCCCCGAAGGGACCTTGACTCAGCCTAGGCTGTGCCACTAGGTGGGGCGGCGGAGCCCCCAGTAAGTCTGGGATTGCAGGCCTTCAGGTGGCGAGAATAAAACATCTGTGGGCATGGGACTGTCTGTGAAGAGCTGGCTAATTCCTCCCCTACCAATGTTCATCCTGTTCCAGTGGTTCTCGAGGTGGGGCGCCCAGATCAGCAGTGTCAGCATCACTTGGGAACTTGCTAGAAAGACAGTTCTCAGGCCCCAACCTGGACCTAGTGAATGGGAATCTCTGGGAGGAGGGCCCAGCACTGTGTTTTAGCAAGCCTTCTAGATGATTCTGTTGCAGCTCAAGTTTGAGAACGACACTGCCCTCTTCCAGTGCCGAGGGAGGCTGGTGTTGGGGCAGGGTCTAGGGCCAAAGGGGGCTTGTCCCTTTGTGGTTCGGCTACTCTGGCATGTCCTGATGCTCTGGATTCCAGTCCCATTTCAGCCCCCAGGGGTGGACTTCTGACTTGGCCCTTGTTTCCCTTTCTTGTAAAATAATATCCACAATGATGCAAACACCAAAAGATGCCGACATTTTAGAAAACTTGAGGAATTATAAACCTTCAGATAAACAGCTCATGTAGTAGGTAAGTAGAACTTGTATTATCCTCCCACACCCATTTTACAGACAAGGAGACTGAGTCCTAAGATGTTTTGTGAGGTGCCCCAGCCCATGCTGTGTGGAGGACCCGAGTCTGGATCCGGGTGCCCCTGACTTCTCATTCCTCTCCAGTCCCTGCGTGTTCAGAGGTGGGGACTTGGCCTCATGAGGCTGCCTTCTCAGCCCATCTGCGCTCCGCGGCTGCCCCTGACGCTCACCTTGTAGGACCCCGTGTGTCATCACTGGTCACCTGGGAATAATTATGCAGCGAAGAGCAGATGGCCTCCCCCGAGAGGTCCTGACCTCCCATTTTCTCTCAGTGGGAGACTCTTTAGCCTTCCCTTTCAAGGCCAACAAATCCCGTTCCTCAGAGGCTAAGAAATAGTGAGGCAGGGTGTAGAGAAGGCAACCGATGTTTAATTTGCTTGTTGTAAAGACTGGGGCAAAGCCCTGCTGTGTGTGACCACCAGCTGGCTGTCACATGGCCCGTGAGGAGCAGCCTGGGAGCAGCGCTGGGAGCCTGCAGGTCTGTCTTGCTGGCGAGGAGAGAAAAACAGGTCTGCAAATGCTCTCTCCCACAGATCCTCCCCGACAGGTCATCTGGGACACGGTGGGGAGACCATGAACTCTGGTAGAAAAAACAAACAAACAAACAAACAAACAAAAGATTTATAGAGTTTATTTTGGAAGGAATTCCCAAGTCAACCCAAACACCAAAGCCTTGCAGCCACACCTGTCTGTTCCTGTTGCCTGTCTCCTCGCTCATGGGGACGGTCGGCCTGCCACGGTCCTCCGTCTTCAGTTTTTGACAAGGTCCTGTGAGACAGTCCCCTTTCCCGGCTCTGCAACGCCCTTCGTAACATTCCTACAGGTGGGCAGTGGGCGTCTGCCCATTGCACAACGGGAAGGTCAGTGAGCATCTCCAGGCTTGTTCCTTTCATCACCAACCCACTGCTTGTACTTTTCCTCCGATAGCAATCTTTCCAAACGGGGAGGGGAGGGGGACGGCTCAGGTCACATCCTTGCCTTTTCCTGGCAGACGGACTTTAATAGGCTTGCTGAGGTGGTGGCAACCCTTCTCTGCATAGACCGTGGTTCCGGGGTGCTCTCTGGACTTGGCTTTCAGGATCGCAGTGGTCTTTCAGAGGAGCGGGATTTGTCAAGTAGAGGCTCCCCCCGGATAATTTTAGCTCCCACTTAGTCGTCTCCACCACAAACCAGACCCTGTGCTAGGACGGTTACAGCTACTCTCGTATAACAAGAGCCCGTGTGTGTCTGTGTGTGCATCTGTGTGTGTGTGTGTGTGTGTGTGTCGTTAGATTGTCCCAGGTGCTGGGCCAAAGTCTTCAAGTGGGCTCTCTCAATTAATCATCACAAGAATTCAGCAAGGAATGTATGGATGGATGTTAATCCCATTTTACAGATGAGGACATTGAGGCTCTGGGATGAAATCACTTTCCCAAGCTCAAAAAAACCAGCAAGGATGTGGTGGGGCCGGGATTCACACCTCACTAATTCAAAGTGCAGTCCTTGGGCCCACAGCACACAGGCGTCCCCGGAGAGTTTGTTAGAAGTGCAGATTCTCAGACCTGCTGAGTCAGAACCTGCACGATGCCCAGAGCCGTTGAGACTGCCATGTGCATACACGCTGTCCAGCAACTATAGCTAGTTATTCCATAATCCTGTGTGTTAACTCCTATGGACTCTTGTTCTCCAGCTGAGGCAGCTGTAATGTAGACAGGTTAGGGGTGAGTCAGGGGCAGAACCGAGACTGATTTGGTTCTGGGTCGGACTCACACCACAATGCAATGCCGTCTTTCATGAGTGAGTCGGGGTTCATGGCCAAGTCTGCCTCTCTGTGCCGTGGACTCAGAAGCAGCACTCCCTGCTGTAATGAGGACAGGTACCTCGAACTGATGGGCTACTCTCCCCTCTGTCCCCCTCCTACAGATGTGCAGCACATTAAGAGGAGGGACATCGTCCTGAAGCGGGAACTGGGTGAGGGAGCCTTTGGGAAGGTCTTCCTGGCCGAGTGCTACAACCTCAGCCCGACCAAGGACAAGATGCTCGTGGCCGTGAAGGTAACTCCCAGAGGTTTGCAGGCACCGGGAATGGGGAGGGGTGGCTGGGGGCCGGGGAGCAGGAAGGAGAGGCTCGCTCTGTTCTGGGTGTGAACTGGCGTTGTCGATGCAATCGGGCCCTTGCTCAGAGGTCAGTGACGTTTCCTCTGGCTTCTGAGGGCCAGAGCTGAGGCACCTAAGGGGGCTGGGGGGGGGGTTGCAGCTGGAGGAGCCAGTTTGCTGGTGAAAGAGCCTGGCTCCTTCCCATCCCCAGATGCCTGGAAAGTCACTTGACATTTCTCAGGAACAGAGTTGAGTGAGGGGTGGGCGGCTCAAGGGCAGCAGACATCCCTGGGAACAGAAGGAGGAGGGTGGGGAGGGTCAGCTACTAAGCACAGGGAGACTAGTGAGTGAAGGTGGAAACATTTCTTATAGCCCCCCTGGGATCCGAGTTCAGAGCCCAAGGGACAGCATGCCTGAGGGTTACTGCCTCCTGGCAGCCACTTCGTTGGGCCCAGTAACCCCAGGGCTTCTGTCGTGCTGAGCCAGCTGGGCCGATCTGCAGCTGGAGCTGAAATGCATGGGGCAGTAGTTCCACGCTACCACTTCCTTACCCCCATACTTCAGCCCGTAGGGAACAGCTTCTCCTGAAAACCAGCGTTGGACAAATCATTGAACATGATTTGTACAGAAAAGAGCCAAGGAGCCCCTCGCGGGCACCTGCAGGTCTCAGTGGCCTCCATGGGTGCCGCAGGAATGCTTCTGAGGGCAGTGTGTGAATTCTGCTTGCTGTTCTGGGCTGAGAGCAGGGGATACTGCTCCCCACTGAGGACACTCACCTGGACCTCAAAAGAGTCTCTCCCTTAACACCGAGGGCTCTAACCCCACCATCTCATGATGACCGTTCCCTGCGTCCCTGACTTTTGGGTCTGTGTATTCATAGTCTTTTATTTTTTTTTAAAGATTTTATTTATTTGTTTATTGGAGAGAGAGAGCATGAGCAGGGGGGAGAGGCAGAGGGAAAAACAGACTCCCCGCTGAGCAAGGAGCCCCATGCAGGACTCGACCCCAGGACCCTGAGGTCGTGACCTGAGCCGAAGGCAGACACTTAACCGACTGAGCCACGCAGGCGCCCCCTGTATATTCTTTGTCTCGTGTGTCTGCCGGTTGTGTCTGTCCACAGATGGCAGATGACAGCTTCCACGGATGCTGTTTAGCCCCCAGGCATAGTGGAAGTCATCAGAGAGCCTGCGTGGGAGGCCCAGGCCTGCCACTGATGAGCTTTGTGATCTTGCATGGGACCCTTTACCTCTTTGGCCCTCAGTTTCTTTATCTGTATAATGGGAAATATAATATTTCCTCCTTAAAACATTGGCGATTAAATCACATAACCGACGTAAAATCCTTAGTACATCACTTGGGACACAGTAAATGCTCAGTCAAGAGTAGTTGCTACTTGGTTTTATTACCATCGTTATTCTCGATATTGGTTTTATTGAATGTGCTTAGATAAGTGATGAACGACCTGCCAAGATTGCACTGACCATCTAGGATAGGGGTGCTCAACTTTTTCTCTTAAAGGGCCAGATAGTAAATATCTTAGGCGTTGAGGGCCATATGCTGTCCATTACTATGCTCAACTCTGCCCAAGAAGTAGGAAAGCAGCATAAACAATAGGTAAACTGATGGTAGGCCATTTTCTAATATATGTAAAATATATATATTTTACAAAATATATTTTTGTAAAAAATATATTTTTTGTAAAATAAATATTTTTTGTAAAATATATATTTTATAAAAATAGGTGTTGTCTGCCAACCCACGATCTGGAAAATAAATAAGGAACTAGAGTATTTCCTCCGTGAAGGCTGATCATCATTATTGCTAGGCAGCCTGAGAATAAACTTGCTCAGTGTGCCTCCATAGACACGGGATGGTCAGATGAGCGAGGATGTCTTTAAAATGGCTTGAACCAGGGAAGTGGAAAGATTTCTAATTTCGTCCCCAAAGAATCTGCACTTCCCTGAAACTTTTAATTTAGAGGGTGACACGAATCCACTGGGCATTCCAGCATCCCTCTGGGGAGTGGTAAATGAAATGGACATTTTTGTGCTTTGAGCAGGAAATGGAATGATGGCCCCAAACCTTGGGAAATGTTTCTCGCCGAGCAGTCGGGGGTTAAGGGACAGTACCAGATCAGATAATACAGAAAATGTGTTTCTCTTTTCGTCCTTTTAAGAGGGTTTTCTTCTCTCCTTGAGTCTGGGAACCTGGAGGAGATGAGTGCCCTGAGATTATACACCATTTGCTGCCCAGGGGATCCACCAAGACACCATTCCCTGGAGAAGACACTCATCTCCTCTGGAGAAGGGCCGAGAAATGGTGTTTTCTGCTTCTTCTCCTCTTCAGATTTTACTCCTTCGTGCAGGCTCCTTCCTCTTGACTTTGTGCTCATATTGGTGCAGGGTAATTGTGGACTTTCAGAGAACACATCCAAGTATAACCCAAAGTTAGGTTTTCCCAAAATTGTGGTTTCAAGTCAATTGGCAAGAATTTTTTTGCCCAGTGGGTGCCCTGGGGGAGACAGAGAGACATCACAGCCTCTGTTCTGAAGATGCTTGCAGTCTGCTGGGGAGACAAAAGAATACCCCGGAAGGAAGGAGAGCAGGACAAGACGGAGCATGATTTGGACATGTGGGTGGTGTGAGACTGACATTAAAATCACGTGATTCATATTTTAAAATCGGTGATACCATTTTGGAATAGTCACTTGACAGAGAATACACTTGTTCACAAGATCTCAGAGAGTCTCCTCTGATAGCCAAATAGCTGATGGGAGAATGAGAAAGGGGTCCGACCTAATTCATCACCAGAAAAATGCATCTTGAACCATAATGAGACGCCAGTGAACACCAAGCAGAATGGCTAAATGGTGATGATCATACCAAATGCTGACAAAAACAGGGGGCAACTGCAGTTCTCCTCCTCTGCTGGTGGGAAGGTAAAGTGGTATAATCGTTTTGAAAAACAGTTTGGTATTCTAGAACATTACCATACTGTGTGACCTAGCACTTCTACTTCTAGACCTATATCCACTAGGTATCCATCTTTCTTTCTATCATCCATCCATCCATCCATCCACCTACCTACCTCTCTACCC
>NW_027397107.1:7571943-7673780 GCF_003265705.2 Callorhinus ursinus
TCTTTCTCTCTTTCTTTCTTTCTTTCTTTCTTTCTTTCTTTCTTTCTCTCTCTCTCTTTCTTTCTTTCTTTCTTTCTTTCTTTCTTTCTTTCTTTCTTTCTTCTTTCTTTCTTTCTTTCTTTCTTTCTTTCTTTCTCTCTCTCTCTCTCTCTCTTTCTTTCTTTTTCTTTCTTTCTTTCTTTCTTTCTTTCTTTCTTTCTTTCTTTCTTGCTTTCTTGCTTTCTTGCTTTCTTGCTTTCTTTCTTTCTTTCTTTCTTTCTTTCTTTCTTTCTTTCTTTCTTTCTTTCTTTTCTTCTTTCTTTCTTTCTCTTTCTCTCTCCCTTCCTTCCTTCCTTCTTTCTCTTCTTTCCTTCCTATTATCTATCTAGAGACATCTCTAATAATGTTCATAAAGCATTATTTACAACAGCCAAAAACTGGAAACAGCCCCAAATGTCCCTCAATAGCAACATGGATAAGTAAATGTGGTATGTTCATACAATGGGAAACTATTCACCAAGGAAAATGAGTGATCTATAGCTACATGTAATAGTAAAGAATCTCAAAAACACCATATTGAATGAAAAAAGACAGATATAGAGAAAAAACATATATATCTCATCACCATCACCATATATATATATATATATAATACATATAATATATATATAATGTTATATATAGGATCACACTTATTTAAAGTTTAAAAGACAGGTAAAACTGAACTCTAGTGGTTAGGGATTTATATTTAGGTAGTAAAAACAGTTTTACAAAAGCAAGATCGTGAACTCTGTTAAGTTAGTATAGTGGTTCCCTTTCGGGTGAGAGAGGGCATATTAGAGGGGTGGGGCATGGGGTGGGGGTACTTCTGGGGGGTTGGCAGTGTTTTATTTTCTCCTTACATTGAGGATACACTGATGTTAGCTTTGTAATAGTTCAGCGTGCTATAAAAGATTTTTCTTTCAAAGATTGATCATATTCTTAAAAATATGCTTAAATTATTCATCCCATAAATATTTATTGAGCACTTACTATGTGCCTGGCCCTGCGTGAGGCACTGCGGATGGAGGAGGCAAGGGGACACCCAGGCCCATGTAGCTCACATCTCAGAATCCTAGAACCTTAGAGCCCCGAAAGGATAGATGAGGAGGGGGAAGAGGGGTGTTCAGGATGATGACCACAACATCCAACTGGGAGTGTTGATTATGGCCCCCCTGTAAGTAATGTGTGCGTGTTAATGTTTTGTTCTCACAAGCCACCCTCAGCGTCAGGTATGATCACTAGCCCCATTTTATGGAAGTGGACACTGAGGCTCAGAGAGAGGGGTCAAGCAGTTCACCCAAGGTCCCACAGCGAATCAGTGGTGGGAGCACTTCAGATCCAGGCAGCCCCTCTCCTTCACAGGTGAGGGCATGAGCCCCTCGTCTCTGCTTTTCCTGGTTCCCTCTGTCTCTCCGTGCTGTGTTCTGGTGAATCTCGGCATTGCTCCGAGTCATGAATTCTTCTTGTGGTTTTATCTAGTGTAGGGTTTGTCCTTTCTGTGGAGGCTTTTGCTTTAACTTCCGCGAACCATATAATCTACTTCCAAGATGTCTAATTGGTTCATGGTTTTATGCTTATCTTGGCTTTATTTCTCCCTGTTTTGGCTGCATACCTTGTTGTTGTTGTTGTTGTTGTTGTTTTAAATAATTATTTCCTGACTGTCTTTGAGCGTTTACTTATTTTAACATCTCTATCAGCCTATTCCTATAAAATTAACTTTATCTGCAGGAAATTCATGTTGTGGTTATTGGTAATTTTAATCATTTGGCTCTAACATTCTCTTTCTTCCAGTATGTATGAACTGCAGCTCTTGAGTTCCTTTTCGTTTGGAGAGTTGTTTCGTTTTTGTTTTGGGTGTTCATGATTTCCAGTGCCAGTTAGTTTACATTGGAATAGGCACTTAAAACATTTGTGAAACAATCTGAGTGCAGAATCTCAGATTTTTAGTATTTTCCCAATTTCTTAAAAAATAGGTTTTCCTCTTATTCTTAACACTTTTTAACCACTGACTTTTAGCAGGTCTTTCTGAAGTCTTCACCTTAGTTTCCACAAAAACAGGCAACCTGGGGCGCCTGGGTGGCTCAGTGGTTAAGCGTCTGCCTTCGGCTCAGGTCATGATCCCGGGGTCCTGGGATTGAGCCCCGCATCGGGCTCCCTGCTCGGCGGGGAGTCTGCTTCTCCTTCTCCCTCGCTGCTCCCCCTGCTTGTGCTCTCTTGCTCCCTCTCAAATAAATTAAAAAAAAAATCTTTAAAAAAAGAAAGATTTATTTATTTATTTTTGAGAGAGAGAGAGAGAGAGAGAGAGAGAGAGAGAGAAAGTGAG
Source organism: Callorhinus ursinus (assembly GCF_003265705.2). Taxonomy (NCBI): domain Eukaryota; kingdom Metazoa; phylum Chordata; class Mammalia; order Carnivora; family Otariidae; genus Callorhinus; species Callorhinus ursinus. Next base: position 7,574,288 of record NW_027397107.1, read on the forward strand.
CACAGAGGGTGGGGGAGGGGCAGAGAGAGCAGGACAGAGAAAATCCTAAGCAAAGTCCCTGCTGAGCACGGAGTCCAATTTAGGGCTTGATTCCATGACCCCAAGATCATGACCTGATTGAGCCAAAATCAATTGAGCCATTTGAGCCAAAATCAAGAATCGGACGTTTAACTAAGTGAGCCGCCAAGACGTACCCCCAAATTATCAGATCTTAAAAAAAAAAAAAGAAAGAAAACCAGCCAACTCTTTGTACTCATATTTCACTGGTCTCTATGATGTTTCATTACATTAAGCCATGACATTAACAGATGGATCATAAATGATTTTGGGAAACAATCACAGCTGACCCTTGGCAAGCTCCTCTCTGGGAGAGAAGTATCTATCTGGGTATCCAACCATTATTCAGGGCATAATGGGTTTCAGTCAGGATGTTCCTGAGAGGTAACAGACAGTACCAGTTAATTTGGCCAGTCATGTGGATATAACTTGGTGCAGTTTTTTCTGACCAAAAGAATGCATGTGCAAAGGGCCTGAGGCAGGTAAAAGCTTGGTGGGTACCAAGGACAGAAAGACCAATGAGATCAAAGTGTAATGAGTGAAGGAGAGGAAGGGCATGGGAGGAAAGGAGGCAGAGAGAGATGGGAAGACCTGACATTTAGAGCCCATGACTGTTTTAAGGGGTTTGGATTTTATCCTAAAAACAATGGGAAACTAATGGCCAGTTGTAAACCAGGAAGCCAGATGAGAGCCACCTGGCTTGTGATAACTTACCCAGCTTCCTCTCTCGTAAAATCGTTTGGGAATGTCAACAAGGAGCAGTGACATTGGATTTTGAGAGAAAAGGAGAGAGATGATTTTTATACTTAAAAAGTGTAGATTGACATGTGTCTGTGCATGTTTGAATATTTAAAAATGTGAACATTTAGGAATGTGTGTATCTCTGCATATATTAAATGGGTTAAATCAGTATACTAATGAAATCTGAAACCAAACACTTTGAAACTTTTTTTTTTTTTTTTTTTGAGAGACGGAGCGTGAGCAGGGGCGGGGCAGAGGGAGAGGGAGAGAGAAACTTAAGCAGGCTCATGCTCAGCGCGGAGCCCATTGTGGGGTTCAATCTCACCATCCTGAGATCATGACCTGAGCCAAAATCAAGAGTTGGGCGCTGAGCCACCCAGGTGCCCCAAGAAATTCGAATGCTTTTGCCATCTGGACTGCTTCCCAGATGGCCCCACTGAAATCCAGGGCTGGGGTGGACATTAGATACGATGCACATAGAGAGGAAGATCAGAAAGTGCAATGTCCTCAAACTTTGGGGGAAAAGAAAGGAGATTCGGTGGGGGGCAGATTTCTTTGTTCTGTGGTTACTGCTCAAAGGACCTAGGGGAGCCTCCCGGGCTTCAGAGACCCTCTGGCGAGACCCGTCTCCCTGCAACAACAGGAGCTCACTGGTGCCCCTGACTGGCGATCCACTTTGAAGTTTCCCAGCCCCAAAGAAGGGGTTGACTGCAGAAGCCACTGAGAAGGGTGGGGGAGCCTCTGAGCTGATTTTCCTCCTCATTAGTCTCCTCCTGTCATCTCTGTCCCAATTGCATCAATCCCTGGGAATTGGGACCACCTGCAGGCCTGGCCCCCAGATGCTGCACATGACCCCTTGCCAATTACATAAGCACTTCAGGGTAGACCCAGGAGCTGGAAAACCCGGTGTGAAGGCAGAGAGAGAACTAGCAGCGGACAAGGCTATGCAGAGACTAGGGGACAGTGGTTGCTGTGTGCCCCATCTCCCAAAGGAGGAACCCCTGTCTGCCTGGCAGTGTGGAGCGCCAGGCTTGGGCACACTGGCTGGCACTGCCTGAGAGCCAAGAACGGAAAAATCCCATGACTGCTATTGGCGTCCAGACAGTTCAAGAGAATGATTTACAGAGATGGAGAGAGGCCATTTGGCTGGCCCCAAATTTGATCTACTTTTCCCTCTCATAAATCCAGCATTCCCATAAATCTCTGTAGTCTTCCATCCCACCCATGCTGGGTTCCTCTTTTCTCCCCCCTCTTATTCTTCATAAAGATAAATCACTGGCACTCATCCTCTACCCACAGCCCAGGCCACGCAGCTCAGGAGCTGGGTCGCAGCGAAGACCCCTCTCACCATGACTCTGCCTTCTCCCACGCATAGCAAGAAGCCTTTGCAAATGTCATTGTTCTGGCTGCACGTGGACACACAGCAGCATGCTCCTTTCTTAGTGGACAGCTTCCCTGAGAAGGCGGCCAGAGCCTAAGTGCAGAGCACATGAGCTCAGAGCTGGCAAAGTCAGCAACGGGCTGGACCGCCCACCTCCCTGCCAGGCTTACCTGTCCAGCATCCTCGCTGAGCCTGGCCCCTCTGCCTTACCTGGCCCTCTCCTCCACCCTTTCACACCGTAAAACGTCTGTGCCCCCCATTCCCTCGGGGACATGCCTAAGTGGCCAATTCATCTGGTAAATTAACTTAAGCAGGTGTGCCATCCAGGGAAGTGTCCCTGGGCTCCAGATTCAAGCCCTGGCTAGGGCATGGTCTCTGGCAAGTCATTTCCCCGTTCTGGACCTCGGTTTCCTCAGCTGTCATGTGGGAAAGCTGCATGAGATAAATCCCAGAATTTCTGTCAATGGTAGAATCATTTCATCAAATGCGTTTTCAGTGAACTCTCCAAAGTTTGAAAAGAGTGAAAGGTGGTGCCGGTCGACGTTGGAGTGGGTTTGATCTCTGGCTAGGAGACCATGGCCCTAGAGACATTGAGACTGAACTCTGGGGTCCCGGAGACGGCTGAGGTCCGGTTTAATGGTATGCTTCCATTTGAGATGTGTGAATGCGTCCTGACTACCAGACAGGGCTGGGCCTCAGTTTCTCCAATTCCAGCAATAAGCAGGTGGAGGGAAGCTGGTGATATTTAGTGCTCAAAGTGAATCATCTCTAATGTGTGCTAGCGACTGATGGAGGTCTGATGGGCCCTACTAGATAGGATTTTTGCATATGCACATCCCTGCAGGGCTGTCGGCCAAGGCAGCCCTGTGGATTTCAGTTAATGCGCGTGGCTGAGGCAACAGAAAGACCCCTGGCTGGCGAGGCCTTGCAGGAGTAACATGATCTACAGGGGAGGTGGGTCAGCCTAAATCACCAAAAAGGCCAGATGCTTGGCAGAGAGGATGCAAACCAGTCTCACGCCTGTCTAGATTTTCACTAAGCTGAAAAGAGCGTGCCAACTTCACATTCACTCCCTCATGGCCTGGTGTTGTGTCTGGTGAGGTTACGAAACTGTGTTGGTTGAAGCAAGTGGCTGTTTGGCCCTGTTTGCCTTCTGACCTCGTGGGGGAGGGAGGGAAGCCTGAAATATGTGCACCCACCTGCCCAGACTGTGCCTCCTGCAGGACACCCCCCCCCACCGCCCCTTTACTGTTCACCCTCCTTCTGGCCTGCATAGCTGCATCCCTGTGGCAGGGCCCTGTCCACCAAGGTCCCTTAGATGTGCTCAGAGTCTTCTACTTCGGTCTCACCGTCCCCTTCTAGTGCTAGAGCATCCACACTCACACCTGACACCCCTCCTGACCGCTCCTCTTCTGTTTGTCTTCCTGAACCCCAGTCTGATGTCTCCCACTCACCCTGGGCTCTCCCATGCCACAGGGGCTACACCGTGGCATTTTAGTGATCACAAGATGCCCACCTGCCCATCCTGCCCTGGGATTTTGCAGGACTTGACCCCATCCTGGTTCTTGGTGGATCCTAAGGCTGTTGCCCTTTCACTGCCGTTCCCATAGCTGCAGGCCCCCCAGTGCCTCCTTCAGCTTCCTACTAGGAGGACACAGGCACCTTCTAGAAGCAACATGTTGATGTTTCTCTGCGAATATACACTCCTTCACAATCTAAAATCAAGGAATAGAAAGGGCAAGGAGGCTTTATTATGCCTGATTTCTGGTAGGCTCTGGGCATAGGCTAATTTACAAAGTTGAAGCAACGGGGTGGTGGTTTTTCCACTGTTATTCTTAGCTGCAGGATCATTTCTTCAAGGAAAGCTTAGGGGATAGCGCCTTGGTCAGGCTTTCCACCTGCCCAGCCCCCTCCCTCTGCCATTCATGCGAAATCTCAGGGAGCAAAGGGCTCTGAGATGAACATGCATTGAGATCAGTGGCCAGTGGATGGGAGGTGGGGCACCAGAAAGCTGGCTTCAGTTTCTGCAAGGAGGAACAGGCTGAGGACAGAAGGAATCGGGCCCTGCTGTTGTGATGTCACCTCATGGTCTTTAAACCCTGATTAAAATCTGATTGGTTGGGGACCAGCTGTCTTTATCATGGGCAGGTTTCTTCCCAGGAGGGGAGCAGACAGGCCCTTGCCCTCTGGTTGCTAAAACCCATGTCCTGCATTGTTTCCAGGCCCTGAAGGATCCCACCCTGGCTGCCCGGAAGGATTTCCAGAGGGAGGCTGAGCTGCTCACTAACCTGCAGCACGAGCACATCGTCAAGTTCTATGGGGTGTGTGGTGATGGGGACCCGCTCATCATGGTCTTTGAGTACATGAAGCATGGAGACCTGAACAAGTTCCTCAGGTAAGCAAGGACTGCCCCCCCCCCCAGTCCTGGCCCCCCAGCCAGCCCCCCTGAACCCCTGCATTTCCCCTGGAGCCAGAAGTCACACGGCCCCTCTGAACACATAAGTCTGGGGATTAGAAATGAGAAGCAACCTTTCAATCTTTCATATCAGTTCCTGAGCAGCAAGCTTCAGGCCTTGGTCACTGATTTCTAGGGGGAAACACTGCGGATGCTATGACAAGTGAGTATCTTCCTCCTGATCACAAGGTGGACTGACCACAAGAGCAGGGTCTGGAAGAGACTGAGGAGGGACCCCAGAGGGCCTGCCAGCCTGTAAGTCTCAACTCTGAGGCTCTAGAGCCACCTTTTCTCCTGATGATCTGAATTGTCTTCTCACTTGGTGCCTTACATTTCTCAGTGTTGTGAAGTGGAGCTAATACCTTACACCCTGCTGGAAACCTTCTTGCTGGAGACTTTTTTATGATGAATAAGAAAGTATAATGTTACAAGTTCATCAGGAGACAGAGATGGTTGAAAAAGAAGAGCAGATTTTCCTTGGGTCAATTTATAACCATGCTGTCCAGTGCTGTAGCTACCTACGGATATTTGAATTTAAATTTACATGACTTAAATTAAATTTAAAAATTCAGTTCCTTGGTCACACTAGCCACATTTCAAGTACTCAGTAGTCCCCTTGGGCTAGTGGCTACAATATTGGGCAGTGCAGTATAGAATATTTCCATCAATAAAAAGTTCAACTGGAAAGCACTGTTCTAGAAAGATTAAATATGTTGTAAGAGGGTTTCCCCAAACTTGGCTCAAGATCATTTGGGTTTTGAGATGCTCTTGATGGAACTAGCAAGAGACTGGAACCTCAGCCAGAAGGTTCTGGATGGAGTTGCACGGCAGGAGGGCAGACAGCCTTCCCCAGGGAAGACAGCTTCTCACCACTAGAGCAGAGTTAGCACTTCTCTGCCTCCCATATCTGCCACTTCCAAGTATGCCAGATGTGGAGGGGGCAGCTGTGTGTGAGGGTGTGTAGAATTTGGAGTCCCAGGAAGCAGGTGGGACAATCAGGCCATTGACACGTAAGGTTCTTTTGATATCCATTGAATCCCATGGCTGATAATGACATTTTCAGAGTTCACGTGTAGGCCATGGAACACTGCTAACACACTCACCAAAACTTGAGAGCATCTTCTTCAAGTGAGACATTGACTAGTGTGCCGTGGTTTTGAGGGATCCTGGAAAGGGCTGGTAGCAGTTAGTGAACTCTTCTTATGAGCTGGGTTTCCAAAAATGGACCCCGAAGAAGGGAAAATATCTATAGGATGTTTTGAACCTCCTGAACTTGGATTTTCACAATGAAATTTATTCCTTTCTTGGAGGACTCTGTCCTTGTCATCAGACAGACTTGAGTTCACATCCTGAATTTGTCACGTCTTAGTGATGTAACCTGGAGCAAGTTATTAAACCTTAATTCTCTCTTCTAGATAACAAGACTAAACTGCTCCACAGGTTTCCTACCATGAGTGCTAAGTGATTATATTTGTATAATACCTAAATGAGTTTTCCAGGTAGCTGAGTATTCAGTCGATGATAGCTACTATTAAATTAGTACAAGTAGTATTTTATCAGGACTGTGAACCAGGATAGTTACTAATATAGGCAATGCCTTTTCTCAGTATTCAAGATCTTTATGCTGTGCTTGCATCCCCCTGGGATGGTCCGAGGGACATGCTCCATTTCCCAGCAAGCCCACGCCATAGATTCAGCAGTGCCTTTAGCCCCAAGTGCCCCAGACAGGCCTACAGAGAGCTCTTGGGGGCCTCTGTGTACCCCTGCCATGCCCAATATGAGGGAAGTGGGAAGAAAAGAGTAGAGAAGCCAGTTGGTGGCTTTTAGGGCAGGCTGCAGCGTCCTCTATTGGTTGATCGGAGCTCAGGCTTGCCTGAGGATGCTCCTTCCTTGCGGGCTGATGCAGTAGCTCTCCTTTGGAGGGTGAAGGAGGCAGAACCCACAGGAGACAATAAAAGGAATGTGTTCATATTTAATGACTCCTTTCTGTGGAAATTGGAGAAGCAGTAAAACAGGCCGAGGCCTCCCTGTACACGAGGGCTCCTTGGTCCACAACTTCATAAATAAGGGCTCTGGGTGTGGTTATGGCTCATTGGGCTTTCTGGAGAAAAGAGTGAATACTAAAAGCGACCGATATGACAAGGCAAGGCGTTAGGATAACAAATCCGGGGCCTTGATTTGGGACGGTGGGGGAACTGGGGCTTCCCAGGCCTCAGCTTCCCAGACACGAAGGGTCTCTCCATTTGGCCCTGCCACCAACAAAAGTTATGCAGTCCTAGGCAATGTGGTGGACAGAGTAGGAATGTGAACTACAGGCATCTGCTACCTACAGTGTGGACTGCCCACCCACAGCATCAGCACCAGGAGCTTGTCAGAAATGCAAATGATTGAGCTCCGCCCAGCCAATCAGAATCATAGGGGGCGGGGCCCAGGAATCTCTTCAGCACAATTGATGATGCTCCTTAAAATTTAGAGCTCTCTAGAGCCACATGTCTGGTTTCCTTTGGCCTCCAGATTATCCATATGGCCACTGCGGCACTCCTGTGACTTCAGCCAGGTGATCTGACCATTTTGTGCCTCAGTTGCTTTAACTCAAAATTGGAGTGGGAGGATTAAGTGAATTAATAGATCTGGGATCTTTAGAACTTGGAACAGCAAGGGCTTGGAACAGCAAGGGCTCTGGAAGAGTTAATTGTTTTATTAACGATTCTGTAGTGGATATCTAGAGCTGGGGAAACTCCTGCATAGCATTAAGAAACTTAAAAGAGTAGGCTTATTTCCTGATCCATTAGACTATGTCTGCATCATCTTAGTTGGGAATCTGATTGTAGTGTTGTACTCATAATGCACACTCACATGTCGTAATGTTGGATGGACAGAAACAGGCAATAAGTAGGCTAAGAGAGATGTCATTCATTTCTGTGGTGTATTCTTGAGAACAGAGAATCAAGAAGGCTGTTTCCTGTGATCTCCTGAATTCTCTCTGTCCTCTGTCTTCTTCCCCACTCCTCACAGGGCCCATGGGCCAGATGCTATGATCCTTGTAGATGGGCAGCCACGCCAGGCGAAAGGCGAGCTGGGGCTCTCCCAAATGCTCCACATCGCCAGTCAGATCGCCTCAGGCATGGTGTACCTGGCCTCCCAGCACTTCGTACACCGGGACCTGGCCACCAGGAACTGCCTGGTGGGAGCCAATCTGCTGGTGAAGATCGGGGACTTCGGCATGTCCAGAGATGTCTACAGCACCGATTACTACAGGGTAAGGTGGCTTTTCCAGCTGCAGGACTCAGCAGCAGAGCTAACACCTTGCTCACATGTCTTTGTCATTGTCCATTAACCCTGTCACTCTGGAGAACACACGTATGCACCCATGCCCAGACATACACGCGGTGGTTATCCTTTGGCCACTCCTACATCTTGACATACCTGTTTATGATTCTCTCGATAGCTCATGCCTCCCTTCCTCTTGGACATTCAACTTGACGGTATTCTTACATTGCAATGACATATGCATTGTGTTCTTATATACATCAATACTCATTCTTCATGCAAACAGACTCATACATATATGTGTATGCCCAAATGCACACAGGGTCAAGCTCAACTTGGTGCTACATTTTAACACCTCCCAACTCAGTCCCTGACCCAGCCTTACCCACAACACATTTTATTCTCTGAAATTATCTGGTGACTGTGTAGGCTTATCTTGAACTCAAAAGTAGATCTTGATGAGAAGCCAGAACCCACAGTAAAGTAGCAAAAATCATTAATGTCCTGCTGAGCAAAATCACCTGAATGATTTAGGAAAGGTGAAGCAAGAAAGCATGTTATTGTTGCCAACTTTGGAGAGAGTTGCTTGTTGGCCTTAGAAAAGGCTTTCTGATTGTGTTAGGAGGCATCACATTCAATTTTACTTCTATACAGTGGTCTGCTTTATGTTAAGAGGTATCTTATCTTATTTTGCTCCCAGGATTATTTGTTCCCTTAGTCTTTGGGAAATCCCTTCCAGTGGATTATTGAGTGGTTTTGACAGGGAAAAGACAAGTGGGCACAAGTGTCATTTACCCCAAAAGAGGGAAATGTGGGAGCAGCCTGAGATGCAGAGATAGGATAACCTTTGCAAACCGATTGGAAGGCACATGCCTCAAGAAATATGTAATAGTTACTTCAGGGACACTGCGTGGGTGAGGAGTTTGAACAGGTGGTATAAGAAGAGGGTGGGAGAAAGTTCTAGAGGTCAAGAGGCATACTAACCATTGGTTCTGTGTTCCTTGTAGGGAATGAATGATCATATTGTGAGTCAAAGAGCCCAGATACGATTGTCCTGGTGGCCTAAGCATGGTGGACTATGAGGCTGGGGGTTTGGGGTTGGCATGTGCAGATCTGTTCATTCTGGATGCCCCTGAGGGCTTTGCCTAAACAACATTGCTCAGACATTAGAACTGGTTGCTCAAGACACTTCATTTTACCCATAGCCTGAAGAAAATTGAAATATTTGAGAAATGCCCTTTGTGGCTAGAAAGTGATTTGTGCATGGTACAACCAAAGGACGGTAGATGCTATACTATCATGAGAGAATATGAGGCCAAGTAGACCAAACAGCAGGGAAGCTAGTAAGGTCCAAGCAAGCTAGGCAGTTTCTCAAGCCAGCTACCCCGTCTAACATCCCAGATACAGAAAAGGGAGCACAATGCAGCAGTCGCCACAGATGGACAGCCAGGGCAGACCTGCCAGGAAACATCAAAGTAGAGTCTTTCTTTAGCATCTAGACTAATTTTTTCACTCATTTCCAAGAGAGGCATTGGTGTGGTTACTAAGGGCCCATGGGCCGTAGATTTCTTGAGTCTAGCTGGAGTTAGCGCCATTTAATTGCCTTTGTGCTCTCTGTAATGGCGTTTGCTGGCCTGTTTGCCTGAGCTCAGATTTACATTGGTGTTGATAAAAGCAAGGGAGGGATCATCGTTTTTCTGTGTACGGCAGATGTATGATTATGCCAATCTGTTCTCCACTGGCTTTACCACGGTTCCGGGAAACAAAATCTGACCACAATGTGTGCACACTCAGCTGTCAAACTCACTTCAAGGAGTGCCCTTCATATTTCTTGATTCTGATTCAAAAGAGTCAAAAAAATCACATCTATCAGCTATCCAACAATACTGCTTTGCCCTTGCTTTAACAACTGGGAACTGATGCTCTTTCCTCCTGGGAGAGCAGCAAGGGGTGAATCTATCTTATTTCGGTGGACACCAGGGCTGATTGGAACATGAGGAAGGGAGGGCGAGGTGGAAAAGGTCCACTCTTCAGGTATCTGCAATCCCTTTTTCATGAGTTCTAAGCCGGGTGTAAGCAGAGGCCAGCTGCCTTGAAAACGTATGTCTTTGGTCACAGGGAATATGAAATAAAAAAGAGCTATTGTAGTAAAAACAGTGCACTATGGGAAAACTGCATATCCCACTGATGGTGGGTAGATATTATACTTTCCATATTCCGAGAGTAGTATGTATCATATCTTCGTGTTCAGTTGTTCCCAATGTCCTAATGTATGCACAGCTCCCCCTCCCTCACCCTCTGCAAAACAAAAGGCAGAAGTAGATTTGCCGGGGGTCACATCACTGGATGTACTCCAAAGTCTTGTTATCCACACCGGAGGACGTCAGAGTGCAAAGGCGTTCTGCACTGGGACCTGATCTTACTAAACAGCACCACCATTAGCAGCCTTGGGACCCCAGCGCACTTCCCCTAACCTCTCTTTAGTTTTCCCATTTAAAAAATGAGGACAAATGTAGTCTCTTGGCAGAGTTATTTTGATGTTGAGCAAGTTACTTTGTGTAAAGAGCCTGAAGTACATGGCTTACTGGGTAAACTATTGTTTCCTTCATACCCAAGGCAGGAGAACCACAGGGATAATCTGATTTCCAGATGTCATTCTTGGGTCGGAGAGAAGGACCTCCTGATCAATGGAAGATAAACTGGGATCATGTAGCTGCCCCAAAGGAGTAGGGTCTTTAAGTTGACCACATCTGGAAACTTTCTTTTCCAAGGTTTCAACTTAAATAGAAAGACTGGATCATCAGACTTGCCTGTTCTTCTGGTCAGTGTTTACATGGTCCTCATGATCTTATAGCTAGGTTCATGTACAGGTGATTTATGAAACATTTTTTTTGTTTGGTACACCAGCTGAAGCTCTGGGGGAATGCAGTGATTTATTATATAGCAGGAGCATTGATGGATTCTCTCTGCAAGCTGATGTCCGGGATAGATTTGCTACTGTAGGTCACAGAAATCTGTTGAGCCTAGGAGTTTGTGAGTTCCTGGTGCCTAATTCAGTTAAATGCAGATAACCCAGGCCTCTCTCTTTGTGTGTGTGAGAGTGTGAGTGTGTGCGTGGGTGAGTGTTTGTGTGAGCATGCCTGTGAGCGTGCGTGTGTTCATCTGCCCAGGGTAGAGTCCAGGATGTGTATACAAGAGCAGGGAGAGAGATGGAGATAAGCTCCTCCTTATATTCTTTCTTTTTTATTTTTAATTTCTTAAAACAAAGAGGTGCCATCTGGCTCCTATATGAGTGATATGCAAACGATTTACACAGGTGAACTGCCTAATTTCCTGTTACATATTTAGAAAGAGAAGACAACCATCTCTGCACTAGAGTGCCAGGATCTTTGTTCTCTCTTCTTAAGACTCTGCCCGGTGACATACCTTTTCCTCCTGTGGGTCACTCACTCGACGCTTCTGAGATTGCTCATAAGCTGGCTTGGACAAGTGTGGATTTTCGTACCATTATGCCTTTCTCAGAACATCAGACAACATTAAGAAATTGGAGGTCAAATCTGGAATCAAAGAATGTTTTGAGAGCCCTGAAGAGGAGGAGGTTGGGGTTTATTTGGAGGGGAGGCCATATGCTGAGGTATGGGAAGAACAGGATCGGAGGGCCCAGTGCTCTGATCCTCCTCACCCGGAGGACCAGGAGTGTGCCTTCCAGTTTACCCTGTATCCTCTGTGCCTAGCACAGTGCCTAGCACTGTAGATGCCCAATAAAAATATGAATGAATGAACAAAGTTAGAATGAGCCTTCAGAGTTAGGCAAGAAGTAGATTAGGCCAGACCAAGAAGAACCTGAACAGACAAACAGACGCCCACCTAAGTGAGCTGAGTCTTTGCAGATGTTGGGGGGGAATCCATTATCTGGGCAAGTAGAATCAATATCTGGGGACAATGTCTGGAGGAGGCAGGTGAGTGGTGGTCAGAGTCGGATGACTCGAAGCCGGAGTCGAGTCTTGGTAGGGGATGGAGCCAAGTGTCCAGGAGATATGAGAGAAGGTCAGAATCCAGACAGACACACTTCTGGGGGACATAAGGCAGGTCTGGCAGCTGGTAACAAGTTCTGGGTTCTAAGCTGGAGATTCCAGATCAGGGTACCTAGAAACCCCTGAGGAGGATGACAGCAGCAACCCTTAGGATGTGGGAATAATTTAGAATAAACTGATTTGACTGATAGAATATTTGATTTTATGGATGTCGTGGTGACCCCATAGCGGTGATGACAAGTGTTGTCTCTTGGACCCACACTATCTGGGTTTGTATCTCAGCTTCTGTAATCCCTGGCTATATGACCTTGGGCAAGTTATTTAACCTTTCAGTGCCCCCAACTATAAAATGGGACTACGAGTCCTTATCATATACATTTACCATGAGGATTAAGAGTTAATAAATATAAAGCTCTTAAGATGATAAATGTTAAATATCAATTACTGTTACTATAATTGGAGCTAAAATACAAATGTCTTCCCAATTCCCAAATGGGCATTTTGAATAAGGCTTACCTAAGTGCATTAGTTAAGGTAGGCCAACTGCTATAGCAAGCAGATGCAAAAATATATATAATAGTTCCAACACAAATAGAAGCCTATTTCTAGGTCATATAACAGTATGAGCAGGTGAACTTTTTGGAGAAATAGCCCCTCCTCCATGCAGTCGTTCCAGCTGATGGAATTCTACCCTCTTCTTTGTGTGGTGTCCTTGGTCAACCTAGGCATCCATCCCCATTCCACAGCTGGGAGGGGAAATGGGCATGAAGGAATGTATGTGGTTAATGGGCCTGACCTGAAAGTGGGGCCTGTCACTTCTCATGGCAAGAACCCAATCACATGTATGGTCTCGCCATTTGTAAAGGAAGTGGAGTGTGGCTGTGTCCTCAGGTAGAAGAGAAGAACATGGGTTGTAGTGAGCAGCTGGTAACCTCTGCCCCATTATGGGTGAAGAAAAACTCCTTCTCTTCCAACATTCCATGGCATACCATCCCATGTCTGATGATTTATCAGGCAAGTTAGGACAAGATATCCTTTCTTTCTACCACTAGGCCCATCCTGAAGATGGAGATGATAATCCTGAGATGCCCCTTTTATCCTGCTTGCAAAAATCCTGGTGTCACGTGGCATGTGTAAGCAATGGGGGAGCTTGGCCCCGCCTCCCATCTTGGTGCTTTTGTTCATCCCCCTGGAAAGCAAAAAGGCATGCCGACAAGAAAGCAAATTCAATTGACTGGGTGGGGAAAGAGGGAATGTTCTAAATCAAATGGAGTCCAAGTTAATAGAAAAGAAAATACATTCTCAAAGTTTTGTTGACTAATTAATTAGTTTTTAGTCTCAAGTGGAGAGGTCCTTAGATGGAAATCAAGTAGCTGGCAGCGTGTTGAGGAGAGCCAGAGCTATGAAATAACTTGTAATTTACTTTTACCTTTAAAAGTTAATGATGGTGATTTAAGCTAACTGACTTTCAGGATCACATGGAGCCACCAATACCCCTTGCTCTTTGTTGGGGTTTTGGGAAGCTCATGCAGTAACTGGTACCCCTCTTCCCTGCTCAGATTCTGAGTTCTGAGCCCTTTGAGACAGAGAACCCAGACATGGAGATTATAATGTGTACTTGTGTAGTGATAGAACAGTTGCAGATGGTGGCCTTGCTGGGCAGCAACGATGAGCTCCCTCATACTGAATTCCCAGACTAGACTTTCTGCCCAGTCATGGCAGCCTAGGAATATTGCAGGCTTTGCCCTACTAGGGTAGAACTCCTGCGGCTCCTCTCTGTTCTCTGTAGATAGGCAGATGCCCATCAGAAGGGGAAAGGGTGTGGCCTGCATGCTGGCCCCCACCAATCAGAAAAGTTGTTCCTCCCAAGGGGTGGGATTCGGGCTGGAGAGCTACCAGATGGTAGCCACCTACTCCAGTAGGTGTTCCTCCAGTTGGAAATCTGAAACAGTGCCAAAAAGGTGGGTCTCTCACATCTCTGTTTGTCCCCACCTGGGCAAGTGGCTGCCAGCCACCCTGAGTCTTAAATTCTTTCCTCCAAGGCCCAGAGTAGGGAGATCTGACCCCCTGCTTAACTGCCTGGGAGAGGATTAGTAGCTGGACATATTGGTCCTTGAGGGATGCTGAACCAGTTTGGTGAGAGCTTAGCCAGACTTGTCCCTTGGGTTTTAGCCATTAGGTTTTCCTTAGCGGACCCAGGCACCATAGTAGAAAAAGTGATTCTGACTATCAGAAGATGAGGGTCTCCTGCAGGCTGTCCGGTGACCTGAGCCCAGTTACTGGGCCTGATCATTCCCTTGCTGTTTGTTGGATATCCTAATAATTTGTTACCTATATTCCTATTTATCTGGAGGAGAACAATGGGGGGGGTTATATTCCATTCCTAAAGAATAGGATGGTCCCATCTATTATTTTTTATAAATTTGTTTTCATTTAGAGTAATTTTAGATTTCTTGAAAAGTTGCAGAGATGGTAAAGAGAGTTCTCATATGCACTTCAACCAGTTTTCCCTACTGTTGGCCATGGTACATTTGTCAAAGCTAAAAAAATTCACATCAGTACAAATTGTTAACTAAACTAAACTTTGTTTGGATTTATCAATTTTCCCACTAATATTCTTTTTAATGTCCCAGGATCCATTCCAGAATACCACACTGCACTTAGCCACATTATTCCTTAAAGGCAATAGGACTTTTATGGTTGAAGCCTGGGTGAGGGGATCCACTGCCCTACTATAGTCTATCCCTTGGCCCCTTTGGCCCCAGGGCAACCCTTCATTCACCTTTTAGAGGCCCCAGAGCTCCAGACTTCCCTGTGTTCTGGAACAAGGGTAGGTGGGCTCTAAGAAGCTCTTAAGGAACCCTATTTGGTGAGAACTTGTAACTCCAGAGTCTTAAAGGAGTCCTTCAAAGCTGTGCAGTCATTGGTCACTGTCTTTAGAGAGTTAAGCAGACAAGACTAGAGCTTAGATTAGGAGGCTAAGGGAAGGCTTGGGACTTCTCAGGTTCCCAGTCCCTAAACTGTATGTGCGTTCTTTTCTTCCACCTTGGGAGAGGGTGCCCCATGCTGGCAGAGAGACAGGGCCACAGGTAGACATCTGGGCATGCTCAGAACTTTAGTTGCCAGAATGGCTGCTGTAGGACTTGGTGCCACAGCACATATATCTTGAGTGAATTCTGAAAAACAACTTAAATGAAAAACAACCCATTAAGCTGCACAAAGCTGCAGAGGGAATGAACCCGGAGGAAGGTGTGGAGGAAAGATTTATGCTAATTATAGGTATTACAACCTTGTTTCCTTGACTAAAGCCAATGGATTTGCACACCGATTATCCAAAAAATATCAGATATTTTGGAATCCCAAGTCTGTTGGGAGGGACCGGACTGCTGTTTAGGATACCTTGGTCTCCAGGCCAACTCTGTGTCTAGTTAGAGGCTCCACTTTCATCTGTAAAATCTGGGGTTTAGATCCTGGTTTTGTGGTCTTTTTTAGATTTTACGTTCTATGGGACTAAGTTCTAGGGGTAATGAGCCAGAGGCTTGGCTTCTTTAGAATAGAAGGGAGACGGGGCTGAAAGTATAAGAATAAAGCCAATGTCCTCTCAAGCAGTCTCTATTATTTTTTTTTAAGATTTTATTTATTTATTTGACAGAGAGAGAGAGAGACAGCGAGAGAGGGAACACAAGCAGGGGGAGTGGGAAAGAGAGAAGCAGGCTTCCCGCCGAGCAGGGAGCCCGATGCGGGGCTCGATCCGAGGACCCTGAGATCATGACCTGAGCCGAAGGCAGTTGCTTAACCAACTGAGCCACCCAGGCGCCCCAAGCAGTCTCTATTATTGCTTTGCCCTGGGACCATAGCTGTTCAATATCCCAGCCCCCTTTCCCCCTCCTGATGAAACAAGGGAACAACCTCCAGTTTTGAAATAGTCTCTCCCCACAATATCTGGATCTACCTTAGTGATTGAAATTTGCTTTCTTCTCTTCCTTCTTCTTCCTCTTTGAGATACTTAGGGTAATCAGACAAAAATCAGCCTTGTGGGCATAAGAATTGCCGGGCAGACTTTCTTGGATGTCTTTTCAGTGATGGGAATTATTTGGATTCTTCTGTCCATCTCAGAACTTCCAAACCTCCAAACTTCCTAGACAGTATTATACTTTATTGCAACATGGTGGTAGTGCTATGGACATCTACCTGCAACTACAGCAATCTACAAAGTTCAGACATTAATATAGGGTGGGATCTGGTGTTTTGAGCCATGGAACACTCCAGCAATCTTGTGTACAGATGACTTGGAGAGGACATGATGATCAGGAAGTTGAGGTGCAAACGATGGGACTCCAGCAATGAGGTGAAAAAGTTATTTTGGGCATCTCCCTCCTAGGGGCTTAGGAATGCTAGTGCTGGGGGATACTGTCCCATCTTTGCTTCTGGGGTCTTGGCAACCTGTGACTCACGTGGTGGCTAGAATGCAGGGCCAGAGGCAGGAAGCCTATGTTTAGTCCATGCCATGACCACTGACGGGAAATAAATACCTTTCTTGCCATGGACCCGAGTTTACCATATGTGATGTAGGCACTTCCTGTCTGTCTTTGTCATTGTCTTGAGGCTTCTCATCTCTTCACTCACAGGTGCTGGCCACTCCAATAGCATTGTTTTCTCTTACTTCACGGAAACTTGGTTGGGGTTTTGATGGATATTCTACAGTCTTGTCTTAAGATAACATTGATGGCTTCAGTGATCCTTTTCCTGGATGGGGCTTAAAGGGCTGGATTCTGGTTCGGCTGTTCACTTACTTTGGTGATACTGACTTTAGATCAGTATTCTTGACTCTCAACTTAGAAGGTGGGATTAGATGCATAGTTTTCCAATACATTTTTTTTAATAGCGGTAAAACCTTTTCTTCAGATGGCCCTTAGATGATAGAAGATGACAGATAGATGGATGATAGATAGGTAGATTGATAGATAGATAGACAGACAGACACACATGGCCTCAGTTGAAGTGGAGAAACAATGGAGCCATGGCATTCTGCTCCCTCTGGCCTGCTCCCAGTCATGGGGCTCTGGCAGCACTTTGTGGAGGGGCTTCCATGCCCTGCAGGGCTGAGCACGGGGACCCCTTCAGTAGGCTCCCCCCATCAAGACTTAGGGCAGATTTTATCTGTCCCAGCCACACGTGATAGTGATGTGAAGAAGAATGTCAAGTAGCAGGGAATCAGTGAATGAATAACTGGATTTGAATGAATAGCTGTTTCTCTGTGGCTTATCAGTTGACCACGTAAGCCCAAATCAGCTAAAAGAGAAATGGTTAAACCAACTAAAAGAGAAATGATCATTTTACACATGCTGATTGTGGGAATCTGTGTTTGCACACCAGCCTCTTAATGTTCTGCCTGGAAGGAAGAAGGTCTTCTGAGACCTTGCAGAGAAGGAAGCTTCCAGGGATTATTAGCCTCCATTTTATGGATGTGCCTCAGAAATGCTTGGTGATGTGTTCAAGACCCTGAGACTTCTCAATGGCAAAGTCAGTGTTAGAGCCTTATGCCTGAGGATGAGGAATCCACTTTGAACATCTGCTGAGCTTTGTTTATGCTAGTTTATTTCCCCTTGTGCCACATCCCCTAGCCATTGAGAAGGTCTGTGTGCTGGGGACAGAATTCAATTCAATTCCCCACCTATGCGCAAGGATGAATAGAATGCAATCTGTGTTTCCAAGGAAATTAAAGTTTCATAGGGCATATAAAGCAGGATGAAAATGTGTAACTCCCCCACAGGCTAGAGGGAAAAAACATCATACAAAGGGTTACCAATTTCAAAAGCCCATTTAATCAAAGGGATGACTTGGGTCTTAAGGGGTGGGTGGGTAGTCAGTGGGTTGAATTTTAGGAAGGCATTCCTGTCAGAGGAGTGAGCATGAGCCAAGGCATAGAGGTAACTTGGAGGCAGGCAAACCGGAAGGGTGATCTGGAACAGCATGTCACTCAACAGGCTGAAAGGGCAGACTCATGGAAGATGCACAGAAAGAAATGTCTGTAAAGGAAGGATGGGGCTGCTGTGGCAGGTCTAGAAAGGCTGGCTGTTCAGATGTGGGTGCCGGTGGGCCATCATGGAATGTGTGTCATCTATTTGAGTGTAAGGGAGGCTGGGTGTGAGGACAAGTCATCATTGGCATATAGGATAGACTGCAGGAACCCAGGAGCACTAAGGCACGAGGCAGCAAGGCCTTGTGCCCTGTGATGGCAGCTGAGTATGTCATCAGCAGGGCCTGGGAAGGTCAACTGAAGGCCAGGACCTGGGGCACTCAAAGCTTCTTGCAGTTTGGGATCATAACCTTGAAAAAGAGTTAACAGTAACATTGTGGGTCAGGATGGGTTTTTTATAAATGCATCTTTTAGGCCACCTCACCCAGTGTGCATCCCTTGAGTGTTGGAGTGTTAGAAACAGATGAACAAATGCCAAATCATTCCGTTTTAAAGAAACGTGAAGCTTCGAAGGAGCCTTAAATGTCATCTGTTTCACCCTTATGGCCCCAGGCAGAACAGCATCAAAACCACCCCAGACAGATGGTTTGCTCACTCTCTTCTGGTGCATCTCCCGGGATTCCACAGGTCCCCCCTTATTCCTTCCAGATGTGGCGAAGGGAAGTCGTTATAAGTAAGAGATTTATCTTTTTTCTTTCTAATTTGTAATACCCTTTAGAAGTGGGACGTTCTCAGTTATGTCTAGACAGAATTCTACCTGCTGTAAGGTAAGTCTCTTTTATCCTCTATTCTTAGTGGAGATAAACATGGTTTAGACTACAAAACAGACATCATAACACCAGGAAAATGCTAAGCAGCTCACTGAAACCAATATAGCCTTGTCATAGATTATTGGGTGTATTTTGTTCATTGGGTGTATCTTGACTGGCGAAGAATCTGTGGAATATAGGTTTCTCCTTCCCTTACCCTGCCAAAAAATAACATCCTTTTCCTGAGCGCAGTTCCAGGTGCTCTCTCCCAAACTTGGTTTCATCTCCTTGTAATTCTGAAATCTGGTTGTTTTTTTCCATCCATGATGGTGGTGCGAGGTATGGGATAGGTGCTGTCATAGGCTTACCTTCCACAGGGACAGGTACTAGAACGTAAGATGGGGAGGTGCCCCATCAGAAAACTCTGAGCCCCATGAGGCGTGTTTACACTGGAGCTCGTCCTGAAGGAAGTCGAGGCAGAGGCCGTGTCTGGAGGGCTAGTGAACCAGGTGCGGATTCCTTCCACTCCTCTCTGCTCCTGTTGTGGATGGGCTAGCCCGCCTATATCACCTGACACTGGCCTCAGTTTTAACAGACCCTGTTTGGGTTCCTGACGTCTAAAAGGCCTTTTTTTTTTTTTTTTCCTGAGGCAAACTGAATACATAACATATAAAGATACATAAATTTCCATACAAATATCTTCTTTACCAGCTGTAATTAAGATATTTGCATGTAAAGAGAACAGTGTGTTCCCTTGACTTCCTCCTGGTTGGGAATTGTATTTTTCTCTTAATCCTTAAAACCCAAGACTTTATGATCTGTTTGTGTCTAACCAGGGGGCGGAGGGAGAAGAAGAGAAGGAAGAGGCAGAAGACTGGGTCAATATAGCATCTATATGGCGATTAACATAACATAATAAAACAAACAAAAAATAGGGCATCTGAAATTTAGAATTTTAAACACAGTGTTTACTCCTGGTTGTTTTTGTTTTCAGGCCCAGTTCATTCCACAGGACAAAGTTCAGGTGGGGGTGGGGGAGAGCCCAACAGAAAGTGGGCTGAGCACCTGCTAATTCTGGAGTCAAGTAGAGAGATACACCTTTGAATCCTGGAGCTTCTGCTTATGAGCTATGTGACCTTAGGAAATTTTCTTAAATGCTCTAAGCCTTAGATCCTCATCTGGAACAGAGAGGGAGGGAGTGAGACGTGAGAACAATTTCTTCTTTTAGGCAGATTAAATAAGATAATGTATGCAAATTGCTTGGTTCCTATTAGGCATTCAATAGATGGTAATTATTATTCTATGTAAGTGAATAAGGTAGAAATGATATATAAGAAATTTTAAATAATTTTGAATTACATGCCAAGGTATTTCCTAGGATGGTCTTTGGTACTGGATACTAAACTTGGGGGGGAGGAGAGCCTGGAGAGAACTCTGAGAAATAAGAAGCAAAGCCACTTCCTCCACTGGGACTGGTTTACATATTTGGGTTTGTCTGTTGGAAGCCCAGGAGGAAAGAGAAAGCATCTAGCTGGTCAAGGGAAGAGCTTTCCATTGTAGAATTGGCAGCTCCAATTAGAAGCTAACTTTTGATAACTGTAGACCATGAATTCTATGGTTGACAAAGGTCTTCAGAATTAGAGCCCATTCTCCAGGCCTCCTAAAGTGTGTGCCACACACACACATGTTGGGGTTGTGTACACTAGAGCCTTGGGGGTACAGGCACTATCCATAGAGAGAGATAATAGAGATATTAGATAGAGATATATAGGCAATATCTAGAGATCTGTATAAGGCTGGTTTAAGTCTAGTCCTCCCTCCCTTCTCTCTCTTGTCATAAGCAGCAGGATGGTCGCTGCTCACTATTGTGCATAACAAGAGATAATGGATAGACAAGAGCTGTTGAAGTGTTGGCTTGGGTACTGCTGGTTTTATCACTGCCACCATCACCACTGTTATCACCCGTGCCCCCAATATAGTCTACTTAGTTAATGGTCATGTACACTCTGGAAAAGAAAAATGAGTCAAGTTCATCAGCATCCCAAAGTTGATTGGCAGGGTTGGTTAGTATGCCATCTCTTGCACTCTGCCAATCATCATGACAACCTTGGCCACCTTTTCCCATCAAGTCAGGACAACCTTGGCCCCTTTTTCCCCACTGAGCCTCTACAGCCAGGATGGACCTTTGATTTGTGGCCCAGTTTGTTCTCGAAGTTGATCATTTCATTACCTAGTGGTTATCAACCCCCAGCTTCCTGATCTTTGTATTTCCTTATTTATTCGTGTCCTTGACTTATTTGGGTACACGCATGTCCTATAGTTCTCCATACCCTAAGTTTCCTTAAAAGCAAAGGTGTCTACTCTGTTTTTATGACACTGCTTAATAAAAGTGCTTAATTAAAAATATATATAATCCTATGTCAAATGTTTATAACGAGTAAGGAATAATGGCCTAAGCATTTAATCCATTTTAAATGGATCCTTGTAAGTCCCCCTTGCAAAACACCAATAATCAGTGTGTGGGGACTCTGGGTAGATACATCTGGATCTGATTCCCTACCAAAGGCCCAACCATCTGCTTATCAGTGAAGAGGCCTGAGGGGATGTCTCACAGTAATTAAAACACCCATGAGACTACAGTTAGCACCCGAAGGACAATTTATGAACGCACACAGGGGGCCAGATTATTCAAAGGCTATATGATCAAAGCATTCACTCCCAGTAAGCCAGTTTGTGTGGGAAGCTCGATCATACTGAGAAGGTTGCTTAAAGGAGAAGTCAGAGCAAGAAAGTCAGATGAATCAAATTGTCAGTAGCATCCAGCTAAGAAAGACTGATAAACCCATTCCGTTTGATAACAGAGACTCCTTGACTTCTGAGTAGGTTCAGAAATACTCCAAGTCTTTTGCCCAAATCCACCCCACTCCCCAACTGAAGCTGGGAAGGGATAAACATTGCCACCATCCAATTCCATGTCTACTCCCTTTCCAGGTCTCTATGACCAGCCAGTACTCCTTCTCAAAGACATATATTTTTTTTCATTTGCAACAATCAGTGTACAATTGAGTCATGATGGCCTGAAAGCCACTCAAGCTCTTTCAGATGACCTTGGGCCTATATTCTTGTTATTATCCATTTTATGCTGATCTTAAAGAGACCATCGTAAAGTCTTCATTTCTAAATAGGGAGGAGTCCCTTTACTGTTAGAGGAATGCTTTCCATGTTGCTAGATTTCCTTTATACCCAAAACAGGACTCGTTGCTTGCAAATCTAATTGCCTTGATACCAAGTATTATATGCTGCAGGGATGGCAAGTAGATCTCAGGTAACAGTGCTGATTACTCAGCATAGAATGATAAAACAAGTTAGTGGTTTCATCTAGAGTCAGTGAAAAAGCATGTGGGATTAATTGGTGATGTCTACCATGGGTATAGGAAAGGGAATTAGTGGTACATATGTCATATTGTGCCGATCCTGGCATATCCCATCCCAATCAGTGCTCTCAATTCAAGGATTCTACTGGATCTTTAGTCATACTGAAACCTTAGCTTCTCAGAGTTGGAGGGATCTAATAAGGCTAGTAGGTGTGAGTTTATTGAATGCATCTATCTGTGTTGAAGGATCGTGTACAGAGGGAGGACTTTGCCAAGTGGGCCTGAATTACTGGGACTAACTTATGTTTAGATGCCCAAGTTCACATAGATGAGACTAGAATCCCAATATCCTAAATTATCTTCTACTTGCTTTTTCTCACTTTTCCCTTAAATGTTTTTTTTGTTGTTTTGTTTTTATGGTGAGCATTGTTTTTGTTTTTTTAAGACCTTATGCTGTTCTTGGTAGATCTGTTTCCACTCTGCCAAGATTTCTTTGTGGTCTAGATATAGCTTTTCCTCCCAGCTCTGTGCCACCTGCAACTTTTATCAATGTACCAGCAATTACTTTAAGCCTATTTTTAATTTGGGGGGATGTTGAATAGCTCCAATTTGGGGTATGCTGCTGGAGTCTTGCTCCCAAGAGCTGTTGATCCAATTATCAGCATTCTTTGAATATAGTCCTTCTATGTTTATGACTCCAGCCGTTTGGACTCTTCTCCACACATTAACCTCTTTGTTCATAATTATTTCGTGAGAGTCCTTGATAAATTCCTGGGTAAAATTTGGGTGAGCAATCTATGCTGGCAGATTAGTGACATCCTGGCTAGAAATAAACTTGGAGATCATCTTGTCAAACCCACTTATTTAACAGATGGGGACATTGAACCCCAGAGAGAGAGAGCAGGTGTCTCTCAAGTTCATGCATCTATTTAGTGGTAGAGTTGAGGCAAGAATATTGGTGTCCCTTCTCAGATCCAGGGCTTCTCTCTGATCATCATCAAAGTACTTGGAGGTCAGCTGGGCCAGGATTATCATTCCTACTTACAGACCAGTGAACTGAGGCTCAGAGAGATTAATTAGTATTCTTCAGATTACACAAAAAATTAGGGCAGAGCAGAGTTGGTTTCAGTGCTCTGATTCGTAGGTAAGGTTTTTTAAGGAATATGAGGTCATTTTTGAATAGAAGCTTTAAATAGTGTACCAGTACAGTAATTGTCTCTCTACGAGGTTAGGTAGACTTTACAGTTAGAAATGTGAACCTATAATAAGCCAGTTCCATGATTTTTTTTCTAGTTGGGCTTGTGGCAAAGATATTTATTGTAGAGGAGGCAAACACTTGGGATGATTCAAAAAGCAAGGAGACCATAATTCAAGGACTTTAGGGTCTCCAGGGTGGTAGTAAAACCAGCACCAGCAAGGTGATTTGGGCCAAGCATAGTCCCAAAAATATAACACGGATTGGGTGAAACTGAAGAGTAGGGAAGAGATGCCAAAAGCAGGGGAGATGGTTATCAGAGATGAGGAATGCTACCCTAGTACCTCTAAATATGTTGCAGGAAGTGATTTTTTTTTTTTTTTATTTTTATTGGGAAAATGTATTCTCAAGAACATCTGTCAACACCTACTTCTTCGTAGTAGCTCAGGATTTCTGAAATGGCAGGATCCAGGCCTTATTTCTCCAATCACATAACTCCATATCTGATATATGGTAGGCTTTCTGCAAACATCTGTTAAGTGAAATAAACAAGGAGGCAGGTATACCTCTTGGTGAATGACTGAACTGGAATGAAGCTCCAGACCACTGCAGTTTGGGACAATCAGAAATCACAAAACCAGGTTTCATCCCATTCAGAGATGCTCCGGGGAATTGTCCTCCATTATTTTGGTCTGGTAAATGGGCTCGGCAATGTGTTCCCTTACCCACAGATGTGGCAGGGCTAGAAAACTCTAGGGCGGTGAAGTGCAGTGCCGCAGGCACTTACCTGTATCATGTGGAAATGGAACGGACCACCTGGTGAGATAATGGGTTCTTCATCCCCAGGGATTTTCCAAGAAATCCAGATGACCATATTTTAGAGATGTTATGGAGATACATGTGTCGATCATGAGGTTACAGTAGATGACCTCAAAGTTTTGCTTTTTACCCAGTTCTGAGATCCTGAGTCAACTCAATAATAGAAAGTGCTTAGATAGGTATAAAGCGGGAAAGTCATTTAAAGAGCCATTATGATGCATGTGCAAGGAACTGTGTCAAGCATATGTTTCTGTGATGCTATGAAATATTTCACCCTCTTCATGTCTACAAATTCACACGTTTGCTTTCTTTCTCACTTCCCTCACACCTCATCATCCGTCACCTGCCCTCTCTAGCCCACTGCTCTCTATGCCCGGGTCTGTCCCGCTCTGAAACCTTGAAGCCGTCCTCCCTTCTTAATACTCTAAAATCCACCGTCTTTTCTACATTAAAGAAAAACATCTTCATTTGACCTTTCTGCCCCTTCCAGCTGACATGCGTCTCCTCAACTACTGAAATAGGTCGTTTTATCTTCTGTCTTGATTTTTGGGCTTCTGATCTCACCACTTCATTGACTCTAAATTTTTGGGGTCAGTAATTATCTCATCTTGGCAAAATTTAAATGCCTTTCCTCTGAAAAGTCTAATCCTTTTCTGAACTATCTATTGAATGACATTATTAATAGCTGCCCCATTCTTTCCCTACCCTCTGTTTCCTCACAGCTTAACATCTTGTTCAGTGCCATCATGATGCCTGGCTCCATGATGTATTCCCCATTCCAGCCATTCTTTACCTCATCCATTGGTTTCTCTTCTTTCTCTCCTTTAAAGTTCTGGTCCTGCTATTTTAGACATCTACTTTGGGAAACCTCACACACTCACATGCTTGTAACGCCTTTTTGCTTTTAGGTTGAAGCTGGTTGGATTTACATGTTTAGCCTCCACCTCTTCTCTCTTTGATTGCTTAAGCTGTTAGCCTCCCCTGGAGAATTCGCTGGTGGTTAAAACTTGCCTTGTTGGGGATAAAAGTCACCATGGCCACCTCCTGCTTCTCCAACAAACAGCCTGTTGCCATCAGTGAAAACCCTCTTGGGACATTTCCCAAAGCTGAGTCATTTTTGAACCTGTCTCTTCATCACCTGTACCTGACTCCTCCTGCTCTACCTCTCTTTACTCCGGTGTCCTTTGTCGACAGGAGCTGTCCTAGCCCACTCCCTAACCAGATCAATGCTTGCGCCTTTAGACTCAGAGTCATTCTACCCATGCTCCTTAAACTCTCCATTATCCCAACTGCTTCTCTAAGAGATTTGAGTGAATCCTCATTTCCCAAAATGATAAATTTCTTACCTTGACCTCCAGGGCCCTCAGACACTCTGTCATGCTGCTTCCTGACTGCTCCCACAAGAAGCCCCCTCCGTGCCACCCCAGCCAGCCTTCCCCCCATTCCTCAATGGCGCTCACTCATTTCCAGTGTTGCCTGAGACCTTCTGTATACATTTCCTAGGGCTGCTGTAACAAAGTACCACCAACTGGGTGGCTTAAACAACAGAAACTTATTTCCTCAGTTCTGGAGGCTGGAGGTCTGAGACCAAGGTGTCAGCATGGTTGGTGTCTTCTGAGGCTTCTCTTCTCCCCATGTCTTTACATCCTTTACCTTCTGTGAATGTCTGTGTACAAATTTCCCATTCTTGCAAGGACACCAGTCACATTGGATTAGGACCAGCCACATGACCTTGTTTTACCTTAATTACCTTTCCACATGCAGTCACATTTTGAGATACTAGGACTTAAGCATAATGAATTCTGGGAGGAACACCATCCGGCCCATAACATCTTATCCTCTCAACTTACCATCTGTTCTTTCATCTCTGTCTTTGTTCTTTCTCTCTGTTCCTCACCGTCATCGAAACCCAGTGGTCCCATTTCACTGTGCTCACTGGTTGGTCTCCCCAGCATCACCCTATTGGTTTACACACACAGACGTGTTGCTTTGTGAACATGCTTCTTTGTTGGGTCCTTCAGATGTTTCTCTGCCTCTGGCTTGACTGAGAGCAGGGACTGTCTCTTGTCTTTTGAACAAGAGGTGCTTGAGAAATGCCATTGCTAAGTCACTGCATGTCCCTTCTCAAAGGCTGCCTAACATACCCACTTCTCTGAATTCTTAAGAGGCCTTTCAAGGGGAATGAGTTTTTCCCAAGTGGTAATGGGAAACCATACACACTGACTCTGTCGACAGCAAGAAGGAGGAGGGCTGAGGACCCACACAGATGACATCCGACTAGCTCACCTCCTTTCCAAATCAGACAGACAGGGAAGGGCATCTGGGAAGGAAGCCCTGAAAGTAGTAGTGAATTCAGTGATATTTCAGCTGGAAACAGGAAGGACCAATATTCCCTCAGGAATTTTGGAGAGGTGCTATTTCTTTGATTTAAGGGGGTGAAAATTCTGGATAAAACCCACTTCCTTTTAGAGTGGTAATTGGCTGGGAGGCTCATCTTGTTGGAAGTAGAATTGAGCCCTTGGAGGGAATCCAGTTGGATCTTGGTAGAAAACCAAAAGGAAGACAGCTGGGCACCATGTACTAAGAGTGGTGTGATGGTGTGCCTGCCGAGCTGTGGGTAGCCTCTCTGGGTGGACTCCTGAGTGAGGACCATGTTGCTGGGTTGATGCTGTCAGCCTTTTCCCCTAGTGGTGTGAGAGGTGTTTGGAGGCTGTGGCCAGGAGAGACTCACCATTCACTTAAAGATACACCCACTCCCCTTCTCCTCCCTTCTTTCATCCTTCCATGCTTTCTTCCTCTGCCTTCATCCTTTCTTCTCTCTTCCCCTACCCTGCTCTCTCCTCCATTCACTGTCAGGAAGGGCCATGCCAGAAGGGCCCGATCAGCGTGTCATGGCAGCGGCAGAGACTAGCAGCACCAGCAGCTTCCACAGTGAGTCTGGATTTTGTTTCTGGGGCCAGGGGGCTGGGCAGGGCCGTCCACACACAGACTGACAGCTTGCAGACTTTGGAGAGGAACTTCCATGGGCTGGGGCTGCTGCCCTCCTCTCCTTCCCTGCCTCCCAGCAGAGAGGCAACTTCCATGGAAGTTTCCTGCCAAAGCCATTGATGTGCTTGGGATGTCTCATGGAGAGGAAGCATGGTGGGGGGGTGGAGGGGCCATAGTCTGCTAAAACTAGGGGCACATCTGGGAGAAGCACCGGAGTTGAAATGGCTGCCAAGGATTCTGTCCAAGCCTGCGTGTGTGGTGGAGGCTGGAGGCTCTGCATGGATGATGGTTTGGCTGCTTTCTTGCATTTCAGGAAGTATGACCTTGAGTTTTTAGTACATGTTGGGTGCCTACACTCCCTTTAAGGAACTGAGAATGCCACAAAGGCTCAAAGATCTGCAGAACCAGCGGTCTCCCTGTTGACCTCAGATGAAGCTTGTCTAACAAATTCGATGATTAGGATAGTTATTACAGAGCTCCATGACTGAGTCATCTCTCTGAGTATTTGGGGGAAAGTTTTTTTTTACCATCACCATGTTAATTTCTGTGGTAATTTCTGGCATGGAGATGGACATAATGTGGAATCAGTCAAAGTTCCATCTGTCTTGCCTTGATCATCAGACTGAATTGGATGGCTTCCTTCCACTTTTTCCCTAGGGGCTGTTTCCTTCTGTTTTGGGAACGGTCCACTTGGGAAAATAGAACCACAAAATTTACCTCTCCAGCCTTAAAAATCTCACCCAGTCTAGGAGCCCACGCGTCCAACTCGAAATGTTTTTCCACAGGCCAGATGCTGTTTACAAATATTGACGGGTGTGATATAGTTCATTTTGAAGTGAAAAACCTCCAGTCTCCAATACGTGATATTATCCTGATGCTGCATTCTTGTGGGCAGGTGCATGGAGATGCTTTTCCAATTTCATTCATTTCTCCTGTGTTATGGTTACGGAGGTAAATTAAGCATAGCATCCCAAGTTCTACCAGGATCACATTTTTATAGGTATCTCATCTCAGCACTGTTACTAATAATGGCATTACAGTTTAGGATTATTCAACACTAACAACTGTGTAGAATTAGGGTTTATCAGAATGAACATGTTTGCTAGCCTTGTGAGAATTTCACAAGCAGGACCATTATAAGAGATTAATCAATCTCTTCTCTTGCTTTTAAACATCATATATATTTCATTCACCTCAGGGTAATACTCTTGGTTTGAGGAGTTGATGGTTTTAATTAAAGTAACAAATTGGTCAAATTTATTAATTAAATTCAACAACTACTTATTATTAATCAACTCTGTATATTTGATTGTCTAAACTTGGACACCTCCGAGACTGAAAAAGGGAAGCTATTAATAATTAAATTGATACCACGGGCATAAACTGTTACCTTCCCTGGTAAATTTGGACAGAGAGTCACTCCATCCATGTATTGTGAGGAGGGGATCCAACTGTGATTAAAATAGGCAAAAATCTCTTCCCTTAATAAGGGAAATATAAAATAAAGTAGAATAGATAGTATGTAAGAGAATAATAGATCCTTAGAAGAAAAATAAAGCACAGAAGGAAAAAAGAAGTGTTTGGTGGTAGTGATGGTTATGTGTGTGTGTGTGTCTACCTGTGTGTGCTCATGCACAATTTTAGACAGGGAGGTCAAAGCAATTGAGTTGCCTAAAGAATATAATGTATTTTAGTTTATTTAGTTAACAATTTAGCCAACGAGGGCTTTCATGGCTTGGATGAAATTTTTCTGAAACAAGTCAGATCTAGACATTCTGAATCCAAAGCAAGAAACACAATATTCGGAATGACAAAAATCGAGAAGGGAGAATCAAGTGGCCATGGCATTGGAAGCATACCTTGTTTGCTCAATAGTTAGGTTTCAGCTCCAACTGACATGACTGAGAGACTGTCAGAAACTGGGTGAGCCTGCGGACTTCTCCGCTTGGGGGACCATCTTGTAGAAAGCCCCTCAGTCTTTGACTTTCCCTGGCCATTCAGGACATCTTAAGGTCCTTTCTTCTTCCATCTGTTGTCCTCAGGGGTGGTCGGGGATGGCAGTTTACCTTTGCTGAGCACCTACACCAGACACTTTGCTAGGGACTTTGAGTAGGTTCATTTATTTACTCTATACTGTTCCCATGAAGAAGTTATCATAGTGCCATTTTAGGGAGGAGAGAACACCAACATTTAAACCTAACACTGGAAAACAGTGGAACCAGGATTTAAGCCTAGGTGGCTTAAGTCTAAAATCCTGCCTTAACCTGTTAGTCTTAGCATTCACCCAAAGATACCCATTGGCAGGAAGTGGGAGAAAGAAAGGAGAGGTAGGACTTCCTAGGTTACCCCCAAGGTCCCGCGAATGGGCTTCTTGCATGGCTGGATCAGAAGCAGTAGATATGTTGGGGTGGTTGTCGATGTCTTTGCTGATGGTGCATGAAGGTACAGCAACTTCTGCTGCTTCTCCGTGTGTCATTGTCATCGGGAATGGGGATAGGCATGGAAAATTTGGGGGGCATGAGAGCAAGTCTTCCTGCTGTGGCATCCATCCCAGGCAGAGGTGGAACTGGACTTCAGTGTGTTAGTGTTTCTGGGTTTCACGCACGTTGGAAGGAGGGACGATGCATGAGTCTGTGTGTAGATAATAGGGGTGGGGAGAATGCATGCAGAGGTCTGAGGCTGGATAAAGGTTTTCCGACAGGGGTTTGAGTCAAGAGTTGAGTTTGAAGAGAATCCTAAATTTCCTGCCTGCCTTTGTGATTAGAATCCACAGACTGACCACATCCAGTCTTGGGACTGCTATTAGCAAGAAGCAGGATGTCTCTGGACCATATCTTATTATGGTTATACTTAACATCAATCTCACTGTATAACCTTGTATTTATGTGTAATGAACATTTATATACTTCCCAGGAAAAAAGAAATTTAGGTAGCATCTCATTTTATGCAGAAGCTCCTGGTAAAGATATGGCAAGCAAACCATCATTTATATGCACCCGAGAGAGCTGCTATAGCAAAGTGAAGAATTATTTTGAGATGTCAATAACCCTCTCCAGTTTGCTTTTTATGCTAAAGGGAAGAGTATTTCCACTTGTGACACTGTTATTTTCTTGGACTTCTGTAATGTATTTATCCAAAGGTTTCAACGAATGTCAAGACAGTGTCTCTTTCAGTATCACGATATGTGTCATACAGATAGAGAGAAGTTATTACTCTGTCATTTACCAAGGGTTTTCTTCATCATCACAATGTCAGTGTCACTTAGGTATACACTCCAGGCATATGAATGTCTCTCACTGTGGCCTTCCAACTATTGGATTATGACTACTCCATCAAGTCTTGGTTCTTTACTGCTTATGGGCTGTTGTCTAGTTTCCCTCCATCGCTTTGCTACTCAAGGCTAGGGAGCAAAGCATTCATCTACCTCCATGGGGGATTCTCCTCTGACTTACCTGCTGAGTCTTTTTGCCTTTCTGGCAAAAACAAACGAGCAAGCAAACTACCTTTTCTTCTAAGATATTAACTCACCTCAACATCATTTGGCTTCTCTCTTCTACACCCGTGCCCTGTGGAGTCCCAGTTGGGAACAGGGGTAAAGATTGGAAAAGTCTGGTTCTATTTCAAGCTGACAAGGATGGCCCTCCTTCCACTGCTTACAGAAGGCCCACCCTGCTTCTCACACATACAGGATCTGTCAGAATTCTAGGAAGGGTTTAGTTGCAGCTGAAAGGACAGTGCCCAGGCCTTCGACAGAAGTCTGTGAGAGCACATAGTCACAAGTATGCCCCAGTCCAGAGACCTCCTTAGAAACCTGGTTAGGGACATACCCTTTTGCACCAGAAGTCCAGGGGTGCATGTCTCTACCCAAATGAGCCCAGTTGTGCTGAGGAACCCTAGAACACTCACCTGTCTCTGCATGCCCAGGGCACACAACAGGAACTTTGGATGGAGTGCATGGTGGTGTGCTTCAGCTACCGCTGAGGTTGTGGGGGGGATCAGGGTATAGCGAGGTGTCCATGAGCTGGAGAGTGTTCTAACACACATTAGGACTTTGATAGTTTCACAGCTCTGACCTTGCAGAATGTGATTTCCCAGCTTCCTGTTGCTTTCTGAGCCTTGCAATTCAAGATGGTTAAGATGGCTTCTGGGCTGAGCAGTCTAATACATTGTCCCGTGGGAGATGCCTTTTAATTATGCGATACCCGTGTCCTTATAGGTTCAGGGAAATCAGCTGGTATTCCCAGGGCTAGTCCTTTGAGTTCTCACCTGGAGATTTATCCACAGATAGGAACTCTGCCCTTTAAATGGTAATTAATTTTCAAACTCGTAGCTGCCTGAGCATTTTGCTCTCCGATGATCTAAAAATAGAGGTCTCCTATCAGAGCAAGCTCCCAGAATAGCAGGACAAGAGTGTCCTGGAATGGGGTGGAGCTCAGGTCTTCCTGTGAAGGGGCTGAGGGGTTCAGAGGAAGAGAACAGTGGGAAGGAAGGGATTCCAGAGGTGCCATCTGGGACTGTTCATTAGGAAGGTCCCTCTAGTCTTTGTGATGGGATTCTGTATTCCTCACTCGGGACTTTATCTTCAAAGTTGGTCAAGTCTGTTTGCTTCTGCAATTCTTTTGGGACAAATGACTCATGAGAAACCCATTTGTCTGGAAGAATTGCAACAGGACCTCCTGTCTAGGGATGCTGAAGGGGACCAGATCACATGAGTTCTGTTATCTTTGTTGCCTGGGTCAGCTGGGTCTCTCTTGAGCATTAGCTGGTTCCTCTGATTTTTGTGGCCTCCTCCCATCCCGGCACTTGTGGCTAACCTTAATGGAAAGTAGATGTCTAATGTAACCTCCAGCCCAACGCTCTGGGCTGAAGAAGCTGGCGTGTGGGCGGATGCAGCCATGCAAGGAAAGCTTTCAGTGCAAGTGCTGGTCTCTGAGCCACGTGTTTGTAAGCTGTGTTCTTGTAATGCTTTATAGCTGGTGAAACCCGGGTATGGGGTGCCACCGTACAGGGTGGGAAAGGAGAAAAGGTCATTCTGTGGATGAGAGCAGGCATGTTGCTGTGGGCAGTTGGTTTCTATCTGGGCCTCTGGGATCTCTCTCGAGTCTTTCTTCTTAGGTTCATTTCTAGAAATAGACATTTTATTCCTAGGGATAGAGACTAAATTGAGAGTCGAATTTTCCAGCATTATATCAAGATTCTTTCAGCTGCAAGTGACAGAAACCTCATCCAATCTATCCTAAGCTAAAAGGCAATGTATTGTGTTCATAATCACAGAATCCAGATTTAAGACTTATTTCTGGTGGGGCCTAATTCTAAGACCGGACTAAATCTCCAGGCTTCACATACATTGCTCTCTCTCTCTCTCTCCTTCTTTCCTTTCATCTCCACTCAATCTTCCTACCATCCCTCCTTCTCTCTGTCTTCCCCCTTTTCTGCCTGACACAGTGATCTCAGGGAAAGACATAATAATGGGGAAATAGATTCCCAAACCCTCAAGGCTGATGAATTTTGGAAATCATGATGATAAAATCCTACAGGGGTTGGGCAGGTGATCTGGGACCTAGATGTTCAGTGACAAAGACTTGTCTTCATTGGAGATGCCTTGCCATTGGGAGCCCCACTGACCAGGCATGAAATGATCCAGTTGTTTGAGTTGGGCTAGGCATTATGCTGAGAGAAGCTGCAAAAGAAGGACTAATGAAGCAAAGCCCATGACTGACTTGTTTTTCCAGTCTCTCTATGAGGAGCATCCAGTGCTGTCCGGTGTCATTTTGATAGGTGCTCTCCAGGCTGATGTAGGCTCCCGTCTTAGTTCGTTATATCTGCAGATTTAGATCTTTCTGAATGAACAATCCCTCTTCAGCTTTTATGGGTGTTTCTATAGATATAAAGTTCTAGGATTTCTATCACATTTTCCAATATTTGCCACCCCAACGCATCCATTTATATGCCTTGAAACAGCCAGCGAGTCTTCCTTCACTTTGGATGTGCATAAGAACTCTGACTCAGTGGTGCCAAAGAACATTGGCTTTGGAATCAGACTCCTGTAGGCATGAGGCTTGGATTTTCTACTCTTTAGCCTTTTGAACTCACATAAGTTGCTTCACCCCTTTCTTCCTTCATCTATGTAATGCTGTTGTTAATAATAATTTCCACAGCCAAGGCACACTGGGAGGACGTTTAGCACAGATCCTAGCTTAGTTTAGTTTAGTTTAGTTTAGTTTAGTTTACAAGCCTTCCACCTCTGGCCTCAACCTTGGAATAATGAAAGCATCTCTTTTTACCTGTTACGATAAATCCAGATGAGGCCTCAACTGTTTGGATTACCTACCCCAGACTTAGCCTTGCTCCACCTCTGGGGGACCCACCAGGGGACCCTGAGAAAGATTCCTCCACCCAGTTTCAATTAGCCCCAAAACAAGAAGTCCACTTGCTCCAATCCTCCTTCTATCCTTTTGGAGACACGAATGTGTATAATCGAATAGGAATGCCTTTGAAAAAAAACCACTCAACTGTGATTACTGGCTTAGCATTTAAGACTTTCTCCTGGGTTCATCCTCAGAGCAGCCTTCCCTTGCCTTTTGACCTTGAAGGGGAAGCCAAGAGGTAGGGCTTGTTTATAAAGAGAGAAGGAGCAGCTCACAGCTGCATGCCTCAGGTTATGGCTTGGGATGCCAGATGCTGTGTGGAGGGACAAGCTCCTCCATGCCTTTCATCTGAGACTACCCTTGGCTCACACCCTTTGCTGCAAAGAGGCACTCTGGGGCCCAGTTGTAGAGTAGCGGGCTGTGTGAAACTCGTGGGTCTCAGAGCTGTAGCCTCACAGCACTGGGAGGGGCATCCAGAGGTTATCCAGTCTCTGCCTCACCGAATCATAGTACTTTGGAACTAGATGATACCTAAAGGCCAACGAGCCCAGCCCTTTTCCTCACCCTACCAATTTTACAGATGAGACTCAAGGGCCCAAGGATCAGCCAGGTGGTATGATGTAAACCTAAATCAGGGCCCTGGAGCTTCTGAGTTCTGGTCCATTGCTCTCGTTGGCCTGCCTGCAACACACATGCATGCGCACGCACACACATGCACACATGCACACAAACGTGCATGCACATGCATACACACGCCACTCTGGTAACTCACACTGCCAGCGCTGGGGAGGGCGTTGAGATGAGCTTTTGTTCAGTGCTCTTGCTATATTGACTCAGGTGAGAACGTTTTGCTTTGGACAATCTCATGCAGTTTTTGAGTGGAGAAGAATCTTTGCAACCCTCTGCTCCAGCTATGTAATCATTACAGTTGTGAACATGAGAGCAGGAGGAAGCAGAGGGTGCCAAAGCACAGAGGGGCACGCTGGGAGCCCTGGAGGGAGAGTTCAGATGACCTGAGTCTCAGTCCAGTGCTATTTCTACCCTATTCCGTGGTGGCAGATCTCGCTTCCAGCTTCCTCCCTCCTAGGATGCTTTGAGGCATCTCTAGACACTGTATGGGTTGTGTGTCTATGTTAATTAATACCCCTTTCCTAGAATTTCTCAGGGGACAGGCTAGCTAGGAACGCGTGATGCATAAAAATAATGGTGGTACTAACTTATGTTTATTAATTACTTTGCAGTTCACAGGGCCTCAGCTGCTGTTATCATCCATCGGCAGACTGCCCTGAGAATGTCATCCCACCATGTTTTCTAAGTCGAGCCCCCACCTTTAAGTGAAGGTGGGGGATTTTATCCACCCTTTCACATTTGTGGTCCAGCCAGAGATCCAGCAAGTGATCTGAGGGCTCTCTCCTCCCGGGCGCCAAGGAAACTTCCTTCAGAATTAGAGGGTCTTATTTCATGACTCAAAGAAGAATCCCACTTTCTGTTGGGTGTAGCGGTGCACTGAATTCTCCAGAAAGCTTTGGGTGTGTGAAAAGGCGCTTAGCGTCTGCTTTTCCTGGCCCTGGTAGGACCTGCTCTAGACTAGTTAGCGGGTGGACTGGGAGCTTGGCTTCAGCTCAGAGAAGCTGGATAAGGCAGCCTCTCGTGGAAGGAGTGGGGTGTTTTTCTATGTCCTGTCCCATGGTGCTCTTCCCGCTTTCCTTTGCCTCGGGATGTAGCCATTGAGGGTAGGTTTCTCTTGTGGTATGTATTGTTTACTGAACTAATTAAAATATGCAAAGTGTTCCCTGTCCCCCATTTTGCGCTTCTTCCCTGGCTACTTCTGGCATTTTCAGTTGGCAGTTAATAAAACAAAAGGGGGGCCCAAAGGCTCGCGTCTCCCTCCAGCTAGAATGATTAATTTGGAGTGGTTTAGAAGTCGAAGATTTTACCTCTAGCTACAGCTGAGCCTTTTTGGCAGATCCGTTCTACCTGCTTAGAGCACTGTAACTGGGGGACTGTGAATGCTTCCGGAAGGGCACAGGGCAGGTGGAGGGAGTGAGCAGGAGGGGGGCAAGGGTCTGGTTTGTTTATTATTGCAGTGCAAATGGAGGAGACTTTTCCTTCCTCAGGGTAAGCCTACATGGAAATAGCTATAGCCAAGGACGCTGGAAATTTACTTCCTAATCCAGCCTAAATGTTTACTACCACCAAATACCCCCATCTACCCGCACACACAGAGATTCCCAAAACCCATTCTCTTCTAGAGAATGCTTCTTGCAAATATTTATTTGCTGCAGCAAGCCTTGGTGCCTGTTCTGGCCAACGTGTATACTACGCTAAATGCTTTACATGGGTTGTTTTATTCAATCCTCATGGCCGTTTTAGCAGGTGGATAGCAATTGATGTTCAACAGATGGGGAAACTGAGGCTCAGAGAGCTTAGCTGATTTCCTGAAGTGACGTGGCTATATGAATTTGTGGCTGTGTGTTTGTCTGTGTATCACGATGTTATTGGGCCCCTATTGTAAGATCTGCTTAGGGGTTCACTGCCTTCTGTTCCCATTAGGGGAACCTGTTTCTGCACCCACCAGCTTTTCTAATAGGACATCTTGCCCTTGCACTGAGCAGAGTGTGTAAGGTGCATTTTGCCAGGGGCATCAGGCCTTGCCTCAGTTTACCTCTCCACTGGCCCAGACACATAGCTACCTGCCTCCTTCCAATCTGTGGCCCAGAGAGATGAAAGATACACAGACCACGTCATACTGTGGGAATCATCACAATAAGGGATGTGGAGAGGCCTCAGCCGGCAAAATGTCTTTTAGACACAGTTAAGAAGCAGCCCCTCAAGGTGACAGGTGTTAGATCAGGGCAGACACCCCTGTCATTGTAGGAAATAATGCTCTATGTTAACAGTGTCAAGAGTCATTTCTTTTTTTTTTTTTCAAGATTTTATTTATTTATTTGAGAGGGAGAGAGAGACAGAGAGAGAGAGAGTGAGAGCACAAGAGCAGAGGGAGGGAGAAGCAGACTCCCTGTGGAGCAGGGAGCCCAAAGTGGGTATGGGGCTTGATCCCAGGACCCTGAGATCATGACCTGAGCTGAAGGCAGACGCTTAATCGACTGAGCCACCCAGGTGCCCCTCAAGAGTCATTTCATAGTGTTGACTATGTTTTATAAACAGTCTTTCATTTGTCAGTCCTCCTGAAGTCTCTCGGAGGTAAATGAAGATCACGAGCAGCAAATGGAGGCTGTTTTCAGCCGTCTGCTTCTCGGGCAGCTGATGTGGGGCCCCAGCAGGGGTTGTGCAAGCAGGTTCTCCCATGATCACAGCATGCGGTCCGCATCACAGACTTTGCAAATGGCCAGTCCCCTGTGCCGGGCTTTTGGGATCTTGGAATTCGAAAGAAACGTTTTCAATTAAGAAAGCCAAGCAGTCCATCTTGTCGTCCAAAGCTAAGAGGTGGGCGCCTGGCCTGAGGTTATTTAGAGATGGGATCTCACCGGCTAGCAAGGGAGAATATTTTGTCACTTCCTGGAAAAGCTCTTTCTCCACCGTTGGTACAAATCAGCTCTGGTCACCACTGGGCTCGGACAGAAGGCTCAGGATCGGAAGATGATGTCATAAAACTCGGATTGTGATTAAGGAATCCAATGCTATCATCTTCAGGCTGATGGGTATTCAGTCAATAGGAGGCACATTTTTGTTACCAATGGCTGGAGGAGACAATTTACAGCTCGGTCTGCCTTTTGAGGAAAAAGAGCCCGTCTCATTCTTTGCTTCTTAAATTCAAATCATCTTGCTTTTCCTTCTTGTTTCCTGCCAGGAGGCCTAAAACAAAGGAAATAAAGTCATTGAACTCCATCCATAGAATATGCTAACCAGCTCAGTCCTGTCTACTCGGGGATTTGCATTAGCTGCTCTTCCTGGGTGTCGAAACCCTGCTTTTGTAAACAGCCAAGTAGTCCAAGGATCCGAGTTGGCAGCCCCACTGATCCTGGAAACCTGTTCCCAGTGCTTAGAAGTGGAATTATCTTGAACCCACAAAACCCATAAGAAGGATTTAGAGTATGGCGAGGGATTCACTTCTAGCTTGGCCCCTGCCTACCATGGACTTGCTGACATTCCATCTCTGAGCTGGAGATGGAGATTTCCTTCTCCATAATTCAGGAACAGTGTCTCCTTGGTGTAAGGGTCACTGGGCAGAATGTCCAAGTTTCTGGAAAAACGAGAAGTGCTGTACAGTAAACATAAACACTGAGAAATTAGCACCTTGGAAGATGCCACATACACATATGTGCATGTATATACGAAAACCCTGCATGCTTCTGTTTCATTTAATATCTCACTGAATTTCCACATATGTTCTACGTAGTTTATGATTTTACACATAAGAAAGGTGAGTCTTCGAAGGTTAAGTAAGTTCCCTAAGGTTGCTTAGCTAGTAAAAGGCATTGCCTAAGTTATACATTAGCCCATTTGTTCCTTCAGATTGTCTGTTTCCTTATCCTGTACACACATTTTCAATATCAGTCATATTTTTTTAGTTTTTTTTTTTTTGGCATTAAATACCGAGCAAAGCCAATCTTGTCTGAAAGAGAGTTTCTTATGTTTGCTAAATAAGTCTGAATCTAAATCAAAACCTTGGGGGAACAGCCAGAGCTGAGCAGGGTACATTAAGAATCTAGATTTATCACAAAAAGGCTTTATTCTCCCGTTTCCCTTTACCTATTAATGTTTGGCAAGTGCTCGGGGTTTGGGTGGATCCATCTAGATCCAGTGTGATCCATGGATCTGAGCTGAAGTGAGACCTCCAGCTCTGTTCATTGCATTGAGCTCTTCTAATAACTTCACGATGGTTTGTTTCTACTGGAAGATTTGAGCGCAGCCAGGAGGCTCCACATCTAGGCATCTGTAAAAAGAAAATGAGGGCAAGTTATTTTTCAACCTACATCTTTGGACTTGCACTGTCTACTCTATAAAAAAATTATATATATATATTGCTTGGGCGCAATAAAGGACAGTGAGGTGTCTGAATGATGGCCAGCATTTAGACAGGATTTAGAAAGGGGAAAACAAAAGGGGGAGTTATAGAAGGTATGTGTTCCTGGGCCTTCCATCTGAGAACTTGCTTCTGGCAGATGCAGCTCTAGGTAAGAGAGTTGGGGAGAATCACAATGGGCCTATTTATCCTCGAGGCTCACACTGCTAAACAGCTTGGCTCTTAAACTCCTTGTATTTTTGGAAGACTCCAAGGGTTTTTCCTAATCCTGGGGCTAGAGGCTCAGTCTGAAACAGCCATTCCACTGAGATTCTGCTAAATGGATGCCTTTTGCATAAACTGTCACAAAGCCTGGCTCAGAGGGAGCCACGCTATAATGATGTCTTTGTGAGCTTCCTCTGTACCTTCCCTCCAGAGAATCCCAACTACGTCCTAGACCCGGGGCTGAGGTCTTCAGTCTGTGTCTACAAGAAGCAAGGTGATAGCATGGCCTACTATATCAGGAAGAGGAGGGGAGGCAAAAGGAAGACAAACAGTTCTCTGCTTTATGAAGTCAGAAGTCTGATGTCACTATAGAAAATCTCAGTGTCTTATGTAAGTGTTTCATCCATGGAATTTCTATAGCTGGAGTGAAGCCACGGACAGACGTGCCCTTGTGACTGCGCACATCCCTGTTGTAGATTTAATCAGATTTAAATCAGATGAATATTCAGATGATTACATCCCTAAGGCCTCGCCCACACAACTGGGGAAACAGAGTTCTACTGGGTGACCCAAAGTCTAAACGCAACAGGATGAACACAAAGAAGCTATAGAGCTGAAATTTAAGATTTGTAAGACTCAATCCATATATGGGGCGCCTGGGTGGCTCAGTTGTTAAGCGTCTGCCTTCGGCTCAGGTCATGATCCCGGGGTCCTGGGATGGAGCCCCGCATCGGGCTCCCTGCTCCACGGGAAGCCTGCTTCTCCCTCTCCCTCTGCCTCTGCTTGTGTTCCCTCTCTTGCTGTCTCTCTCTGTCAAATAAATAAAATGAAATCCTAAAAAAAAAAAAATCAATCCGTATATTTTTGATTTGCATCCCTGTATGTATATATGCTTTTCTCCAGGAATACGTTTACACTGAAAACAAGAACAAGACTCTAGGGGACTTGCATTTCATTTACTTTTCTTAGTGACCTTGGGCAAGGCATTGCCTCTCTTCCGGCCAAGGTTTTCATGCCTGGAGGCAGGTGAGGTCATTTCCAAGGCCTTTCCCTCTTTGTATGTTCCTGATGTACAGCTTTAGCATTGAAGCTCTCCTTTGGAGCCCTGGATTCTGATGAATGTTGGATTTGGGGAGATGGAGTGGGTCCAGTTACCAGGTAGGGCTGGTCCTCCAAAGAGCACCCTGGAAGGAAGACAGGCTGTCACACCAAAGCAGCATGTCTGGGGAGTGGGCCAACGGGGCTGGGCAGAGGAGTGAAAAGCTGGTTGGAAACACAGGGTCTGTAAATTCAGAACAGCCAAGTGGGGAAAATGAGGGGAGAGAGGATCAGGGACAGGAGGTGGGTGGGTAGAATAGGGGACGAACTGCAAGGGCAGACTGCCATTTCTAAGGCTTTGGTGGCCTCCCTCATATGTGGTGAGGGAGCTTTTAAGAGCACCCAGCTGTCGGCGGTGGGGGAGCAGGCAGTGAGTAGGGTTAATTCAGGAAGGACCGTCATGTCCTTCTGAAGTTTTGAAGCCATCAGCAGAGTGAATCAACTGATTTAGAGTGGAACCACTTATTTTTGCTGTCTTAGAGACAGGATACATTTGAGGAGGACTTTGCATCTTTCCTCCTACGGTTAGGCCATTTATTTCAAGAGGCTTCCAAGGGAGATTTCACCAGCTACGTGTGATCAGGGCATGGTTGACAGGCCTGTGTTTGTATTTATGACTCTACCATGCACAATGACGCACACATGTTCGTCTAAACATTCCTCATCCGGATACATGGGTGTATGTATTTGTGTGCAGCCCATGTGTGTGAAAACCCCAGGCCCTCTGGAACAAGGGTGGCAATGATTCTAAAGATTGTAGTGATGGCTGCTGGCCTACTGCTGGGGGCATGTTCAAGGTGACTACCAGCCTTGGCTGATGATTCGCTTGGACACCAGAGCAGAAGCTAAGAGACATAGCCACTGGGGCTTGAGGGAGACTGGGAGAATTTCCAGGGGTTGGAGAGTGCACATGTGAAGCTTTCTGTCTTTTTCTTAATGCACATGGAGGTTCTTCTATGTGCTGAGACATGCAATCAAGAAAGATTAAAATTGAATAAATAAAAAAAAATGACACCGACGATAAATGGCAATCTTTGTGATTAAGCTGTTTTGCCATTAATGTCCATCGCAAAGCTTTTACAACTCTTCAGAAAGCTACTGCCCTTCTCATGGACTTTAACAGACTTTGACTTGGCCCATACAGATTAGGGATTACGGAGGTAGCTTGAATCCTTCCATTTGTTCCAGAAATATCGCGCCCTGTGAATCCGTGTTTGCTCACCTTTGCTGCGTCGTGGTTTCTTTATCTGGGAAATATGGGTCACTTTGTCTCCTTTATACCTTGTCAGAGTCCCGTAAGCATGGCCGTTTTGAACTTCTGGGAGAGAAGCGGGCTTCTGTGAGGTCTTTGCAACCCACCAGCTGCCTCCTTTTCTGTGCCATTAGACGCAGAGACCTGAGGGGCCTTCTAGAGCTCAGAGTTCTTCTTTCACCCAGAGCGGTGGGATTCCTCTGCCTGCAGGGGAGTGGGTGTCTCTCTGTGGAAAAGAGCAAGACAGTGCCTTGTTCGGGGAGGACGGGAGAGGAGAGGTGGCTGTGGGGAGAGGGGCGGGAAGACACCCCCCAGAAGAGCTCTGTGCAGCGGGACATCCTGCCCTCCTTGGAAATGGGGCCTGAGATCCTCCTTCAGCTCTTCATGCCTTCAGTCACACCACTCCTGGCCCCCAGGGCAGGGTGGGCAGCAAGGGCTCAGGACTTAAAGGAGTGGGGCTTGGGGGTTTTCGGCAGGCACCCCGGGCTGGAGGTGAGGCGGCGGCTCTTGCTTCCACCTTTTGCATCCTCTCCCCTTATACTGCGGACGAGGTGAGTGGGATACCGCCCTGAGGAGAGAATTGAGGCAGAGACAAGACTCCAAACTTCACACCGCTAGGGGCTCAGGCTCTGGACCTGTGGTTTTCAAACCTTTGATGCCCCTAAAAGAATTTTGAAAACTCACCTATACGTGTCCCCTGCACCTTGTAAGTTGCTATATAAAATCTTCAATGTAATTTCAAATAGTTGCAAACGATGCCATTTCCAGACTATTGTAAATATTGGCATTAAAAAAAAAATACATCACTTCTGTAATGTATCTAATGAACTTTAAATACCAGAGCAATTTGATACATCATCTATTAAACACATGAACAAGGGCTTAAACAGTCAGTTTTACAGGGTTCCTTCTTCTTCCTGAATTTATGTTTTCATTCCAGTTACCCTACCAAGTTCCTTCCTTATGTATTATATTTTTAT
The DNA here is from genome assembly GCF_003265705.2 of Callorhinus ursinus. Classification (NCBI taxonomy): domain Eukaryota; kingdom Metazoa; phylum Chordata; class Mammalia; order Carnivora; family Otariidae; genus Callorhinus; species Callorhinus ursinus. The sequence continues at coordinate 7,616,220 of NW_027397107.1, forward strand.
GCATGAAAGCCTTTTATTGGCCACTCTATCATAATTTAGTGTGACAAAAATATGTATGAATATTTAAATTTAATTTTTAATGTCTGATAACCATTAGTTCCTAGATGGTAACAGTTTTGGGATTGAGTTATCATTACAATTATTAGCAATACACAGAAGTAGGCAGCAGATCAAAATAATGCATTTATAGCACAACTTTGATGAATACGAATGAAAAGAAGTATGAGATTTTTGGAAATGCATCTCATATTTTTCCATTAGTCCATAATGCATATTATTTATTGCTAAAGTAAGAAGGTTCAGGATCAATTCTATTCCTGTTTTTTATTTATATAACTCTAAGAACTGAGAAACATTATTTACACTAAACTAATAGATGGAAAGGAAGGAGTTTTGTTATTGCAATGTGACTCAATTCTTTGAACTGTTGTTAGGTCTTTTGCCTAAAATCTCATATTGGCCTCTTTTTTTTTTAAGATTTTATTTATTTGACAGAAAGACACAGCGAGAGAGGGAACACAAGCAGGGGCAGAGGGAGAGGGAGAAGCAGACTCCCCACCGAGCAGGGAGCCCGATGCGGGGCTCGATCCCAGGACCCTGGGATCCTGACCTGAGCCGAAGGCAGATGCTTAATGACTAAACCACCAGGCGCCCCTCTCATATTGGCCTCTTGTCAAAATTTCTTTTTAATCTCCGCTTAGCTGATCATTCTTTTAGGTCTGTCCCCCTTCAATTGTTTGAAAAGAATTGGAAACGACTCGACGCCAAAAGGATTTGCTTTCCAGCCTCTTAGAGACATTCATTTTCAACACCCGTACTAGTATTTCATAGCGTTTATTTGTTTGTACTCGGTAGGTTTTCTCCCCTGAGATTTAGGATGAGTGAGAGGCTTGTATTTCCTCTGGAGGTGGCAAGTGTACACGTGTGTGCACAGTTGGGAAGGGGGATTGCTTTGCCACAGTGAGTGCTCAGTCAATGTTAGAAAAAAAAATCCATATGGGGGTTTAGGATCAGTGAAATCCTTCAACGCTTTCCTTGCCTGGGTACCCACTGGAAAAACTTCATGTGTCTCCAAATTATGTGGATCCTGGATTGGAACCACTTCAATGGGCACTGCAGACATCTTGCATGTTACACTGAATAGGAATTCTAGGCTATTATTCTTTATGGGGTGAGGAGTCACCCAAGATATATGTAAAAAGTGCACCTTCCCTATTGACAATAATAAAAAGGTGGAAACACTTGAGTCCTATCAGTCGGGGGCTGGCTAGACAAACTGTGGCATGGTCACGCTCGGTGGGGTCCTAGAGAACTGTAAAAGGAACAAATACCCTAGCGAACAAAAGTAAAGTACACAACAGGTACGTTACTTTTTATCTAAGAGAATGAAGAAAATGAATATAACCTGTATTTTCTTATGTTAAAAACAATGGAAGAATAAACTAAAATCAAACCAAAAGAAATGGTTACCTATAGGGAGGGAGGAGATCACAGTAGGGAGAGTGGACAGAGATGGTATCAGACTTGGATTTGGTGTACTTTGTTGGTTTTAGCTTTGAAACCATGGGACAGTTTTCACATCATTATAAACATTTCAATTTGTAGAATTAAACCAATTCTTCAAAATAAAAAGCAAAATGAAACACATAAGCCTAACTGTATATTAAGTATATTATATGTATTTTATAAACATATATTAGGATAAAGCAACTACATAATATTACTAATTTAAAACTCAAGATTCTCAGCATAGGGAAAAATACTGATACAAAATCAAAGAGGTTAAGTAAAAGCTCTGTAATCCTAAATTTGAGTTGGAAAAATCAATATGAACTCATAATGTATTTTCTTTTAAAAGTTTTTCCTTGCTACTTCCATTATAAACACCTAGAAATAATGACCAACCCAATAGCAATTAACTCTCCTGGCATCCATAGTGTAGTCTCTAAATATCCCATTGTCCACCCAAAGGATCCGGGGCTCCTTGGAGAAATGACCACTTCTAGGGCTGGGGCAACAAAGGTACAAGATGAGCCTGTAATATTTTTTTCATGTCAGAAGCAAGGATGCTATCAAAGACTACTGGGGTTATGTGAGAGTCAGCAACTTTAAGAGGCTGCCACTGGCCAAAGATGGAACAGTACGCAGCAACAAGAGCAATTACAGTAAGTTGAAACACTTCAATGTGTTGAAAGACATACTGGCCCCCCCGCGCCCCCCACAAACATGCACATACAGGAGTCAATAATACTTGTCAGAACCAAACCAAACCAAACCAAGTTAAACCAAACCTCTTACTGGTCACCTCTGGAGGATGCTAGGGAATGAATTCATTATTCTGAGCACTGATAAATAAAGGGAGAGGGCCAGGCATTTTCCATATGAAGTGTTATCTGTATAATCAAATAGTTAATGAGGGAACTTTTTTACTTATAGAAGGTTTTCAGCGAGTGTATGCAGAGGGGATGCTAGAATTAGAATGCCACCCTTCTGTAGCCGCTAATGGAATATTGGGTCTGGGCTGTAATCATCAGTGCCTGCTAATGCCTTAGGTGAAAAACAATGTTATGATGGATGACCAGGCTGACAACACGGGGATCCATGATAATACAGATGGTGGAAGATGGCATCCAAGGTAGTGTAATCCAAAGATCTCCAAGTACTTGTTTTCTTTCCAGAATCATTTCTTAGAATTTTTGCCTTTTTCCTGTATGTTTCCTGTTTCAAAGCTCAGCCTTCGGGTCTTTAATGTAACACGGGAGTTTGGATCATTAGCTAGTATTTCTCAGGCAGTGGCTGGGCAAGTTACCTTATTTTCATCTGTGAAATGGGGATAATAGGGAATTCGATCACATAGGATGGGATTAAATGAAGGATGTGTGGCTGGTATTCAGTGTGCATTCATTGGCATTATTCTTATGAAGATTATCATGTCAGCCCATTGCTTGTCTGATTAGGTTTTACCATATGGGACTATTTGTCAATATTTCTTGCCAGTGAAGGATTTAACCACTAGCTTTCCCAGACTAGCTCTCTCTGATGTGGAAGAAGGATGTAGATTTTTTTTTTTCCTGGAGGAAAATCAGTGTAGGCTAGGTGGGTCTTTATGGGAATATAGAAACCAGGAAATTAGGTTTGTTATGCCGCCCATGAGCATGTAAGGACATACATAGTGAATAGTCATTGCACTTTATGTGTATACTTTTGCATTTAACAATACTCAGTGGTATTTTGCATACCTCATCTTACTTTAAGCAGGGGCATTGCTTGATTCCTATGTTGAAGATGAGAACATTGAAAAAGAGGTTGAGTGCTTGTCTTAGGTCACATCACAACCCAGTGCTTCTGACTCCCAATTTATTGCTCTTTTTGTTATGTTACTGACCTCTTGAAATATTTTAGTCCACTTCCAGGGGAACGCCTGATAAATTTCACCCACATTGATGGTGAACATCTTGATAAAATTTTTGTTAGTGGGGTCCCTGTAGTCAGTTAATACCCTTCTAATACTTTTATTCCCAGACACTTAAACTCATCAAGGTTTACACCAGCACACTAGAATTACTCCCTCTTTGTAGATTTGGAGATTTCAGTCTGGAATACCTCTTCTGTATTGAGTATAAAATCATTAAATGAGGCAAACACCAGCATCAGTTTGGAGGAATCCATGACTTGAAATTTTTCATAAAGAGGAATGTTTCTGTATTTTATTTTTTTCATCAAGAAACCAGGTCAAATAAGCTATTCTACAAAATTCTAACACAAACGTACTTTTTCTTTACAGAACATCATCTTTTGATACTGAACTTACAGAAATTAGGTCCACTGGTTTTCCTTTACTCAGATGTTAACTTTTTTCCTTTTATAGTTTTTAAACATTTTAAGTGTGACACATGATCATGATGAAATTATAAACAGCATAGAAATACATATAGTAAAAAGGTGGTATTTTCTCTTTGGTCAGTACTCACTCTCATTTCCTTCTCCAGAGGAAACATTAGTTTAATGACTCTATTTCTGGATCTTTTTCTATGCATTTACAGACTTATGCATTATTCCCTTTTAATGTATTTGCTTATGTAGACACATTTCTACATGAATTAGAATACTAATATATATATTTTTAATGTCTTGTGTTTTCATTTAATGTATCCTAGACCTACTTACATATCACTACACTTACTCCACTATATTTCTTTTAACTACTACAAATATATGTATAGTGATGGACAAATTGTTGCCCTTAAAAACAATGAAATAAGCATCCCCTTCAACCAATTTTTTTTGCTTATAGGAGCAAATATTTTCTAAGACTCCTAGAAGTAAAATTACTGAGTTAAAAGGCACTCAGCATCTTCAGTGTGGACAGACTGCCAAGCTGCCTGCAGATAAGTTAGCAAGGACACCTGAGAATAACTCTATCCTCGTACATTTTCAGGCACTAGATAGTATCAGTCTTTTCAATTTTTCCCATATGACATTCAAAAATGTGTCTCTTTGTTGTTTTAATTGGCATCTCTTCATATGTTTGTGCTCATTTGTAGCCCTTTTGTGGATCATCTGGTCTACCCTTTCCTCATTTTTTTTTTTTTTGGTCGGTTTGCTTTTTAAAACTAAAGGAACACTTTATGATATATGGATTTTAATTCTTTGTTACATATATTGCAAATATTTCCTCTGTCATTTGTCTTTTAACTATACTTATTTTGTATTTTGCCATGCAAAAAGTGTTTGGTTTTTACAAGTTGTATCGCTAAAATCCTATCCTTTATGGCTTCTTGAACATGTGTCTTATTTAGGAAGGCCTTCTTCTCCTGAGTTATACAGATACTTTTCTAAGTTTTCTTCTAATATTATTATTGTTTTGTTTTTATGTTTAGCTCTTTAATCCATCTGGAAATGATTTTTGTATATGGTGTGAGGTAGGTATCTAAGTGTACTTTTCAAATGAATAGTTCATTGTCCCAACACTTTGATTACTAACCCATCATTTCATATATTAAATTCTGATATTATACATGGGTCTGCCTCTGGACTCTCTATTTTGTTCCATTGATCGATGAAATTTGTCTATATTTATGCCAATAACACAGTGTGCCCATTCCTGTAGTTTGATAATATGTTTTGCAATCTGATAGAGTAAATCTCCCCTGTTGTTCTATTTCAAATATACCTTTGTTTTTATCAAGTATTTATTCCTCTAGACAAATTTTGGTATCATTCTGTCAATTTCCATACATCATTCCATTGGGGTTTTCGTTTAGATTGTGTTGAATTTGCAGACTAATTTGAGGGAGGAATGGGAGATTTATGTCATCGAGTCTTCCTATTCAAGGAAATGACATATCTTTCCATATATTAAGATCTTCTTTTATGTTTTCAATACTTTTCTTTAACTAGAACTTGTACATTTTCTGCTAAGGTTTATGCCTAGGAGTTATAATTTTTTTTGTTGCTATTATACAAACAATCTTATTTGCCATTGAATTTGTTACTACTGGTGTATAGGGATAGTTTGATTTTTGTAGGTTCATTTTATATCTGGGTGGCTTATTAAATTGTATAATGATTCTAATTGCTTTTTAGTTAAATACCTTGAGTAAGTCTTAATCATATGCATGCAATGGTTTTTGACTCTTCTTTTTCAATGTTTCTACCTTGTTTTTATTTTTGCTTTATTGCATTGGCTAGGACCATCTCAATGGTATTCTGTAAAATCAGTGATAGAAGATACTTTTCTGTGCTTCTAAAGTTTTATTAGCACGTATAATAGTCAGTGTCTTAGATAAAGGAAGTTACCTTCTATTACTAATGAATTTGGGCTTTTAATCAGGAAAATGTGTTGGAAAATTTTGGCATCTTTTGGAAGGATGGATTTTCTTCTACCTCTTTAGGGAATTAAACACTAGATTTCTTAAGGCTGAGGGATTCTTGCATTTCTATTATAAATCTTACTGAGTTATAATATGGAGTTCTTGTAATATCTTGCTGATTCAATATAATATTTTATTCATTAATGTTATGAATATAACAGATAATTTTACACATATATAGATAAAATATCTATGGTTATACTCATGTATTTAAGGCTATATGCTATGTTTGACTGATTTTATCATCAGAAGTATTCAAATCACAGAAAGTCAATTGGGAAAGTTTCTAACTTTTTTATTTTTTATTTTTGGCTTTGGGAAAGTATAAATAGGATCAAACATTTTAGTAGAACTTACTCCCGAAAATCATCTGGACCTTGTACTTTTTTAATGTATAGAATTTTTACTACAATTGTAATTGTTTTTTTGTGTTTGAATTTTCTACTTCTCTCTTTTTTCATTAATTTTTTCTAGTAAATCAATTATGACATCTTTGTTTTCAAATTTCTTGTAATATTGTTAACATTTTACATTTGTCTCCTCTCTGTCTTTTATTAACCTTGCCAAAGAGTTATATTACTTTTAAAGGACTACCAATTAATTAATTGTGTAGATAAGTCTCCTTTTAAATTTTTTCCTCTTTTGGTTGGTTGTTTTGCTTTGCTTTCTTTTATACCAATTCCTCATTTTATCTTTATTATGTATTTCCTCTTTCTTTCTATTGTCATGTTGGTCTTTACTACCTTTGTTGTTGAATCATATTTTAATTTATTAACTATTTTAAAAATAAGTCCTTACATGTTATAATTAACAAAATTACTTTAGCTATATTTCATAGGTTTCAATGAATACAAATTTAATTATCATAATAAATAGTTTTACATTTAATTTTCAATTATTCCTTTACCAAATAGTTTTTTAATTGCCCAAAGGGAAACTTTTAAAAAAATTTTTCTTTTGTTGTGAACTTCTATTTGGCACAGAAAATGTTTCTCATTTTTATTTTATGTTTACTGTGGTTTTTATCTTGGCATTTCAGCTTTCCTTTGAGGTATTATATGTGATTGGTTTTATTGTTTCAGATAATTGAAAATAATTTTCAACTTTTTAGGGAGGCTGAAAGACACACAATTGCCATACTCATATCTATCAATTAAAACTCGTTATCTATATTTTTAAAATGTATCTTCATTTATCTTGTCTTCTTGACCTGTCCGTTTGTGAAAGAAGTGTTTTGATTTTCCATTATAATGGTAGTTTTGTCAGTTTCCTTTGGTTTATATCCTATTTTTAGTCTTTGTATTTTTGTTGCTATATTATAATAATGCTGAATTTTGCCATCTTGAAATATGATGTAAATTACTTTTTCTCCTTTTAATTCTTGGCATTCTAAATTTTTTTCCACATGTTTTTAATTGTCAGCATTTTATATATTTGATATTATACATTTAAATCATATATTATGTATATCAAATATACATATTTAATATATATTCGTTTTTCCTTTTGTATTTTTGCATTCTTTCATTTTTAATATTTTCTGCTCTTCTACACATCTTTTCTAAATAACACACATCTTGATTTTTTAACATAAATTTTCTCTTATTTAAGAGGCAGTATAACCCATTTGTATATAGTGTCTATATAATATGCAAATTATTACAGAAATATTATTATCTTTGTATAAAAGACATAAATTATATACAAAGATATTATTTAAACTTCTTTTTCATAGTGTGCCTTCAACATCTTTAGCCCATTCCTCTTTTTTGTCATCTTTTTGGTATTGGTTAGAGATTTTTGCTTTTCTTTTCTAAAAACTGGTTTAGAAGCTATATGTACTATTTCTATTCGTCTAGGAGGCACTTAAAAATTTTAGCAAGCAAATTTAAATTGAAACTCTTGTAATCAAAAGTTGATGACTGTAAACTTGATTTCCCTCCCTAAAAGACAAAGCCTTTGCCAGGCTTTTAATGATTTCTCTTCCTATTCCTATGTACCTATGGCTGAAATTATCTGAAGGTTTCATTCCAGAGAAGTAGTGTTAATAATTGCAGTCATAGTACTCTTAGCATTATTAGTATTATTATTTACTTTATATCTCTACTTTACAAGAAGACTTTATTAGTAATTGTATTACATTTTACTACCAAATTAGCAACCACCATTTAGATTTAAATTGCGTTTTTGTGACTTACATGCTCTACTTTATTTGTTACGTTCCCAGTCATTGTCTATTTTAGATTCTTTTTTTCTGTTTTTCTGGAGCAATCCTCAATTAATTTTTGCTTCTTTATTTTCTGAAAAGCTGTGAGTGGTCAACTTTCTGAGTCTTTGCTTGTCTGAAAGAAACCCCTTCATTTGTCTTTACACATGACACAGAGCTGTCTTGATTATAAAAATCCCAGGTTGAAAACAGCTTCTGCACATCCTTATCATCATTTATCTTCTAAAATATTTCAAGTGGATAAAGCAAACAGCATTTTGCTTTTTAGAAATAAGATTGCCCATTTTCCAATAAGTCATTCTTAAGTGTTCATTGTCCTTATCCCTTCCAACTGACCCACCATAGAGAACTTCTAATTAATAGTTTATCAGGGCATTTATAGAGAGCTGTTTCTATCAATGGCAAGCACTTTTCTAACAACAAAATTCTATGTATGAGCCAGAAGTTCCCATTTCTGATGTTCTATTTGCTAATGATGCAGTGAGTTCCTGAGTTTTAAAACATGCTGTGAATTTTCTTCCACTTATGTTAATACCTCTAGCCTGCTGGGCCATGAGGATTTCCCTAATGTTTTCTCAGGAAAGGGTACCCTGAATGTCAGTCACTTCCTCTCATCCTTGACTGTCAGATCTGTAGACCCACAGATGGGTCTCCGTAGGCTATTTTAAAAGAGACTTTTCTCACTGGCCTTTGAGATGTTACTAAGAACTGTCATAAATTCTCTTTCGGTCCACCTGATTTCTTATGAGCATGTGGTCTTCCGTACATTTGGAACTTCCTGTTCCCTTCCCTTGAAACACTGAGACATAAGTTACAGTGAGAAGTTCAGGATTGTCAGATAGAAGGTAAAGTCATGGTTCTACAGATTAGATGCCCTTGGATAATACTGTGCTTTAACCACCTTGGCCAAGGAGTCCAACCCCATGTCTAAAAATACTCAGGTACTTGATGGCCTCCCTCATTGATTCTGCTGACTTCCCTCTGGATCTCCTTTCAAGGTTAGGTTCACTGTAGTACCAGATTCTAAAACCTTTCCTACCCCAAATCATCTTGTGATCTTTCATTATACTCCATGCCAAGGAACCCACCTTCCATTAGGGATTATCTCTCATTGCTACTCTAGCTGCTTCCAGTATTGTAGATCATGGATGTCAGTACCTCCACTGAGACTCTGACACCAGTTGCATCAAGTTCAGGTTGTGGTTATCATAGAATAAGAGGCATCGAGAGTGCATCTACTTACAAAGAGTGCAGACAGGTAATGACTGATTCTGGCCATCTGGTCACTCTGTGTGTGCCTCTGTCTTGATCCCTTTTAGGTGGGAGGACACACCATGCTCCCCATCCGTTGGATGCCCCCTGAAAGCATCATGTACCGGAAGTTCACTACGGAGAGCGACGTGTGGAGCTTTGGGGTGATCCTTTGGGAGATCTTCACCTATGGAAAGCAACCGTGGTTCCAGCTCTCAAACACAGAGGTACAGAAGGGGGGTAGAGGGGAACCTCCATTTGGGGGAAGGCTGATAGGAGTTATCTCGGGCCAGGATTTGGACCTAGTATACAAAACATGAGGCAGTGTTTGGAGCTAGCAGGGCAAATATAGGTATAAGCAAGAGGGGAGAGCTTCTTAGTAGGAAAAACATTAGAGCTGTAGGAAGTGTGGTGTAATTGTCAAGAGAGCATGAAATCAGATGTCTAAATGGATTTGCGAGTCTTGGTCCTGTTTGTGCTGTGACACTTAAAAATCACAAACGTCTCACTAAGACAGAACATGAAAACAAAGAACAACTCTGAGTTTTTCAATTGTGCCATCTTGTGGAAACACCCAAAGAGTCTGGATTCCCAAAGGTTTTAGGCCTGCCAGGCCTGGGATGGGCAGAGGATGGTGGATGGGGTAGGCACATTTCACATTATTGATAGAGCTGTGTGTGGACCTCCAGGAATAAAAGCGCTCATCAGAGGAAACAACATCATCATAATTAACACATTATATGCTTTTATAATTTTGATTTATAATAATAAGAAGAATACCAGTAATCAAATTTTCATAATCGCTAACATTTAGTGCCAGGTACTTTTCTAAGCACTTCAGCTGTATTAACTCAGTACTTTCCACATGAATACCTGTTGAGATTCAGGGCAAAGGGAAGGGAACTGCTTGGAGTTCTGCAGAGGACTGGCCAGAGACTCAGATGGGAGCTTCTGCAGCATGGAGAAGGCATGGGCCATGGCCACAGGACTCCTGCCTCCAAAGCCAGTCAGGATGGTTCTCATTTATGTCTGACCAGACTCATGTTGCCCTGGAGAATTCAGTATATTAATAGACAGGAATGGGCTCGGATTCCCAATCAAGCAGACCTATAAGAGATTGCAATTTATTTTTATGGTCTTCTGTTTTCTACAAAAACATGAACACAAGGGCCTTTTAATATTGCAATCTTATCTGAATATTCGAGAAAATATCTTTGTTTTTGAGAGCTGTATTCCTCTTTGCTTTCCTGTGCCTTAACCGGGGAGTTTCAGAGACTGAAAAGAAGACACTTCTTTAAATCTGTAGTATCTCATCAATCACAAGCTGAATGAGTCTTGACCACATTTCCCAAAGTAGGACAAAACGTTTTAATGACCTTAAAAAACAAAAGAGTATATATCGGAACCCATTTGTTGCAGTGTTTTAAAGAAAATTGTTGCTGTTTTCTTGGGGTGTGGGATTGGTAGTTAACACACACGTACACACACGCAAGCATGCATGCACGTCCATGCATGCATGCCTATACGTACCCGTGTACATGCACGTACCTACTCCTGCATAAACATGTGTACACACGAGTATACACAGCCTGACCACAGCCTCCATGTAGTCTCGTGGCCCCACTGAAAAGGGGATCTGGAAGGAGGGTGCTTGTGGTGTTGGTAGCACATCTGCCCTGGAGACCCAAGCCCGCTCATAGTAGCCAACAAGGTGTTTCCTTCCAATCATTTCTAACACAGTTTGGTGAGGTGTTGGCCTGGAAGGTGGGCTTTCTGCCCCCAGCCACCTGTCCCACTCCACAGCCCAGAGCAGCCAAGTACTGTTAGCCACTGATCATGGGTTTCTTTATGGAGGTTGACAACCCAGTGAGCCCCACACTGGAGGAGACACTAGCGAGTGCTTTTGTTCGCAGCGTAAACAGCTGCTGCAGTTTGAGCGGGGTCCCTTCTCGTGGAGGTGAAGGTAATGGAGTGTGGAAACAGGGCTCTAATAAGAACAGAGAATTTGAGTAGCTGGAGACCGATCGGGCTGGCACAGAAACAAGCCTCTTGGGCCGGCACTGACCCCAGGGTGAATCGGACCAGGCAAGTGCTGACACATCGGGGGCTTGACATGCTGTCCTTGGGTCAGAGGGACATGAGACAACACCCCAGACAGGGCGCTGTTGGGGGCAGCATGAGGAGATAAAGGAGACAAAAGGCACTTCTCTTGCCCAACTAAACACAGACTCATGGGGGCAAAGACACTGGGGGTACTCAAGTGGAATGAATCCGTGTATTTTATCATTACAACCCATCTCTAAACGAGGAAGCTGGAGTTTGGGGTAAGTTGCCCAAGGTTTCATAGTGATCGAGTTAGGGAGACGTTAAAAACCAATCCAAGACCAGGAAGATGAAAACGTGAAAAGTCACATGTTCAATGTCAGCAAGGAAGTGCCTTTGAGAAATTGGAAATGAATCACAGATTACAGACTTGGTCCTTACATGACCAGGTGGGGTTGGTCCAGCCCTACGTTATTTGTTTTCTTCCTACTCCTCCTTAGGGCCTCCCCTGTGGTATGTCAGGCCATGCTTTGTGCCCTTGGCTTCATTTGGACCTTATGACTATGCAGGAGGTAGTCAAGGCACACATTGGATCCCCCTCTTCTAGATGAGGGTGCTGAGGTCAGGTTCACTGACTTGTGCTGGCCACAGAGCTGGGCGGCAGTGAATCGAGCAGTAGTCCTGATGTGAAAGACTTTAACAGAAGCCAAATAAATGGGTTAGTGCAAAGAGCAGGGGAGGAGGGGCCTCGCCGAGAAACGGAACCACATGGCAGCATAGAGGGAAGCCTGGTGCTATGCACAGAGGCTGGGAGCCAGAGGGGAGCTGGCCAGGAGATGGGAGCTAAGGGGAGGGAGGCGTGGAGGGGCCGGGGATAGTGCAGAGTTCCTTCAAGGGGTTCTCAAAGTCACCCAGGCCCATAAGAGGGGAGGCACAGGTCAGATGCCAATCCCCACTGCTAAGTGGCAACGAATCGTGTGGCATCCAGATGAGATTCAGGACTAGAGAGGAGGAGTCAAGTAAAGGCTAGAGTGCGTGGGGGAGACCATGAAGGCCTGGCCCAAGAGATGGGGCACAAAGGGCAACGGTGGGCACGGCCAGCCGGCAGCCTGTCCAGGACAGATGAGAGACTCTGTGCTGTCTCCAGCCAGCCTGACGCCTGTGCAGATGGGCACCCCGGCTCTGCACTGAAACTCCTTCATGAAGTCGCTGCCTGCTGCTGGGTGGGAGTCCCGGGGCCCAGGGGGGCTTTGGATGTTAATGTCCTGGTTCTTCTCATTATTTTCAGGTCATCGAGTGCATCACTCAAGGTCGTGTGCTGGAGCGGCCCCGGGTCTGCCCCAAAGAGGTGTACGATGTCATGCTAGGGTGCTGGCAGAGGGAGCCCCAGCAGCGGCTGAACATCAAGGAGATCTACAAAGTCCTCCACGCTTTGGGGAAAGCTGCCCCCATCTACCTGGACATCCTCGGCTAGTGGCAGCTGGCGGTCACGGACGCATACTCTGTGGCTTCCCTCTCCTGGCCTCACATTGCCCCTCGTCCACCTCACACTCCTTTCTTCCATCCTGACTGAAGCGAACATCTTCATATAAACTCAAGTGCCTGCTACACATACAACACTGAAAAAAAAAGTGAAAGAAAAAACCCTGTAAGGCAGTTTGGCGAATATATATATATATTTATATATCTAACTATCTATCTATCTATATCCACAGAGAGATACCTTCTCTAATACAGAGAGAAACTGCTGATACAGAAACCATAAGACTATAACAACAACTCAGAAAATCTTAAATCTTATGAACACAAATGTAAGTTCCCTTTGACTGAAGCTGGGGCCCATGGTTCTCCGGCTCTGGCTTTTCAGGGCTGAAGACCTTGATGACGCAGAGATGGTCTTTAAGCCGGGACGGGAGGAGATGGGGTGCAGTGCAAATCAGCGCCTGCACAGGTGCGCTACCCTCCCCTGCCCCCCGAGGTCTGCACAGGTGCATGGGCTGACCTCGTCCACTGCACTCAGGAGGCAGCAGGAAGTAACACCGGCCCCGGGGGCCTCTGGAATGCCTCACATCTCCACTGACTATTGCTCCATGCCTTCCTCCTTTCCTCCACTTCAAGGCAATTCTCCAATTTGTCCGTTCTAGAAAGTAGAGTCCTGATGCTTTTGGAAGTAAACGAGGGCGTCTACCACTAAACACTGGAAAAACGACGTGACCCAAAACCATGGTGACAATGGACCACATCCGTCTTGGGTGTAAACCATGCTCAAGTTCCTTCCTCAGTTGGAAAGAGATGTGCCATCTATTCTCTGAACATCAAGAACTGGACGTTCTGGACTTAACCACAGAAGAAAAAGCTGAAATTTGAACCCTCCATGTCAAGGCACTGCCTCCCACCTTTTCCTCACTGGAAAGACTCCTTGGCCTCACCTCCCACATTCAGGCCTTTCGGGGAGTTTGGGGGCATAGGGAACACCCCCCATGTTGCCTGTGAATGTGGACACAGCAGGGTTCCAATAGCAGGAGACTTCGTTCCTCGTAGGTCATTATAAGATGTGCCCCTCTGTGTCATCTGTTTCTCGTCCTGCCTGCCCTAGATCCTCAGCCCCGACCTTCTGGGCTTCTCGCACGTCCCAGGGAAACCTCACTGCCAAGGAAGGAAGCCAGGACTAGCGACAGTGTGGGGCAGTGCTTATTTCAGAGAGCGAGGCCATGGACTGGGCATGAGCCGGCAGGGGAGAATCTATTTGGCACCTGCACCGGCCCCTTGGCATTCTCCTCACGTTTCCAGCCCCTGGAAGGATTGATGCATCTGCCTCTGAGCTTGCTGTGAACGCTCAGGGGCTGAAAAATCGCTTTTGTGGGCTGGGGTGGGGGAGGGGCCGAGGCTTCTCCGGGAGGCATCCACCGTGTGGCCACGGCCACAGGCTTGGCATCTTAATGAGGATGGAGCCCTGACCAGGGAGAGAGAATGAGGCTTCTGGGCTGGGGTCCTGGCCGCTGCTGTCGAAGCCTGTAACAGGGGCAGATCCCTGGGCCTCCTGAACGCATGACCACGAAATGCCCCTGGAAGGCAACGGCCTGGCCCCATGGAGCCCTCCTGCTGGAGAGAAGACAGGACCCTCTCAGCTCACCCCAAGCACAGAGCTCCCTAACAGACCGGCCTTCGCCCCCCGGGAGCCTTGGGGTGGGAAGGGGCCGGGGGGCTCTGGCCTGGGCCCTGCCCTACCAGCGTGAGGGGCTGTGGGTGGCTTGAACGGCCTGGTCAGCTGCAGCACGGGCATCCCTGTGGGGTTCAGGACTAAATCCTGTGTTTGTGGTTTTGCTTCCTTTTTTTTTTTTTTTTTTTTTTTTTTAAAGACCAACAAATGTTTTTATTCAAATGGAAAAGAGCTGTGTCAGGACTGCCAGCCTCAGTTGGGAGTCGGGGAATCAGTGAGGCCACTCAGCTGGGCTGGGAGGGGACCCGGAGTTTGGTGTGGGTCTGGCGCTGTGCGGGCCTCCCAACCCTGAGGACTGTTGAGGAGAGCTTGGTGGATCGACCACATCAGAGGAACCCTTTGCTGTCCTATGGCCATTATCCCACCTGTCTTTCTGCCTCAAGCCCTGGGTCTCTTCTGGGCCTGCTCTTGCAGGATGAGCTATGGATGCAGTCTAGTGTTGAGCAAGGTGTGAGGAAAAGCTGTCCATGGAGGGAGGGCCTTGAGGGGGAAGGGTCTTCTGGTTAGATGTGAGGCTCCAAGGCTCCTGTTGCTGCCAAAACAGACCCCGGAGAGTCTCCCCAGCACAGACCCTGCGTAGCTTCCATCTCACAGGCTGTGTTTCTAGAACCTCACGGTCACTGATAGCCTGGGAAGATGGGGGCATGGGAAGGGGTTGGAGGCCGGGGGTGGGGGCAGCTGGGAATGAGGAACAGGCGAGGCTTTCAACACGGGGCGCGGAGGCATCCTGGCCTAAGGGGAGAAGCTAGTTCCTTTGGGAATAAGGAGCCATGAAGGAGACCGAAGTCAGGCTGCATAGGCCCACCGCTGTGCTGGCCATGGGGACACGTCTTGGTCACGTCCACTGTAAGCGGCTGCCTCTCTGAAGAGTAGAGGAACGAAGTGCTGTTTCAGTCTCCTGAGAAATGAGAGGTGCCTGTTCATCTCTGGCCGCTTCAGGGTCTGCCATGTTTCGATTCTCCCAGTGTGGGCTCACTGTGCTGTGTGGTTCTCCATGGCACCCTGGGAGGCCAGGGGGGCCCTCCTCGGGGCAGCTGCCCCTGGGGGCTCGTGGGCCTGTGCACGCGTGGGTCCCGTGGGACATTCCTCTCCTTCTTGGTGCCTCTGTCACCGTGCGAAGCGTCTGAGGTGACTTTCGGCCCACAGGGTGCATTTGGTCTTGTTCCCCATCCCCAGCCTCTTTGCATACCCAGGAAGTGCTGGCCAAGGTCTGTTTATCTATTTATTTTCAAAGCGCTTAATGTGGTTAAATGAGTCTTAAAATGACATCCCATCAGCCAGCGTGGCCGCCGCAGTCCACCCCGTTCTCACACCTCCCCACCAAAATTCAGTTTAAAAAAACATGCTAGAGCAGCTCTCAGGGTGTGGCTGGATGCAGATGCCACCTCCCCCCCGCCCCCCGGTGAACTTTGCTGGGAGCTCCACGTCACCCAGACTGACCTCCCATCCATGTCATCCTCACCTGATCCCCTCCTGGACCGAGTGACAGTGGCCTGCTTGTGGAGGCCACTTGGAGTAGAGAGGCATGGCCAAGGGTCTTCCCCATTCTTGACTTTGGACATGAACCAGATGCTGCCCTCTTATCATATCCCTGGCCCCTGAGTGGGTCTTGAGACTCACTAAGCCTTCTCTTGCTAACAGACGAGGACTTGTGTTCCTTCACTCAGCAGATGATGCACAGATAGATCATCCCTGGAGTGAGGCTTCCCACTGGAGGCAAAGGAGGCTTGGTCCTCCTGGTTGAACCTTACCATTCTTCTCTAGTGATGCTTACTTTGTGGAATATACTAGTGCAAATATTTCTGGTGCTAAATACTACAGAAATCAACACTAACAGGAGAGCTGACAGCCAGCTTCTGGGGCTGCATGAGACTCCCCTGGAGAGTGTCCCTACATGCTGGGACAGTAGAGGATGCCTGGGAGCTGGGGTGGGAGCATGCAGTGGTGTGGAAAGCCTGTTGGGCTTTGCTTCTGGTTACCCAGGTACCTTGGCCAGGTCCCTGAATCAGAGTATCAGATTTCTCATCTGAGACATTTAAGAGGTTAGAATAGATATCCTTAGGGTCCCTCTCAGTTTAAAAAAAAAAAAAAAGTCTGTTCTGGTCCCACCTTTTTGTTTTGTTTACTTGCTTATTAGAAATAAGAGAGAAAATGAAAGGCAGGTAAAGAAGGAGGGGAGGGAAAGTCACCAAGGGCAAGAAATTGATTATAGAAGGCAAACAGGGAAGACTCCATGACTGTTAAGTTGGAGGGAGGTTGGTGGGGGGAGCCAGGCCCACCTGCTCTCCAGCCGTGGCCCGGCCCCCGAGGCTGACTTCCACAGGCTCTCCTCCTCAGCTTGCTGGCTTCTCCATTTAACACTGATATGCCCTAAGCTGGCAGAAAGGATCCCAAGATAGGAAGACAGGCCCGCCCCCCGCTCGTGCAGACTGCTGGCAGTCTGATTTCAAAACCCGACAGATGTTTATCCTCATGTGCTATTTCAAGGGGTAGGAAGTTGGAAAGAGGGCAGCATTTTAAGTTGTGGACTCTTCACCAAAGTCCTTTTCCCTTCCGGGATGCCGAATGGTGTCCTTGCTCCTCTTTCCCAAGCCAAACAGCAGCAGTATTATTTATCGGAGGTGTGGTTATTGAAGAAGGCAATCTTGGGCTTTGGGATCACGCCTGTGCTTCGCTTAGAGTCTGGAGCAAAGAAACATCTATAGTTCTTGGTTGAATGAGCCCCTGTGCCCACGGTCTAGAGGACTGCCCTCAAATGCCCCGGGTTTGGCTATTGTCAGCTCTGCCGGAGCCAACCAGCTTGAATATTGGATGGCATTTGTCTTAGAGCAAGAAATGGCACCTTCAGCCCAGGGCTTGGTGCTGTAGCCACATTGTTTTTGGTCCCTGGTGTGCCAGACTTTCCTTTGATACCAAATAAAATGTTTTGGCCAACACTTACTAGGTTTTAAAGGGAAATTCCAAGTCTTTGTATCATTTTTAAGGTATCAATATAGACTCCAGAAAATGCCTTGGGATTGCTGAACAGTACTGGTAGCATCATCCGAGGGGAAATGTAGGTCCCTATATATTGTATGCTTGTATCTTTATCTTTAATTGGACTGGCTTCATTGAAAGTCTGCTTGGAGTCAGCAAATGGATTCCTTGATGCTTGGTCTCTTTGAGCCTTACATTCCTCGGGGATGAGATATCCAGAGATGGCCTGGCTTAAGAGAGCCCATCAGAGAGATGCTATTGGGAAATATGTCATCTTGTAATATTTGATCGTTGGGTGCTCCCTGAATCAAATTATGCTGGTGACAACATTCTGGGCATCTGAAAATCTCTCCTCCTGGCAGTCTGATAGATGGCCATGCAGGAATGATTTCTACCATACCCCATTTGGGGGTCGGCATTGAATTCACCTGGACTGCAGGTACAACCACCCCCTAGGTTGGATGGGACAGAGAGAATGTGAGATGTTGATAATACTCTTTTGGAAAGGTGACTGTGGCGGATGTGGTGAACATTTGTGTCACTATTTGGGGGGTTAGGCCTTTTGCTGTGAGCATAGGCTGTCCCACCCTAAGGATCTGGATCTTGGCTTCTGATAGAGTCTCTGTTTCCCTGGTGCAATCTCCTCAAGCATAGTTTCTTTAGCCGACCTCCACAATTCTATACTTTGCAACAAGAGACGTCTCTCGCCCAAGTCTCGGCATGCCAACATAGACAGTTTCCGATTTCACAAGGAGATCTGTGAAGATTGAGGGTCCCCTCAAAATACTTGGAATTCTTGATCAGAATAATAAAATTCGGATTCTCCTTCCTCTTTAGCTAACTAAGTTCCAAATTTAAAACAAGGTCCGGTTTGATATTTGCAGTAGGGATGATGTCTTAACCCAGTGTGTTGAGCTATTTCCCGTCATACAGAGGCAGGACAGTAAGCTCTGTTAATTTTTTCTAATCACCAAGGTAATCGTCACTTTGTGTGCAGTGCCATGGCCCAAACTTGTAGCTTGCAAGAGATACTCATGGCCAACAAAGCTAGAAGTTTCTAGATGTAACAAGATAACACAGATGAGTCAAAGCCTATGCAGCATCTATTTCTGAGAAGTGCCTTGGCACTCAGGAGTCTTGCTTTTCGGCTTGACATATTTTGAGAAGAGTTGGTTTCTTCTCACTTTAGACGATGGCCAACTTAGATGTCCTTCCCCAAAGTCCAAAGGAAGATCGAGAGCCCAGATATCCACTGTATTCTCTGACATTCTTTTGGATGCAGTTTCCCAAAAGTCCAATGGGAAATGTTAAGTACTCAAGTCTAGGTCTGGTAGTTATTCTTTCACTTAAGAAGAGTATATACTCAAATGAATAGCTCCCTTCAATGTTGTGTTTCTTCCTCGGAGAACTCTCTATGCTCTATCTCCACTTAACAGCTATGTGACATTCAGCCCATGCCTCTGAGCCCACCTCTGGAGTGAATGAATAAACCTGGTCCAGGTGATTTGATTTCTGCTTTCTGCAGAAGAGAAGTAAATCTCAGTCAAGAAGATTTTCTTTCACTTTTACGCTTTTTATGTTTTCTTTTTTTTTTTTTTTCCTTTTGGCTCTATCCACTTGGTTCCATAGGACTGACAATCCAGCTTCTCAAACTCCATAAGTCTTAATGTGAGGTGAACTCCAGGACTACGAATGGTTAGGACTTCAAACAGTGAGAAAATTGGCGCTGAATGATTCGGCACACAAAGCAGAAAACCTTCATTTCCTGCAGGCAGGATGGAATTGACTGTTATATTAAGACTTGTGAAGGAGCCCTGCCCCGGAGTAATTTTGGTGCTGTCAGACAACGTTGACATCTAGATTAACCTCTGTGCAGTGAAGTTTACTGCAAAACTCGTTGAGATGCAAGTGTTGTATCTCCACAAATCCCATCTGGAACTCTCGGTGGCCCACCCTCAGCAAACCCCCATCCCTTCTCCACCCACTGCTCACTCCATCCATGAACTTTTAGTCTCCAGGAGCAGAGAAGCCAGGACTGGGATCTGACCTCAGGAGAGGGAGTTTTCGACCTTTCTGTGACCACAGTGCTGAGCCAGACTTTCTGCTCAGTGGGAGTGACAGTGGATGTCACTGTCTTGGTTTTCCCTGGGGGAACTGCACATCAAGGCATGAAAGCTACTCTGCTGATGACAAACAGCTTTGCAGCATATCTCGATGCTGCACAAAGTGAAATGGTTTATAAAGAATTAGTGCACCCTGCATCAGTGAGCCCTGCTCTGCTCCCCTCCCTCCTCCAGTCCAGCAAATCTAGGTGTGGGTGCAACAGATTAGGATTGTACCCAGGTGGCCAGGGCTGGGGTGGTGGTGGTGGTGGGGTTCTAATGGACCAAGGACTTGCCCTGGGTCTCTGCAGGTGTTTCCTATGTTCTTTATGAGAGAGGCAGTCCCAGCTCCTTCTTCTCCTGGTTGGGACAGAGTGTGTATCTGTCGTCTAAGCCCTGGCTTGTCAGCTCTCTCCTTATGGGGTGGTGGGCTCCAGCGGGACCCAAACCCTTCAGCCAGTGGAAACCTCAAAGCTGAAATGACAACTTCTCTACAAATGAAGGCTATTAATTACATCAAAAGTCTTGAGAAAAGCTGTTCCCTTATATTCAGACTCCTCCACCTTCAGACTCCTTAGAGAGGCTCTGCATCATCACAAGTGTCTTGGGAAGCTTACCTCGGGGTTTGAGAATACCGTGAAGTCCAGAGAACATATTTCTCTGGGGTTTTCTTGATTCTGATTTTCTCTGAAATTGTTTTTCCTACTTTGCCTCTTGCCTTGAATATGAGTAACAATCTCCTTGTATGTTCTTAGATATTTCTTTAGGCGAAATGAAAGCTTCCAGCTCAAGGACATTATGGTTATTGACTGGGAAAAATAGATTTCTGGGCCAAATAATGTCACAGTCATATAGAGGCAAGCCTGATGACTTTATTTAAAAGCAATTATAAGTGTTGTGTTTTGTTCTAATGCTCAAGTTTTCATAGTGCAAATGATATTCCTCTTTCATTTTCATTAGTTACCATACTTGTGTACACGCTTACATCTGCACACTCCCCCAACATGCAAATGCATCTATATTCCTCTTGCTCCAATATGCTCCAACAAGCCAATGTGACCTTTGTGTTTCTTCCACTGAGCCTGTGTGCATGTGTGTGCAAATATGTGTACTCCCGGCATGTGGTTTCTTAAACTTATATATAGCTCATCTCTTTTCTTAAATATCACACAGCCTTTGATTTTCTCCACTAGGGATCATTTATGGAGTTAGGGTTTTTTCAAAGGAGACTAAATCCTAACTTTTCAGAACCTTCATATTTAAAGGCTGGAGTAGTTTTCTCAGAGAAACACAAAACCAAACCAAACCTTGGTGTGGATTTTATATAATTAACTTTGGGGGTGGGGGTGGAGAAGCACTGAATTTTGGCTTGAAGAATACATGCTAAGTACAGGTACCAATGTGAACTAGTTCCAGCAGATTCCTGAAGCTATCTTGGAGCTGAAGCAATTAGGTAGAAAGCTCAAACATTCAGATTGAATCAGAACTTGATGGGAAGGGGTCCGATTTTCCCTGGGAAGGTTAGATGTTCCGCAGGACATGGAAGGCGTCCTGGGTCAGAAGTGAGCAGGCTGAACTGAGTATTATTTGGTGGGTGACTGTGCACAAGTCACCTCAATTATCCATCCCAAGGTGGAAGTGTCCTTAGTAAAATGGGGCAGCTGGCCACTAGTTGCAGACTAGCCCCTTCTCTGGTTCCAGTGACCGGGCAAGCTGGTCTACTTCACCCACTGCTCTGACCAGCCATCAGAAGATAAAGCATACTTTCTCAAGTCTCCTTGAGTACAAGTGTGCACACCTCCCACCCTACAGAGTCACCCCCCCTTTCCATCTTGTAGTCAGTTCATCTCTTGCACCTGCCGTGGAAAGCCGTCCAAACTCTGAACTCCTCTGGTCCTTCCGTTGTCCCCCACTCCACCCTTTAAAGGCTGGCTTTTATCTCTGAAAAGTCAGGGGAAGCCCTCTGGGCGCATCTCCCTCTTTCCTAGCCTGAGCATCAGCCCCACTTGTGATGGAGCCTGGGTTTCTGGAGAAGAAAACAGTGTGCTCTCACAGCCATCCCTCAGTTTCTTTCCAGCTCCGTGGACCAAGTGATTAGCTCCTCATTAGCACCTCATCAGTTGCTCTTGCACAGCAGACTCTGGGACAACAAGCCTATTAGAAGTCATCCCTTCCTTCCGGCTGGGTTGGGAAAGGAGAGCCTGCTACAAACGGCTTTTCCTTCTAATTTCTCTGGCTCTTTTTTTTTCTGGCTGTTAAGTGTACTGATAAATGATAAACCATGGTTTTCTTTTTTGTTTTCAAGGAGCATCACATGTCAGCAAAGTGTTTATTTATTTAGTGGAGTGGCTATAATATTGACACAAAGATTTGCAGCATCTAAATCTTGAGGGGGATAAGAGGCTTTTTTCTATCAAATGAGATCTTTACTGTGATAGCACAAGAAAGGTTTATACCATAAGAACAGAAATGAACCTGAGAACACACTCTCTTCTTTCGGGAACAATGAAGTAGAAGGAATCACCAGAGAAATCACCGGGACACTAGATCCTCTATTCCACAGATCATTATGTATCAATAGATGCTTCAACTCTGTCCTTGACATGGCTCTGAAAACACAATAATGAACTATGATCGACTATCCACATTTACTATTAAAAACAAATTCATCATGTCTACTCCAACCCCTATTTTTAAAAAATACATAATTTTTTTCATAACTCTGGGGATGGTTCAGTATTGTTGTTTCTTTTCTTTTCTTATCCTTCTAATATTTTCAATGCAATTTCTAATGGTTTTCACTTTTATTTCTTTAGGAAAGACAGGTCTATTTTAAATACTGTCTATGATCAAATGGCAAGTGAGGTGGAGGGATATGCTCGGCCTAGGAGACAGTAGACCTCTGAGCTCTGCTTCCTGCTGAAAAACATTATCCCTTCTGTACATCAGTTTCTTAGTCAACAACAAAAAAAAGCTGCTAACAACCCCCTTCCTGTCACAGAGGGTTCTAGTAAGCACACAATGAGGTCATAGCTGTCAAAGTGCTCTGTGAGCACCACAGGACCCCTCGAGTAGGTAAACCCCACTCTCTGGCAGTGAGTGTTGCAAATAGGCTTGCTGGTACTGAGCTGTGAGCTGCTCTGGAATGTGTCTTGTTTTGAGGTGCACAAGCAGCTTTTCCTTCAAATTTCTTAAATCCCCCCTGCAGTTTAGTTTCTAGATTATAGCACTGGTGTGTTCCTCTATGAGTGGCCATCGAGCATGAGAGGTGGTGAATACCTTTACAGAAATACAAGCAGAAAGAGGATGGTTTGCCCATTTGGCTTTGTCACCGAAGAAGGATTGTTGGTAGGTTTTGTTTTTAAGACTGGAACGCTGAACATTTTATAGCAAAATGGCATCTCCTGCTGCATTTAACTCCGTATCATCCATTGTTGCTTTTATGAGATTCTGTAGATTTAAATGTAATGTTTTTTAACTGAAGACTATATGAAGCTTCCTTTATAAATTGGGTGGTAAAACTAATCTTGCAGGAAGCACCCGAAATGATAATGATCCTGAAGCGGTATTACGTTCATTTTGGGGCCAGCATTTTGTACATGGGAAAATAACCTTAAGATGGAATGAACTGCTTGAGTGAAGACCAAATGCTAAACCACACTTCTGATAGCCTTGAGCACCAACAAATAAGTGTGAGTGGGATTCCCACTGAGAAATGCATCTGATTGAAAATGAACCTCCCCCCTCCCAACAGTAAATCCAGAGACCAGATTGCCGAGGTTACAACAGTGAAGTCATTTACAGCCCCTAAAAAAATCCCAGGTGTTTGCAACATCAGCCGCTATTTTAAGTACCTTGCAATGGTGACTACTTGGCAAGTTGAATCTTTAGAGTGTGATATCCTTTAGATCTTCAAGCCACAACCAGGTGTGATATAACCGACTGAGAGCTGTGTGTGATTTAAAAAAAAAAAAAAAAGAAAGAAAGAGAAAGGTTTTGCTCACTCTGGAGAGGAATCAGAATAAAGCCGAGTACCTGAAATCCTAACAAATCCACACATACTTTGCTCAAGTTTAGGCTTCTCTTTTCTCTTTTTACCTTGGGCTCAATATTTGTTTGTTTTATATAGAAAAACCACATCTCCATGCTGGAACTCTGTGTAGATGATTTTCTCCCTGGAGCTGTCCAGCAGACAGAGAATATTTCAGCTTTCTTTGAAATGAGAGTCCAAATTGGGTTATGACTAGGATTTTAAATTATGGTGTGAAATTGGAGAAGGCAAACTGGTTCAGGGCAGTGTTCCATAATTCATTCTGATAATCCTGAAGAGATGACCTCCACAGTACTGTGAAGGCCTGCCTCGAACAAGCCATTTCAGTGTGTAACTTCCTAGTGACAAGGCTGATTACTTAAGGATTTCAGAGGTATTGTTCGAGAAATAACTCACTGGATATGGAAAATTTGATGTAATATGTTAACAAGAACAAGAAGAACCTATTTTAATTTTTTTTTTTTTTACTTTCCTCTCTCTGAGAATTTAGACTTTCTTGGGGGCCATTGGAATATTTCCTTTTTAAGGCTGGAAAAGATTGATTATAGTTCATGTCTGAAAGCAAAGTTTACCCCAAGCCCAGTGTAGTTGGAGGCAACCAAAAATGACCCATGTTAATTTTCTATGGCCCCACAGAATCAAAGACACTTCTTGTTTATGTGTGTGGGCCATAGCGGGTGAGCTCAAGGGCATTGTCAAAATGCAATGAAAAGAAAGCAAGTTGGGACAAGAAAACTCTCACTTTGTGAGAGAAAACAGCAGTCCTGCTTTCTCTGGCAAAGATTTGTGTACTGTTAAAGGAAGAATCATGTTCTTTCTCAAGTAGGTTTCACTTTCTGAGATGGTGTGTGTGTGTGTGTGTGTGTGTGTGTGTGTGTGTGTGTGTGTGTGTTGGCTGAAAGGGGGGGTGTATGGCCAGTTAAGAAGTAGTTATGATTATGAGTTTAGAACTTCTCTTGAGCATAGTAAAAGCTCTGTTCAGTTTCTCAGAATATGACACTAAAATTAGGGGTGGGGAGGAATTCAGGAACCGATGTTCCAGTGTGTGGTAAAGTTTTACCCAAATATTTCCTTCAGGAACTTTTAATCACAGCAAGCCAAATCAATCCCGTGTCTGTAATTAGTATCAGGAAAAAGAAGTCAACAGACAATTTCTGCAGTCCCTCATGCTGCATCCATTTGTAGGCTTCTTTTCTGAGAGCTGGGGGTCCTTGAATCACATGAGGGAATATGCTAGTAGGGACTGAATGGGAAGGTAGTTTGGATGAGCTTCCCCACCAATATTATGGCAATGCATTAACTCTGTCCTGCAGGAAAACTAGGGTCACTTCAGGGCTACTTTCATTTAAAATGGCATAAAAAGGGACACTCAAAACATATTTGGGGACCCACCACCTAAAGTCAGCCTCTGCTGAAAGAGTTTTCGCTTTGATGAAGGCCCAATTTCGGGCCTGCCATTGATTCCTGGGTATCTGATTTCAGCACCAGGGACAGCAAACACCTCCCTCAATTGAATCAACGCCTTCTATCCTGATTGGCCTTCCAAGAAAGGAAGGCTAGGTTTTTCCTTTACTTCTTATCCACTGGGGCCTCAATCTGCAAGACTTTATTCTTAAGTTCTGGTGCTTACATCTTTTATTTAGTTCTGAGCCTAGTGGCTTAGCTGTTTCTGTCACATTCTCGACTTGCTAACAAATGATGGGAGTTGGACTAACACAGCCAAGTCTCCTGGCTCAGAGGAGTAGAAAGAAAGACACTTAGACGTGAGTGGAGGGCACGCTTTGGCAGAGGAAGCCCCTGTGGAAAATCTTCACGTAGCACCGTTGACTTGGAAAGTCCCACGTGGGGGACTGATAATTGGCAATTCCTTCCTTTTTTAAAAAATGTCTGCACAGTTCCCACGATGTACGAGTCTATGTTTCATTCTGTGTGCATTGTAGGCAATATTTCACAGGAGTCGAACAGAAGCTATGACCTTTGGGGACAGAAAAGGGGGCAGGGATGCTGTTGGTAGGCATTTTGGAGACCCAGGGCGGGGCACTGCTTTGAATGTCAGCAGCCGCCCTTCCGTCCTGAGTCCTATTCAGCATCTGACTTTACCTTTAAGACTGCAAATGGCTTCTTAAAGCCTTCATCAGGCCAGACTGAAGGGGTGCCCTGGGAAAATGAGCATAATAGAAGCAAATGCTTTCCCTTTGTGTTGTGATTGGCCAGCTGTCATTTAGCACAGTAGTGCATAGACTTGTCTTAGAGGCAGCATTGTCTTCTCTTAACTAACAAGCTGTGTCCTCCTCACTTTTATCAGGATGGCTTCAGGGCTGGAAAAGCAAGACAGTGACTGCAGATTTCATCTTAAACACTGTCTTCTATTTCACAGATGTTAAATAAATTCCATTTCAATTGCCTCTGGACCATCCAAGGCTCTTAACACTCCCCCAGTACCCTCTTTTCTATTCCTCCCCCCACCACCTTCAGTGTTGCTTATCATAATTCATAACATTTAGTGGTCTATGACCATAACAGATTCTTTTTAGGGTAAACCAAGTGGTAGATAGCAGCAATCTAGAGCCAAATCTCACAGGAACAAGTTCAAAGAAACTGATTTTTAACCTTGCAGTGGGTCTGAGGAGAAGCCATCATTCCCCTCCGTGACTTGTCCTCTTGAGGGTGTCCCAATCCAGTGCTCACACTTGCCATGCAAAAAAGGCAGAGTCAATTCTCTATTCGAGTCATTTAGGATGGAGGAGCTTTGTTTTGTATTGAAATCAAGGATCAATCTTAGTTTAGAAAGAATGTGTAAATGAAAGACCAACAGCTATAGGAAAGCTCGATAAGAGAAATTTTCTTTCCTTAAAACAGAGAGGAAGGAGTTGCAGATTGGTGGGAAATAGATGATCCACTGGCCAGGGAGAAATGTAGTCTGAGACTGGAGATACAGAAGCAGACATCTTTAGAGGTAGAGGTGATGCCAATGAAAGCCTCAGGAGGGAACAGGCCAGAGAATAAAATTGTATGGAGGTTCTTGGTACTTTTTTTCTGGAAAATTCCTACAACATTCAAGGGCACTTCTAGCCCTCTGCCTACTTAGAGGTGAGCTCAGTGCTACTTCTGGGTTCTTAAGGCAATTGCCCTACAAACACCAAAGTCTTGTATTTTCCACTGTCAGTCAACACTGGTTGTCTTGAGTGGGATTATTTCCCTCTTCCCTATGTGAAAGGGACTTGTTTTCAGGAGAAGTGTCCTTTAAACATCCAGCTAAAACTGGAGGTAATTTTTTGCATGAATGGCTTTTTACAGCTAGGTCTAAAGCAGAACAAAACTTGTATTAAACTAAGTGCTACTTTACATATCTTATTTCAAGGGAAATGAAGGATTTATTGCCATGTAAATGATGTACACTGATTTGTTTCCTACTGGACATTACATGTCCCTTTATCTTTAGGCTGATGTTGTGCAGCAAACTTTCAATATCTGGAAAATCAGTTGGTACCTACTTTAGTGCACTAGTGGGATGTTATATTCTCAGAGAAGAATTTTGCAAATGAAGTTTGGGTGCTGCTATAGCTGATTTTCACCTCTATCCCTAAGCTTTCTGTACTAAATATATGTAAAGTGATTATATCTTGTCTGATCCCATGTGTTTGTGTGTGTTTCCCAATGTTTATATAAATATATTGGCCATCTGAGGCATTACTTGGATTATGGCAACTGCTGACAGTGGTGTGGATGGCATGTGGACATGTGGTACATGCACACACTTGTTCTGAGGCCAAGCTAATCTTACAGAGTTTAGGGGGGAAAATGTGGCATGGCTTGGGAAATGTTCAACAGTAGCTATAGTACAGCCAAGCCACCATTCATGGTGGAGACCTTGACAGTGGCAGAGCTGAGGTGTGCTCAACTGGATTTTATATCATTTATTTTAATCTCAATGGATTGTTCCTTAGTTCTATTTAATGACTTAGAAATATTCCATCATGATCCTTGTTTATTTTTTTCCCCGGGCCACTGGAAAGTGCTGATCATGCTTATTTCCCATCATTTGGATCCCAAAGTTGTTAACTTAAAATGGGTGACTGAGGTTTTAGTAAACTGGGTTTTACTAATAGTAACCCCTTCCATGAGGTACTATTTTTTTCCATTCTTTTCCTTTATGACAAATAAATCCATCAGCTGTGCTAAATTTATTTGCATCCTAGCAAGTCTTGGAGAATCAATTTAGTTAAAATGATTGTATTTGTCTTTACAGAAGAGGCTCATGGTCTAAATATAATTCTTATGTAAAAGTGTCTTTTATGCAAAAAATATGGATTCTAACTTGGTAAGATGGCCCCAGGGTAGGGGGGATGTGTTCTCAGTTGATATTAAGGGATGTGTTGAAAAGGCAAGTGCCCTCCCTTTCTCTATTTCCCACCCCACCCTACTTTCCTCCCCAACCTCAAAAGAAAACAGAAAATTATTTTTTTAAATTGTATTAATAATTTATGTTTAATACAAAAGGATGATTTAATGGTATCACCAAAGGTCATTTCTCCCATTGTGCATGTCCTTCACTCAGCTCTGTACCCATCAACCCATTCTTCACCCTCATGCTTCCATCCCAAGGCAAACATGTGTCTTCATTAGAATCTATCAGTGTTGAAGTTAAACGTGGGGGTGGAGATTTAACACGATGACATTAATGAAAACCAACCATTCTTCACTTTCAAATGGTTAATTGCTACAAGAAGGCAAACTCTTCTCTTGGTTTTTGTTTAAAAACATTTTATACATATATATGTATATATGTGTGTGTATGTATGGACATATGTATGTATATGCACATGTACATGTATATATGTATATATCCATCTCCAATATAAATATATCATATGTGATAGTTGTAAATACTTCTTGGTCATATGTCTGTCTTCCTCACGGTATCATATCTTCAATGTTATGTTAACGACTCCATTTATTGATTGATGAAATCGTGTGTAGACCTGTATCCTCCTGACATAGTTTATGTAGGGTCTCTTCTCAAATAAAGTATAAAACACGAATGCCCTTGTTTTATCTGGATTCATTATTTAGTAGAGAAGTGTGTTGTGTTTAAAGGTAGATTGAAATTTGGAAAAGTCCAAATGTGTGCAAAGATTGTAGGATCCTGTACCATCTTGAGAGTTGGGACCCTGGTTTGCTGAGAGTAAAAGTAGCTTGCACAATGTTTAAGGTAGCCCCTAAGTTGAATGTTGGATTGAGATAAGTGTTTCAAGAAAAACATACACACATTGATGGTTTGAGGCAGGGCCCAGCTCTATGTCATGGTGTTATCCTGTCATTCCCCAAATGCTGTTACTCAACTTCCTAGTTACAGTAATTTCAGTTACATTTTTAAGGTGGTATAAAATATGCTCCCTTGAATGTTCTTTTATTCCAAAGATTTTAGGATTCTTTGACCTAATTGAAGATTTATTTATTTGTTTTAGAGAGAGAGCACAAGTGAAAGTGGGGGGAAGGGCAGAGGGAGAGAGAGAAAATCTCAAGCGCACATCCTGCTGAATGCGGAGCCCAATGCTGGGCTTGATCCCAGGACCCTGAGCTCATGGCCTGAGCCAAAATCAAGTGTCGGCTGCTTAATGGACTGAGCCACCCATGCACCTGAAGACCTAATTACTTTAAAACTCCTTCTCTTTCTTCTTTTCTTTCCAATTTCCCTTCCTTTCTTCACATCTTTCTTTTTTCTTTCCTTCATATAATGTATTTTCTATAATGAAATTTCAAGACTTCCATTAATATCTTTCAAAAGCACAGATGGGTTGTGGGAGAAAGGCAGGGAGGTTCAGATTATAATTTCCATCGTGATAGGTCAACAGAGGTTTGGAAAGATTTAAGGCAGGGTTCCCCTTCCTTGTTGCTGTTGATATTTTGGGCCAGAGAATTCTCTGATGTTGGGAGCTAATCTGTGCCTTGTAGGACATTTATCAGCATTTTTATTAGAAGCTCTCCTCTTCCTCTGTCCCCCTCCCAGGGTGTGTCCGCCAGAAATGTCTCCAAACATTGCCCAATGTCCCCCAGGGAGGCAAAGTTGCTGTGGTTGAAAGCTAGCAGTTGAAGGGTTTAGATCTTATCACACACATATCACATGGTATTAAAAAAAGAATTAAATTCAGGAAAATCAAGAGCCCAGGTCGTGTTCCAACCCTTTCTAGACCAGCTGCTTGTCCATATCACATAGTATACTTGTCCATTTTCTCTAAGCATAACCCCCTTCAAAGCCCATTGCTAAGGATCAAGTTACCACACCACATTTGGGTTTCAGAAGACAATAGAAATCTCTCTGAAATCTCTCTGTATCGAACATGTCGTCATCCCTAGAATACCTGTTCATACCAATTTTCAAAAAATGCCTGATATGTATGGCTCTGAGTGGGAAGAAACCCAAATGGCCTTTTTGAAGGTTATATCCCTTTGAAAGAAGCTGGCATATCTAAAGGACAGAAACATTTGTCCTTCAATTTTCCCTCGTAATAAACCATACTTCTCACCTGGCCCTTGCCACATGGTCATATAGATTACAAGGTCATAATTAGACCCCTTGTAGACCTGGAACAAAAATCCTCGGTATATACACTTTTTTTTTTTCTGATGAGTAAGTGGAACTTGTATTAAATCTTTCCAGGCAAGGGCTAATGTTGTCTGTACAGTGATATGTGCATAGTACCTACTTAATAGACACTTGTTAAGTTGAACTGGATTTCTCATTGTTCAAAGCCCAGATCATTTTTACAGTATTCCAAGTGCTACAACTATGCCCCGTGAACCTCACTTACCAAAACCACTCAGAATTCTGAGCAACCTGACAACATGGAAGTTATGAGTAAATATCTCTCCTCCCCAGTCTGTGGCTGGTCTTGCATCCGTGGCTTCCTATGGCAGCACTGATATCAGCACTGGGCCACTGAAGGCAACAGTAGATGCTTCTCAAAGTAGGATTTGGAATGTCTTCCAAAGCCAATGCCTGGTGGCTTGGCTTTTCCATTATTTAGATCAGTGATGGCAACTGACTGAAGTGCAGTGAGAGACAGCAGATCCTATCCTATATACCTGAAACCCTCTGTCCATCCTTCTCCAGGGGGTTTCTTCCTGTTCCACACAAAGGCCAAAGACTCCACACAAAGGCCAAAGGCATCTGCACTTCAGAGTGTCCTCACAATCTTGTCACCCATTATTTGGCATTTACTTTGGAATGAGAATCCAACGATTGGATAAGTTTATGGACTTCTGGGCCTGAAAGGTCTTTGATTGATAATCTCATTCAAATACCTGCCTGGAGCTAGGATTCTCAGGTAAACAAAAACTGGAACAATCTCTCAAATAAAAGCCTCTTTCCATACTGGAGAATATGGCCTATACTGTTGTCTTATAAAGACATCATGCTTCTAAAAAATCATCACCCCAGGGGTGACATGGAGAAGCAACCACCTAACAAACTTCTGAAACAGCAACTGGCCATCCTTGAAACCAAACCTGGAGGTTGCCTCTCATGGCATCAATGGCAGATGTGCCAAGATTGCACTCATTAGACGCAAGTGTGCAAATTTATCAAAGCTGATGTCCTTGGTGAGGGGTTAATTCTTGGCATGGATTGTGGACATATATAGGAGGGAGCTCCAAGGAATACTGCTTGAGCCTCTGAGAACACATTATCTTAGTATTTCAAGGCACAGTGAGGCCCCTTGGCCTGGGCCACACTCTCTATTCCTTCGTCCTATTGGGATGCTCAAGATTACTTAGTTGTTAACCAGGGAGATGTTCTATTTTAGCCTCTCTTTTCCCTCCATCACCAAGGCTTGCAATATTCTCAATTATTCAAATCGCCACTGCAGGGCTCAGCAGAGTGTCTAATTACTGCCCTGCTTGCCACTTGCTGATGAGCTGCAAGGGCCAGGGAATGACTTTAAAGTAATAAAGTAGGGAGGGGCAGCTTCCTTGGAGAATTCTCTGGGAGTTTCAGTCTTATTATGGAGAGCTGGATGGTATAGCCTGGGAGAATTTGCTGGATAAGGCCATCTTCTGACCACAGCTCATTGCCAGGTAGCCATACCTCAGGGGAAAGCACAGTCCTTGGATTAAATCGACGAATCTCTGAGTGTCTTAGCCATAGTCCTTTTCTCCTCAGACTTTTGAGAACATGCACACATCCCTTTAGTCGCTCCAGCTCAAGTAGTCTTATCTGACAAATGCTACAGTATAATGGAAAGAGGCCATGGAATAGGAAAGTTGCCCAGACAGGGTAATGGGCATTCATACTTAGGTCAAAAGTCACTATTTGCCAAGCTTCAGTTCTTTTGAAGGGACAGATATTAATATTTCTGTTGTATAGATGTGCTAATCAAGTCTCAGAAGTTACATAACTGTCCAAGGCTGCCCAGTTACTTGAGGCAGAGGCAGAGTTTGAACCCAGCAATTGGGCTTAATGTATACAGTCTTACCCACCACTATAACCTTCCTATCACGTGGATAGAAGCTTGTGCCCAAGACCACAGTGGAAGGTTCTAAGCCAAGAAAACAGAAGAGAAATGCAGTTTGAAAGACTCTTTTAGAGTAATCATTCATTCATTTATCATGTAATAAATTTAGGAGTGCTCTTATGTTAGATGTACTACAACGTGCTAGAGCCTGGAGACCTTCCTTGTACTCCGGATCCCAGAGTGAAGAGAAGATGGTCTAGATTGCTGAGAGCAAGGGTATAATAAGATGCAGTGGGAAAGCAAAGGAGGACAGAATTTTAGTTCATGACTTGGATGATGACCAAGGGAAGAGTCTTTGATAAAAAGACTCACATAACTCCTCCTAGAACGGAGTCAACTTCTCACTCTTTTTGCCCTTATGTTGTATATGGTAAGTTCTAGGGCTTTTAGATACATCTAACCAGTATTCAGCAGGAGCCTTGACCTTCTCCTGGATTTTGCTCTAGGTGGGAAGCCAGAAACCTTTTGCATACATTGACCTAGAGAGCAGGGTGATGTCTCAATCATGGTCTAAAACACTAGGGACACAGTGGCTCTGCTCATTTCCTATCTCTATGAGATGCAACAAGCCACTGTATTCTGCTACATAATGGAAAGCCCCACTGGCAAAGTTATGCACAATGGGGCCGATCATAAATGTGATTTATGGAGTTAGTTCATTTACTGCCTCTGATGTTGGCCCCAGCTTCCAGGAGATTGATTGACAATTTCTGTTTATTTATTTCTCACTATATAATATTTGACTTCACATTATAAATTCTTCTGATTGGAATTTCATGGCATCTGCTCCAGTATTTATTGATGGTATGCTCATCAGGGACTCTGTCCTTTTTTGGGATGAGCTGGGCTCTGAGCCCCTGGTTGTGTTTGTCAGAGTGAGGCTAGGGCCCTGACATCCCAAAGTGAGAAGACTTCATTGTTGCTTCTTGTGCCTTGTGCCAGACACCTGTGTATGTGTTAGGATATGGACATCTATGATGGATGTCTCTTGTGATTCAGAACCAGTGGGAGTAAATGACAAAGAGTAACTTAGAGTCAACATGGTGTTTGGCCATGTGAAAGAGGTCTGGTTGGGTAGGATATAGCATGCTAGATCCTGTCGGGATGATGGGAATTGTGTCATTTTCCTCATTGCTCCTTTTCGAGTCCACAGGTGGGACCAAAGGAACACTAGTCTTCAACTCTTCAATAGGTTTACATGGACAGAAGAGAGTTGGACCCACTCATCTTGAGTTGATGGTCTCCTCATGGTTAAGTCTCCATGATTCGAGCATAATCAAAGGAATCAGGGTGAGAAGTCACTCTCAAATGTCCACAAAGATTCTCATGTTAAATTGGGAGAGATCGAAGATTGGCCGGAAGACCCAGAAAGAGTTATAATGGTGTTTTCCACTCCCTCTTTAAATGTATGATGGTGTTTTCCACTCTCTTTCTGTTTCCATCCAGAAATAGCTGATCAGCAAATTTCCCTGAGACAAGGGGCATTTTTTTTTGAAAACATTGCTACATCTCTTTCATAGGAACTTCACCTTTTTTTCTAGAGAAAGGAGGCCACTTTCCAACATACTGTTGTGTTGTTTTCTCAGTATTATGCCCACAGCTGGGATTCCCCTCAGTTCCAGTCTCCATCTGAGCTCCTACCCAGAAGTTTCCCTGCTCTGGCCCCTCATCTAGGTCCCTGAGAAAGAAGCTAACTTTCACCAAGCACCTCCTGTGCACCAGACAGGCACCTCGACAAACCCTCACTGAACCATCATAATCACCCCCTATGACTTATCTATTTTTTTTCCTTTTCTCTCTTTTCTTTTCTTTTCAGAGAGAGAGAAAGAGAGAGAGGGAAGGGAGAGAGGTAGAGGTAGAGGGAAAGGGAGAGAATCAATCCCAAGCAGACTCCCTGCTCAGTGAGGAGCCTGATGCGGGGCTCAATCTCATGACCCTGAGATCATGACCTGAGCCCAAATCAAGAGTCAGTTTTGCTTAACTGCACCATCCAGGTGCCCCTGACTTATCTATTTTTATCTTCACATTTCCGGAGGAGGACGCCGAGGCTCAGAAGGCTGAGTCTCAGAAAGATTCATTTCCTTGCGGTAGGAAAAAGTCAGGCATGAGGCGAGGGCAGAATTCAAACCTAAGTCTGTCTAACTGCAAAGAAAATATTGTTCCTATTAGGTATTACTTCTGAGGATTTCTCAAGGAAAATTTC
Organism: Callorhinus ursinus; assembly: GCF_003265705.2. Taxonomy (NCBI): domain Eukaryota; kingdom Metazoa; phylum Chordata; class Mammalia; order Carnivora; family Otariidae; genus Callorhinus; species Callorhinus ursinus. The sequence continues at coordinate 7,650,679 of NW_027397107.1, forward strand.
TGATTTCTTCATCACCACTCTGTCTCTCAAACAAGTAGGAAGGAAAAATCCCTCTCATTTTCCCAAAGCTTTCCTCATCCATTAACTGACTGGGGATATTGGACAAGCCATTAGCTTCTCTTAGTCTCAGTTTTTTTTTTTTTCATATGTAAAAGATATATAGTCATATCTATGTTTGGCTTACAGTATGGGGTTGTGTGAGGACATACACAAGGTGTTTAGTGCAGTGTCTTGTACCTAGTGGGCCTAAATAAATGGCAAGAATCATCGCCACCATCACCATCATCACTACCCTCATCTGTTTCTTCAACTGCTTGTGAGTGGTCTCCATCACCCACCTCTCTAGGAACCCAATGCCTCCCTGGCTGGGCTTGGATGCTCTCTGGTAGGCTTTCTCTTTATAGAAGTGGACAAAAAAGCCCCTGACAATACTGACATTACATTATTGATTTGTGCCTTCCAAGGTGAGGCCCTTTTAAGATTCATTAAATCAAACAATAACAAAGCCCAGCTTCCACACTTTTCCAAGTTTTGCCCAAATTCAATCCATCTCTCTTCCACTTCCCCCAGCCTGGTCATGGTGATTTGTCTCTGACTGTCTCATAAGGAGAACGTCACAGGCAGCCACTAATGGATCCAGGAATAATAACAGCTCCCAGAACTTTAAAACTGGACTAAATGTTACAAAAGTAAAAATTTATCCTCCTTGTCAAAAACAAAGTGATACAAAGGGGCAGGGGGAAGAGCAAGCTACCATTTAAGGTCCATCTGTTGGATGCTTCAGTGGACCTCATTATTCCCATTTTCCAAATGATAAAACTGAGTCTCAGATTAATTGACTTGCCTAATGTCACTCAGCTAGTAAATGGCAGAGGTGGAATTTGAACCTAGATCCACCTGACTCTGAAGCTCATGCTCTTTCTACAATGTTCTGCTGCTTTTATAAACTCACAGGACTTACAGGGGCACCTGGGTGGCTCAGTCAGTTGAGCATCTGCCTTTGGCTCAGATCATGATCCCGGGGTCCTGGGATCGAGCCCCACATCTACCCTCCCTTACTCCACCCTCCAGCTCGTGCTCGCTCTCTCACACATGCTCTCTGTGTGTCTCTCTCCCAAGTAAATAAATAAAATCTTCGAAAAAAAAAGAAAAAAATCCTAAACTCACAAGGCTGACAGTCACAAATGTACCTGCACATGGTTGGGCATACATCGCAGGCTCCCCCCAAGCCTCCTCTGGGAAGGCAGGCCTGAGCTGCTTGGATGAACTTGCAGAGCCAGGGCCACAGTTCCTTTCTCCTGTGTTACCTTTATGGGCCAGGGTGAGCTCTTTCCATGAGGTCTGACACATGGTCATATTGCCTTGATGCCTTGAAAGCAAGAAGAAGAAGAGTCTGAAAAGCCTGGCGGTCTCAGGGTCAGGCCTTATTTGTGGGCAGGCATCTGACACCAACCACTTTATTGGTTTTGAGACAGGAGCATCATAAGATAATTTTCTGTGCTATTATCTACACAGCAGAAAACCAACATTGGACCTATTTCAACTATGACCACTCTCTACCAGTAAGACAAAGCAAAACACTTAAGCCTTTTGTTTCACAGAATCAAAGTCAGAATCCTTACCCAGACCCCTCTGATCCAACACCAGGGTCAAATTCTCTGGCCATCCTTCTGGAAGTTGGTCCTCCCTCACACTTTGATCCTGGCACTGGAGTCTCCATCAGCTGAGACTCAGTTTTTCTATCTGCAAAAGGCAAGGATTGGGTGATCTCTAAGAATCATTCTATCTCTACACTCCAGGGCCTGTCCGCTGCTTGCTGGATACAGCTGAGTGAGTTTGGAGGAGTGTGTAATATGAAACATTTACATAAAAGTAGGCAAGTAAAAGACATACTTGCAATTAAAAAAAAGGCAAGAAGAAGCTGCTTTTCTCATAAACAGCCAAGGATTCTTTAAAAAGGAAAAGGTAAACAGTGTAAGTTAAAACAACCAACCAACCAACCAACCAACCAACCAACCAACCACCCAAACAACAGCTAAAGTAGTTAAGAGTAAGCAAAAGACAATGCCACCCTCAAAGTGAATTCAACTCTGTCCACAATAATAGGTCAGAATAGGTGAGGTAATTGCTTGCATTTTTATAGCTTTTCAAAAAATGGTAATTTTATTGCTACTAATAATGCTGATGATAATAATGAAAGGTATTATCATTATATTTTTAAGATGATCATTAGTGTTAAAAACCTGTCATCTATCAATGGTCTTGGACATTCATTTTATTTTTTTTAAGATTTTATTTATATTTGTCAGAGAGAGAGAGCACAAGCAGGGGGAATGTCAGGCAGAGGGAAAACCAGGCTCCCCACTGAGCAAGGAGCCCGATGTGGGACTCGATCCCAGGACCCTGGGATCATGACCTGAGCCGAAGGCAGATGCTTAACTGACTGAGCCACCCAGACGTCCCTTGGCCATTCATTTTAGAGAAAAAGTTGCTCAAGTTCACGGAAGTTAAAAAAAATCGCCCAAATGCACTCAGCTACTAAGGCAAGGTTTCTCAACCTTGACACTATTTACACTTTGAGCCAGGTAATCCTTTGTTGTGGGTGGCTTTCCTGTGAGTATGGTACCACCAGATGGTACCATAAAGGATGTTCAGCAACATCCTTGTCTTCTACCCACTAGATGCCCTTAGAACCCCCAGTCATGATAATCTAAATTCTCTGGACATTGTTGAATCTTCCCTGGGACAGGAAAGTTGACCCTGGTTGCAAAGTACTATCATAAGGGATGGAGATGGATTTCACACCAATGTCTGCAGGCCACCTAAACCCAAGGCCATTATTGTTGTTTAAAGGAATCATGCTGGAGGCTCCTGGGTGGCTCAGTCGTAAAAGCGTCTGCCTTCGGCTCAGGTCATGATCCCAGGGTCCTGGGATCGAGCCCCGCATCGGGCTCCCTGCTCAGCGGGAAGCCTGCTTCTGCCTCTCCCACTCCCCCTGCTTGTGTTTCTTCTCTCACTTTGTCTCTCTCTGTCAAATAAATAAATAAAATCTTTAAAAAAAATAAAGGAATCATGTTGTTCATGTTGTTTAAAGGAATCATTATGTTGTTTAAAGGAGTCATAAACCAAGAAAGAATATCTGTATAAAGATGATGGAATTAAGCACAGGCACAGAATCTCTCTCAATAATTAAAAAAGAAAATAAAAAGAGAACCTGAAAACAATTAACTAGCAGGAAACGAATTGGGACTGGGGTATAACCTCATGCCATAAAATTTAAAAAGCAGTGGCTATAACAATGAACATCCTGGTGGACTTGGTATGGTTTCTAGTCCTCCCCTCAGCCTCTAGAAGTGATGCTGGAGAAATGATGTAATTTGATAAAAGATGCTGAAATTTGCAGATAAGTGGCCGAGGGAGTGCAGGAACCAGGGGCCAACCCTGTGGTGTAGAAGCCCCAGCTGACTGGGTGAGACTCTTATCAGAGGCAGGGAACTTGGTTAGAGCTCCTTGGGGCTCCGCTCTGTCTGTGGAGAGACCCAACCACACCTCCAGCGTGTCCAGTCATGGCTGGGATAATAGCCAAATATTCTGTCAATGGACAATTGCACCCTATCAAGTCCTCCAAAAACATGGTCCTTGCTGGGCAGTCCTTTCCTCCTTGGATTTCTACAGAAAAACTGATGACCCACAATACCCAAACCCCAAACTCTTGCTGATGGATGAAGATTTCAATTAAGTTAGGAAGAGTGTCAATAGAATTCACCCAGTCTTGATCAGAATAAATAGAAGGTTTTAACATAACTGCCCATGTTAAGAAAGAGCTAGTTAAAAAATGCAGTGATGCACTCTATGTACATACATATTCATATGACCAAGTTATATAGATATATTGATAACAAAATAAAGACAACTGGATGAAGGATGGATCAATAGATGGGCAAAAGGAAAACAGCATGCAAAACACATTCAGAGAGCTAAGTCTTGACCAGAGACTGGTCAAGAAACAGAAACGAAGTTCTCCAAGAACACCCAGAATCACAGAATGAATAATAATAAAATTTTAGCCCAGTAAACTTTATAATTAGAGGATACACAGCAGACTGAAAGAGGAAAGAGGGACCATCAGGAATTAAGAATGCAAATTGAAAAGCAGGAGTGTCATCCTTTCAGAACTAATAAATAGATCAAAAACAGCAAAGACAGCAAAGAACAAAGGGGATACAGTTGAAATAAAAATTATGACACAAAGGAAGAGCTTAAGGAAGTCACTGTGTGTGTGAGGAAAGGAGTTTAGTGCAAGTAGAGACAAGGGAATAGATATGGATGTCAAAGGTAAGGCAGCTCAGATCAAGTGCTGTCTTTGAAGAAGAGAGTCCAACAAGTGGAATAGAAATACTATTTGAATTTATAATAAAAGAAAATTATCCTCAAATTTAGGAAGAGATGAATTTTTTCACTGAAAGGTCAAACTGTATTTGAAGGGAGCAAAGACATTTTCTGCCTAAATTGTTAAATTTCATATATAAAGAAAGAATTTTGAGGCAGACAGGAATGAGAAAGCAAATCTTCTTCAAGGAATGAAAACCAGCCTGGTCTCGTATCTTTTCTCATCAAAATCAATGTGCAGAGGCAACAAGACTGTGTCTATAAGGTTTCTTGGGAAAGAAAGTGTGTCTCAAGGAAATTATGGGCAGCTTTGTTGCTATTCAAATCAGGGCCACCATGAGGGGGCTCTACTTAAAAGCAGAAACAAAAACAAGACAAAACTCGTTGGGGATGAAATCTCTTCATCCAAAGTTAAACATCGAACTATGGTTAGAAGAGGAAATGCCGGTTAAACCATCTCTATTAGAAGACTGTGGAGCGATTGCCACGGTCTAACAAAGACTGCAGGCCCGAAGTATTTTCTAAACCCGGGCAAATTGTCAGTGAGGTAGAAAGTCAAAGACCAGAGAGGGTCACTGTGTTGTTCCCCTGTCTCCTCTCAACAAAGACAGGAAAACAATTCCAGAAGAAGAAACTGTGGGGTTTACAGTGAACTCTTGTGAGTATGGAATCAAATCTAAATTATAGTTATTTTAATTATTGTGGGAAACAATGGTTTAAAAACCATGAAATAATATAAAAATTGACAATATAAAAATTATGCTGTCAGTAGCAAAATTTGGTGGGAACCCTTGTAAGAATTTTTTTCATTTCTCCTGGTGGAGTGTTAGTCAATAGCATCCAAAGTGAAACAAATAATTTCAAAAACAACTTCAACATTTTAATGTTTTCATAAAATTTTTATATCAACTGTGGATTAATTTTTAGTAATTACTGTTTCTTATTATGAGTAAACATGAGTGGGGAAAGTTCAGCCATAACTCAATTCAGTAATTTTATGTAAAATAGAAAGTATATTAGAGTGCATTTATTTTTTTATTTTTTTTAAGATTTTTTACTTATTTATTTGAGAGAGAGAATGAGAGAGAGAGAGATCACATGAGAGGGGGGAGGGTCAGAGGGAAAAGCAGACTCCCCGCTGAGCAGGGAGCCCGATGCAGGACTCGATCCCGGGATTCCAGGATCATGACCTGAGCCGAAGGCAGTTGCTTAACCAACTGAGTCACCCAGGTGCCCTTAGAGTGCATTTAAAAATGTTATCTACATACTGTATATGAAGAGAGGGAGGCTTGTAACAATGCTTATCTAGTATTATTTGTGGGTGGTGAGATATTTGGTGATTTTCCCCCCCCAGCCTTTTATTTTTTCTATATTGTCTAATTTTTTTGTGTGCATGTATCATAGTCACAAATAAGAGTAGAGTTGTTCAAGAAAGTATAAAATCAATGAAGAGAAAGAGGGAAGGGAGAAGGAAAGGAGAGAAGAAGAAAAAGAAAAAAAGGAAGAAAAGAAAAAAAGAAGAAGGAAGGAAGAAAGAAGGGAGAGAAAGGAAGAAGTAACTGCTACAGATGGGGAGATGCTGCAAGAAGATGTGGGCCATTTATCCTGATTGGGGGAGCTAGTAAAATATAGTTGAAAATGTAGAATGTATATGGGCTTTGGAGTTTTATAGACTTGGGTATATTCTGCATCTGCCACATAACCACAGGTTCACTAGACAAGTTCCCTAAACTGAAGTCTGAAGTTTCCTCATCAATAAAATGGGAATAATCACACCTGCTTATAAGGGTTGCTTTGGGTTTGTGATAGGTATATCACACTGTGCCTAGAACTGGATAGTCCCTTAAAAATGTCAGCTTCCTTTTCAATTGCCTCTGGTAATTTCCCATCCATCATCCATCCATCCATCCATCCATCCATCCATCCATCCGTCCGTCCGTCCTTCCATCCACCTATCTGTTTGTCCATCCATCCATCCATCCATCCATCCATCCATCCATCCATCCATCCATCCATCCACTCATCCATCCATCCATCCATCCATCCATCCATCCATCCATCCATCCATCCATCCTTCCATCCACCTATCTGTTTGTCCGTCCATCCATCCATCCATCCATCCATCCTTCCATCCACCTATCTGTTTTTCCATCCATCCAAGATTTTACTGGACAAGTGTTTGCTAACTCCTAGTAAACCTCTCTGTGAAAACATTCAGTCCCTGCCCTTGGCAGAGCAAGCAAGTCAGGCAGGACAAGAGGGAGACCCTGGAGCTTTAGGGCCAGAAGATGCAGGTACTTCTGCAGAGAAGCCCCACAACTGCTCATTAATACTTCGCTTTAGAAGAAATCTGTGCCCTTGCTTGGCTTACCAGAGTGGTGGCATTTTTCTGGGATCTCCGGAGCCGGTTGGAGAATGTGTCATTTACATTTTGCTTCCACTGCCTCTTCTGCCTCTGTTCTAACTCCCACTGTTAAGTGCCGTGGCTCTTTATCATGGCTTTGAAATCGAGACAGACACTTTGGAATTCAATTAGCTACACAGTTGCCACAGCAACGAAAACATATAAACTTAAATGATTTATACACACAGACAACACTTCAGAAAGGAATAAATTTAATCCCGCAGCTGGGAATGAAATGGATTGTGCAATAAGAAAATTGTATTCTTCTCTCCCCCACGAGAGGCCTCCAGGTCTTAATGTGATCTCAGTGAGTACTGAGCCAAGGGAAGGCAGAAGCCCATGTGCAACTCCTGCTCACACCCGGGGTTGGGGTTCACATGGGCACTCAGCTTGCTCTGCAACTGCTGGGGCATTCTGGGCCAACAAAGCCAGGCTTTGGGGTGCATATTATTCCATGGACCATATGCATGTCTTCCCACCATCTTCTTTTTTCCCATGCTGTACACAGGTTTGTACACACCAATACCCCCTTGGGGCTTCACAGTAAAATGAGAGACTTCACGGAGCCATGGAATGGAAGCGATGGCATTACAAAACCAAAACCCAAATCAGGTATTTTGCAACAGTCTCTGCCTCACTCCTGCTCTCCTATATCCTGTTAGAAGTCAAGGATCGATGCAGTCCATTGGTGCCACTGGGCTCCGAGCACTTTTTAAGGTAGATTAATACCGACCTGGACTGTATCAGGAACTATAGAATTTTATTTCGGCTAAGAGAACGCTTAGTCTTCATAGACAGTATGTATCAAAATAAATGAAAGCTGACGGTATCTTGAAATAGCTATCTTCCTTTTTAAACTTCTTTTCCACATTTTACATATGTTGACCCTTTGTAATTACCCAGAATAGGAGTTTCCAGATTTATTTTATTGCACATTCCTATTAGTTGAACAGATACATGTATTTGCTTATAAAACACACACACACATATGTATAAATAAGAACTGTCGATTTATATATATTCAAAGATAATAAAGCATAATTTAATTTTTTTTGGAAAAATGTATTGAAATCTTAATATTTTCTCTCCTATCTAAATGAATCATCTTGCACTCCACTTTGGAAACCATTAAGGTGGAGGCATCTGCATTGCTTCAAGAAGAATTAGGGTGGTTAAAATGGGAATTGCAGAGAAAAATAACTTTATTTAAACTTCCAATACAAGACCTTGAGGATCAAAATGGGAGAGCATGAGGGGACTGGGCACAGTGTGCTCCATGACAATAGGCTAGAAAGGAATAGAACCAGGTGCAGACATTACTAACCTCAATGTTCCTTGCCCTCCTAGGGGACTGAAGAGGTGGGGGCAGAGGAGAGCACATGGAAAGAACCCCATAGGTGCTTGGCTTTAGGGAACCACTGGACCCAAAGCCAATCTCTCCTCTACACTCCCCACTAATTGGATGGTCACTGTGGTGCCTCAGCTGAGGAGATGTTCTAAAGGTAGGTCCCCATCCCATGAGGGCTTCTTCATCAACAGCAAATGCAGGTGACCACTGAGTGGTCCAGCTGAAAGAGACCACCCTTGCTCCCAAGGCTTTGCTGAGTCCATCCAAACTGCCTTGATTGGACAACTCCATCTTTAAGTGCCCGGGACATGTAAAATCACTCCCCATTCACCCTCTCCATGTGAAAAATGGTGCAAGGGGATCCCTGACACTCCTAGGATGATGGTGGCTACACACAAGACTTAAGTCTAGCATTGTTCCTTGATGGGACTGAACAGTGATGAAACCTCCTATATGACACATCACTAAAACCTCACTAATTGGTCTCCACTAATATAGAATTGTTGACTTTCCCCATGCTGGGTGAAAAGACTGAAGTTGGTTTTTCTTTGCAAATACAGTTGACCCTTGCACAACATGGGTTTGAACCATGCGGGTCCACTTCTAGGTGGACTCTTTTCCATAAAAACATTGAAACATTTTTTGGAGATTTGTGACTTGAATGCATTAAACATATGTAGATCCTAGTCTATTTTATCATTTACAGCCATAAAATACACACAAATCTATTATAAAAAGTTAAAACGGGTGCCTGGGTGGCTCAGTTGGTTGAGCGACTGCCTTTGGCTCAGGTCATGATCCTTGAGTCCCAGGATAGAGTCCTGAGTCAAGCTCTCTGCTCAGTGGGGAGTCTGCTTCTCCCTCTGACCCTCCCCCCTCTTGTGCTCTCTCTTCCTTACTCTCTCTTTCAAATAAATAAATAATTTTTTAAAATTAAAACTTATCAAAGCCTACACATATACAAAATACTTGCAGACCATACGTGGCACCATTTGCAGTCCAGAGAAATATAAACAAATGTAAAAATGCTGTATTAAATAATAACAGAATGAACTTAACTGTAGTTTCCTATAGCCACCTCCTGTTACTGTCGCAGTGAGCTCAAGTGTTACCAGTATCTGTTTAAAATGCTGGGTGAGGCTCACCTCTGCTTGAGCAGCTTGTCTCTCCAGTAAATTGCATATCACAGTAAAAAGCGGTCTCTCGGATTCTCACTATTAGCATTAAGTTTTGGGGAGGTCAAAAGTTAAATGCAGATTTTAGACTGCATGTGGGTTTGGCGCCCCTCACCCCGAAAAGGGTCAACTGTAATTTCTTTTCCAGTAAGTGAACCTTTATACCACAAATCAGCACAAAGAAGCTCAAGGTCCAAACAAACCTTAGCATGCAATTTATATGTAATACTTAACATCTGGGTACTCCTATCAGGAAAAGTTCTGTTTCCAACTTTCAATGAACGTATCTGAAAAAAACTAAATTGCGGTAATTTATTTGTATTCTATAATTCAGGACTTTCTCTATGACAGACAGTTCTTCCCCTAGATATGAATGGACTTTGAAGTGAGAAAAGGGGTTTGGATGCCTGCTCTACTATGGAGGTATCAACTTGGTAGTCTCTGGCAAACCACTTAACTTCCTAGACTCTCAGTTTCCCAATCAGTAAAATGGAGATGATAATGCCACCCTTGCTGAATTGTTGTAAAATATAAACGTCACCAAAAGCACTTGCCTCATGCCTAGCACACAGTAACCACTCAAAGTGTAGCTGCTTTTATGGTAATTAGTGTGAATGAATGAGATTTTCTCTACCTGCCCCTGCACCCCTTTGTGGATGTGTAAGTTCTCATGCATTCAAATAGGGTACGTGCAAACTCTGTACTTCTGCATCTGTGAAGGGACAACCTCCCTTTACCACTGCTCACTCACTCAGGTTAGGTTATTCTAGGCCTTCAGGAGGATTTTGAGCAAGTTTAGCAATAGAGGGACATAGCACCGAAGAGCTTCTGTGGACATCTGGAACTGCTTCTTTCCCCTGCATGAAGGGACAAGACCCTCCCACCCCCCCAAGTGAGATCAAAAGTGGATTACGTTTTTAATTTTTGCATTTTTTATTGTGGTACGGTAAATACACATACCATTTGCTATTTTAAGCATTTTAAAGTGTATGATCCAGTGGCATTCGGTACCTTCACCATGTGTACAAACATCACCACTATTTAAATCTAGAACTTTCTCACCATCCCCAACAGAAGCCCCATAGCCATTCAACAGTCACAGTCACTCCCCTCTTCTCCCCCCACTTCCCCAGCTTCTCGCTACCACTCATCTACTGTCGCTATAGACTTGCCTATTCTGGACCCTTCCTATACATGGAATCATAGACAACATGGCCCTTTGTGACTGACATCTTCCATGTAGCGTAATGTTGCCAGTGGTCATCCATTTGTAGCACGTGTTGATACTTCATTCTTGTTTGTGGCTAATATTGCTCTGCTGTATGGATGTACCAACTTTATTTGGCCTGTGTTTGGGTTGAATTCCATCAGCACATGTGGACTCATCATATGGTGGACTCTGTCACGTGGGCCTCAGTTCGGTGAGACTGTGTCAGGTGCTCACCTGTTCTGAGACTTTGGGCAAGTGTCTTAGCCTGTCCAGGCTATAGGGGCCCCACCTGCGGAATGAAGGTTATGATGATCATCAGGGTCATTGGGACAATTGAATGAGAGGCACAGAATATGAACATACCTGGCATAAAGGAAGTGTCTTGATCCACTTTTACTTGTTGCTCTCTTCAAATTTCTTCAACTTCTAAGTGTCCTTGATAAAAAGAACTATTGTGGAAACCAAGGGCTCCCAGAGAGGTGCACCTATGCTCAGTCTTGGCTCTGCACCTCACAGTGGTGTGTGGGGCCCTTTGCTGAGCCCCTGGGAGCTGGCCCCTTTTCCATCAGTCTCACACGCCATGCTTGCTTTCCTTCTCCATCCTGCTTCTGGAAGCTGCCTGAAGCTCTCATCAAGCATCAAGCAGCACTACCTGGGAAGCTGACAAGGGTTGAGGGAGCAGCCCCAGCCCTGGGCTCAGAATGGGCAGCAACACTGTTCTGTGGCAGAGGTCTGCCTTCTGGGCTCCCACTCATCTCTCAGGACTAAGCCCTGGGGACCAGCCTGGAGGCAGATGCTCTTGCACTTGTGATGGTCCAGCATATAGATAGCATCCATCACTTCCCTCCCACAGCCACCAGAATTCCTCTCTGCCAGGGCCACACTGGAGAGTCCACGAGGAGTGATGCTTCTAAGGGAAGAGCTGCACTGAATAACCAGGGCACAGCATCTCTGGGTCCTGGCAGACGAGTGGATGGCTCTGCTGTTCTGTTCCAATTTTCTTTGACTCCAGCTGCTCATTTTGATTCTGCTTCTGGACTTCCCTGCTCTGGCTGATCGAAGTGCCTTTGGCCATCTGGGCTCTGGGCCACCCTGTAGGCTGCAGTCCCTTCCTGGTGCTGCTCCTTTCAAAGCTGTCTCGGTCCCCAGCAACCCCCAGCTTGGGGGCATGGGCCATGCTGGCTGCCGTGTCTAGTGAAGGTGCCAGGCAAGACCAGGCCAATTGCAACGGATATGGTGCTTGGGATGGAGCAAAGCCTGGAAGGAGGCTAAGCACCAAGTGGGGCAGACCCAGCTGCAGGTTTGGGACGAAAGCCAGCCCACCAGGCCAAGTGCACAGTGATGGGAAACAGGTGGTGCAGGGGCAAATGGTCAGTCTGGGTGAGTGGGAGGGTCTAGCACAAAGCCCCAGGGGCAGAGTGTGTCCCAGCAGAAGGGCAGAGTGTGATGTGAGGAAACCCACTCAAAGGATCCAAAGCTACCCAGGAAGCTAGCAGGAGGGACACATCAAAATCCTGCAGCTTGACTCTAGCCCCTAGGTGGAGGTCAATGTCAAAATGCTGGTCCTGGTGGGTCAGCTGTTTAGAACAACAAGCTAAGTTGGGTTGTAGAGGACACACTTACCACGCAGAGATGAAACGTCCCTCCCTGAGTTATAAGAGATGGGGTGGGGACTTGGTGTCTCAGGGAAGATGGAGCCTGGTTATTAGAACATGCTGCCTGGAGCTCTCAGACCCTTCCTAGCTGAGGTCAAGTGGCCCAGGAAGTGCTGAGTATCGCCCACTGAGGGAGACATGAACTCGGAACCTGGATACCCCGTGGAGCCTGGCTATGGGGCAGGAGGGTTTATTCAACTTTTGTTCATTCGTTCGTTCATTCATTCATACCTTCGTTGATGCATGCATTCATGCATTCATTCCCCCAAGCCGTCCTGAGTACTTTTTGTCCATGCTAGGTTCCTGCTAAACACTTGTGTGGATTGATGTGGTCACAGGAACATACAATACAATGTAGTCCCTATCTTCTAGGGACTTAGGTATAAGCCCCCCATCTTCTACAGCAAGTTTCTTGAGGGCATAGTCAGGAACTTAATAATAATTATATTTCTAGCAACTGAGCACCCAAGAGGGTCCGTGAATGTTTATTGAAATAAAAACAGTTTATTTAAATCAAACTCTTTATGTTACAGTCTCACCCTGATCAATTGTAATACGATTTCCAATCAAGGTTAACGCATCCTTCCCATCCTGTCCGCAGCCTCATCCCCACCCCCCACAGTACCTCATACCACACACACACACGCACACACACACGCACACACGCACACGCATGCATACACGCGCACACACACACACACATGTACATGCATGCATGCACACCTTGAAAACTGGGTCACTTGAATAATTCTCATTCTGGGGCACATTCATTCAGAATGCTGAGTTTGGAAATGCTAGTATGACCCTGGGTAAGCATTGTATCTATGTGGTGTTTGAAGTTTAAAATATATACATCATATATTATTTAATATATGATGTATATATTTTATTATTTTATAATAGAATTATATATGGTTTAACTCTTTAATATAATGATCTATTTTATAATATATAAAATATAATACACAATTACATATGCATTATTGTATATCTATATGCCTATCTATTATTTTATAGTGTATAAAATAATCATCATGACCCCAACTACCTCATTAGCCTAGAATGTATGCATGAAATACAGGTGTGAGAACATTCTGGAAGGGAGAAAATACTAAGAAGAGTCTACCTGTCCACAGTGAAGTTGTGGTTTCGAGGCTACTTTTCCAGCTCCACAGATCTTGCTTCCTGGGAGGGAGAAAATTCCATCACCCAAGCCTCCACCCGTAACGTCAGATGAGACAACTGGTCTCCCAGGGGTCATGAGTATCAGGGCATGAAGCTGTGTAAAGCATCTGGCACTTGGGCCACAAGAAAGTTTATTACCTCCCATCCCCTTCCCTCAAGGTAGCACTGGATCTTACCTGTGTGTTTTCTGAGGTGTCTACACCAGGGCCTCCCACAGGGCAGGTGCCCCCTGAGGTGTCCACACCAGGGCCTCGCACACAGCTGGGACCCCCTGAGGTGTCTAGACCAGACCTCGCACAGAGGACTCACTAAAGCTTTGAGGAGCTGAGGTAAATCCGCAGGCCTCACCGGCTCAAGCATTAACTGCTCCATCAGAACAAGCCAGGTGGACGGCTGTCCTTTCCCTCAAGGTTCAGGACCACAGAGCTGCAGGGGAAGGCCTCCGTGCCCGAGGAGACCCTTCCCTCCCAGGAGATGCCTGGGAGACCCTGACTACAGGTGAGTGAGCCTAATAAAGCAATCGCCCTGGGAGGAAGGAAGGGTGAGGCAGCTCCGGGAAGGGCCAGGCTCCCGGGAAGGCAGGGCTTAATGAGGTCCTTGGGCACAAGGCCAGTGACTTTTTGGCCATTCCCTGGGGCTGGATTTGCTGTGTCTTGTGAAAAGGGCATCACTCTGCAGGAAGGTCAAGGGGGACAAGTGCAGGTGGATGGGCAGCAAGTCCGAAAGAACCCGAGATCTCCGAGCCAGGACAGCACGGCTAGTGGGGGCGTTGGCCACACTCCCAGGCCCTCTGGCAGCTTCCTGTGTGGGTACCATCATGGCGGCCCAGGCAGGCAGCCACCGGCCTTCCTCGGTGCCGCTGTACAGAAGACCAGCGACAACGGCCTGGTAGTTCCCTGGCAAACACCATGGGCCCACCGCCTACCCATGCCTTATCTGCAATTCGGAAAGAGCTCAGCAAATGGAAACATTTTTGTAACTTAATTGGCAGCAAAACCTGACCTCTTCTGAACTCATCTGGCTGCAAAATTTGACCTTCTCTGACGTGAGGTTATCCATTCAGTGTGAATATTTATATGTGTCACTGCAGGAATACTTACCCATTGGACTGTGGGTGCCACCCCAGACCCCGCGGGGGTGTCGTGGAACCGGGACCGCGCGTGCTCAGATGCCTTTCCTCCGGGCAGAAAAGGCCTGCGTCCCGGGTGTGTAGCAGGCTCTGAGGGGTTCGGAGGAGGGCTGGGCTTCAGCCTAGCGCCTTCTGCGGTTTTCCATTTACACACAGGACCCTAGGAAGGAATGGCATGTTCATCTTCTAGACTCTGTGTTAGTCAGTCAGAAAGGGGAGAGTGTAGCGAGAGCACCTGTTTGCGGGAACTGGAAGAAGAACGAAGGGTCATCACACATGGAGGCAGCTTTGGGGATCCTCTCTCTCTCTCTCTCTCTTTCCTCCTCCTCTCTCTTCTACTCTGTCATTCCTGGGGCCGCTGCTTGATTTCTCTTCCCTCCCTTGTCCTTCCGGTCTCCATTTCCTCCCTCTCCTCCCTCCCCCTTCCTCTCTTCCTCTCTCCTCCTTTTCTTCTCTCTTCCCTGCCCCCCTGCCCCTCTCTGGACATCTGCTCTTCCCCCCTGTCCTGCCAGCTTCCCGTGCTTCCCCCGCTACCGTGGGCGCTGCCTTTCTGTGTGTCCCAGTTGGACAAAGAGAACCACTTGCCTCAGCTCATCTTTTCCAGCTAAGCTACTGACCTGCTTACCTTTTTATACCAAGTCCGTGGAAGGATCACTCTTGTTAGGTGCTCACCTTGGTGCGTTCAGCTATCTTGGGGGACGGCACCGTGTGATACAACATAGGGCTGTTTAACTTGACCCTTGAGTGGGGGTTGACCTTGGGCAGTTTCACTTAGAAGGGGTGATGATGGCCAGGCAGGCTCCAAAAGTCGACGACACGGTCCAGAGGCCAACATGGCTGGGGGATGCCAAACAGGACCAGACACTGGAAGAATTTTAGCAACCTCCAGGACTCCTAGTTATATCCTTCCCTTTCTGCCAGCGCTCAGCAAATGCACACCTGCTCCAAACCTTCAAATTTCCCTAAGAGGACAGGGCCCCTCCCTCTCTTTAGCTGGTCAAAACCACATGCCTCCAGGAGTCACCACTGCGGATAGTCCCCATCTGGATCAATGCTTGTCAATTCTAAGCAACCCTGCTGTCCTGATATCTCCCATGACAATAGACATAGAGACGAGAGCACATATAAAATAGGGCCTTTTAATATGTTGTAGGTGTTTAATGCATGTTTGTTGGAGTCATTTGGATGAATATATCAAAGAACCAATGGATAATCGTGCCTCTGGGGCCACATCTACTGTCCTCCAGCAACTCCTACAAATGTAGGAATCTGATGTGGGAAGAATGGGTTTTCTTGATGGAATGGACATCACTGGAGTCCTTTAATGGCACATCTATGTGTAAAGCCAAAGCCAAGGGGCCTGGGATTGCAGAAGTCACAGGCAGCCTGATCCTAGAGTAACTTCTGCTCCCCATGCACCCCGCTTCTCCTTTCACCCCACCTCCCGGCTGATGTGGGAGACCCTGGGCTGACAGGGCTGGCAAAGCGAAGTCACAGCCCAGGTATATTGGAACCAGCTGAGCTGGGCCCCAGCCCCAGATTGTCATTGTCAGAAGGGGACTGAGAGAATTCTCCATGGAAGGGAGAAGGCTTGCTGTGTCAGCAAGAGCTGTTTAAATAGATTTTCTTGCTGGCAGGGTGCTAATGAGGTGCTAACACTGGGGAGGGAGGCAGGCGGGGCTTTCTGGGAGAAGGAGCAGATTTGAACAAGGCTTCAAAGGAGTTGGTTAGAAGGCGGCCCTGCCCACCTGCCCTGAGTCGATCTGCGGGCCCCTCTTCGGGAGCTGAAGGGAAGGACAGCTCAGATGTTCTGAGAACAGATCCTCTTGTTCTCTGTCTCACTGCTTTTAAATCATCCTCCTCATCATCTTCTAGAAGGCAAAGTGCTAACTACTATGCTCCGGGCCAAGTTCTGTCTTAGATTCTGCCTGTGTGCAGTAGAGAGAGAGCTCCCTGCCCCCCACTCTCCCTTCACTGCCAGGCTTGCCTCATATCACAGAGGTGGGCTCTGGGACCCGGTTTTCCCCAGGGGGGACTCCCCTTCCTGGGCTCCCACACTTTACAGCTCCTTCCAGCTGCATTAAACTTTTTTTTTTTTTTAAACTTATTTTAAAATTTCTCTTCTGGAAAGCTAGTAAGATACTCGGTTTGTGTCTCTCGACTTTAAGGACAAAAAGAGTTGGCATCTATTAGATCAAGCCATATGAAAGTCTCATTTTTGTAGGTCAGAAACAATTTTATATAGGCAGTGTCACATAGTTCAAACTAAACCATCTGTCTGGAGCTGGGCATTATTACATAGGCTGGAACTCAAAATGCTGGGGATTCTCAGGATGGCGTCTATGAGCGCTGCCTGGTGGACTCAGAGGGACACGCTGGAGGGGGCTGGTGTGCAGTGGAATTGAAAGTTGAGAAAAAAACATAATAATGGTGATGCTACAGAATCAGTGGTCGTAGGTCCAGATGTGTAATGGGTTCTTAAAAAGGCCACACAGACACCTACATGAATGAGGTTGACCTGCCTTGGGGGAGTTCCAAGTTTAAGGAGAGCATTGTTTCCTGGAGTCCTTAAAACAGCCTTATGTGGTATTAGTAATCAGGCCAATTTAAAAATTTTATTTATTTGAAAGAGAGAGCTTAAGCTGGGGGAGAGGGACCAGAGGGAGAGGGAGAAGCAGACCCCCCCACCCTGCTGAGCGGGGAGCCCAATGTGGGGCTTGATCTCAGGAGCCTGAGATCATGACCCGAGCCAAAGGCAGATGCTTAACCAATTGAGCCACCCAGGCGCCCCAGGCCCATTTTAAAACTGGAAAATCTGAAACTCATGTGAGTCAATTTCATTTCCTCCACTCACGAAGACAGTTAAGAGCAGGGCTGGTACCCACACCCAATGTCCTTAAGTCTTTAAAACCGTTAGCGGGTTCTTATTTCCACTGCAGCAAGTCCCTGACTTCCCACCAATGGGGCGGTGGAAGGTTTCCAGATGCCTCTCTCTTATTTGCAGTTCCTCCCCTCCCTCACAACAGCCTGGGTCCACCTTCGCGTGGCCACCTGCTGTGTGTGTGTGTGTGTGTGTATGTGTGTGTGTGTGTGTGTGTGTTTGTGTCCAGATTTCCTTCTTACAAAGACACCGGTCATTGGATAACAGCACACCCCAACCCAGTGTGACTTGATTCTATCTGTAAAGATCCTATATTTCCAGAAAAGCCCACATTCACAGGTTCTGGTGGATCTGACTTTGGAGGTACTCTATTTAGCACCATGCACTCTGCTCACCCCCCCGCCCTTTAGCCTAACACTCATTCATTCATTCTTTCTTTCATCTATTCAGCAAACATTTACTGAGCCTCCACTGTGTTAGGGACCATGTTACAGGCTGGGAATACATGTTTAGTAAGTCAAGGTTGTTCTGCATAAAGATCTTACTGACTAGTTAAAGAGACAGATGTGTCCACAAGAGAGCTCAATAGAGGTTTATGGAGCCAATGATGGGACCCTGTTCATAAGGCCTGTGGGAAAGATCAAGTCAGTCACAAAAGAACATTAGGGAAGGTTTCATAGGACAGGTGGTGCTTGTGTTGAGTCTTTCCTGAAATCATTAAATGGACAAAATGGGGAAGGTGCTCTAGTTGGGGGCATGGTCTGTGCAAAGACTGGGGGCCTTGAAGCTGCCTTTTGTATTTGGGTCTCTACAGATGCTTTGGCATTGATGCTAGAGCAAAGTGCAAGACCCACTCACAGGGGGTGGGGATATGCCAAGGGAGGTGGTGACTGACCCTGAAGGCTAGCGATGGGTCACATGGTGGTGCCAATGAGTCTCAACTGGAGATGGGCCACCAAGTGGCGTAGGAGCCTCCGGTCCTGAAACAGCTCCTCCTACCTAGCAGGTTTGTCCTAAAAAATAAAGGAAAGGACAACAGGAGAAGAAGGAGGGAGGCTGTGTAGTCATTTGATCATCAGAAGGACAATTCATTTTGCAGGCTGGGGACGTCAAGGCACAGAGTGCTTAAATGGCTTGTTCTAAATCACAAAGCAAATAAGCAGCAGAGTGTCAATCCTTGATGACAGGATTCATTCAATGGATTATTCCCAGTGTTCTGTACTGCCTCCGGAGGGAGCTTGATAGAAAAAAATAAAAAATCAAATAGGCCAATTAAAAGGCAATTATTTGTATGACATAACAAGTCTTTGGCTTATCCAGGGATTTGCCACAGAGTTATGTTTAAATAACAACCACCGCATACCAGCCTCCCCCCCAGCAGCTTGCTTTCCTGGGTATGTAAATGTGCCTTGCTAGATCCCAAACTGCTTATTTTTAGGGAAGGAGAGTAGAAAACCAAAAAGCCAGAGTGTTAAAAGCCACCACCGGTTAAAGATCAATCACGGATGAAGAGGCATTAATGTTTCATAGGAATTATAATGGAAGTCAATGAACAAAAATGTAATTTCATTTGAAAAAACAACAACAACCCTGTTTGGGTTAACTGTGTATGCTTCTCCCACCATAGCTGCCACCATGGCTCCCTCTCAGTGTGAATGTTTTAAAAGGAGATGTGGACCCAGAGCATTTATGCATCAAGTTTTCATTAGATACATGAGTTTTTTTAGAAGCACGTCTCTTGCATAAAGCTAGATGGAGCGTCTCCACGTGAAAAACAGCAGTAACTTTCTGTAAGGATCTGACATCTTCAGACATGCAAGTATGTTGGCAGAAGGGACCTTGGCTGGAACTGCTGACATGTTGGAGTTACCTGTCCCCCAGCATTTTCAAGAGCCCCAAGACCCTAAATGCCATTTAGGTCTCTTGTACCCAACCAAACTATCCCTTGAGAGAGCCACATGTACTGGGGCAGGCCCCCAAAAGGATTATGTAGACTTTAAGGATGGGTTTCGCTTCCAAAATGGAATGAAGAGTACAGAAAACTGTTCTAATGTGAACAAGACTCCAAAAGCTCTGAGTTCGAGTCCTAGGTCTGTGTTAACCATCTGGGTGACATCGGACAAGTCCTTAGCCCCCTCTTGATCTGTATTTCCACCCCTGTTAGAAGAGCAGGTGAAACTAGATGCTTCCTTTGTCCCCTCCCAGTTCGGACATTTTATGATCTGTGACCAGGCAGGTGTGACATCCGAGGCCTTCAGATGGAGGCCCCGGGGCTGGGGCTGGAGCCTGAACTGCTGGGCCAGGTGTGGACGTGACCACTATCGAGGCTGCTGGCCAGGATGGGCACACAAGCTTCTGCAGCTTTTTCAGCGTCAGGACCTGGAGGACGTGATCGATACAAGTCAGATGGAAAGGACATAAGCAGCAGGGGAAATGTTATTGGCAAAGGGAGACACTTAAACCCATGAAACTGGAAACTATAAGGCAAGGACCGTGAGGCCTTGAAGCGTAGCAATCAGGTCAGCACTTGGCTGCCTGCTTGCAAGCTTCGGCAAGAGAGGGAAGCTGGCCTTTGGAGGTGCTGTGGGTGTTCAACCCCTTCCTTGTTCAGTTGCCGGCTTGTACTCCCCTAATAGAACCTTCCTGTGCTCCAACCCATGGCTCCCTGTCCCTCAAGCCCCCTCTAGACACACACACACACACACACACACACACACACACACCCCAGATCCTTCATAGGAATTATTGAATATGTGATTTTCATTATTGGACACTCTGTTTCCCTGTGATTCTTAATGATACAGGGATAGAAGAAGGCCTGGTTTGTGGCCCGCGGTACAGGGGTGCATGAGCACCTGGCTCCAGGGCCCCCAAACAGACCAGGCACAGCCACACGCTGAGGACAGAATCCCAAGGCAGAGAGATGAGAGGTGGTGAAACAGGAAAGGAGTTTATTTCAAAGACTGTCCCCCAAGTGCTGAAGCTACTTCCAAGTTTCTATCAGGAGAATGTGGGACAAGGGTGGCGGGTATGTGCAGGTGGGCAGTGAAAGTCAGGTCAGTTGCCGTCTTGAGGTCACTCATGGGGGTCTTGTTGGCTCAGGACAGTCCTTACTGCTTGAGGGGGTAGTTTTGGTCCCGATCACGGAGTGCTTTGCCTGTTGGGCCTTTTGCCTGAGATAAGAGATAAGCTGGAAAGAAGAACTTCATCAATTGGAAAGTTTGAAGTCGAATGGAGGTAGCTGATGTCCTCGTTCACTTTTATGAACGGCCACAGACCAAGTCCAGAGTCAAGAAGGATGGATTCAGGGCCTCTTCCTAGGGCACCCAGTGGGGTAACAGAGGAAGCTGACGGACGCATCTACCACTGCTAGGCACAATGACAGCAATCACAGGCAGGGGCTGCTCTGCGCTGCACCACTCTGTACTCTCTCCCACAGGACTGATGCAGCTATCAACTGTCCAGCACTGGGGTGGTTTATGTATGGGGTCCAGTGAAATTTGGGGCACCACTCTGGTTATATGCTTCTCCAAAATGCTTTTAGGTCAGTTGTAATCATCCCTGATCTGCTACCATAATAGTAACTTAATTCTTTAGTTCATTGACTAAAAAGATAACACCAGTGCATTCAGTAGTGTTTTTAAATGCATGTGTGTTCTATTGATCACAACATCAAGTACAACCAATTGGAATGCTGTAGCACATGTACACACACATTTGGGATTTCAGATGTCTGTTAGTAAGTCTTTGCCATGGACTTCACCCCTCCCTGTCCACCCTCAGTCCTGCAGATTGCGAAGACTGTTAATTTTCAGCTTGTAAACCCTACATCTCTATTCTCCCCCAGGCAGAACCTGGGTTGTGGGAACTAAAAGCCAAATGGCTGGTTTGTGTTCATGCTTTGTAACACCAGTGATATATGATTGTCTTCAAGCTTTAATTCTTCTTAATTCCGATGGCTCTATTTTAAAAAAGTAATAGCCAAAGGAAAGAGAACATCTTCTATGATGCTATAGTCAATTTTTGTAGGTGATAATTCAGATGAATTCTTCTCTAGCTCTCCCCTCCCTCATCTCCATATCTCTATACCACAGTACAGGGTTTGTCAATGTGGACACTCTTGTCATTTTAGCTTGGATACTTCTTTGTTATGGGGAGCTGTCCTGTGCATTAGAAGATGTTTAGCAGCATCCCTGCCCTCTACCACTAGATACCAGCAACACCTCTTTGATAGTGGCAACCAAAAATGCTTCTAGACGTTGGCAAACATCCCCTGGGAAGCAGCATCTCCCTCCAGTTAAGAACCACCGCCATATTGGATTGGCCTCCTGCAATCACTTGCCTGATGTAGGTCATGAAAAGTAAACCCTTTAAACAAGAGTTTCAAATTTTGCAGATCTAAAAGCAAAGTTTTGTGGTGTGTTACAGCATTGGCCTTGGCATAACACCCAGGTTTGAATCTGGATTCTGCCAAATATTAGTTAGGTAAGTTAAATTCTCTGAGTTTTAATTACCTTATAGTAAAATGTGCACAATACTGGTTTTGAAGAGCTGGATTTGGAACTGGATTCATTCCACTGGACACAGTGCATGCCACTATCTTTGTTCCCAATACGGTGCTAGATGAAGTTTATTCAAACAGCGTGTTTCTAGGAACCGGCTAAAAGAATTGAGAAGAATTGATTTCTAAAAACTATTATTTCGGGGGCACCTGGGTGACTTAGTCATTAAGCGTCTGCCTTCGGCTCAGGTCATGATCCCATCGCATTGGGCTCCCTGCTCAGCAGGAAGCCTGCTTCTCCCTTTCCCACTCCCCCTACTTGTGTTCCTGTTCTTGCTATCTCTCTCTCTGTCAATAAATAAATAAAAATCTTAAAAAAACCGGAGGGCGGAGCAAGATGGCGGAGGAGTAGGAGACCTAGATTTCGTCTGGTCTCAGGAATTCAGCTGAATAGGGATCAAACCATTCGGAACACCTACGAACTCAACAGAAGACCGAAGAAGAGAGTAGCAACAACTCTCTGAACAGAAAAGTGACCACTTTCTGGAAGGTAGGACGTGCGGAGAAGTGAATCCGAGGCGATATTCGGGAGGATAGACGGCGGGGGAGGGGCCTCCGCGGCCGCTTCTGGCAAGTGCTAGAGCCGCGGAGCACAATATCGGACCTTTTAGAAGTTGGCTCCGTGGAGGGACACCGCTGCAGTGGCTAAGCGGGGGGTGGAATCCTCCCGGGACAGTGTGGTCTCAGGACCCTTGGGGTCACAGAGAGACCGGGGGTGCCTGAGTGCGGCAGAGCTCCCAGGTATCAGAGCGGGGAAGCCGGCTAGAGACGGAGCAGAGTCGCGGGCTCTCAGCTCGGGGTTGCCATAAACTGTGATCTGCGGCCCAGTCGGGGCACGGCTCCTCCAGCAGGGACCCAGCAGGTGGCAGATCCGGGGAGACTCCCCTTCCTTCCCGGGGAGGAGCGGTGCGGGAATGCACTGCAGGGATCTGCTGGGTTTGGAGACTCTGCGCGGGGTCGGGTGCCAGAGATAGCAACGCTCGGTCACAGGCCGGGTGAGCATGGAGTGCGGCCAGAGACCGGGGACACGGGAGTGACTGCTTTTCTCTGGGGGCACACTGAGGAGCGGGGCCCCAAGTTCTCAGCTCCTCCGGGTGGAGATTGGGAGGCCACCATTTCTGCCCTGGTCCTCCAAGGCTGTACGGAGAGCTTGCAGGGAACAAAA
>NW_027397107.1:7698780-7723740 GCF_003265705.2 Callorhinus ursinus
AAAAAAAAAAGGAAATAGTCTTCTTTTGGTGTTTTTTTTTTAAGTAGGCTTCACACCCAGCAGGGAGCCCAACATGGGGTTTGAACTCACCACCCCAAGATCAGGACCTGAGCTGAGATCAGGAGTCGGACGCTTAAGCGACTGAGCCACCCAGACACCCATTCTTTTGATTATTTTTAAAAAAAAACAATTTTAAAAATGCAAAATGGTTCTTAGCTCGTGGGCTGTACAATATCAAGAAGTGGGAAAGCCTGGATCCCTGGGTTGGAATTTGTAACCATTTGCCTAGATAACTTTAACAACAGAATAAAGTAGTGAGTCCTCTAAAAGACTATATGGATGTTTTTTGTATGATAGATTTGGCATTTTAAAAAAAGATTTATTTATTTATTTTAGGGGGGCAGGGGCAGAAGGAGAGGGAGAGAGAGAACCTTAAGCAAGCTCCACGCTCAATGCAGAGTCCTACATGAGGCTCCATCTCAAGACTCTGAGATCATGATCTGAGCCGAAACCAAGAGTCAGATGCTCAACAGACTGAGCCACCGAGGCGCCCCTTGGCACTTTTAAATCAGTGGAAAAGGGATGCCTCAGTCCATCTCTTTACTGTGTACTTCCCTCTTTTGCCTTCCCTTAGCTGGGGCACGGGAACCTGAGGAAGAAACTTGTCTTGACAGAGCAGAAAGGGATGTTGGTATCAATGCCAATAATAGCAACAACAATGATGGGGGCAGAATATCAGCACATAAAGACACTCTGGACAGTTGGAAAGTCAGGCAAAGGATTTTAAGAGTTTCTGTTGCAGGCAGAAGAATTTGAACTGGGCGTTTGAGACCGTGTTTGTCTGGTGTTGCCAGGGGTGGTTTGGGGGAGCAGGATCTGGGAGTGGGTGGCCCATGTGAGTCCGCTGGGTGGCTGGTGGGGAGAGTGGGCTGGGGACAGGGAGGAGAGCAGAGGTGGATGGGGCACCCGAGTCTCGAGAGAGGTGACTTGGCCTATCACACCCACCAGAATGCACCTGTTTCCCATCAACGCCCCATCCCTCATACTGGGTGGGTGTGGCCTTCTGAAGCCTCTAAATGGGCACTGAGAAATCACTGATTGAAGCAAAAGACACCAGCAAAAGAAATCTCCTCTATGTTGCGGGATGGGTCCCACAGTGGGGAAAATCGAAACCATCAACAGAAGACCCCAAACTTCCCTGTGAGGCGAATGGGAGCCACATTGTGAACCCACAGCTCCTGGGATAAGGAACCCCTAGTTCCTGAGAGAGAGTCTCCGGAATGCGGGTCAGGAGGACAGGGAAGGCTGAGAGCAGATGGGGCATCCGGGTTGTCTGCACTGGAAGAGGCAGAGCCAGTTTGACTCCCAGGGCAAAGAAGAGGGCACGATATTCCTGTACTTCACCAACACAGATCCTCCGGATTCCACCAGCAGGTAGCTTGTAAAACACCAGGGAATTGTCCCTGTGACAATCAGTGACAGTCTCTAATTGAGAAGGTGTTTCTTGGCTATATATCACCCTCTCATCCCCATGGAAAGGATCCTCAGGACGCCGTGTGTCTTCTCATAATCATTGCTGGCCACTGTCTGGAGCACGACTCATTTCTTCCTCTTACTGATTGCCCCCAGGTACCCCTGCTTCCGGACACAGGGCGGCAGAACCCGCGGGGGGCACACTCAAGCTCAGCCTCTGGGTCAGGAAGACAAGACCAGCTGTACCCCCACCAGATTCTGCAGCATCAGGCCCTCTCTGCATAGGCTGTTTTCTATCAGATGAACTTGATTTAACCCTCTGTTGATTTAGCATCTATGAAATCATCAACTCTGTTGTATTTGCACTCAGCAGATGCCTAGGGGAGAGTTTCTCTCGAATGTTTTTATCAGGAGGCTCCAGGGCTCCACTTTCCTCCTTGCACACCCGCACACAAGTGTGCACAGGGCAGCCACATTCCCACCTGCCCACTCTCACATCCCCACCCAATCCATATCCAGCCCTTACCTACACACACCCTGAGCATCACTCCATGGACACCTCTTTACCAACAGCTCAGACAACACTATACACTCACGTCCACTCTGCAACCTACACCCATCCACCCATTGCATAAAACACATCTAGTTGTGCCAAACCATCAGAGACTGTTAAATACAGAAAACAAAGTGAGGTGGGGGGAATGGGCTAAAGGGGTGACGGGTATTAAGAAGGGCACTTGTTTCGATGAGCCCTGGGTGTTATTGTTGTATGTAAGTGATGAATCACTAAATTCTATTCCTGAAGCCAATACCACACTATATGTTAACTAACTTGAATTTAAATTAAAACAAAAACAAAAACAAACCACATCTGGCTTTTCCCCAACCTATACACACACACATATACCCAGAAACACACATACCAACCCTGGCATGTCAGCAAGTTTCAGGGACTCGTCACTTCTTCCTGCTGTAACTCTGATTTCAGTAGCTCCCTTAGAATCTCCTTAAAGATTCCCTAATTTGGCAAATGCTTATCTGGGCAGATGCCTGTTTTTTCTCCACAGCAGATCGATATATCCCAAGACAAAGGGACCATAGTGGTAGACAAATTCACTGAGGCACTTCCTTGGGCAAAGCTCAGATGGTAATACAAAGGCAGTTTGTGGATTAAGTTCATGGGATTCCAAGTTCTTTACCATCAGGGCCCTTTTTGTTATTTTCCCCATATAGGTCCCATGCCTTAAAATACTTTGTCTAATGAGCAACCTGCATGTATAACTAACGGTGTTTCTCCTTTCTTCTTCATCAAAGTCACACATGCCTTCCAAAGTCCAATTTGAGATCAACACCTGAGAGCTAAAGCTACAGGTTGAACTGGTGGGATCCAGCCAACAAGCTTAACAACTTGACATTTTAGTTAGCCTATGCAGCCTTATCTTGGATAATATACAATTTCTGTCAGGCTTTTGGAAATATTGAAAATAGCTCAAAGACCTCCACTACTCCCTTTGTGGATCCCTACAGGTCTAGAGACCCCAGGTTGAGAACTGCTGAACTGCACCTTTGACCATTTTGCTAAGGTGAGTAACAGTGTACAATAGGAATGGGGAAAAGAAAAGGATGTGATTAATTTTAGAACCTATGTGGCTTCCGGGAGGTAGTTAGGTTGGCTGAAAAATCTGTCCTGGATTTCACTTGTAAAGTTTAAAGCCTCCACAGCAAATGGAAATTTATTCATCAGGCTCTATTATGATGTTAGGCTTGTGAATCTTGCCCATTCTAATGAGAGGGGGAAAATAGGTTGCTTGATATCACGTGAACAAAGGCAGGTGGTCAGAGACCTGCTGGTCCTTAGTGAAGAGCAGCCCCCTGATTAATGATTAAGAAATTGGGGGCCCAGCCTAGGACTTGAGCTCCAGCCAAGACATATGGGGAGAGGTCCCCCAAGGCTGTGTGAAGTCTATATGGTGGTTGAGTTTCAATTTGAAATCCTGCATGCATGGGCTAGAAGAGATGTAGAGATCCATCTAGTTAAAACAATTTCCTTTGTGTGAGACTCAGAGATTGGAGTGACTTGTCTAAAGACACACAGCTAGGAATCATGACAGAGAATGTGTCGGAACCTTGGGAATTCCTTGGGATTTCCTTGGTTCTTGGAAAATTCCCACTAAGGGGTGATCAGGGGCAGGAATTTGTTATCCACTGTATGGATTATTGATACATTGTTTCCTTGAGCAATTCTTCCCTCTGTCTTGAATTACAGATGTCCCAGGCTCTGCAGAAATAGTTCTTGGTTCATGCATTCAAATTCAGGAAGTGGAAGGTGAGACAGATCGAGAAAGAGCTCAGACCTTCCCTGGAGACAGGCCAACTCCTCTTCCCCTAAGCTACTTGTTGGAGTTACCTTGGGCCGGAACTGGACGTCACCAGCTTTCCAAGAGGGTCCTGGCTGCTAAAGCAAGCACCTGGTGGAAAACACAATTGGGATCCTTAAAGAAAGATGGATAGCTAAGACTCAAGGTGTTAACTGTATTAAATGAGGCGAATGCTCCCCAAGGGGAAGGGAAAGTTTTTTGCATCCTCTTTCACCCTGCCTTCTGCCACCTAACCACTCATGGCATCCCCAGTGTGGGGATAGATTGAGAATGCAGAATTTTCTTGAGACGGGTGAGGAAGTAAGTTAGGTATCATGGATTTGTCTAGCTAAAGAAACTCTGGAGCTCCACTGGGTTCTTTCTCCCATCTTACAGCCTCAGAGGTAACAGAGAAACCATTTGAATGTCCCCAAGAACCACAGGGGCTCCTGGTAGTAGAACCTTTTCTCTCTGCAGCAACCATAATTTGGAAGTCCATCTCCATTAGATCTGGGAGGCCACTAGCCTGTCAGAGAGTTAGACTGGCATCACAAAGTGAGTCTTTGGCTTCAGTTCCCTCATGTCATGTTGATCAGAGGGCTTACACTCTTAGAATCCTGGCATTCATGAGTGTATCAAGATTCCACAGTTTTGAAACATGAAAGTGTAGAAGGACACAGCCTTCTAGGGAGACTATTAACTTTTCTTCGTGCATCTCTGAATGATTTGATTTGTTCCAATGAGCAGGTGCATTTGTGACAGGAATTTTTTCATTAAACAATTACAAGGAGATCCCTGTTCCAGGATTGACCGTGTAGTAGTCAGGGTGCTTGGGCCAGTTATTTAATCTGTTTGAACCTCAGCTTTCTCCTTTGTAAGAATGGAACCAATAATACCCCCTCCTTATGCTCGATAGATGTTGTGAACTTCAAATAGGAACCCTAGACATTACAGTCAGTAAGTCAAATATTACTAGGATTGGGAAGAACCAAAAATGGTGAAATTGTAAGGGACATGATTGCATTGCCTCAGCTTCTTCTTTTTTTTTCTTTTCTCATCCCTTTAATCATCTGTTCCACTTTCTCTAGCCAGTGGGCTGTTTTCATTGATTCCACAAAGATTTATATCCTTTATCTGGAAGCTGTATGGAAGATGAGAATGGGGAGAGGTCACCCCTCTACCCTAACATTACATTCATTCTGATTGGAGAGACCCAGAGAAAAGGAAACAATTTAAGATAAAATAGAAATTGCTATAAGGGAGCTATCAAACAGACTGACTCCTTCGATAGGAAGGGCTCCCAGTTGATTTGCAGTTTTTGATCAACATTTGCTTGGTGAAATGAAGTGGTCATTCCTGTTGAGGGAAACAAGATTAAAAAAAAAAAAAAGGCAGGGAGATGTAACTGTGTAAATGCAGAGGGGGACAATTAACCCGAGTAACCTTTGAGTATTGTATTTGACTGTATACTCTCAGGCTACAGACGGAAAGAACCTTAAACAAATACTGAACTGTAGTTAGTAGGTTTGTTTACACAGAGATATGGGTTAGCAAACCCAAAAACGAACTACAGTTAGGGTTGAGCAATTGTGTAAAATATTTTGTGGAAAAGAGAGCTGGAGTTCTCAGTGTCAGAGAAGGGAGTTATACACATGAAAAAGGAAGACTGGAATAAACTCTGCGGTTTGGATTGGAATTGGAGGTATCAGCATGATATATTTTAACATATATAGATACACCTAGACATAGATGGATGATAGATGTGTGCGTGTGCACCCAATGAGAGGACCTGTAGTAATGAGCATACCAGATGATCAGATATTAGCTTCTAAATATTATTTTCCAATAAAAGAAAGCAGGGCCTTTCAGGAAACGGTTGATCGGGCAGGACAGGGACAGGAAAAACATAAGTTGAACCTAGAACATATTGTGCCAGAAAGCAAGAAAGGACTCAGAGAATAATGGGGATGGGTCCAAAAGATGCAGGATCAGGAGCAGGATTAAAGTGGCTCCCATTGACCACACTTTGGACAATCTGAGAGTCAAAATCAGTAATGTAACCCATAGAGTAAAATGAGAATTTGTGAATCCATCCTAATTGTGGTAGACAGAATAATGATCCTCAAAGATGTCTGCATTCTAATTCCCAGAACCTGTGATTATGTTACCTTAATATGTTACATATCAAAAGAGACTTTGCCCATGGGATTAAGTTAAACAATTTGAGCTGGGGGGATTCTTCTGGATTATCCTGGTGGACCCAATGTAACCACAAGGGTCCTTATAAATCCAAGAGAGAAGTAGAGGGGTCAGGGAAGGAGGTGTAATAATGGAAGCAGAGTTGGGAGTGGTGTGATTGCTGGAAAGGTCTCACGTGCCAAAGAATGTGGACAAACTCTGGGAGCTGGAAAAGTCAGGAGTGGAAGCTCCCCTAGAACCTTTAGAAGGAATGCAGACCTGGAGGTCCTGGGTGGTGCAGTTGGTTGAGCTTCTGACTCTTGGTTTCAGCTCAGGACATGATCTCAGGGTTGTGCATCAGGGCCCACTCTCAGTACGGAGTCTGCATGGGGCTCACTCTCTCTCTCTCCACCCCCCTCAAATAAATAAACAAATCTTAAAAAAAAAAGAAAAGGAATGCAGGCCTGCTGACACCTTAACTTTATCCCTATAAGCCCTATTTTGAACTTGGCCCCCAGAGCTTTAGGAAAATAAGCATGTAAAGTTTTTTTTTTTTAAGATTTTATTTATTTATTTGACAGAGAGAGAAACAGTGAGAGAGGGAACACAAGCAGAAGGAGTGGGAGAGGGAGAAGCAGGCTTCCCGTGGAGCAGGGAGCCCAACGTGGGGCTCGATCCCAGGTCCCTGGGATCATGACCTGAGCCGAAGGCAGATGCTTAACGACTGAGCCACCCAGGCGCCCCAGGCATGTAAAGTTTTAAGTCACTAAGTTTGTGGTCATTTGTTATAGCAGCAATAGGGAACTAATACACTCTATACACACAGACACACCCTATCCACATGCATACAAGTATACATGCATAAATGATGGAGAAGACAAAGCTCTTCTCTATAGGAGAACTCCAGCTAATAAGCGAAGAGAGAATGATCCAATTTGAAAATTACCATTTGGCAACCACTTCAGTAATAATTTTTTCAGGCAAGAGGTATCAATGAAAGCTAAATTTAATGAACTGAATTTGCATGAGGAAAAGGATACCTACTTAGTCTCCGAGTACCTCTCCACAGGGCACTTACACAATTCAAAAGAAAAATAATGCCTTACAGTGGTACTGTTACAGCCTCATCAGTGGTACTGATGGACAGCACCACTGAAGGGACTCAAATGAATATCACCCGCATGGGGACAAAGCCATCCCGCATGCCTTCTGTTACAGTGCACTGAGAACATGGCATTGCGGTGGTGTGATTTTACCAAAAACGCAGAGCTTGAACCAAATCATAAGGAAACATTAGACAAACCTAAATTGAGGGACTATCTTAGAAAGAACGGTCCTGTACTCTTCAAAAATGTGAGGGTCACAAAAGGCAAAGATTGAGGAGCCAGTTCAGGGCAAAGGGGGATAAGACAAGATGGCTGAATGCCAGATGGGCCCCCAGATTGGATTCTGGATCAGTACTTTTTTTTTTCTTTTGCTACCAAGAATTCTAGGGGGACAATTCTAGTGGTAAAATTTGAATAACATTTGTCAATTAGATAACCCCATTAATGTTCATTTGCTGGTTTTGAGAACCATGCCATGGTTCTATAAAAGGATGTCCTTACTTTTATGAAGTACACACAGAAGTGTTTAGCTGTAGAGGGGCCACATGTCTGCAGATCATTCTAAAATGCTTCAGAACAGGCATACGTATAAAAAGGTACAGAGAAGATGATCAAATCAATGTGGTAAAAATTTAAAATGTTGGGGATCCGAATGAAGTATATACATCAATTAATTGTACAACTTCTGTAACTTTTCTGTAAGTCTGAAATTATTTCAAAAGGAAGAGGTTTCTCAGCAGGTGTAGTGGGTTGAGTAACACCTGTATGGAGCAAGGAACAGAAGCTAGAGACATTAACTGTGGGTGAGTGACGTGAGGGCAGCTAGCAGAGAGGCCTGCATAGGACACGGGCCGTCTCTTGTCACTACGGGACCCTGAGTGCCAAACACAAAGTAAGGAAATATTCGTTGAATACAGGGAAGAAGGGAGGGGGGAGGAATGGGGACCTTTACTTTGGGCTGAATATGAGCAGAATGTGGCCACCTCCATCACAGGCTTATCTCTTGAGCACCACTTGCATGGACAGTCCAGCTCTCCTCCTGAATATTTGCTCCCACCAAACTTGTGACACTGGAGGGTCACCTCTTGGAACTGGTGAGGGGCTGATACTGTCTACTCAGAGAAAATTCTGACCACCTGGCAATGACAGATATCAGTGTGGCTGATTGAATTTATAACCCAAAGTGTCAAAAGAAAAAGCTTGTCGAGGGAACATTGAGGAGTGGGGTCCAGAGGCTTCACACTGTAAAGTCAAAAGGTCACTGAAGAACTAAAGGAGAAAAAAATAAGGAGACTAGACTTGCTTACTCAGAAAACTGAAATAGAACTGCTTAATTCCAAGTCAAATATTCATCAATTCAGTTATTGATTGATTGAGGGATGACAACTCAGCACTTCAACAATACTTCACTGAGCGCCCACACTGGGAGGGGTGGGTAGAGGAAGGAACGTACATTTATTGAGGACCTACTATGTGCCAGGGCATGAGCGGGTGGATACACATATAACTGTGTCATTTAACCCTTCCAGCCACCTCTTTCTCCTCCTCTTCTCTCCTCCAGCAATCCTTGAATTCATTGAACACTTACTATGTGCCAGGCTCTTGGCTAAAATCTTCACATTCTTTCTATTGTTTGATTCTGCCCATCCTAGCTCTGTGAGTAACATAAAAGTAGGATTCCCTTTTGGCAGAGACATTAAATAACTTGCCTGGCATTGCAAAACTTGTAAGAAGCAAAGATTTTCTCTGGGATCCACAGGAATTTTAGTTCTGGGACTTTTCCAAGAATGGATGGAAGTACAACGTCCAGGACGTTAACCCAAGAGAGGCTACATGCTGAAAACTGATAGCCATTGAAGGTCACCTGATTGCTTTTTTCACCCCAAGAGGGTAGGTTCCCAGAGGGCCCGAATCACACAGAACTGCACGAAGGACTTACATCATTGGTGAACTTTGCTGCTCTCTCTTTGGTCTTTTTATGGCATCTTTTGAAA
This sequence comes from Callorhinus ursinus, assembly GCF_003265705.2. Lineage (NCBI taxonomy): Eukaryota > Metazoa > Chordata > Mammalia > Carnivora > Otariidae > Callorhinus > Callorhinus ursinus. The sequence goes on from NW_027397107.1 coordinate 7,707,889, forward strand.
GGAATGACTGTTCGGGTCCCCATCTACACACAAGATCACCCCCTGTCTGTCCACGCCAGGTGCTGGAAAAGCAACGGTAATGTTCGGACATCTTTTTCAACTCAAGTAAATTCAACACAACAATATCAACTACCTGCTATGTACCAAGGTCTGTGCTGGGTTCTGGGGACCCAAAGATGAATGAAACTGCCTTCTGGATTTTCCCAAGTTGAACAGAGAAGATAGATGTGAATATACATCACAGTGTAAAAGAGTCAATAACAGAAACATGCACAAAGCGTTAATTAGAAACAAATTGTTTTAACTAAGGGCTTTTTAACAACAAAAAGATTAACTGAGAAAAATCTTTTTGTGATAGAATGAATAAGGAAAATGTATTAACAGGTAATGTAAGCAAAAAAAAAAGTGCCCAGCACACAGCCCTTAAAGTAGAAATACACCTATAATGTAGCCCTGGTGTTAATTACAGATGCCACGCTTATTGCATCAGTGGGGAAACCTTTACTCGAGATAATGTCTGATTCTTGTCCGAATCATCTTCCTCCTTCTCTTTATTCCCTTGTTTCTTTGTCTCCCATTGATTGAACTCTGAGGCTATTCTGTGTTAGACCTGTTCGTTTTTTATTTTTATTCTTTACAGAACCGACCTCCGTGTAGCTGAGAACTCTCCTTCTCTATGTCTGCAATTATTCAGTGTTTGAAGTATAGATTCTTTCTATTCAATGATTCCCATTGGCCAGGTGGTTTGACTCCATTTTAATTTTTTTTTCTTTAGAGTTCATGGTCTCGTAGGGCAGCTGCTGAAAAAGACCACCGAGAAAAGCACATGTCTTGTTATTCTAATACATTTCTTTTTGGCAAGGTGTTTCAATAAGATCTGCAGAGACCACCTGGGCCTTGGTGACCCCAGGAGGGGCAAATTTAAATCTCATTTAGTATATAACAATATGGAAACTAGATGCTGCCTCATAGGAAGGAGAGGGGTTATATGGATATGTAGGTGGTAATTATTGATCCCTTATAATATGGCAAGTACTGTGTACTTCCCCATGTTATAATGTTAATCCTCACAGCCATATTATGAGGTTTTGTTTGATTATCTTTAAGATGAGGAAACCAAAGCTTGGAGAAATAAATAGGCTCCAAGCCACAGTTCAAAGGCTAGTCAGTGGTAATTTGGATGAGAATCCAGATATATTGGACTAAAACCCCAAGATCGTTCTACTACAACAGTAGTTATCAGAGATTCCAGGTGATTCTTTGGTTCAGCACCAAACCATCTTAGAGCTGCTTCCTTACAGAGAAGCACAGATAATTATGCCAAATGAAACAAGGTCAACCAGTGTGACTCAGTAATTACCATGTGTGAGGCTCTATATCTGGCCTGGAGGTTGTGATATTGTGATTTATAGTAAGAAAAATATAATAAGAAATATATAAGTATAAATGGGTCTTGGTCCCATTTCTGGCATAGAGCTCCTAAAACCCTTGGAATTTCCTAAGCGATGAAAACAATAAAGGTGTCTATTGTTACATTAAGGAGGACACCAGTGGGGTCTGGTTGCCAATGGAACCAGCCATGTGATGAGAGGGTTGGAACTTTTGGTCCCACCCCTTGACCTCCAGGGAGGAGAGAGGGGCTGGAGGTTGAGTCATTCACCAATGACCAATGGTTTAATCAATTATGTCTATGTGACGAAGCCTTCATTAACACCCAAACGGATGGGGGTCTGAGAGATTGTGGGTTGGTGACCACATGGAGGTTTGAGGAGAGTGCAGCCCCTGGGGAGGGTATGGAAGCTCTGCACCCTTTCTCCATACCTTGCTCCATGCATCTCTCCCATTTGGCTGTTCCTAGATTATATCTTTGTATAATAAAGTGATAATCTAGTGAATAAAAGCGGTTTTCTGAGTTCTATAAGCTGCTCTCACAAATGTATCAAACCCAGGGAGGGGGTTGTTGGAACCTCTGATTTACAGCCAGTGGGGCAGAAGTACAGGTAACAGCCCGGGCTTGCGTTTGTCATCTGAAGGGGCAGGGCTGGTCTTTACATAGGACTGAACCCTTCACCTGTGAGATCTGTCGCTTTCTCCAGGTAGCTCATGTCAGAATTGTGGTGAATTGTAGAACACCCAGCTGGTATTCAGAGAATTGCTTGGTGGTGGGGGGATGACCTTTTCCCCCCACAAATTGGGATCTGGACAATTTTAGAGGTAGATACAAATATAACAGTTCTTCCCATCAAGGAATATTTTCCCCCTGCAATTTAAGATGGAAACAGGGTAAAAATGAAATAGCAATAAAAGATATAAATGTCAGCTTATTCCTAGTGATAACATAAGACCATATATGAGTCAATGACAAATGACATGCAAGGACACTACTTTTCCAAACAATTCAAGTGCTGAGGGAAAGATTGAACGGGAGGTGGGAAGTGATCTGGATTTTGGAGAATGTGAGGACAGGAATCGAAATAGGGGAGCAATTGATGAAGAGTGTGCTGCCGAAACCCAAATAAATCTCTTGCCCACATATGGCTGTCTTTACATGGTGTGACATTCAAAGAAACATACTCTAACTGCCAAAAAGTAATTATATGTAATTCCCATCTTTACTTGCATCTGTCAAAGAATATTAAAGGACACCAGTCTCCAGATCTGCTCTTGGGATTTGGGTGGCCAACTGGTCTAGTTTTCCCAGGATGGAGGGCTTTTCTGAAATGTGGGACTTCCATTGTTAAAGTCAGGAAGGTCATGGGCAAACAGGGACAGATTAGCCGCCCGACTCGGGTGACTTGGATCCTTTTGATCAAGGGGACAGAAGAGGAGGAGATTCTGAGTGTCAGTGACAAGATCCTAGCTTATACACAGCACAGGAAATGGGCTTGCCTCTGAAACCCATGTAGAATCTTCACCGAATGTTGTAGCCTTGCTGCCCACAGAGGGGTTCCTTGTGGCCAGTAGAGAAGAGAGTTGTGAAGGGCAACTTGGAAACCTATTCAGGAGTGCTTGACATCTTGGCATAAGAGGAGGATGGTGTTGACAATGGCACTGTGTAGCAGAGGGATCAAATATAATGACAGTGACCTCCATTGAACCGAGAATCAGCCTCTTTTCTGTTTTCTTAGACACTGAAGCTCAAGAATTCTTTTATGATCCAATGGAGGGGGGAAGAACCCAGTAATGTTATAGTTTGCTAGTCTCTGTAGCCTTGTCAGGTGGGGGCTCAGAGTTGGCTTTGCTCTGAGAGGCAATATAAGATCATTTAATATCCAGGGTTGAATTCCAACCCTGCTATTTTGTTAACAAGGTAAGCTTGGGCAAGTTACTTAATCTCTCTGAACCTTGGTGTTCTCTATAGAGTGGGACTACCTCATAGGGCTGTGATGTGGATTAAATAAGTTAACATTTGAAAAACACCCAGGACACTGCTTGACACATTGGAAGCCTTATATAAGTGTTTGTTAAATTAAGTTAGAAAAAAAAAGTGCCTTTCTTTGCAAGGATTGGGAAACAAATTTATATCCATGAAATCATGGTAGAGCCATTGAATATGTGATTTGGAGGTCATCGGTGACCTAATGCTTGCAGGAGGAAAACTGTGATGCGTTAAGAAGGAATGAATCGTGAGCAGCAGTGGCTCCTTTTATAGATCACACACCGAACGGCTGGGAGGGACTGGGGAGAGAGGGGACAGTAGACACAAGTTGCTCAGGGGGCATGAAGACTCCTGTAGTATTCTCCTGCTGGGACCAAAGATTTCTCTTCCCCTCCCTCCAGCTCCCTTTTTTGTTTGCCTACCTTCCAAATGAATAAAACCCCAGCTGGGATCCTCCTGGCCTGGAACTAAGCTGGGGTGGAATCCAACCAAGGTCCTGTTTGTATACAGTAATGTAAGTGCTTATAGAACAGGATAGGAAATTGTGTGCACCTCACAGACCAGTCATAAGGATTCTGCTTTCAAGGTCAGAAGCACATTTTCCTTATTGATTTATGATTTTACTGACAGCAGACACAATTAGGGAGCTGGGCCCCCATTACCCAGTGTCCACACAGAGAGAACAGTAAGAAACAGGGCTCTGACCGTGAAGGAGAGACCCTGGGGCACTAGAAGTAGGGGGAGCTATGGAGTACTAAACTGAAGACCTAGAATGTTCTATATACCAACTGCTGCCATGTGTTAAACATGAACAAAAGTAGGTATTATATAATAAAGTAAATTGTATATGTATTATGCAATAATTGTGTGCATATAATTATGTACACATACACATGCTTTATCCTTAGCCCATTTCTTCATATGGCATAACTAAATTATGTTAGGGAGGTTATGTAACTTGTCCAAAGTCACAATGAGTTAGAGCTAAGATTTTTTTTTTTTTTTTAATTGAAAACTTGTGTCCTAGCCACTCCAAACTCCAGTCCAAACTGGGGTCTGCTAATCAGTTCTGGGACGGCCATTAGGAGGCTCATAGGAAAAGTACTAAATCTATAAACTTGTATCCAGTGACTCCAGTTCAAGGGCCTGGGAGAGACTCAAGAGTCACAGGGGCATTCAGATGGGTAACCAGGTTAGAGAAGCCCTACACTGGGTCACCGGGGCTGCCCCCAAATTCTGGCTGGTCTCTCCAACCTCATGAGGACCGTGGAAGGAGGAAAGAGCACAGTTTCCCAAATCTACCACCCTCCCCTTGTCCACCTCAAAGAAAGTAAGAGGAGAGAAAGGGAAGAAGAGAGAAGGCCACGGGGAGGTGGGGGGATCAAGGAGCAGAGAATGGAAGTTCAAGACCCATACTTCCCTGTACACATATTTTTAGCCTTTAAAGGCAGACACAAATTCTCAGGCAGGGGTGGCTGAATTCACGCTGGCGTGAGCTAAGGAGGGGCAGAGGCTTAGCATGAGAAGCAAAAGTGAACTTAGCGTTTCTCCAGGAGCTTGGACATCTGGGTGCTGGTTGCAGTTCCAGCTGTGTGCCCTCGGGCCAACACTTACCCCTGCAGCCCCGGTCACCACCACTGTAGAGTTACAGAGCCACATTAGACTTCTGGTGGGCTCTTCTCCCACTGACATTCTAAGATTTTGTTTTCTTTGGATCCTGAGATTCTCAGTCAGCAAGAAGAGCCATGACTTTCCCCGCTCAGCATCTGGGGGGGATGGAAAAAGAAGAGGAGGCCGGGGAGGGGAAAACAGACAGCTTCTGTCTCCCAGAGTCAGACCCTGCTTGTCTGGGCAGATCAGCGCCCAGGGAGAGGGTGGGGGAGCAGGGCGGGGGTGATGCAGGATCAACCAGATGACGTTTCCCTGGCGACAGAACTCTTCAGAGCTAAAGAAAAGTAATTGAACTTAATGTCCAAACACAAAATCAGTCCATAAATCCAGGTGCTGTCTATTGGAAATTTCAGAAGGGCTCTGCTTCCCTTAATCTTATCTCTGCCAGACAGTTACTGTGTTCTTGATGTAATTAGAGTGATAAAACAATGTGACACAACCGCTGGTTTCTATCATGGCATCGCCACTGTTGACTTAAATGACAAGGTAATAATTTTATAGGAGGCTCTTTATTTTTATTTCTATCTCCATTGCGGATGGGTCCTTTCCAAATGGGGAGCGTGTCTCTCCAGATAACTTCACCAGACATCATACGCAGCGGCTGTTTCTTTCATCACCGTTTAGTTAAGTACCTACATCTCCCCAGGTGCAAATGAGATGTTTTTAGTAGTTAAAAATTGCAGGACTAGCCAGGGATTATCAGAATTATAACATGTTTCTTGCAGGCTGGGTGATTTATATGTCCTTTAAAATTAATGCTGGAGGGGACCAGCCTGCCTTATCTACATGTTTCTCATCTAGTCTAAAAGAAAGACTAGATTTGTCTAGATTCTGTGCCCATGAGAGAGCGGTCCAAGTGGATATGCCAAAAGGAAGACATTCCTGACCTTTTGGGGTCAGACTCAGAATCCAGAAATCAGTACTCCTAGACAGGGAGGAATGGATATTGAAGATCGAGAACAAGTTTTGTTTGAAACCAAGAAACCATTCTGAGTCCAAGGACAAATTCAGACAGTCTTTGGAGATACAAAGAGCCCAAGGCCATGACTGGGTCCAATTTGCACTTCTCTGAGAAGGCACTTTGGTAGAAGCACACATTCCAGCCAGAATAGTCATGGGCCCATGGTGACAGAGCCTCAGAGTTGTCTTTAGCCCTGGAGCCCCAACACTTTCCTGTCAAGAATAAAATTTAATGCATAAAAGCAATGTTTAATTATTTGCAGATATCACTGCACAGTTTCTGTTGGATGGATGCGTTTTCAGGGGAACCTTTTGCAGCTCTTGCACACCCTGCAGGCTGGAGGGCTGGGGTTGGAGTCCTCTGGCTCAGGGACAAGAACAGTCAGCAGTCTTCCTTTATTCAACCTTCTTTTATATCAACTGTGGATAATTTTCCGTCTTACGCCATATGGGTGGCTGCTGCTTCTCCTTTTCTCAAGAGCTGGCAAGGGGGACTCTGTAACATGCCAGGGAGGTATGACAACATGACAAGAAGTGCAGAGACCTGTAGACAATTGGTCATCCAGCTTGAAGGGCTCCAAGAAGCAATTCACCCCCCTAAATCTGGGGGGACATTTGTTGGTTTGTCCTGGTGGCCTCTTTAGACATTTTAATTGGGAAGATGGCTTTTCACGGAGGAAGGAGGTGTGAGCTCTCATGAAACTCATCTCCAGGAACAGGATGTGAGCGTGATCTGACTGCGACATCTGTCACCCCATTGATCGCCAGGGTTGATGCAGCTGATCTGGCCGGCTAGGCAGGTGTCCCCTTCCTCCCTCATCTCTGCATGTGCTTCCCTCCCGATGCCCCAAACTCCATGGAAGAGGATGACCCTTCCTGATAGAGGAGGATCATTCTTCGATCGAGGGTATATAAGGGGCTGCACTTTCCTGCTAGAACCTCCAAATAAGCTCTCAAGGTCCATTTGTAGGAGAACATAGGGGAGCCAAGCTTCCAAGACTCCAGACACGTCCAAATGAGGCACTATGTGTGGTCACCTGTCTTTCTTAAAAAAAGGAAAAAAAAAGAATTAAAAAGAGAAGAGAGAGAGAAACTCATCTTCAGGAATAAAAGTGATCGGGGACCCAACAGAGCCACTTGGTACCATTTGTGCAAGGCAGTCAGGACTTACAGAAGCCTAGGTCTATAACAGGTTTATAAGATTCTGGGACCCTGGACCCTTCCTCTATCATTTCATAACGTGAGTTGTTGATAAAGATTCTTTAAATTGAAAGGATTTATGGCCTTGTCTTAAGCGCTAGGAAGAAGTGAGGATTGGGGATACCATGTACCTCTCTGGGAACCTCAGGGTCTGGCTGAAGAACCCACATGGAGAGATTGCGTTTGGACCCTGGAGCAGGTGGAGGACTGTGGAAGGCTTAGGGCACAAGAGGGGAGGAGGGGAAGGAGTGCAGGGAACTGGCCCATATCCATATCTCAGAAGGAGGTATGGAGCTCAATCAGTCTCCTGGAAGATTTTACCCATTAGCTACAGCCACAAACGATGTCTCCTTTCTTGGCAAACTACCTTATATTAAAAAACAAACAAACAAAACCTTTAATTTCTCAAAATTGACTCAAGAGGACAAAGAAAAACCTGAACCAAGCAATAGTCATTAAGGTCATCAGGGAAAGGACCGTTTTTATCTTATGCAAATTTCTCCAGGGGAAAATAAGGGGGAGAGCGCTCCAATAAACTTCTTATTTTTAGAAAATGAAAAAGTCAGACAGGGATTATATAAGAAAATTATTGCTCAATCATATGCAAGTGCCCAGATGCAATGAGTTCTAAAGACACTGACAAATAAATTGTGAAAAATGAAATAAAACAAAACAAATGTGGAGTATATCCCAAGAGTGCAAAGTTGGCTTAGCATTAGAAATTCTATCAATTTAATCTATTAATCAACTAATCTTTTTACCATTTTATCATAATAATACCTAAATATCATATGATTATCTCTAGAGATGCTGAAGATAAACCATTTTTTACAAGATTTTATTTATTTATTTATTTTAAAGAGAGAGAGAGAAAGAGAGAGAGGGAGAGTGAGTGTATGTGAGTGGGGGAGGAGCAGAGGAGGAGAGGGAGGGGGGAAGAATCTCAAACAGACTCTGTGCTGAGCATGGAGCCTGAAGTCAGACTTGATCCCACAACCCTGAGATCACGACCTGAGCCGAAACCAAGAGTAAGGCACTCAACCAACTGAGACACCCAGGGATCCCTGAAGGAAGCCTTTTGAGAAATTTGAAAATATATTGATTTCTAGAAATATATTATAGCAAACTAAGATAGGAAGCAATCTTCTTTACCATGACAGAGAATACCTACCAAAAATATATCTACTGGTGATACTTAGAAGTGAGCCCATTAACATCAGAGGCAATTCCAAGATGTTCTTTCCTCATTACTATTATTCAGTATGTACTGAAGGGTTTAGCCAGTGCTCAAAGACAAAATAAAGAAATGAGATATAAAGGTTATAAAGAAGGGAAATTTTATTATTTGCAGATATATGAATGAATGTCTACATAAAATACAAGAGAATCTACTGAAAAATTAGAATGGATATAAAAATGATGGATACAAGGTCAACAGGCAATAACTAATAGATTCTATGCTCTACCAATTAGATAATGTGCTTTATAAAAAAAATCATTCACAATACCCCAAAGAACCATAAGGTAAAAGAATAAATAAAAAGACATGCAGAAAAAATATGAAGAAAATTATAAAACTTTATTAAAGGACATAAAAACCCGAGTAAACCCAGAAATATACCACGGTCATGAATGAAAAAGGACAATATCATAAAGATGAGAATTCTTCATATAACCTATGAATTCAGTAAAATTCTAAACAAAATTCACATAAGACTGTACATAGAATTTCATAAATTGACCTTAAAATTTGGAAATAACGTCTAAGAATAGCTAAGCCAATTTTGAAGTATAATGAGGAGGGGGGATTTGTTACGAGGGTTTGCCCTATTGCATATCAATACTTATAAAGCCATAGTAATTTTTTAAGTGTATAAATTGAGCAAAGGGACCAACATTATACACAAATCCAATAGGATTTTCTACAATGATAGAAATATTCAAACTCTAACCTGTCCAGTATGGTAGCCATAGGCCCCATATGGCTGTTGAGCACTTGAAATGTGACTTGGGAGACCAAGAACTAAAATTACTAATATTGTTAAATTTTAATCCATTTAAATTTTTAAATAACCACATGTGGTTCACAGCTACCATATTTGGCAGCATATCTCTATAATAAATGTACTACAAGTTGACAAAAACAAATATGGTAGCAGGTATCAGACTGAAGTGCCATTATGAACCATTGGGGGGAAAAGAAATCGGTGGTATATAGGAAAAATATATATGTATATGAATTTAAATTCCCACCTTATCCCATCTGCACAAATAAATTCCAGATGAATTAAAGACCCAAGTCTAAAAATCAGAACTTTAATAAAAATGTTAGAGATAATATAAGGAGAAGACCTTCCAGGTCTTGGCTTATGAAAAAAATTTCTTCAGCAGAGACAAAAAGGATAATTCTTAAAAGAATTTATCAATAAATTGAACAATATTAAAATTAAAAACTTCTGCACAACAAAAGAACACATAAAATATAGTGAAAATGCAAGCAACAGAAGAATATGTTTGCCACATCTAACTGACAAAAGATAATCATTCAGAATATGCAAATGAATATATATCAATATGAAATAGCAAACAACTCAGTGAAAATATGGACAAAATATATGAAGAATTTTTTCCATAAAAGGGAACTCTAAAGACCAATACAGAAATGAAAAAGATGTTCAAACTCCATAGTAATAAGGAAATGCAAACTAAACCAACAACAACGTGACTTTTGCATCCATCAGAGAGCATCAGTGTAATGGGTATTTGTCAATTTTGTCCATCTAGCATCTAAACCTTCTTGCTGTGTTTGGGAGTTCTCCCCACTTTTTGGGGTAAAGCCAGCCTTCCTCTGAGAAGCTGAAAATGCTAGACGCTAGTGGTGCCAGCTTCCCTTGCAGCAAGGGTATGGGGCACATGACATGAGCCCCACCAGTCAGATGCTGCTGACTGTGAGTAAGTCTTTCAGGGGGTAGTGACGGTCATAGGACACTAGAGTGCTGGGTCCATATAGTGGTGATGACAGGGGGCTCTAGCATGCTGTGTTAGGAGTGTAAGTGGTCTCATTGCAGTGAGCAGCACTTGGGGTTGATGGCAGCCTGAGAATAATAGCCTCCCAGGACTGAATTTTGGATGTTAGGCTGAGCTGAGTGGCCAAGAACCTGGTTCCCAGTCCTTACAATGGGTGGTTCTGTCAACTATGTAAAGTCTTTCGCATAGTTTTTTCCTACTTGAATCAACTAGAGTTTGTCTCTATTGAGTACAATGTTAAAAATACCAAATTTTGGTGAGGAGGAGGGGAAATGGATCTGGCACACATTGGTGGGGAATAGACATTTGCTACAGCCCCTTTTGAAGCCAAGTATCAACACGTAGGGAAGGTGAAGATGCTGGTATCCACGACCCTAACTTGATAATTCTAGGAATATGCCAGATAGAAAGTTTCCCTCTTATATTCCCAGGTGGATGTTTATCCACTGTAGCAGACGTTTTCAGTAGTTTACAATTGGAAACAATTTCCATCAATGGGGAAATGGATATACAAAGTGTGGTATATTCACATGGTAGATTCAAAAGTGATTGTAATAAATGAAATTGATATATATGCTTCATATGGATGAACTTCACAAAAATATTAACTCAAGTTTTCAGTGTGATACCTAAAACAAACGATCTTTTATGTACATTTATATAAAATGATCTGTGGGGTTTATGGTTCCATACGTGTGTTTAGAAGTATTTGTGGCAAAGAAACAAATGGATGAAAACAAATTTCAGTAGAGAGGTTGTCTAAGAAGGGAAGGAAAGGCATAAGAAATTTGAATTGTATTCATTATGGCTTTCTTTAATTAAAAAATATCTGGAGAAATATGATAAAACTTGAATATTTAAAAATTCTGGGGGTGTCTGGGTGGCACAGTTGGTTAAGCATCCACCTCTTGATTTCAGCTCAGGTTGTGGTATCCTGGTTGTGAGATCGAGCCCAGCGTTGGGCCCCGCACTCATAGTCGGCTTGAGATTCTCAAGTCTGTTTGAGATTCTCTCTCCCTCTCCCTCTGCCCCTCCTGCTCATGCTCTCTCTCTCTCTCTCTAAAATAAATAAATTAAATAAATAAATAAAATATATTTTAAAATTCTGGGTAGAGGGGCGCCTGGGTGGCTCAGTCGTTAAGCGTCTGCCTTCGGCTCAGGTCATGATCCCAGGGTCCTGGGATCGAGCCCCGCATCGGGCTCCCTGCTCCGCGGGAAGCCTGCTTCTCCCTCTCTCACTCCCCCTGCTTGTGTTCCTGCTCTCGCTGTGTCTCTCTCTGTCAAATAAATAAATAAAATCTTAAAAAAAAAATTCTGGGTAGTGAGTATATGGATACTTGTCGTATTCCTCTCTCTCTTTTATTGTATATTTGGATTGTTATAGAAAACCCCAAAGCTTTTGAATTAAAAAAATTAGGACCTTTTATTTCATTTTTACACTCTTCACATTACATGAATTAATGATTGTACATTTATTGGGTATTTAGTATTTGTCAGGCACTGTACTAATTGTTCTATCTGTATCATCTCAAGCTCTATCCAATCTTAGGAGGTAGACCAGTGGCTCATGCAAACCACATGGGGCACTGATGCCCAGAGCCCATTCCCGAGATTATTCTTGTCAGGCCTGGGAACTGGACATTTTTAAAAATTCTTCCCGTGATCTGAATACACAGTCAGTCTTAAGAACCCCTGAAAGAGTTTATAGATATGTTTCCCAAAACTCTGCCTGATTATAAACCTCACTAGGGGCTAATTACAAACACAGATTCTCAGGTCCCATCCAAATCCATGGAATCAAATTCTCTAGGGAAAGATGCCAGAATGTTAACACTTTGATCAAGTGCTCAGATGATCCCTGGGATAAGGCAGGTCTGGGAGACCTGGGATTAGACCTTTCCATCCTGGAAGGCCTCCTTAGCTTGTACCCATCCCCCTTCACCCACATCCTTTTCCTGGAGATTCTGATTCAGGAGGTCTCTAGTGAGACCCAGAAAACAACTGTCTTTAAAAAATTCCCCAGGTGATGACCAGCCATATTGAAGATCTGCTGAAGTTATTATTATTATTATTATTGTTATTATTACAGATGATTAGCGATTCACAAACATGAAACACCAGGTTGGCCTGGTTCCAAAGCTCATGCTATCTTTTCTGCTTCTTGTGTTGATGGCCCTGAGGTTGGGGTCAGTTTCTCCGGGCTCTGTCTCTGTGCTGATCCTGGTTCCCATTCTCCTGTCTGCCAGGATACCCCAGGGTCAGCAAAAAATGTGGACCCTCCCAGTCAATGGGTGGAAATGCAAGTTGTAGAATTCAGCCCCTTGAGGTGGGTCTAGGGGTATCTCCACAGAGCCCCAGCTCACCAACCTGTACACCAGGACATGGCTCCTGGGAGCTAGGGTGCAGGCAGCACCAGCGCGAGGCTGGACCAACCTGTGTTTATCAGGGGAGAACATGACTTGCTGAGCTGTTGTCAATGCAGACTCTATCCTGGGCCCCTTCAGACCCAGGCAGTGTGTGTGTGTGTGTGTGTGTGTGTGTGTGTGTGTGTGTGTGTGTGCGCGCGCGCGCGCGCGCTGGGGAAAGGGACATGGGGAGGTGTTGAACCTGCAGAGGAAGAAGAGCGATGAGAAGCTGAAGAAAACCAGGGCTCAGAGTCCTTTCTTTTCCAATCCCCCCTTCCAATCCAAGCACACTTTCCACCAGATGAATTATTCCCAAGGTACATGGTCCAAAGTGTGTTCTGTAGGACAAGAGCCCTAAGAGTGGTTTCTTAGGAGAAGGAGGGAGAGGGAGAAGAGGAAGAAAGGAGAAGGGGCCAGAGGGCTTCTACTGCAAAATGCTGCATATCATATGCCCTCTTAAAGATTCACAATGTTCATGAGCATTTAAAAGGTCCCTGAGGAGCCCTATAGTCATCTGTTTCACTTGGTATAACCCAGTGATTAAACCAACTCTTCTTTGTTATAGGAATACCTTAAAACTTTGCAGCTCTGGTGTTCTTGGGAACACAATTTAGGAAACAATATTATAAATAAATGCCTTGGATGTCTATATTCTCAGGTCATTGACTACTGCCTTATATTAGGCAGGATTTCCAATGATTCTTGCTGATCATGTTAATGACATCCAAATTTCCTGGCTTGGCACCTTTTCTGATCAGGTTGGTATCTCACTGAAGTACTTCTGCTGTTTTTACCTGACACAAATCTATAAAATTTTTTGTTTTAACAAAATTTCATTTTTTGAGGGGTTGGGGTGAACTCATTCACACCCCATTTTTAGTCCAGGAATCCAGGAAGTTGTGTGTATATGATATATGCCTGGTCAATAAGAACATTCAATCTTCTCACTTGGGCCAGGTATGGGCACTTGACCTATGTCAGATCATAAGAAACTCAGTTCTGGGACTTCTATGTAACTGTGGAGACAGGAAAACACCTTTTTTTTTTTTTCTGGGATTGTTGGTTATAATAATACTGTAAATTTGTAATGCTTGGGGTACTAGATTTAGAAAGCTTACCTGAGGGTAAAACCAACAGGAGAGGAAACGGAGCTTGGAAATGAAGAAAGAAAGCAGCTAAGGGCTGATGTTATTTAAGCCCCTAGACCCAGCTATGCCTGAAGCCACCCCTTGCTATGGAATTTTCAGTTGCAGTGAGCTAATGACTTATTCATCATTTTCTTTGTTTAAGCCAGTTTGTTGTGAGTTTCTCTCTCTCTCTCTCTTTTTTTTAATAAAGATTTTATTTATTCATTTGAGAGAGAGAGAGATAGAGAGAGCCCAAGCAGGGGGAGAGGGAGAAGCAGACCGCCCCCTGAGCTGTGAGCCTGATGTGGGATGCGGGGCTTGATCGCAGGACCTGGAGATTGTGACCTGAGCCGAAGGCAGAGCTTAACCATCTGAGCCACCCAGGCGCCCCAGGTGAGTTTTTGTCATTTGCAGTCAGAATCCTGTTGTTCTCAACGTGTGGTCCTTGCTTTCAACCTGACTTCCCTCTTGTCTCCTCCACCTTCACTCCTCTGAGGCCCAGCTCAGTTGTGACCCCCTTTTGAAACCGTCTTGATCACAGGGTCATAGTTGTCTCTTTTCTCTATGTTAATACACCTATTGTAGTCTGCTTATATTATAATCATTTGCCTTCTGCCTCCTTTTGTCTGCTAGAGTATGAGCCCCAGAGTCAGGGATGTGGTCCCATTTATCTCTGGCTCCCCCACTGCACTGAAAACAGGGTTTGGGAAGCAGTCAAGAATCCTTAAGGCTCCCAAAATGTATTTTCAGAGAACCTCGACTTCCAGGGTTCATTTAAGACGCCAGCACCCTCTTCATGGCAGCTGTCGGCACCCAAACGCGTGTTTGCAGAGTCTGCCTCTCTTGGCTAATTTAAGGTTATGAAACACAGGCCCTTGTTCACAGCTCTTGGAAGCCGTTGTCCTAACTTCAAACATGGGTCACTGTAATAAATGGTGCAGGAGAGACACCATTCAGGACCTTGCTAATTGTTCTTGCCTCACTGAGTTAGACATTACGTCTGCTTACGACCAGAGGTTGATGGGATGAAACAATCCCTCAAGGAAGCTAATAGAAAGTCAATTACTTTGGCCCTTTAAATTGCTTTTGGAACAGACCATTGCCGGGCCTTGCAGGGAGCTTTCGGCACTCAACTCTGGCGGTTGGATGAGGGGCCCAGAGGATCACTGTGGGGCCTCGCCTCATGCTGCGCTAGGAAGCTCCTTTCTCTCCAGCGCCATAAACAGCCACATCATCTCTCCCCTCAGCTCTCCCCACTCGACCCCTCGCTCTGAGTCTAAATCAACAGATGACTTGTGTGTTTGGCAGGAGGCCTCCTTTTAGCCAAGATGGACGAGAGACCTATCGGGGGTCTTCTAGAATTGAGTGGGGGTCCTCCACGCGCGGACAGGCTGCTCCGGCCGGCCCCCTTGGCCAAAAGGACGGTACGTGGGGGATCACCAGCAGGACATCAACGCCACCCCGCGACAATGGCTCCTTGTCTCCCATCCGGTGCAGGAATGCCAGGCCCGGGGTCAGAGCTGGTCCCCGCTCGGGGAAAGGCGTGGCCCCTGCTGTCCTCACCCAGCATGTTTTAGTGCCATTGAGCTAAGTGCGAACAGCTCCTTGTTTCGGTGAGCGCTCCGGACACCCATTTTTGTGTTTGGGAAAAATGCAGCAGAGCGGTTTGGAAATAAAACCCCAGGCTTTGGCAGACAAGCTCTCATTACCCAATCAGAGAAGAAGCAGGGGGGGCATCCAGAGGCTAGAGGAGAGGGTGCTCCGCCTCTGCTTGAGGGACAACTCAAACGGTTGTAGTGTTTATTAAGAAGAACCTTGCACTCTTGGGGGCAAGGAAATTCACTTTTATTTTCATCTGGCTGCAAACACCCCGACAGCAGTGCGTGTCTCTGCCTCTTTTCTCAGCCATTAAGTTTCCTTCACTTTCAGCCAATTATGGTATTTTTTTTCTTTCCCTGTTGTCTCCTTTCTTTCTCTCTTTTTCTTTCTTTTCTTTTTTTCCCTTTTCCTTCCCTCCCTTCCTTCCTCCTTCCCTTTTTCTTTCTTTCTTTCTTTCTTTCTTTCTTTCTTTCTTTCTTTCTTT
>NW_027397107.1:7724140-7744130 GCF_003265705.2 Callorhinus ursinus
CTTTCTTTCTTTCTTTCTTTCTTTCTTTCTTTCTTTCTTTCTTTCTTCTTTCTTTCTTTCTCTTTCTTTCTTTCTTCCTTCCTTCCTTCCTTCCTTCCTTCCTTCCTTCCTTCCTTTCTTTCTTTCTTCTTTCTTTCTTTCTTTCTTTCTTTCTTTCTTTCTTTCTTTCTTTCTTTCTTCCTTTCTTTTTCTTTATTCTTTCTTTTCTTTCTTTCTTTCTTTCTTTCTTTCTTTCTTTCTTTCTTTCTTTCTTTCTTTCTTTCTTCTTTCTCTCTCTCTCTCTCTCTTTCCTTCTTTCTCTCCTTTTCTCTTTCTTTCTTTCTCTCTTTTCTTCTTTGGATCAGGAAAAATGAAATGTGAGGACTATTTGCCAGCTTAGAAATCACGGACCATTCCGGGAAGTCGGAAGAACACAGAAGTGCCTGGGGGTGGTTGTATAGGTGGGAAAATCACAGAGGGTTTTGGCTGAATGCACATTCAGGGAGGGCAGCAATGTAGGGGCATGGCTCTGCTCAAGGCTTCTGGTGGGGACCTGATGCAGTCCCCTTCTCACCTGCCCGCAGAGGAGATTAAACCCGTGGATCCCTTGGAGGGCAGGGCTGAATAAGCCTCTTGCTCTCCCAGTGTCCTTCCCAGGGAAACCAGACAGCAAGAAACGGATCCTCTGGGGCCCCACATCCATGATGTATCTTCTTTTCTGGGTCTTTGGGGTCAAAGAGGGCTTCCCGCTTCTGGCGACCTGAGGGGGGAGTCCACCTGAAGAAAGAGAGGACTTTGTTGCCTTTTCATCATTTTAGGGTGCATCTGGCTGCCCCTGGATTACACCCCATGCACCCTTGCCTCGGCGCATATGCGTACACATTGTCTGTGGGCTTGTGTGTTTGATGGGTGGTTATGGGTGGTTCTGGAAGAAGACAGCTCAGTGCCTACCTCATGGATCTGAGCCCTGCTTTCCCTAGCCCCCCACCCTAAGCTTACAATAGGAAATCTTTTGGGGGGGAACAGGCAAGCCCTTCTAGGGAGTAGGCTGTTCTATCTCTTCTTCGCTCCCTTGTACAGATTGGGGTGGGTTGGGGGGAGGGAGGACTGTACCTGCCACTGGAAGTGTGACCAGCTCTGCTCTCCCAGGTCCCAGAAACAGTGGCTCTCAGGTGAAGGTGGAACAGTCGTCAGAGGTAGGAAGACAAGGGGATAGAATTAATGAGACACTTGGAGTCCCTTTGATTGGACTACTCCTGGGCCTGAAACATTCTCTCCTCTTCCTTTCATGCCAAGAACTGGGCCCTTTTGGGAGACTGTAGGCGACTTGTCACGTATCAGGACAAATACTGTCTCCAGTTCATATTGGTGGTAATGGACTTTGCAGAATCTTTAAGTCTTTTGCTGTCAGCCCGGGTCACCTTTACCTTGGGTATATTCCATATGCAGGCTGGGGTTTTGGGCATCCCGATCAGAGCATTTTAATTTGGCTGAGCTGGGACTGACAGTGTAGACAAACGTACCTTCCTACCCCCCGCCCCCCCCGCCCCCCCGCCCCCGCCTACTGATGAACAAGGAGGTAAGCAGGGGTCAGCAGTGGGAGAAGGCCTTTTAATTAAGGGTAAAGAAGGAAAAAAGATGGGGAGGAGAGACAGGGATGGGAGTCTTTCCCATCTGCCCTTGGGATGCAAGTCAAAAGCTGATAGAACTGGGATGGAGACCCCATGTGAGACTCGGGGCCCCAGTAGGCTGATTTGAGACCATGTGGTCTGGTCTTAGGTTACCCGGGATTGAGAGCAGGCTGTGATTTCCCTGCAGGGACTTGCAAGCTGGGACAGTCATGACTCCCTTGGGATTGTAAGTTTGGGGAGAAAAGGCACAGTGGGGTTCTCCTTTGCAGACAGGCTTCCTCAGGTGGCTCCCAGGCTGTGGAAATTGGCCAAGCAGCTGGTAGAGTAGGAAAATACGAGGAGGGACAGTCTGTGGTAAAGGTGGTCTGACTACTTTGTGGGTACCTGTGAAAATCTTCTGGGGGACAGCAGACACTCTGATGGGGGTTAAATGCCTATCTGGGCAGGGGGATGGGAGCTAGGAACAATTGCAATTTGAGCACAAATGGAAATGTGAAGTGACAGATGTGAATTTGTCATTTGTCATTTCCCCCCCCCCCATAAACCAGAGTCCCAGAGAAGACACACAGAAGGGGAAGATGCTGGAGGTTTTCAGTGGATGGCTTTGTTCACAGGAGACCCTGTTGCTGCGGGGATGCTGGCTGCAGACCCCCACCCAGGCAGGTGTCAGGAGCAGCCCAGGATGGGGTAGGGCTGGGGACCTGGGCCCTCAGGTCTTCCAAAAAGAGGTCATTACAAGGTGTATATGTGGATGTGCCTACGTTTGTACATATATGGTGTAGCATTTTTTTTTTACATTTGTGAGTCTAAAATAAGAGAGTGTCTTGAGAAATTCACACTTGTCTTGTAGCGCTCTCGTTGAGCTGCTTACATTTTGCACCTTCCTCTTGACACTATGTTGTGGCTTCTCCTCCGTCCCCAGCCATCAGTGCCTTCCTTTCTCACCTAGTCTCATCTCTTTAAAATCTTTTCACCCCCTTGATTCCTTCAAGGAAGGCATAACCCCCCTGCATGCGTTCTTTCTCTTCACCCTTGTGCACACCAGCACTGTTTTGTTTTGGTTTTTAGTTGCACTTGGCTTTCAGGAGACATTAGGAGAGCTGGGTATGAACCCGTCTCGGTCAGCTGCCCTCCTCTTGGAAAGGCCCCGATTCCCAGGGATGGGCCTCATGGCCTTGTCTATGCTCCATGGCCCAGCTCCATGCTACGACTGATCGCTCTAATGGGGTCAATCCGATGATCTCTATCTTGAGACCCTGAGCTTTGGAACAGAGATTCAGAGCGTAGCTGAGCTGCTCTGATGTGGAGAGAGGTCCATGATGGACTCCCGAAATTACCACCACTGAGGCAGGGTGGGCTCGTATGCACGCCAAGCAGGGCTGGGGCAGAGGAAATATCTGTGCCCTGCTGTGCTAGGCAGCTTTGATGATGTATTGGGCCAGACTGGGCTGTAGTAATAAACAGTCCAACCCCTCCGAGTCTCACAGACTACGGTTTGCTTCTCGCTTACCCTTCGTGCAATACTTGGGTGGCTCTCCAGAGCTGCCCAGCTCCAAGCAGTGACTCAGAGGTCCTGGGGGCTCCCACTGGGTGGCTGCGCCATCTGGAACATGCGGTCTCCAAAGTTGCTTCTGTAGGGAAGGAGAGCAAGGGAGGACACCCAACACAGGTCACATTACTTCCCATCTCATTTCCCAGCCTGGCCATGAAGCCCCCTGGGAGCTACAGAGAAACACATGGCTATTTGGGCAGCAGCCCCTCTCCCTGCCACATATTTTTCAGTAAATGAGGAAAAAGATAAAAAGAAACTCTTCTCTGGGGTGCCAAAATGTTCATGCGATGAGAGTGGTTCTTGACATAAATATTTTAAGGCCAACAGAATCTAAGAGTAAAGCAAGATAGGAGGTGAAAGATGATTTTGTTTGAATTCAAATGTGTTTGGGCAAAGGTAGCCACTGGTAGATCCCCTACGTCATCCTTCTGATTGCTCCAAAGACAGCTAAGTACAGCCCCTGGGAGTCTCCCACCCTGCAGAGCTGAGGTTGGGGTACGGGATGAGGTGGGGGTCTGGGGGATGCAGCTTGTCTAAGTGAAATGTTCTCTCTGTGTCCGTAGACCCAGGAGGATGTGTCTTAAATCGTCAGGTAGCTGCCAACACCCCAAGTGAGACAGGAGGCAGGAACCATAAGACAGGAGGGAGGGCAAGGCAGGTGGAGGAGCGGTGGGGGACCCCGAGGGACTGGTGGGGACGCCCTGGCAAGGGCCTGCTGTGGCTCAGAAATGTGTGGGAACACTGGGGTTACCCTTCTGAGACCCGAGAGTTGTCTCTTTGACCCTCACTTGGCTCACCTGCCTTAGGAATTCAGAGGCAGGGGTTATGCCTCCTTCTCTGAGGAATTACTTTTGACATGCTAAATGTTAAGACAGAAGAATAATAAAGAGCATTTTCTTTAATTCCCGTTTAACTACAAAAGGAGAGAATTTAGCTCAGCGGCTAATTTTGTTGATGAAAATTTCTAATGATGCTTTAAAAAATTTAAATGAAGAATCTCTCTCACTGATCTAGGGTCTTTTTTTTCCTCTTAAAGAGAAACTGACTTCATCCCAGGCATGGCTGTTAATATCACTGGGCTCCTTCTTCCCTCCCTTCACTCTGTGCAGCCTCCTACAAGGAAAGCACAGGGTTTGGAAGAGATGCCTGGTTCCAGCCCTCAGTGGGCCGTGGGTTTGGTGGGCAACACGCCATACCAGGAGAATACAGGTGCCAGTCACATGTACTTGAGTTTGAGCCCTGGCTCTGCCCACAATAAGGGTAAATGACTTCCTTCCTTTGCACCTTCAATTTCTCATCTCATCTCTTTTAGGGACTGGAACCTTTATGCAAAGCACTTAGCAGGATCTCTGGCTTAGTAAGGATGAAACAAATAGGAACTAATGTTGCTTTATTTGGGGGTAAACATGGGGCTTAACAAGGCTTCTGGAAACCGTTGACCTCTTCATCTTTCTAGAATAATTGTTTGAGAGCTTATCTGGGTCACAGACTCTTTGGAGAGTCTGATGAACGCCCTGGTGCCTTTCCCCAGGAAAAGGAAATATGCAGATGATACAAAATTTTGCTTTTATTGATTGCTTACTGTAGCTCAGGGGTTCCTAGCCTGTTCCACTATGAATGTCTTTTTTTTTTTTTAATGTCAGTATGTTTTGCTTTTTATTCTCCTCCCCCAACCTGATAGTCGTGGCACTTTTCATCTTGTTGATTGAGAAAATACCTAACGACACTCAGTGACTCTGAATTCCGTAATGCTTTTAAGAGCATTTCGTTAATCTCAACGGCATCTACACAGCTTTGAAAGGAAAAGTTGTAAATATATCTATGGGCTGCATGATTGATTCCGTCTGCATTCAATGCTTGGTACCCGCGTGGATTCCTCCATTGTTGGAAACTTCTCTGGCAGAGAAGGTTTACTGAATCAGACTCGAAGGGAATCAAAGAACCATTCAATCCAGCTCCTTTATTTTGCATAACACTGAGGTCAAAGGAGGGAAACCAACTTTTTCAAAATCACAGGGCCACATGGTATCAGAGAGGAAAGAGGAACCCAGGATCCCCACAGCCTAATAGCTGCCTGAAATAGATTCTCTCCGGCAGTTTGAGTTGGTGAAGAGTCTTCCTTCTCCACCAGCCCATGGCCAGTGGTCTGTAGGGAGTGAACTGGGAAATGAAGCTTGGCAAGTGACTGCATCCTCAAAGCTAGAGTGACTGTAATTTATCTTCCAAACTGGGACACATCTGAGAGAGAAAGCGAGCACTATTAATAATTATTCTGGGGCAATAGGTGTAAACCAGGACTATTCCGGGCAAGCCCGGACATAGGGTCACCCTGCTGAAAGCCCACCTCAGCTTACCAAGGGCCTATTTCAGAGTCCTTTAAAGGCCATTCAGCAATCGGGATGACTTGCTCGAAGGAATTTGGGCCAAGTGTCTGACCAGCTTCTTGTCTTGAAAGCACAGCCAGAAAGCTTTGAATTCTGGAAACTCACTGGGAATTGCTGTAGACCCCCCCGAGATATTTTTGGCTCCCTATTTCCAAGCCCCAGTGTAGCAGCACAGACTCCCTCACCCTTCATTCTTTCCCATCACGAGTATTAGCTCCTTCCCAGTCCCTCTGCAGGGAAACTGTCGGCATCTCCAAGGGACCCTGGGCAATTCACATCTCGTCAGCACAGTAAGAGGTCTAGTGACCAGGTGTTCTGCTGGATAACCTCAAACAATCCCTCCTTCTCCCTCTAGTTCCTGTAACTGTGAAACTAGAGGTGGGGCTAAGTCACTGGGGCCCTGTGTTAGTCAGAGTGGGCTGTGCTGTGCTGCGGTAACAAATATCCCCCAATTCTAAGGGACTTAGCACAACAAAGATTTATTTCCTGCTCTGCTTTAACAGGGGCGGGCAGAGTGGGCTCTGCTCTTCAGTCTTCCAGGCTCCATGGCAGGGAAAAGGAACATGGGATGCAAGCAACGGCAACTAAATACTTTCACCTAAAAGTGACATGTGCAATTTGCATCTCATTGGCCCCAATCAGTCACATGGACACACTTAACCTTAAGGAGGCAGAGAAGAGTGGTCCTGCCATGGAGAATCAGAATATTCATAAATGCCCCTATGACTAATCCACCCTCAAATTTTTCTAGTTTGACTTTTACAGTAGAAACAGTCATTTTCTCTCCCCACCCCCACAAAGGAAATCTAATCAAGAAGCAGGCAACAGAAAACGGGTGGAATTGAAACTGATTTGGTTGAAATGGGAGTTGGCGACTTCACCCTTTGGTTGGCAACATGCTCATTGCTGTGGTTTAGGAGGATCACTTGATGACGTTGCAGGTGGCAGATGGGCTGGGGGATACAGGGCAGACCGGTCAAGTGGCTCTAAAATTTTCTAGACAAGAGAGAAGGAGAGCAATTCTAAAGGATGGAGTGGGGTGTGTGTGTGTGTTTGTGTGTGTGTGTGTGTGTGTGTGTATTAGTTATCTATTGTTGCATAAAAATTACCCCAGAATTAGTGGTTTCAAATAATACAGAGTTAGTGTCTTATAGTCTCTGTGGCTCAGGAGTCTGGGCATGGCTTCTGGGTTTCCAGCAGCTGCTGTTTAGGTGTTGACCGGACTACTGTCCTCTTGAGATCAACAAGGGTAGGTTCCCTCCCAAGGTCTCCCGGGGATTGTTGGCAGGATTCAGTCTCTGATGAGCTATTGGACTGAGGACCTCAGCTCCTTGCCCCGTACCTCTTTCTATCAGAACAAGCAGGGAAAAAGAGCCAGGAGAGTGTACGAGCAAGATGGAAGTCACGGTCTTTAGCAACCTAATGACAGAGGTAACCTCCTATCACATTCGCTCTGTTCTATTGGTTAGAAATCGTCAGGTCCTGCCCACACTCCAGGGGTGTGGATGACTCAGGATATCGGGACCACTGGGATCCAGGTTAGAAGCTGTCTACTATAGAAGGCTTTGGGAGATGTTGAGGAAGCTGAACTGATATGCAGGGCACGGATGGGGTGTGGGTGATGGGGACGGAGAAGGAGCAAATGATGCCTTCAGAGCTTTAGCTTGAACAAAGAGGATTGGCGGTGCCATTATTTGAAATGGGCGTGTCAGAAGGGGAGGTAGAGGCCCTGAGTCAGGCTTGGGACATTAAATGCCAGTGCATACATGAATCAGGTTGGGTCTCTGGACCCTGAGAAACCCTGTAGAAAGGGCATCTCAACCCCCGACTAGGCACCTGCACCCATCCTGTGCAACTGTCTCCTGCTCTTCTCTCTGCCTTAGAGCTCGAGCTGACTGGAGGAATCCGGGTCAGGCTCACAGCAAGCAAACAGGATTGAAGTGGATTTGACATTCCAGGCCTTTCCATGGAAATGATCAGGCTCCGACTCCTGCTCAGGCACCCTCCCCTTCCCTTTCGCTTTTAGAACTAAGGAACCAAAAAGGCTACAGGGCCAGAATTTGCATGAGGCTTTACAGGGAAAAAGCAAAAGCCACAGGGTTATACACCTTCAAGCCTGCCGGGCTCAGTTGTCTTTGAGAAATAGCGCAAGTGGCTTATTTAACATTTTTTTTTTTCCGTGTGTGTGTAAATTTCCTAAGAGGTTGACCTAAATGAGTTCTTACCAAGATCTGATAGGCCAGGACAATGGAATAATCCTATTAAAAGGATTACAGGCTGTGCTAGAGACTGACAGCTTTTAGGCTCTGCACGGTAATATGTCCTCAAAGAGAGCACCGGAAAATGAAGACAGAAAACAGGTTTCCCGTGTTGCTCTACACTCCCTGAACTACTCGTATCTCTAGCTCATACTATCCTTGGCTGCTCAGACTGAGCACATCTGGGATCCTCTTCCGGCATTTTCTCTAACTAGTCCTGAGTCCTTCTCCGGACTTCTGGGAACCACCGGATCCCTCGGGGACAGTAGGATTCGCAGGAGCCAGATTTTTTCAAGTTATCCTTCTCTCCAGGTCACTTCCTATCTCCATCACTTTAGGTTCTTTGTTCCACGGGTCAGCCCTGACCCTGGAAGCCTCCAGATGAAGCGTCCTGTGTGGCATGTGGGCTCTGCGTGGGGGTGGTGACACGAGGCATGGGTGTTCACCACTGTGAGGTCTCCACCATGCTCAGTGGAAAACCAGGCTGCATTTGGGGAAGAGTGTTTCATTTACATTTGGAGAGAGAGTCCGGCAGACACAGGGCCGGGGGTGGGGGGGGAGGGCTGGGGGGAGCCTAATCTGAATATTAAAGGAGATTCCTTCTAGAATGCGAAAAATAAGGAAGGTTAAAAAGTGTTCTGTAAATGGAGAAGCCAATCAAGGAAAAAAAATTAGATTCCATCCTCACAAAGGCAGGTGAGCCCCGTGTCAGAGCAGTAGTAAACGTTAATTAAGAAAATATTCTGCAAAAGGGACGCTTAGTGCACCAAAATGCCTGAAGTCAGCACTTTAAAGTCAATAAAGCTAATTTGAAGATATATTCATTGAGTGATAATGAGTGAAGGAAAAAATATTTTGTCCAAATTTCATTCAATTAAAGAAACACAAAGAGGCTCCTTCATTAATCGCCAGTTTGAATGTTCTGTATATCGATTCTGTATGCATTAAAAAATTTTTTTATCCTTAATTAAGTACTTTGTGTGTCTATCAAGTCTATCAAGATGCAATCTACTGGTCTGAAGATTATTTTATTTTTTATTTTATTTACTTTTTTGCATATGGACTTCACTCATGTTACAGACCATTTCTCATTCACCATTGCTGGGTGCACACTTCGGATTTTCCTTGCATTGTCCCAAGAATGGCCCACACACTGCTTTGCCCACCATCACTCAAGATGGAAAGTAGATATTTGGAGGAAGACTGAATGGGGTTATAAGTGGAATCTGAGGCCAGGGGTGGGCAGAGTTTGGGGAGCAAAGTCAACTAATTACCAACAAGCCTTTATTAAGCACTTGCTTTGTGCACAGCATCCTGGGACATACAGAGGTCTGAAGCAATGTGCCTGCTTCAGCGGGCTTTTAGGGAAAACCATGCTGGTGAGCAAAAGATCAAACCCGGGAGGGCAGGGATCATGCCTGTCTCACTTGTGGCTACAAGTCTAGGACCTTGAATAATGCACGGAGCTTAAAAAAAAGTTATTCTAATGATAAAATGCGAAAAATAAGGAAGGTTAAAAAGTGTTTAGTAAAAGGAGATGTTGGGCTGGGCTCAGTCGTCAGAGCATGCACAGAAAGGGCAAGCGCCCCGAGCATCATTGTTCCTGTACCTGGAATCTTGCTGTTCCCCTAACATCAGGTAAATGCCCTCTGGGCGTTCTTTCCATCCACCAAATCCATCTAGTACCTCAAGGCTCTGCTGGCTTTTTCTCCAAGTTATTTTCCTTGATCTTGAAGCCAAAAGAGATGTCTCGCTCCTTGGAGCTCCAAATGGCGTTTTACTTTAGTTAGTAATAAGGCCTTTATAATACATTTCAATGGGGGAAGGTGGGCAAACATGAGCCAAGCTCCTTTTAAAAATGTCTCATTTAATTTTTAGAATAACCTCAGGAAAAGGTACTGTTCCTATCATATATATCATATTTATATTAATATATCATATATATATTTTTTCCCTCCAATCCTGATCTTCTCCCTGGTACAGGCTTGGTTGATTCACATCTTATACTGCAAGTAGCTTTTAGGCTAGTGGAGGGCAGTGGGCGTGGCATGTCTCATTCTGCCTCTTCAGTACTTGCACAAGATGGGTACTCAAACTCGTCTGCCCGATCCATCCACAGAGGATAAGACCAACCACACATCCCCAAAGTCTGTGCATTCGTCCCGATTGGAAGCCTTCCTTGCTTCCATTGTCCAAAGGGGGTACACACTCACCTCTTCTCTTTGCCAACCTCCTCAGTCTCAGCTGGGAAAGCATCTGACACGGGAAGGGGATACTTACTGAAGCTGGGATTCCATCTATGATAGACCTACACCCTGTTCAGTGTGTAAAGCTGATAGGATGAGTCCAATGTTGTATACATTTTAGAATTCCACATTCAAATCCAACAAATATTTACGGAGCACCACAGATGGAAACACAAAAAGATTAAAAGAGAGGGAGAGGAAAATGGACAAGAGGGTTCTGTGACTTCTTGGAGGGTTGGAGGGTGGCAAACATAACTCAGAAATAAGGCCAAATCGGAGGGCTCTTGAAGGCCGATATAACACTGGGACCTATGTGTCCCAAGCTCCAGAAGGTGCTACCCGGATCTGCTGGTGTGATCGCTGATGTAGGTTTGCTATGTTTCTCACCCAGCTGGCCTGAGCTTCCTCTTGCCCAGGAGGTGCCTGTGGGCACATTTGAGAGGTGGCTTGTCTGTGGTCACGGGTCAGATGACATCACTGGCCTGGAGGGATGGAATTCCAAATCTTAGCCTCCTTGGGGCTGTGCCCAGACAGGGAAGATCTAACTATAAAATGTGACCCTGACCCCATTAAGGACCAAAAGGGTGAACCCGAGAGTTCTGCTGTGGATGAAAATGACATGCATTGGTGCTATCCTCACTCGGATTCAGTGGGTCTCCAGGCCAACAGCTGGTTAGGTCTTCTGCATGTCTACTCGTGGTTCGTTTTGGCTCCTACTTCAACCTTCATCTTTGTCACTTTGGTTCCTGTCTCACTGCCCTTTTTTTTTTTTTTTTAAAGATTTTATTCATTTAATCATGACAGAGCGAGAGAGAGGCAGAGGGAAAAGCAGGCTCCCCAAGGAGCAGGGAGCCCAAAGTGAGGCTCCAACCCAGGACCCTGGGATCATGACCTGAGCCGAAGGTGAATGCTTAACTGACTGAGCCACTCAGGGGCCCAGTTTCTGTTTCATTTCTAAACCAGTCTGTTCTCCCACAGTTAACTCGGTTAACTGTTCGGTTGTTGTACTTCTGCTCCCGACTCCCAACCATGGTCCCAGCCACGGACGCTGTGTTTTGGGAAGGAGCACTCTTTACTAAAGTCAGCACTCGTGTCCCAGCCCAGCTGTGGCCCCTGTCATTACAGCCTCGTTCTAAATAGCCCTTCTCTGGTGTCCACATGGCTTTGCAAACCAGACCATTTTTCCAGCCAGCCCTGCTCCAGTCAAATGCACTCTGTCCTTGAACTTTTTTGCTTGGGTCATCAAGAAAGGAACCTTCGGTGCATTTCAGTTCTCCAAGACAAGTGGCAAAGATGCTGCTGAGCTCCTTCTCCGTGATGATTTATGCATGGTGAGTGGAAAAGCATGCTGTTTTCATTCCTTTTAAAACCAAATAATGACCTAGAGGGAGAGCATTACATCTGTATCTGTTCCTTTCTCTGTATCTGTGTCTCTTTCTCTTTCTAAATCTGTATATCTAAGTCTGTATTTGTATGTATAGGGATGCAATGGCGCAAATGTAATAATAGTCTGGCAGAGCCTTGCCATACCAGTGTCTCTTATTTATATTTGACCTAGTAGAATTTGACACTTACATGCAATGCAAAGATTCAAAGTTGCATCGTGCCCTTCAAGAAATATCTCTGTAAATATACGCCAACTCCTTCAAGCAAAATAAAAATATATGGTGTTTGTCTTTGTGTCATGGAGATGTAGATATTCAAATCATCTCACGGTAATGCCCACTGGGAGAAGAAGAACCACTAACCAAATGACCTTGGGCAAATCCCCCCAAACTCTCACACCCTCAGATTCTTCATCAGGAAAGAAACCGGAAGATTTTGACTAGCTGATCTCTAAAGGAAAGCCAACCCAACCTATGATCAAGAAGCTTTTGATTTTTAACTTTAGTAAGCTTACTCTTAAGTGTCATTTAACAAACAGCTTTTACTGCAAATCTGGTCTTCCAGATTCTTCGTAGGAAATGACAATTGCAGGTCGAAGAACAGGGTCCCCCCAGGTCTGGGCTGTGTATCAATCAAGGTTATAGTTAGGAAACCCACAGCAAGTAGTTCAGTAGAGGGAATTTGATACAAGGAACCGGTTACAAAGTGTAGGAAACCCTGCAAAGCCAGATGGGGAGGTGAAGAAGCTCAAAGATGAACACCACGCAGGAATTCACTGCCATCCTCCAGCTGCAGGGACAATGGGAAGAGGTGGTTTTGTCAGAGCACAAGATCCAGGAGATGGTGGGATGATGGAGGGAGGGGACGCACACACTGGCCGGAGCTGGAACCATGTCGGGACACAGCGAGTGTCACCATGTCACTGGGAGCAGGAAGATAGAGAGAAGCAGAGATGGTCTGGCTTGTTTGGGGCTCTTGACTGCCAACTGATCCTGGAAGGTAACAGAAGCCAGAAGGAGACAGTGTCTGGGGGGGTTGCTGTTTGTGGGGACCCCCACCGCTGTAATATGGGCCAGGGGTGAGTCTGAGGGCAAGCAAGCCACTGATGGCACAGGCGAGCTGGGAAGCACCCTTTAAAGCATTTAGGAGTCCCGTTCTAGCCTGGCTTTCCAATGACCTGGCTGCCCGAGACAGGGGCTCAGATGGGGACGGATGCTTCCCTAGCCTTTTCAAGCCCTACACCTCACATTTCGATTGCTCTAGTAAGCAGCTTCCAAGTTCTCAGTTACCACGAATTTGTGAGTTTCCCATTTAGCAACTACAATTTCTGATTACCTGCCATGTGTTAAGCAGTCTATAGACGATATCTCCTTCTAACCCCTGACTTAGTCTGCTTGGAAGATATAAACACACCTATTTTCTAGATGAAAAGCTAAGGTCAGGGAGATGGAGCAATGTGCCCAAGGGCCACAGCTGGGTATGTAGGAGGTGGGACTGAACCCAGGGCATTCTGCCCCACCAGGGGCAAAGCCAAGTCCAAGGGAGCTTACCGTTTCATAAGGACTATCAGTTTGATTTCTGGAAGTAAGAGTGTTGAAAGATCTGGGAAGCAGTACAAACAGCAAACACTCAGGGAGGGAATAATCACCGGACCTTGAACCTTCCAAGAAGCAGCCCCCTGGAGGGCAGCCCCCCTCCCTGCCAGCCTCTCTTATCCTGGGCGCTCCAGGCTTCTAATTCTTCCTGGCAGCTTGTGGCCAAGGCACTTCTTGGCCCCTATAACCAGATTTCTTCATTTACAGAATCACACTCGGCTGGTAAATGCGGCTGTGGAAAATAGGGTACTACAGATGCTATTTGGAAGAAGTTGCTGAGTAAGGCCATCAAAGCCAAGAGTAAAAATGAGGAGGGGAAGATAAGTGGATTGCTCCCCTCCTCCTCTGAAGAGCAAGAAGGCTGGTGGTGATGACCGCGAGGAGCAGGAGTGTCGAGCGGCTGACAGGGGTGGGGAGTGCCTAGATGGAAATGGAATAATGATAAGGGGTCCATGCAGACAGGCACAGGAATCCCAGCAGCTGGTGGTCTAGGAGGTAAAGGCAAGAGGCTAGTGGACAGCTGTCCAGAATCTGGAGAACCCAGGGTTTATGGACCCGTGTACCCTTCATGCTACAAGAAAAAATTGCTTGGATGAGGATAAAGGGAATGCTTAGAGAGCATTCAGGAATTTGAACGGGGTCCATGCTTATGAGTTGGGTGCCCGTAAGCAGGATTCCTCACCTCTCTGATTTTTTTTTTTAATTGATTAATGGTGTTAATAATATTTACCTCCTATGGCAGGGGTGAGGATGGAGTGAAATCGCTGGCATACAATTACTTTATTAATTGGTAAAAACCATGCAAGTGTTGCTTCTTTTTTTTTCCTTTAAGTTTTTTATTGTTATGTTAATCACCATATATTACATCATTAGTTTTTGATGTAGTGTTCCATGATTCACTGTGCATAACACCCAGTGCTCTAGGCAGAACGTGCCCTCCATAATACCCATCACCAGGCTAACCCATCCGCCCACACCCCTCCCCTCTAGAACCCTCAGTTTGTTTTTCAGAGTCCATCGTCTCTCATGGGACGTCTCCCCTCCGATTTACTCCCGTTCATTCTTCCCCTCCTGCTATCTTTTTTTTTCTTAACATATATTGCATTATTTGTTTCAGAGGTACAGATCTGTGATTCAACAGTCTTGCACAATTCACAGTGCTCACCGTGGCACATACCCTCCCCAATGTCTATCACCCAGCCACCCCATCCCTCCCACCCCCCACCACTCCAGCAACCCTCTGTTTGTTTCCTGAGATTAAGAATTCCTCATATCAGTGAGGTCATATGATACATGTCTTTCTCTGACTGACTTATTTCACTCAGCATACCACCCTCCAGTTCCATCCACGTCGTTGCAAATAGCAGGATCTCATTCCTTTTGATGGCTGCATAATATTCCATTGTGTATATATCCCACATCTTCTTTATCCATTCATCTGTCGATGGCCATCTTGGTTCTTTCTGCAGTTTGGCTATTGTGGACATTGTGTTATAAACATTGGGGTTCACGTACCCTTCAGATCCCTACATTTGTATCTTTGGGGTAAATACCCAGTAGTGCAATTGCTGGATTGTATGGTAGCTCTATTTTCAACTGTTTCAGGAAACTCCATAATGTTTTCCAGTGGGGTTGCACCAGCTTGCATTCCCACCAACAGTGTAGGGGAGTTCCCCTTTCTCCACATCCCCGCCAAAGTCTGTCATTTCCTGACTTGTCAATTTTCGCCATTCTGACTGGTGTGAGGTGGTATCTCATTGAGGTTTTGATTTCGATTTCTCTGATGCCGAGCGATGTTGAGCACTTTTTCATGTGCCTGTTGGCCATTTGGATGTCTTCTTTGGA
Source organism: Callorhinus ursinus (assembly GCF_003265705.2). Taxonomy (NCBI): domain Eukaryota; kingdom Metazoa; phylum Chordata; class Mammalia; order Carnivora; family Otariidae; genus Callorhinus; species Callorhinus ursinus. The sequence goes on from NW_027397107.1 coordinate 7,739,017, forward strand.
GAAATGTCTGTTCATGTCTTCTGCCCATTTCTTGATTGGATTATTTGTTCTTTGGGTGTTGAGTTTGATAAGTTCTTTATAGATCTTGGATACTAGTCCTTTATCTGATACGTCATTTGCAACTATTTTCTCCCATTCTGTCGGTTGTCTTTTGGTTTTGTGGACTGTTTCTTTTGCTGCGCAAAAGCTTTTTATCTTGACGAAATCCCAATAGTTCATTTTTGCCCTTACTTCCCTTGCCTTTGGCGATGTTTCTAGGAAGAAGTTGCTGCGGCTGAGGTTGAAGAGGTTGCTGCCTGTGTTCTCCTTTAGGATTTTGATGGACTCCTCTCTCACATTTGTGTCTTTCAACCATTTTGAGTCTATTTTTGTGTGTGGTGTAAGGAAATGGTCCAGTTTCATTCTTCTGCATGTGGCTGTCCGATGTTCCCAACACCATTTATTGAAGAGACTGTCTTTTTTCCATTGGACATTTTTCCTGCTTTGTCAAAGGTGAGTTGACCATAGAGTTGAGGGACCATTTCTGGGCTCTCGATTCTGTTCCATTGATCTATGTGTCTGTTTGTGTGCCAGTACCATACTGTCTTGATGATGACAGCTTTGTAATAGAGCTGGAAGTCCGGAATTGTGATGCCGCCAGCTTTGCTTTTCTTTTTCAACATTCCTCTGGCTATTCGGGGTCTCTTCTGGTTCCATACAAAATTTAGGATTATGTGTTCCATTTCTTTGAAAAAAGTGGATGGTATTTTGATGGGGATTGCATTGATTGTGTAGATTGCTCTAGGTAGCACTGGCATCTTCACAATGTTTGTTCTCCAATCCATTAGCATGGAACGTTTCTCCATTTCTTTGTGTCTTCCTCAATTTCTTTCATGAGTATTTAATAGTTTTCTGAGTACAGATCCTTTGCCTCTTTGGTTAAATTTATTCCTAGATATCTAATGGTTTTGGGTGCAATTGTAAATGGGATCGACTCCTTAATTTCTCTCTCTTCTGTCTTGTTGGTGTATAGGAATGCCACTGATTTCTGTGCATTGATTTTATAGCCTGCCACTTTACTGAATTCCTGTATGAGTTCTAGCAGTTTTGCGGTGGAGTCATTTGGGTTTTCCACATACAGTATCATATCATCTGCAAAGAGTGAGAGTTTGACTTCCTCTCTGCCGATTTGGATGCCTTTGATTTCTTTTTGTTGTCTGATTGCTGTGGCTAGGACTTCTAATACTATGTTGAATAGCAGTGGTGATAGTGGCCATCCCTGCTGCGTTCCTCACCTTAGGGGGAAAGCTGTCAGTTTTTACCCATTGAGAATGATATTCACTGTAGGTTTTTCATACATGGCTTTTATGATATTGAGGTATGTACCCTCTATCCCTCTACTCTGAAGAGTTTTGATCAAGAAAGGATGCTGTACTTTGTCAAATGCTTTTTCTGCATCTATTGAGAGGATCCTATGATTCTTGTTCTTTCTTTTGTTAATGTATTGTATCACGTTGATTGATTTGCGGATGTTGAACCAACCCTGCAGCCCAGGGATAAATCCCACTTGGTCGTGGTGAATAATCCTTTTAATGTACTGTTGGATCCTATTGGCTAGTATTTTGGTGAGAATTTTTGCATCCATGTTCATCAAGGATATTGGTCTGTAATTCTCCTTTTTGATGGGGACTTTGTCTGGCTTGGGATCAAGGTAACGGTGGTCTCATAAAATGAATTTGGAAGTTTTCCTTCCATTTCTATTTTTTGGAACAGTTTCAGGAGAATAGGTATTAATTCTTCTTTAAATGTTTGTTAGAATTCCCCTGGGAAGCCATCTGGCCCTGGGCTTTTGTTTGTTGGGAGATTTTTGATGACTGCTTCAATTTCCTTAGTGGTTATAGGTCTGTTCAGGTTTTCTATTTCTTCCTGGTTCAATTTTGGTAGTTGATACATCTTTAGGAATGCACCCATTTCTTCCAGGTTATCTAATTTGCTGGCATAGAGTTGCTCATAATATGTTCTTATAATTATTTGTATTTCTTTGGTGTTGGTTGTGATCTCTCCTCTTTCATTCATGATTTTGTTGATTTGGGTCATTTCTCTTTTCTTTTTGATTAGTCTGGCCAGGGGTTTATCAATCTTGTTAATTCTTTCAAAGAACCAGCTCCTAGTTTCGTTGATCTCTTCTACTGTTCTTTGGGTTTCTATTTCATTGATTTCTGCTCTGATCTTGATTATTTCTCTTCTCCTGCTGGGTTTAAGCTTTATTTGCTCTTTTTTCTCTAGCTCCTTCAGGTGTAGGGTTAGGTTGTGTATTTGAGACCTTTCTTGTTTCTTGAGAAAGGCTTGTATTGCTATATACTTTCCTCTCAGGACTGCCTTTGCTGCATCCCCAAAATTTTGAACAGTTGTGTTTTCATTTTCATTGGTTGCCATGAATTTATTTAATTCTTCTTTTATTTCCTGGTTGACCTATTCATTCTTTAATAGGATACTCTTCAGCCTCCATATATTTGAGTTCTTTCCGACTTTCCTCTTGTGATTGAGTTCTAGTTTCAAAGCACTGTGGTCTGAAAATATGCAGGGAATGATCCCAATCTTTTGGTACCGGTTGAGACCTGATTTGTGAGCTAGGATGCGATCTCTTCTGCAGAATGTTCCATGGGCACCAGAGAAGAATGTGTATTCCGTTGCTTTGGGATGGAATGTTCTGAATATGTCTGTGAAGTCCATTTGTTCCAGTGTGTCATTTAAAGTCTTTATTTCCTTGTTGATATTTTGCTTAGAGGACCTGTCCATTTCAGTCAGGGGGGTGTTAAAGTCCCCCACTATTATTGTATTGTTGTCAATGTGTTTCTTGGCTTTTGTTATTAATTGCCTTATATAATTGGCTGTTCCTATGTTAGTGGTATAGATATTTACAATTGTTAGATCTTATTGGATAGAGTCTTTAAGTAGGATATAGTGTCCTTCCTCATCTCTTATTACAGTCTTTGTTTTAAAATCTAGTTTGTCTGATAGAAGGATTGCCACCCCAGCTTTCTTTTGGTGTCTATTAGCATGGTAAATGGTTTTCCACCCCTTCATTTTCAATGTGGGCGTGTCTTAGGGTCTGAAATGAGTGTCTTGCAGACAGCACATCGATGGGTCTTGTTTTTTAATCCAATCTGATAGCCTGTGTCTTTTGATTGGGGCATTTAGCCCATTTACATTCAGGGTAACTATTGAAAGATATGAATTTAGTGCGATTGTATTGCCTGTGAGTTGACTGTTACTGTATATTGTCTGTGTTCCTTTCTGGTCTATGCTGCTTTTAGGCTCTCTCTTTGCTTAGAGGACCCCTTTCAATATTTCTTTTCTTTTTTTTTTATTAAAGATTTTATTTATTTATTTTTTGACAGAGAGACAGCAAAAGAGGGAACACAAACGGGGGGAGCAGGAGAGTAAGGAGCAGGCTTCCCTCTGATCAGGGAGCCTGATGTGGGTCTCAATCCCAGGACCCTGGGATCATGACCTGAACCGAAGGCAGACACTTAACGCCTGAGCCACCCAGGGGCCGCCCCCCCTTTCAATATTTCTTGGAGGGCTGGTTTCGTGTTTGCAAATTCCTTTAGTTTTTTGTTTGTCCTGGAAGCTTTTTATCTCTCCTTCTATTTTCAATGACAGCCTAGCTGGATATAGTATCCTTGGCTGCATATTTTTCTCGTTTAGTGCTCTGAAGATATCATGCCAGTCCTTTCTGGCCTGCCAGGTCTCTGTGGATAGGTCTGTTGCCAATCTAATGTTTCTACCATTGTAGGTTACATATCTCTTCTCACGAGCTGCTTTTAAGATTTTCTTTTTGTCTCTGAGACTCGTAAGTTTTACTATTAGATGTTGGGGTGTTGACCTATTTTTATTGATTTTGAGAGGGGTTCTCTGTGCCTCCTGGATTTTGATGCCTCTTTCCTTCCCCATATTAGGGAAATTCTTTGCTATAATTTGCTCCAATATACAGTCTGCCCCTCTCTCTCTTTCTTCTTCTGGGATCCCAATTATGCTAATGTTGTTTCATCTTATCGTATCGCTTGTCTCTCGAATTCTGCCCTCGTGATCCTGTAGTTGTTTCTCTCTTTTTCTCAGCCTCTTTATTTTCCATCATTTGGTCTTCTAGATCGCTGATTCTCTCTTCTGCCTCATTTATCCTAGCAGTGAGTGCCCCCATTTTTGTTTGCACCTCCTTAATAGCCTTTTTGATTTCAACTTGGTTAGATTTTAGTTCTTTTATTTCTCCTGAAAGGGTTTCTCTAATAACTTCCATGCTTTTTTCAAGCCCAGCTAGTATCTTTAAAATCATGCATTCTGAACTCTAGGTCCGACATCGTACTAATGTCCGTATTGAGTAGATCCCTGGTAGACAGTACTACCTCTTGTTCTTTTAGTTGAGGTGATTTTTTTCTTCTTGTCATTTTGTCCAGAGGAGAACAGATGAATGAGAGAACAAAATGCTAACAGGTTAACAACATCCCCAGAAAATATACTCTAAACAAATCAGAAAAGACCTGAAACCAGGGGAAAAGAAAGGAAAAGAAAGAAAAAAGAAAGAGAAAAAGAAAAAGAAAATATAAAAACAAACAAAAACAGAACAAAGCAGAAAAAAACAGAATATGATCAAATCTGATCAGGCTAGTGCATAGATCAGTGCCACACACTAGATTTTGGGTGTATTTTGGTCTGTTAGAAGAAAGTGCCTCCTAAAATTTTAACGAAAGAAAGACTGAAATATGTATAAAATAAGGGTTGATACAATGAAGGGATGGAATATGTTTGTAAGGATGAAAATTATAAAAAGTTTTAAAAAAGGAATTGATAAGAAGGTGTTTGAAAAAAAAAAGAAGAGGATTAAAAAAAATAAAGAATAGAAAAGGGGAGAGAATGTGATCAGGCAGGAGACTAGAACAAAGCCATACACTAGAAATTTAGGGTATATTTTGATATGTTAGAAGAAAGTGTATCTCAAAATTTTAAAGAGAAAACAACTTATATATATATATGTATATATACATATACATATATATATATATATGCCAAAAATAAGGGTAACTACTATGAAGGGATAGAATATGACTCTAAAAATGAAAAATAAAATTTTTTTT
>NW_027397107.1:7744230-7802949 GCF_003265705.2 Callorhinus ursinus
AAAAGGGATTGATAAGATTTTGGTTGTAAAAGGGAAAAAGAAAAATTCAAAAACAAAAAGACAGTTAAAAAAATTAACTTTGAAAGACTAATGAATCATGGTAAAAAAGCCATGAATTCTATGTGCAGTATTCCCCTAGTGCTGGAGTTCTCCCGTTCTCCTTGATCGGTAGACTTGGTCTTGGCTTGCTGGCTGTTCGTGCTGATCTTCTGGGGCAGGGGCCTGTTGCCATGGTTCCCAAATGTCTTTGCCGGAGGCGGAATTGCCCCGCCCTGTCGGTCCGGGCTAAGCAAGCTGCTCGGTTTGCTCTCAGGAGCTTTTGTTCCTTGCAAGGTCTCGGTACAGCTTTGGAGAATGAGAGTGAAAATGGTGGCCTCCCAATCTCCACCCGGAGGAGCCAAGAACTCGGGGCCCCGCTCCTCAGTGCGCCCCCAGAGAAAAGCAGTCACTCCCGTGTCCCCGGTCTCTGGCCGCACTCCGTGCTCACCCGGCCTGTGACCGAGCGTTTCTATCTCTGGCACCCGACCCCGTGTGGAGTCTCCAAACCCAGCAGATCCCTGCGGTGCGCTCCCGCGCCACTCCTCCCGGGGGAGGGAGGGGAGTCTCCCCGGATCTGCTGCTTGTTGGGTCCCTGCTGGAGGAGCAGTGGCCCGACTGGGCCGCAGATCACAGTTTATGGCCACCCCGAGCTGAGAGCCGGCTCCGTCTCTGCAGCCGGCTTCCCCGCTCCGATCCCTGGGAGCTCTGCCGCACTCAGGCACCCCCCGGTCTTTCTGTGACCCCGAGGGTCCTGAGACCACACTGTCCCGCGAGGGTTCCACCCCCCGCTTAGCCACTGGAGCGACGTCCCTCCGCGGAGCCGGCTTCTAAAAGTTCCGATTTTGTGCTCCGCGGCTCTAGCACTTGCCAGAAGCAGCCGAGGGTGACCCCTCCCCCGCCGTCTATCTTCCCAAATATCGCCTCGGATTCACTTCTCCGCACGTCCTACCTTCCAGAAAGTGGTCACTTTTCTGTTCAGAGAGTTGTTGCTATTCTTCTCTTCAATCTCCTGTTGAGTTCGTAGGTGTTCAGAATGGTTTGATCCCTATTCAGCTGAATTCCTGAGACCAGATGAAATCCAGGTCTCCTACTCCTCCGCCGTCTTGCCTCCTCTCTCCGCAAACGTTGCTTCTGAATATGTTTCCCCTACCCTTGCCCTAACACTCTCCTAATGGTGTCCAGAGCGTGGGAGGTGACGTATCATTCCGTGCTATTCAGACCCAGACTAGCCTTTGACACATGTTACTAGGGATGTGGCTAAGGGAGAGGACATGTGGGGGACTGCCCCCAGCTGTGGTAGCAGACCCAGCAGCGGTTGAGGGCAAAGGGGCCAAAGGCATGAAGGATGATATGGGTTTGAGTGGTGAGCTTGGCAGGATGAAACGGTCTGTGTGGGGCACAGTTATTACCAATGTTAGGATATTTGGGTATTTTAGAAAGGCAGATTTGAGCACAACCGAAGGAAGACTTAGTAACCTTTTGAGTGACCCAACCATTGGATGGGCTTCCCTGTGAAGTAGTGAGCTCCCCGTCACTAGAGAAATGTGAACTGAGGCTGAATATTCTGGAAGAGATACCTGTCTATAGCACTGAGATGTCTAGACGGTGTGAGAGACCTCTTGTAACTGTAACTTAGTGTGATTTTTTTTTTTTTCCTTGACTGCGTAAACACAACTTGCTTCTCCATAAGGTTCCACCTTGGAGGGTAGGAAGTGATCCAGGAAAAGAAGGCATAGGGGTGACAGAGAGGTCCCAGGCTGCTGGGACCAGAGCTTTTGTAGCCCTGCGGTGTAATATCCACCCTGCCTCCACCACTCAAATAGTTTTATCTATCACAGCTCATCCTTACAAAGATCTTGGAGAATAAAGTAGGCAAATCGTACTATTCCCATTTAACAAGGGAGCAATTCGGAGCAGAAAAACATACAACTTGAAATTACAGCTTGGGGCTGGCTGCGGTCTGAGGAGGCCCATGATTCCAAACTTCTCATTTTACAGATGAGAAAACTGAGGCCCGGAGAAGCAGAGCCAGCTGTGATTCGTGTCAGGGTCAGGGCCTGATCAGTCTTTGGTCCCAGCATCGCACACGGCTTCCCACAGTTCATCCCTGTGCCCTTCCCGGAAAGATCTACGAGGGCTCTCGCTGAGACGGTCAGATCAAAGTGAGATGGCGCAGCCTCTTTCTTGGCCTGATGTCCCAACCTAGGCCTTTGTGGGAAATGTTCCAGGTAAACGGAGCATTTCTGGAGCCCAGCGGAATTGGATGGAGGAGAAGCCACAGATGACAGGGTTGATCACCTGCCTGGTGGACGATGCTTTCCTGTGCTCTGTGAGGGGGTGGGTGGGAGAGCCACCGACCTGCCTCCCGCCTTGGGTGACAGCTGGAGCCGCGGAAGGGGTGACAGAGGCAGCAGGGACTGCAGCCGGCTGAGGACAACTGCCATGCTGCATAGGGTAATTGCATCAAAAACAAGTTCTCTATTTGCAAAAGGAACATGGGCACAAGGGGCACCTTGTGCCCAAACACTAGCCGAGCTGGGGGCATCTGCCCCTCCTGCCACCGCCCTGGGGTCCTGGCACGGCCGGCTCTGGGGACCCCCCAACCTGCAGACCGGCAAGGAGGCTTCCCCTCTGCTGACCCCACAACTGTGCGCAGGGGGGCCAGTGTCCTCCAGTCACTTTCCAGCCTGATCAGAAAGAGAGAGAGACAGGGAGGCTAGAGGAAAGGGTGCTGTCTATATTCCAGGGGTACTCTGCAAGATGGTAAAATCCAGGAACCTTCGGAAATGCACACTTTAGGAAGGACGAGGCAGTATTTCTCTCTGGAGATTGTGCTCTGCAGGAGAGAAAAAGATCCACAATATATTTATCTGCAATATATTTTATATTTTATATAAACTTTTCTTTGTTTCTTCCCAGGATGAACAAGTAGCATCAGCAAGAAGAGTGGAGCCCTGAGTGAGTGGCTGAGCGATGTTCCCAGAAAGGTACTTAGGGATGCACAAGAGTGCGAGGCAGAGAGAACCCCACACGCTGTCCCTGGTGTGTTCACCACAGGCCACACGCGGAGGGCAAGGTGGAGGAATGCCAAGGTCAAAGTGTCTGCTTCCTTGACACAGCTAAGTGCAGCTAGGAAAAAAGGAGCCTGGGTGGGAGGCAGAGGTGACAGACCTGTCCCTCACTCACACTGGAGCCTGGGGCTTAAACTCCTCGAGTCCTGGGGTGTTCATCTCTACCGCAAAATAATGTGGTCCTACTAGCTATGTCACAAGGTAGTTGTGAGGATTAGTCGATACAAAATATTTTTCAGCACAAGTACATAGCTAAAGGGTTTTATAAGTATTATCAAACACATAAAAATGTGCTGTTATCTGTCTCCTTCCACCTGTTGATTGCAACTCAATTCAGTGAACCCCAACACGTAAAGACCCAACACATGCCAATCATTTTAACTTCCGTGAAACAGACCAGTTGGAAAAACCTGGGACTTGGTGCTTCCCTTTAAGGGGCTTACAATTTAGGGGGTGGGATGGAGGGATACAGACACATTCACGTTCACAGCTGACCATGACATTGGGCAGAAGGTGGCCATTGGCACGAGAGAGCCCCATACACAAGAAGCTATGGGAGTGTTGAGGAAACGCTGAATCCCAGCTGGTGGGATGAGGAAAACGGGCTGGACAGGGTGTTATCTGAACTGGCTTTGAAGGCTGAGGGAGACATGTCCTGTTTGTGGCTGGCAAGAATTCCCGGCAGCAAGAAGACCCAGGGCCCCCAGCAAGGGGGTGGGTGGAAGGCATCTTGCTTGAGGGCCTTGGCCAGCGTGGGGTCCTTCTGGGCCTGCTGGAAGGATGGAAGAACCATTTCCAGGATCCCCAGCTGCTCACCAGCAACTCAGTGGCAGCTTCTTTGCAAACCCTCCTGACCAGAGGTGACCGTGGAGGACACTTGAGACCTGACCCTAGTATATGGGATCCTAGCTAAATCCTTAAGATCTGGGTTTTGTATCCTGTCTCTTCCTCCTGTGGGCTGTTGACTCTAGGCCTCAGTTTCCCCTCCTGTCACACATACATCTCAGTGCTTCTAGCAGTGATGCAATAAAAAAACACAATCAGGCATTAAAAAAAAAAAAGCAGTGCATACATGTTACTTCCCTTTGGAGAGCCCCAAAATGAGGGGGTGAGTCTCTCTCATAGAATAACTGAAACAACAGTGGAGCTGGGCCTTATTATCATCAAGAAGGTTCTCACAAGCTTTCCCTGTTGTGCGTTGGAGGTTCTACCTCTCAGTTCACGGAGAAGGGGTTTAGAAGGTGCAATTATTTGCAAAATTAATTTTGAGTACTTGAACTTGTTGCCAAGGACAATAAAAATGGGGAGGTCACCTTTTTTCCCCTCTTGTGATATTTTTGGGGGCGATTTGCAATGGATGAGCATTTTATTTAAAAAGGGAGCAGTTACTTCTCTCTCATCCGCAAACTCTGCCTAGGTAGCAAAAAGTAACTCCAATCTGATGTGCAAACGCTGCAGATAACTTACTCTAGAATTCCACACACATCAAGCTCAGTTCATGAAATTTCCTTACCATATCTGAAAGAGGGAATAGAGAGGGTCTCAAATGGGTTCCTGGATCCTATCCAAGATAGTTCAAATATTCGTGATGACATAATACGAGTGGGGTGTTTTATTCCCCCAGGGCTCAAAGGAGGGAAATTCCTGACCAAATAATTATATCTTGACCTCCTGAAATCTACCCTGCTCTTGCACTTGGCATGGACAATGCTATCTGTTCTCCTAACTGGGAGCCTCATGCAGGACAGAAGGGAAAAGGAGATTTTTTTCATTTTATCCACTTACCCCCAGTCAATGTGGTGGGTTTCTACTCAAATGGCAATCCTCTCTACCTTGTGAGGGTTTAGGGCATCTTTTGTGTCTAATGTTATGTGCTCTCTGAACTTTGTGATTTATAATAGACCTTGCAAGCCTGAAATCCAGGCTCCGAATCAGGACCCGAACATACATGTGGAAAGCGCTGCTTGGTCCAGATGGGATTTCCAGAGTCAAGTACGGATTGGGCTAGAAAAAGAGAGAATTCAGGTAAATAAAGGGTTAGCGGGGCTGGCGTTTGACTGAACACATCTTGTTCTTAAAATAACAGCACATTTGGATTTAAATTGTTTTTTATGTTTGGTTTTGTTTACATTTGTGGTATTTTTTTTTTCAAGTAGTGTTTTCAAAGGATAATTTATGTCTGTAATCACATCCTTAACAAAACTGGCTAATCACCCAATTAAAACACATATTTCAAAAACAGGTAAAGTGAAAAATAGGGTGTTTTCATTTCTACCCTAGATTATTTCAGTGAATAACAACCTTGACCTCCTTCCTTAAGATGGAAGATTCCGCAGAAACTGAGGAAGCCCAGACCAGTTGCACCCAAGCGGTATTTTCAGACTTCACAGATTTCTCAATACTAGGGCACTCTTTCTTTTTGAGGGGACTGTTTCCCGGATGCTGTTCTTAAGTTTGCAGTATATTTACAAATCTAAGACATTTGAAGAATAAAGTTGTATTACTAGATTGTCTTATTTTCCATTACTTCCCTTTTTACTCCAGATTCCCCTCAATAGAGGAGGAAACCACTATGTTCAGTTTAAAGACTATCCTTCCAGACTTTTTAATATATAAATATTAAATCTGCTGGGTTTTTTTTAGCTTGTATGTAATCCATATCTTGCTTTTTTTTCCCATTTAATGATATATGTAGGAGTTCTTTCTATGACAAAACATATAAGGCTTACTTCCTTTAAAAACAAAAACAAAAATGAAGAACTCCGCCTCCCCCAATAAAGCAGTATATTGAGTTCCATGGTATAAAGAGACCACATTATCAAGTCACTTTCTTATTGATGGACATTTATGATGTTTTAAACATTTTCCTACAGTAATTATGCAATGAAAATCCTTGTCTGTGCCATTTTGCATCCATGACAAGTTGCTGCATCTTTTTCTAGGGTAGGTACCTAGAAGTGAAATTTCTGAGTTGAAGGATACACATATTTTAAATTTTAATAGAAACTGCCAAACTTATCTCTAAAAATCTTGTACCAATTTACACTCCCATCAACAGTATTTGAGGACCTGTTTCTGCACACCTGAGCCAATGCTTGCTATTATTACTATTTTAATATTTTATAAACTGATGAATGAAAGTGAGATCTCATTGTTTTTTAATGAGTAAATTTTTAATTTACTTTGTAATTTGGTTACTAATAACACTGAGCTGCTTTGCAATTAATTGCCAAGAGCTCTTGAAGCTGAACTTTTAAATTATATTTTGTTTTAATAAATGAGCACATGTGCATAGTATTAAAAAAATAGTGCTGAAAGGGTTAAAGTAAAAAGAACACATCAGCCCTGTGCTTCCCTCTTTTTTTTTTTCCTGTTGTTCTCCTCCAGAAAGACAAAGCCTTTCAAATTTTATGATTGTTTCTGCTGCAGTTTGTTTCCATATTTCTAAGTAACATGCATGCATTGCTGTCCTTTGATTCTTCATTTTTATGTATTACCCGAAAGATTTCTGAGGCAAAAATGGCAAGTTTTCTAGACTAAATTCATTCTCCTTTTCTTGCTTAGCAACAGACCCCTATAGAGTAGGTGGTGATGTTTTGTTCTAAAGAGACACGTTTTCCTGCTTCCCTTATAGGTAGGGTGGCTGATGATTTGCAGGTAGTGATAATTTAAAGGGAAAAACTCTCCAAAGGGAATAGGCGCAGCGGGAATGTAGGTGAATTTTGGCTTTCTCCTTTTCCTCCTTCTTCCTGCTTGGAACACAGATGTAATGGCTTGTGCTTCAGTGGTTATCTTGTGACCATGAAACAAACTGGAAGATTGACTGGTCACCCTAAAGATGATAGAACAGAAAAACATAAGACATCTGAGCTTTGCTTTCCATGGAACTTCGCCAACAACCTAACTTAACTTTGGCTTCTTACACTCTGCTAGTCAGTTCTTATTTTTCTACTTGCATTTTGATTTCACGTATTATGCTTACATTTAAGGGTGTTCTCTGCTAGCATGGAAAATGGAGACTTTGGTTCTGTCTTATTTCCTTCATATATTTTCATGGTTACTTTTGAGAGGCTAACAGGCAAAAATGCCTTTTCTTCACCCCTAAAAACTAGAATTTTGGTATATTTGTAATGTTTATATATATATATATACTTATATATATATTTTTTTTAAGTTGCTTTCGATAAAGGTTTGGTTCTTTCACACTTTCAGCAGCTGTGAATTAACATGCAGGTCTTAATGCTGTCAACATTAAGTATTATCATTTAAAAAAAAGTCTGCCAATCAGGTAGACTAAGCTTGCATCCTTTACATTTTTTCTTGTATTACTACTAGTGGTATTTAAACATTAAAAAAATCTCATTATAAGCCTTTTGTATTTCTTCTTTTGTGAATTTTATTTTTGTCTCATTTGCTCATTTTTTTTTTTACTTTTTATTTTATCTTCAATATTTTCTTACTGGTTTTTAAGAACTATTTATATATTAGTGTCATTAGTCTTTTTCTTCTTCAAATTTCACAAATATTTCTCTCTAATTTCTTACTTATGTTTTCATTTTGCCTATTGTTATTTTTAGTGTGCGCAAATTTACATGTTTTATAGAGTTACATTTATTAGTCCTTCCTCTCTTTTCTTCTACTGCTTTTTTTGTTTGGGAGATACTGTTCACATTCAGAGAGCCTAAAGATATTTATCTACCTCCTCTAATTGTCTTTACATTTCTGTCTTTAATAAACCTGGAATTTATTTCAGTGTGTGTGTCTATTCAGATGTCATTTGTTTTTCAAACAGTCTAAAATTTTTGCTGCATATCTTACTGACTAATAAAAACTTTCTGCATTGCCCCTTTAACAATTAGTAACTTGTTGCTTATTTTTGGATTATCTACTCGGTTTCACCACACTGTCTCTCTGTTACTTGGCCAATGTCATGCTTACTAAATCATCACCAGTTTATAACATATTTTAGTATTTCTTAGAGCAAATTAATACCGCATCCTCCCCCCCCAATATAGCTATTTCTTTTCTATTTGTTTCTAAGACACCTTACAAATCATTTTGGCAAATATTCAACATATCAAAATGAAGTTTTGATTGATTGATTTTTAAATTCCAACTTAGATAGTTTAAATCTTATTCCTTACTTTTATGAAATATGATCATACTGGAAAAATTCTGTCTTCTCATCCGGAAGCATTGTTTACTCAATTTTTTAATCTATCCCCAATTTTATAACCTCCTTTATATAGAGACCTAGCACATCTTCTTAGCCTTTTTTTTGGTAGGTAGTTGATATTTTTTGCTTACTTCTGTAAATGTAATTTTATTTCCATTACATCTTAAATTATTATTGCTGGCATATAGGAAATCTGATTTTTGTTCACATTTTTCATATTTTTACATTGCGTATGGCCATTTATGGAACACTAATAAATTCTAAGAGCTTTTAAATTGATACTCCAGTGTTTGCTGGGGTATAATTAGATTTCAGATCTGGCTATCTTTCAGCTTGGAATAGTTGTATTAATTGTTCCTGAACTGGATATCTGAATTTCTTTTATACCGCCATACTATAGTGGAGGGTGGGGGCTATCGGATGGTCTTCAGTGAAGCCCTCATCAAGAGGAAGAAGCCGGAATGAAATGCTTAAGGAAGATGAAGTGCTGTTAGGATGAACAGGATGAGCCCAGGATGAGGCAGAGAAAACAGGATGTGCAAAGACAAAATGCATGAAAAAGCCAGGTATGTTAAGAAGATTGTCAGTAGTTTCCTATGGCTGGGTATGGAAAGTGTGAATCAAATTCACACTCCTTCGTGAATACTATCCTTTCCTGCCTTGCTCACCCTTTGCGTTCTGGCCCCATCCCTCAGTGCTTTGCATGCAGCATATGATCTGTGAACGGGGCACAGTGTGTCCTTGCTGTTCAGCTTGTCTTTCCTGCTCAAATGCATGCTGCAAACTCTTACACACCCTTCAATGCCCCACTCAGTAGTGTTCTGGATTCCCAGTGGACCTGGAAATAAAGCAATGATTCGTACTATGGTAATAGCCTTTCAACATTTTTATTTATTTATTTATTTATTTTTTAGAGATTTTATTTATTTATTTGAGAGATAGAATGAGAGACAGAGAGAGAGCACATGAGAGGGGGGAAGGTCAGAGGGAGAAGCAGACTCCCTGCCGAGCAGGGAGCCCGATGCGGGACTCGATCCCGGGACTCCAGGATCATGACCTGAGCCGAAGGCAGTCGCTTAACTGACTGAGCCACCCAAGTGCCCCAGCCTTTCAACATTTTTAATGTCTCTCTCTCCCATTCTAGCCAGTGTGCAAAAACTATGTCTTACTTATCTCTCTATCTTCCAGCCTCTAGCAAATGTCTGGCACACAAAAGGCAGAATTAAATAGAATTTGGGCTTTTACAATTAGAAAAGATTTCCCAGTTGCCAATTCTATGCACATGGCATATCTTGCCTCGATTTAGTTATCCTGATGGAAATCCCCCACTTTATACTACTTTTTGTTATTCTTCAGCCTTCTTACCAGATTCGTATTGCGTAGAGCATTCCATGTTGTTTATCAGACACAGGCTTCTGAAATGGTGTTGGTTCTTGCCTGAAAGGTAAAAAGAGGCAGAAAAAGTTCTTATTTTTCTAAGCATGAGAGAGATGAGACTCGCGTATTGGGAAGGCCGGAAAGGAAAATTAGTGAAATGTCCATCCCCAGCAGGGAGGGCAACTCATTATAGAGCACGAGGAAAAACCAAAGGGCTTTCACTTAAAAAAAAAAAGATTGCTTTTAAGAAGGAGTTCAGCTTTGTTCAAACAACCAAAGTGAAGGCCACACGTGAAATAAAGAGGGGAAGGTATTTTATTGGAGATTTCTTTATCCAATCAGCTACTTCTGAAACATACGCTTAAAATCCTGCATTATCATATCTGCAAATTTTGGAAAAAATGAGGCTGAAAGGTCTAACACTAAATCAAAGCCATGTCTGTCTGTCTGTCTGTCTGTCTATCATCTAAGATGATAGTTGCCATTATAGGTATGTCTAAATAAGAAAACATAGATTGGTTCAAAATAGATAAATTGAACAACTGTCATCTCTGCCCAGTGCCAAGAAAGAGTTGGGCTGGATATTGGATGAAGCCTGCCATGTGTTTTGGAGTTCAACCAGAGGGAGCTGGTTTGACCCTGATGCTGGCGAATTCTCCCTCCTGGGAGGCGGGGCAGGCTGGAGAGATGGCTGGCTCAGTGAACTGTAGGGGGAAGTGAGGTGGTCACATGGGGTGACCTAATACAGATGGAATGGGAGCCTGAGTGCAGAGTCATGGTCATGTCTACAGAGGAACAGTCAGACTCGAGTCATGGGTCAGAAGCAGTGACAGGTGAGGAGTGTTACACTAAGACATAGGGACCAGAATTTCTCCAGGTACAGAGCCCAGGCCCCAACATGCTCTTCAGGACCAGAGGCTCTGGGGTCCAAGGTCTGGCTTTGAATTAAAAAATGCTGGCTGATGTCTGGCAGATTGATGGTCATGCTCTTAATTCTTTGCCAGACTCTTGGTGAGGACATTAAATCACATTGCCCTTACCGACCCACTCTGAGGGGCATTATGCTGTTTAAACTAGATGACAGGTACTTCAGTTCATTGTGCTCTGGGTGAGTGTTTACCCAGAAGCTTAACATTAAATTAAGTGAGCAAAATAAAAGGAGGCAAGAAGGGACTAATGTGGACTCCATTTCCTACCTATTTATACTCCGTCTTATCAAATATAGTCATCTGGATTCCATTGCCAAGGGCTGGTTATTAGCCACAAATTTGAAAAGTGGGAATGGGTTGTCCTACGGCCTGAGCAGAAGTCTAAGCAGTTAAACTGACAGAGAAGAGAGAGAAAAGCTATAAAAGGCACATACATGTTCCTACAAAGCTCTCCCAGGACATGGAGAAGAAATAAGCAGGTCTACACTTCAAAGCTATGATGGTATCACTGTGTGACATCACGTGGCACTTATTAATGACAATGAGATTGCTAATATTTACCGGATATTTATTATATGCTAGCCAAGTGCTTTGCAGGTGTAATGTGAATCGGAAGAAAACCTCTAAGATTTAGTTACAATGATTCCATTCTATAGGTAAAGAAATTGAGTCTCAAGGAAGTTAAGAAACTTGTCTAAGCTCACACAGCTGGTAGACGATAGTGCCAGATTTAGGCTTTGTGCTAAAAACTCTTCAAACGTTCTTTAATTTGAACATCTCTTAAGAGAGATATTATTATTATCTTTCTTTGATAAATTTGGAAGTCAGCGTTCAGAAAGGCAGTGAAAACTGCCAGAACTCACACAGTAAATAAGATGATGGAGCCCAGAGTCAAAGCTGGGTCTCTGTTACCATCCAATGTGACACATGGTTCAACGAAATAGCTGGACCAGGCTCTTCAAAAGTGTCAATGTCATGAGCAACAAAGAGGGCTGGGGGTTCCAGGGTGAGAGAGCAAACACACCTGGGCCAGATGCAAAGCTGTTCTGCACTGAGCCTAGATTAAAAATAGCTTATGTAGAAAGGACAGTGTTGGGACCATCAGGGAAATTTAAATAATAAGAGTTTGTCAGGGGTGCTCAGTCAGATAAGCATCTGCCTTTGGCTCGGGTCATGATCCCGGAGTCCTGGAATTGAGCCCCGAGAAGGTCTCCCCGCTCAGTGGAGAGCCTGCTTCTCCCTCCCCCTCTGCCCCTCCCCATAGCTCATGCGTGCATGCTCCCTCTCTCTCTCTCTCTCAAATACATAAAATCTTTACAAGAGTTTATCAGATCATAGTATAGTATTAGTGTTACATTTCCCCAAGTGCAATGGCTGTATTGTGGTTTTACAAGAAAATGTTCTTGTTCTTTAAGATACTTGCTGATGTATTCAGGAGTTGCATGTCATGATGCCCACAACCACCTCCTACATGGTTTAGTGCAAAAAAAAAAGTGTGTATGTGTATACATGTGTGTATGCATACGTAAGTATTATATGTACATATATCTATACCTAGACAGACATTATGTTCGTGGGGAGAAAGAGAGAGAGAAAGGAAGCAATGTGGCAGAATTTTAAGCAAATTGTAACTTCAGGTGAGTGTTCGTTGAACTACTCTTGCAGCTTTTCGGCGGGTTCGGGTTTTTCATGTATAAAACTTGGGGAGAAAAATCTGTGACTGTCTGACTCCCCAAGTCCACTTCTTAGCCTCTCCTGTGGACTGTCTGTGCCCAAAGTCAACACGGATGCTATGAGCTACCACTAAAAAGATCGATCATCATTACCTCTAATGATAATGAACATCACTTAATATTTACTATGTGTTCAATCAGAAAATATTTTATCGAGGATTTACAATATATCAGTCATCCCTCTGGGACCTGAGAATAAAATGGTGGCAAAACCAAGTCCTCGACTTTGTGGAGATGGGGAAACTGGTGTAGCCAACAGAAAGGACATAATTAAGTGAATACATGATTAATAGAATCCCAGACAGAGATGGAGAGAGATGTAGGGCTATTAAATAAGTGTGGTCGAGGAAGGTTTCTCTGACGAGATGACTTCCCCTGCACTTCATATCTCATGAGATCTCACCATAACCTTTCCCCATTTTGATTTTATTTTATTTTGTTTACTTTTCAAAATGTGTAAAAGGCTTTAGCACGATTCCCTTAGAAAGAGCATAAAATAAAATTCCCTTAAGGTGCGATCTTTTGTGTTTCAGAAAATGTAGGCAAAGAGAGAGGTGTACTCTTGAAAGATGGTCGGGTGCAAGAAATGTCACATTTCTTTCCCTTTTAAAGCTAAGACAAATAGATCCTTTCCCCATAGTCCAAGTTCAAAGAGAAATACCGTATTTTTACCTGAGCTGCTTGGATCCGCTGGACGCTGTGGAAGCCTGGAGACTCACACAGTACTTGGGTATGATGGTTCTGCACTGGGGGCATCTGCCACCTGCTAAAACTACTCACCTCTTCCTCCATTTTCTGTCCTGACGTGGAAGAGCACTTTATACAGTAAGTTGGTCAGTCAGACCTGTTACAGACAAACACTTCTTCCCCATGAGCTGTTCACCATCCAGTTTGGTTTGTCTGAGAATCACTGCAGGTGTTTCCACGTTCTAAAATCTACCACCCATTTGCACCCGTTTGTTTTTTGACTTTAGCCTTTGACAACCTCCTTTCAAAAATTATAGAAATAATCACTTACGGTTTTTTTCCTTAGAATTTTTAGAGTTTCGCTTATTACAGCTAAATCTTACTTTTATTTATAATAAATGTTGAGGTAAGAGACATAGATTTAATTTTATTTTACTTCCAAACCCCCCCACAAAATCTGCTGAGGATCAATAAGGACAAATGCAAAGAAATAAAATTTTTATAGGACAGCCTCCTTGCTCATAAATGCCATATTTACAACAAAATCTTGTAGAAGAAGAATCTGTGGTAGGGTAATTTGTATTTAAAGACCTTAAAGGCCTTTTCAGGGAAATCATGCTTGAGGCCTGGAATCGTGAGTGAACTATTAACAGGACACAAACAGTTTTCAATCATTGAAAATAAAGCAATAAAGTCAAAAGCACTAAGTAAAGAGACCATCAGTGACAGTTTATACTATTAACAAGTAATAGAAGACAGTCAATTTTCCTTTTCTCCTTTGTTACCTAGAAACTTTTTAAGACTTCCATTCTTTGCAAATTTAATGAGGTGCTTGTTATCTTTTCAAAAGCACATTTAGATATTCTACAAGGTAAGCGACATTAATTTATGTGCCTGGTTCTATATCCATATTTTCACAGCACTTTCTCTTGTATTTAGAAAAATATTTTATTCTTGTAGCTACTGCAACGTGCATTCCCATGGAGATCCGCAGAGACTACAAACACTGGAAAATAAAAATGGCTTCTATGGCCATCATTCAGAGATGTTTCATGTTATTCATGTTGATTTATGTTCCTCTACTCCTTTTTCCAGGTACATACATTCATGCTCAGTTTCATAAAGACTCAATTATTTCTTTATTTTTGTAAACCACGTGGTGAGTTGGGGCAGCACTGAGGGCGAGGTTGGATGTGCTGAGAAATCAGGAATCACTCCATGCAGTGTGGTCCATGAGAGTCTATGGGCCATGAAAGTGGGATGAAGGAGAAAGGAGAGTTAATATTTTCCCTGAAGACTGTCTATGGCATCTTGCTTGGTATAATGTGCTAGAAAGACATGCAATGCTTTGTAGCCTGGACCCTTGGAGAATATGTGTTTTTAAATATACCGATAGCTATTTATCGTGTGCTGGCTATCTAAGCAGGCCTATTTTACATACATTTGTCCAAAGCCACATAAGAGTTTCCAGAGTAGGAAAAATTATACCCTGTTCTGCATGTATCAGAATGACTTGCGACTTGGACATATTCAAACTGCAATGCCCTCTAATGTGGAAAAAGTACGTAGAATTAAAATCACATATACTAGGATTTTGCATAATGACAATTCGCAGTAGGGAGGGAGTACTGTGATAGAAATTAATAGATACTAAGTAGATGATGAAACTTTGATTCAACAGTCTTGCACAATTCACAGCGCTCACCATAGCACATACCCTCCCCAGCGTCTATCACCCAGCCACCCCAACCCTCCCACCCCCCACCACTCCAGCAACCCTCAGTTTGTTTCCTGAGATTAAGAATTCCTCATGTCAGTGAGGTCATATGATACATGTCTTTCTCTGATTGACTTATTTCACTCAGCATAACACCCTCCAGTTCCATCCATGTCATTGCAAATGGCAAGATTTCATTCCTTTTGATGGCTGCATAATATTCCATTGTGTATATATACCACATCTTCTTTATCCATTCATCTGTCGATGGACATCTTGGCTCTTTCCACAGTTTGGCTTTGTTACAGGCCGAGCACTTCCTGTTGGAAAAAATAATCAGGTGGTTTCTTTCTACACAAATGGAAAGTGAGTGTGTGTGTGTGTGTGTGTGTGTGTGTGCACATGTGCGCATGTTTGTAAACAAGCTGCCTCTTAAGAACATAGTGCCCAGTTCTGGCCTCAGTCTTTTATAAAACAGAGTGAAAAAAAAAAAAAAAGCAAAGCAAGGCAATTTAGGAGGAAAAAGAGAAATGATTTGATATTGAAAATAGGGCTCCTCTAGAAAGGAAAACAAAAGGAGTTTACTTTGTTTAAAGACAGAAGGCAAAGAGGAGATTTAGAAATCCCTGGGAGGTTTATATTCACCTAATTGGAAGATAAAGTAAAACATAATGTAAGTTGTAGCAAGACAGAGGGCAGTTGGCATAAGGATGAACTTTGGAATCATTAAATTCAACGCTAGAACGTGGAGCCCAGAATCTTTAACTGGGAATTAAAAAAAAATGAATCTAGAAATAGGAATCTTTCTATTTTAGGTCCCTGACTGTTAGAGTCAAGAGGCAGACCTGTGGAGGTCCTTTCAGGTATAACATGGGCACGTTTCCTTTCAAAGCTTTGAGAAGCACAGAAAAATTTGAACACTGGAGAACTAAAGTGCTCACTGATATAGACCCCTTTCAACCAATATCCAGACTCTCCTGGAGGGAACCCCACAGCACAGAGATTTGTTTACCTCCATTATTTGTGTTTTAATTTAGCGATATGTCAAAGGAAATTCCTTTCTTCGTAAACGCTGTTGAAGACTCACCTTTGAACAGCTGGGTAGTATTCCTTAGCACGGCTGAGCCTGACTTATTTACCCAGTCCTTTGATTTGCTGCTTAAGTGTTGGTCATGGGGTTGGAAGGTGATGGTGTGGGGGTTTGAGAGGGCTCTGGTGTTGGTGTTTGGGAGGACCTCTGCCTTAGGTGTGCTCCCATCTCTGTGAGCCACCCCCCAGGGAGAGTTCTGGCCATTTCCAGAACGGTGCTCTCTGCAAGCCGCCTGGGCTGCATTCACAAGCACGTACTTTGTATTCCCTTTGGAAAGCTATTATAAGACTAAAAAGACTCTGTGTCCCCTGTGGCCTCTAAGAGACTGACGGGGCTTTTGGGAACCTGAATGGGTTTCAGGCTTTGGGCAGAGTTTCCCTCTGAACCAGGCGCACTCCACACTGGCATTCCTCCTGTGCTTCCTCAGATGAGTCCCCAGAATCACTCATTTGCCTCTGCTGTCTGTGCTTTTATAAAAAAAAATGCATTTCCATTAAGAATTTCTATATCTAGGGGCGCCTGGGTGGCTCAGTCGTTAAGTGTCTGCCTCTGGCTCAGGTCGTGATCCCATATCAGTTTTGTCATTCATCAACCCCTTTCTGAACAAGCCATGCTCTTACTGGGGTAAATGGGGGAGAAAAAAAAAGTGTGGTCAGTTGAGAAACCACTGGCTAAGCCACCAAAACTCCAGCTATGGGATTTCATGACACCATTTCCAGAATTCTGTGGCAGAACTGTTGGCGACATTAGACACAACCTTGCATTTTCTGCATTTGATAGAGAATGCAGGTATCTCCTGCTTTATTATTAAGATCCAAATATCTCTCTATGGGAGAAGGAAATGTTCCACTTATATGGCCTAATGGTGTTTTGACCCTCTGATGGCCCTAGGACCTTGGATATTTAATTCAGTTTGTAAACGAGAATCACACATGACTATTTTAGAGTGGATGTGTTGCATACAGCGTGGTGACCCTGGGGTGCAATAAAAAGAATTATACCCAAAGCTTAAGGAAGCAGCCTGGGTCAGAGAAGATTCCTGGCAGAGATTGACATATATGGGCAAGGCAGTTGGAATTTCTTTTGAACATTACATGCACTTCTAGTTGCTCAGATTTAAAAGAATGACCAGAAATGGAAAAATAGTGGGAGAACTTATGCTAACCATAAACAGTGGTTAACCAAGGATATATGTGATTTAATATGAGTTTATGTATTCCCAAAGCCTACCATAGGGCAAGACATACATCAACACCGTATATATTGATTTGAATGTAATTCTCATGTAAAGCCTACCATAGGGCAAGACATACATCAACACCGTATATATTGATTTGAATGTAATTCTCATCTTATACATGAGAATTACAAAGTTTTGCTGCTGCCCTACCTCTAAGTTGTCCGATCTTTTTCTGGAACTATGCTCCCTCATGTCTTCCATAAGGGCTGGGGGTAGATCGGGGTTTGCCTGCGTAGACGTCACAGGTCACTGCTTGCTTTTCTGCTATGTCCAATAGCTTCAAAATCTTTCCCAGCCTGGAGCTCCAGGAAGCTGCTGCCAGTCAATAGAGTTGGTAGGTAAACCAGTTTCTAAAGTCTTGACTTAATTAGCTCAGTGGCCCTTCCATCACTTTCTGTGGTCTATCCTTTGGAAGTGTGAATCCCCATTTCTTGCACCAATATTTTGCTTATTTGTCAACTTTCTAGCTATTTGAGGAAAAGACAACTCATTCGGTGTCTCAAAATGGCCTCTGCATCCTGGCTCCAGACTCTTCCTGGAAAGATCAGATGTTTCTTTATTTCTCTACTCTCCACTCCACCCCGGTGACCCTGACCTTGACAATGATCTCGTTCTTGATGTTTATGTATGCTATCTTAGGATAGTGACTCTCAGACCCTGACCCCAGGTGTTGGGATGCTGGGAGCCAGGCTGAGGAGCTCCCCAGCTAAAATGAAATACTCCCGTGTGCTTTATAAGTACAAGAAACAAATGAATTGCTTGGATTAAAAAAAATTTGAATACCCACATTTTGTCTTAAAACCACGGCAACTTCTATTGTGTGTTTCAACTAGTTTCCAGGACAAGGGGGTTATCATTTAGTTTACTTCGAAAATATTTATTTGGTTACTACATTTCACATTTTAGTGTTTAAAAATGTTCCAAAAAGCACATTCCAGGTGCTTTGCAGTGGAACATGTTTAAGAATCGTTTCCCTGGATTGTTGGCTTTTGGAAAGCAGAGGCCATGCTTGGATGAGCTTCGGACCAGAGAAGCATCATAATTTTTCCACTTGCTCTCTACTTGACGGTGGGCTGTCCCCAGCCTAGCAGATTTGCACTGGGACTGGGGCTGGAAAAGCCAAGTATCCATTGAGTTTCAGGGGCAGGAGGGGCTGATCCCATTCAGTGACCATGACTGTCCTGGTTATAGAAGTTATGACAGGCCCCATTTAAAGATTACTGCCAGCTCTAGCCAGGTCACAGGTGTTCTTTGGAAGGGACAGTCACCTCCAGGTTCAATCTGCCCCAAACCCTTAGACATTTGGAGATGCTCTCTCTCATATCCCACCATCATACTGAAGGACGTGGCCAATAGCCTATGGCTCCCCCATTCTTGGTCTAGGAGTATAGGCTTTTAATCCCCGATGGAAGTGCACTTTCAAGAGAACTCTCCAACTTCTGTCACTTTTGGTTCCTTATCCCAAGTGTCTTTGATGGCTTCTTCCCCAAGCCCTGAATGCCAACTGAGAAGATTTGTGACAAAATTGAAGAACATGGTTTTCTCTTCTGATTGTTGAAAGATTTAGTTTGTTCATTTTGAAAACGATTTATTCCTTGAAAGAATGGATTATTTTCCTTCATTATGGAATAAAACTTACTGGGCTTGCCCACAGACCCTGGCTTGTCCCCAGGGTACCATGACTATCCTGGATGTTTTCAGCACCCAGGGTAGGAAAGGCCACTTATGTTCCCTGATCTTTTTCTCTCCAGCCCCTACCTGGCTCCAAACCTTTTTCTTACCATCTCCGGGACCATCGGATAATATACAGTCAACATCTTCCTGCGAAGACCAAGATTTTGTGCATGAGAAAAAAAAAGGCAATTCAGGAAGTCAACTAACACACATCAGCCAAGTGAGCTATTTGGACAAGTGTAGACATCTCCTCTCATTTTTCTCTTGGCCCGCCATAACACATTTTGATTGGTGGGTGAGCCCCTGCAGGTATTGAACCAGTAGGCTACTGGCACTGCTGTGTAAAGCTTCGGGCTGCCGTCTCTCAATTGTACTCCTCAGATTCTCAAATGGCCAGGGACTCCCTTTCAACTCTCCAACTTGTGATTCAAGCAGAGATCATGTTGAAAGGAGATCAGCGGTCACCTCCTTCTTCCCTCTTGAAGACCCAGTTCAAGCTTCCTCATCACAAGTATCTCTTAGTAAATGCTAGTGTGAATGGATCTCGAGTGTTAGGGCTCTCTCCTGCTGAGACAGCACAGGAAAGTCTACAACACTTTATGCTGTTAGTATGGCCACACACTTTTCCCTTTGTCTGAAATACGGAGTATGGCAGATCCTTTCTTCTCAAAGAGGGGTGTTCTGTTCTGCTTAGTATGCAAGGCATTGACTCTCTGCAAGAAAACAGCTCCATCTGCCCTTATTATACTCCCTTAAGATGTTCAAGGGAAACCTTGATCATTGTTCTCTAGGTACTTTTCACCTTCATGAGAAATAGGAACCACACTAGCTAATCTTTATCAAGAATTCTATGTATGCCAGGTCATGTTCTAAACTGCTAAGATGCATTATTTTGTCTATTCTTTACAACAACCCTATGAGGAATTCCCATTTTATGAATGAAAAGACTGAGCTACAGAGGGATAAAGTCACTTTCCTAAGACCACAGGGCTTAGGAGTGGCAGAGACAAGATTTGAACCCTGGACTCTTGAGCCCATTCTTGGAACCACCATTCAAACTTGCTCTGTGTTCAAAAGTAATTCTTGCTTTTGTTTTCCAGGGAAAGGACAGGGAAGGGAGCCTAAGATAACTGAACCCTCCCTTTGTTTTTTTAACATATTCTATTTAATCACATCCTCAAACACCCTGTTCTCTATGTATCTTTGTTGCCTGAAGCTTCCTGGGAGATTGGCTAGGTACACCTCTAAAGACTGGTAGAGATGGGTTTTGAACTTCATTCTATCCATATGTTAAAAAGCATGTGGTGGGCTAGCGGGGTGAGGAGAGAGAAGACAGAATATACTTATTAAGCTTTTCATGCAAATTCTTTATGCTGTCATTCAACAAATAATTTATGGACACAGGGGAGTACTGACAGTTTTCTTAGGTGGGTAGGATACAATTTTAATGGCAGGGTCTCTGTGACTCAACCACTTCGTTTGACAATAGAAACGTTTGCAAATAATAGGGCTTAACACATTTTTGATGCTATCACAGGGTAGGCAGAACTTGACTTTGTTTAGGGGTAAGGGAAAATGAACTGTGTTCTCTTGAATTGATAAGCTGTGTCTCAAATGAGAGAAAGAAACCCAGAACATCCTGTTTCCCTGGAGCTTTCCAAGTGCTGTTGTCAGAATGATTATTATTTTATTCACATTCCTCAGATCTGATTCCCTTTTCTCTTCCTCATCCTGCATAACTCTTTAGCTATGAAACATTCCCAGTAGATTTCACTACAGAAGATTTCAGGCTGTATTTTCATCCAAGGAGGAAGCATGGATCAGGGAAAGGGAATGAGAAGGGTATCTGCCCCAGATGTGTTTTTACACAAGCCTGGAGAGCCGCACTATTTAACTTTTATTTAAAAGTTAAAAAATTTAAAATACACCATATAAACACACAAAGATTGACAAATAAACCTCTGATCCCTATAGTGACACATACATAGACACACACATAGTACACCACAAACACAATTTTGCAACGTATAATATGCACCCAGTTGCTCTTGGTCATTTATTTATTGAAGTATAAATGACATATAACATTATATTCACTTCAGTTGTACAACATAATGATTTGATATTTGTATACATTGCAAAGTGATCACAATAATCAGTCTAGTTACCATCTGTCACCATACAAAATTATAAAAATGTTTTCTTGTGATGAGGACTTTCAAGATTTATTCTCTCAGCAGCTATCAAGTATACAATATAATATTATTGACTACGGTCTCCCTGCTGTACATTAACTCCCCATGACTTACTTATTTTATAACCGGAAGTCTGTATCCCTTGACCCCATTTACCCATTTCACCCACCCCCAATCTCCCCTCCCCTCTGATAACCACCAATCTGTTCTCTGTATCTATGAGTTTTGTTCTCTTTGTTCATTTGGCTTGTTTTTTAGATTCTGCCTATATATGAAATCATATAGCATTTGTTTTTTGTCTGTCTGGCTTAACTTAGCATATTACTTTCAAGGTCCATCCATGTTGTCACAAAGAGCAAGATTTCATTCTTTTTTATGGTTGATTAGTATTCCATCATGTATATCATATATCTCTCTCACATTTTCTTTATGTCTTCCTCTATCTATGGACACTTAGGTTCTTTCCATATCTTGCCTGTTATCAATAATGCTGCAATGAACATAGTGGTGCTTACATCTTTTCAAATTAGTGTTTTTTTTCATTTTTTTCAGATAGATAAATACCCAGAAGTGGAATTGCTGGGTCATAGTTCTGTTTTTATCTTTCTTGAATAACTTCCATACTGTTTTCCATAGTGGCTGCTCTTCCAATTTACATTCCCACCAGCAGTGCATGAGTTTTTTTTCTCCACATCCTTGTGAATACTTGGTATTTCTTGTCTTTTTTATAATAGTCATTCTAACAGGTGTGAGATGATCTCTTATTGTGGCTTTGATTTGCATTTGTTGTGCATCTTTTCATGAACCTGTTGACCATTTGTATGTCTTCTTTGGAGAAATGTTTGCCAGATTCTCTGCCCATTTTTAAAATCAGATTTTTTTGTCATCATTGTTGTTATTGAGTTGCATGAGTTCTTTATATATTATGGATATTAACCCCTTATCAGATAAATGATTTGCAAATATCTTCTCCCACTCAGTAGGTTATCTTTTCATTTTGTTGATGGTCTCCTTTGCTGTGCAAGAGGTGCTTAGTTTGATTATTCTTATTCCCACTTGTTTATTTTTATTTTTGTTGCCCTCGTCTTTGGAGTCAGATCCAAAAAACCATTGAAAAGATAGATTGCAAGGAGCTTACTGCTTGTTTTCTTCTAGGAGTTTTATGGTTTCTAGGAGTTTAATAGTTTACATTCAAGTATTTTAAATCCATTTTGAATTAATTTTAGTGTATTCTGTAAGACAGTGGTCCAGTTTTATTCTTTAGCATGTGACTGTCCAGTTTTTCCAACACTGTTTATTAAAGAGACTATCCTTTCTCTATTGTATATTCTTGCCTCCCTTATTGTAAATTAGTTGGCCATAGATGCATGCGTTTATTTCTGGGCTCTCTACTCTGTTCCATTGACCTATGTGTCTGTTTTTAATGCCAATACCACACTATTTTTTTTTTTAAACTATAGCTTTGTAATGTAGTTTGAAATCAGAGAGTGTGACGCCTCTAGCTTTGTTCTTCCTTCTCAAGATTGCTTTGGCTATTGGGGATCTTCTGTGGTTCCATCCAAATTTTAGGATTCTTTGTCCTATTTCTGTGAGAAATGCCATTGGGGGTTTTGATGGGGGATTGCATTGAATGTGCAGATTGCTTTGGGCAACATGGATATTTTAACAATGTTAATTCTTTCAATCCATAAGCACAGAATATCTTTCCATTTATTTGTGTCACCTTCAATTTCTCTCATCAATGTCTCACAGTTTTCCAAGTACAGCTCTTTCACCAACTTGGTTAAATTTATTCCTAGTATCTTATTTCTTGGTCATTATTTCTTTCAATATTTCATCAGCTGGTAAGATACAGTAAGTTCAGAACAGTGATTGAAAGTAATCCCTCAAACACACTGTCTCATCCCTTCACCAAGGAGGTGGCTACTTATGATTTTGTGGTGGTGGTTCTTGTTTTGGAAAAAGAGAATGCATCTCTTTCAGGAGTAGGGATACCTATGGGAGGGGAATGTAGGTGCTGTTTCTCAGTCATACTTGTTCCTAATCTTGAGGACAAACAGACATGGGGCTTAGCCATCCTTCCTTTCTCTCACCACCCACAGGGAATCACTTTCACCAGGACCCACAGCAGATGGGCACTCATGCCCTTCCCTAGCTCTTACCCTTCACCACTAAGGCAATGCGCTTATTAAGAGCTGGCCTTAGAATTTGCTCTTCCTCTAGGTGTCAGGCAGTTCCCAAATATCAAAGACCTGCCCCCCGTTAATTTCACAATGGCCCAAGCTTCACATTCCAAGGCCGGTCATGACCCAGGGTGAGGTGGGGAACCAATGTCCTGAAACTTGCCGTTGCAGGAAAGGGGGGAGGCCCCATCTGGGGGCTGTACCCCTCCCCATTCGGGGATAGACCTGCCTGGCCTGCCCCGGAAGCCTCAGCCAATGTTTTCACAGCTGTGGGCTGGGAGACTGCTCCCCAAGCTTCTTGCACACAGTTGGCCTGCGACCCAGCAGCTGCACACACCCAGGCATTACCCTGGGGTCCCCGCAGGGGAGCGGGGGGCGGGAGGGTGTAGCCTCGGCCAGCAAGCCTGGCCCGGAACTGACCCACCTCACCAGGGCACCAGGGCACCAGGGCGGGCTGCCCCGTGCGCTGCTGACTCACTTGGTTAATGCTGCTATTAAGTGGTTCTCACATGGCTTCCTCGGGCTTCTATTAACTCCCCAGGCGGCCTTATTAACTGCAATGGCTTCTTGTGGCAGTGCTCCGTTTCTAATATTAATAATCAGCGTTTAATAAAAACAAAGAGCGGGGAAGTACGGGGCGGCCAAAGCAGACGGCTTTGCCCCTTTCCCATTTCTCAACCCACGACAACGACGCACGCGCACGTGAGCTAAACTTCAGCCCTCACTTGGCCAATGTCAGGTTCCGAGCCTCCTCCTTCCTCCCTGCCTTCTCCGGCCTCTGGGTCCCCAGTCTGGCCATCTACGGTGACTTCCATGGGCCAGAGTCCCATCCCTAACTGATGTCTTTTGACAGAGGCGGGGAAAGGAGGGAGGCAGGGGGGCCCTGGCTCTGGCGTTGCTTCTCCCTTCTCCCTTTTCCCTCTCCATCAGACCAGTCATCTGCAAGACAAATGGCTCCCGCCTGCCAAGGCCGAGGAGAGTGGAGCTAAAAATGTAGTTAATTAAATTTACTCAAAAAGATCAACTCACAAGATTAGGAGCTGGGTTTATCGCCACTAAAAATAAACAGGGCTGGGGAGAACAGGAGGGAAGAGATGGAGTTGGAAGGCGGGTGGGGGTGAAGAGGGACTTGGGGCTTTGGATCCTTGGACGCTGGGCTGATATTTAAAGACCTTTTACATTGCGAAAAGATCTCAGCGAGCAGCTGATGTCTCCTGGGGACCCGGAGAGGTTTCTGTGATAAGGAACATTCCCAGTTGGAGGGTGAGGGGACTGTTCCCTTTCTGGGTGTGCAGACCCTGTAGGAAAATGAGATTTCGTGCGTGGTGAGGAGTGCAGGTCTTCACTTCCCTCCTTGACTTCCCACCCAGCAGCAGCGCCCCATTCTCTTCTTCCACCTAAGAGCTGTATGACCTGCAATCCAAGAGCCTTGTGCGTAGGGAGGAGAGACAGGCAGCGGTCCCAGAGGAAAGGGCTCTTCAGGTCCTCCCTCTCCCAACACGTCCCAGATCCAGTGTGGCCAGGACACCCTCTCGACTCTTCTTAGGGGCTGGAACGTCCCCTCCCGAGGGCACTTGATGAAAGATGTGTGGATGCCTTTAAAGACTCACCCAAGCAGTTTGGTGAATTGCAATCTGGAGCCAGAGGGAAGGCTCTGGACACACCAACTTACCCATGACTCAGTGGTCCAACGGTGCCCGCTGTTTTCATGCGTCCGTGATGGCACAGAGGCTGCTCTCTCACTTCGAGACTCCTGTTCCTTCTTCAAAACCCTACGCAGGTGTCACCTCCTCTGACCCTTCTTCACCAAGTCCTGAGTCCAAGTTGACCTGTCGGTCCTCTGCTAATTCAATATCGACTCTTACTATTGCATGTTCTGTCTTTTGGTTCCCTACTAAACCTTGAGCATTCGGGGGCACGGACCACATGTGTTTTCATGTTGCTCTTCCCCAGCACCCTATATAGCGCCCCTGAGGGAAGCTCAAATGCGAGGCTGTGGTTCGGGAAGCCAGGCAGCTGACATCCTGAGGGGAGACTGAAGACAGCATCTGTGGCAAATCGGGTTTAGGTTCTCATTTGGTTATGGGTGGGCCTGACACCAAGGAGCCCCCAGTGAGTGCATCCAAGTGCCAGTGATGCTTGACAAAGGACTTCCTGGCTTGAAAAATGGCTGTCACTCTTCTATCCTGAGCTTTACCTTGGAAACATCCACAGCATAAAGTCAGTGCCTTTCAGATTAATATACTCATCAAAATGTCATTCTGCAAAAGCCATTTGCTAGCTTTGAGTCTCTCCAAGTTTCCTCTGCTTTTGAGCAGGAGGTCTTCCTCTGCCAAATGTCAACACATAAGGATGCTGGGATTTGGGGCCTGCACTGGGGGTTCAGTATCCCTGAGGCAGAGGGCTCCTCTTGACCAAAGCTCAGGCTTCCAGGAGTGTTGCCCTGGAGGCATTTGTCATGCAAATTCCCTTGGAGGGCACTCAGGGAGAGAAAAAGAGAAAGGCAGAAAAATAAACTGAAAGAGAGAAAGAAGAAAAAAAGAATAATTTCTATGGAGAGGAGTACCTATCACCTCAATGTTGTGTTTTTTGAGACAGACTTAAACTCAAAAATCCATGCTCTACCAGAATATTAATGTTGTTACTTTTTAATTTGTCATATTTAACGTCTGAGGAAAGCTGGCAGGGTCATAAAGCTGAACTGTGGAAACTCCAGAGCGAGGCGAAGGAAGGAGGGACAGGGTTTCCTAATCACAAACAGCTATGCTCTGTCTCCCAGTCACAGACACGCACCAAAGGACAGAGTCTTCAGCCCTGGCCTGTGGTTTTGCAGAAATGAAAAAAAGCGAGAACCAATCTCACCCTGGGTCCCAACTCTGGGCCAATTCCTTCAGCTTCCCGGGGAGCCTGTCAGACCATCAGAATACAGCAGAGCACAGCTTCTCTGAGAATTTTGTCATGCTTTCTGGACCCAGAGAACATACAAAATGACTGTCAGACTTGTCCCCATCCCGGAGAGTGCCAGTCTCCTCCACCCCTGGGGAGGAAGCTGAACTTAGAGCCTTGTCACCTGTCTTCTTGGCTCTAGGTACACCATTCCCCCCACTTAAGGGAGACGGAGATGCCTTCTGCAGGTCCCACCTCTGCATTGGGCCTTGTTTATTCACCACATGTATGCATGCCTGTGTATGTGTGTTGAGCCTACAAAGGACATGATGTGCTTCAGAGAACCCTGAAAGAGGAAATAGCAATCAATATGCCTGTCTAAACAATTAGAAAGAGATGTTTCCTAGTCTCCTAAATCTATCTGGCATGTGTTAGATGCATGCTGTCAGGCTGGCTGCCATTAAATAGCTTCTAAATAATGCAAAGACAATCAGATGTACAAATAAGCAATTCAATTTGGGTGATTGATTATTGGAATAATGCTCATGCACCCAAGGTGTGACATTTCCAATCACATCTCCATTTCATTTCTCAGGCAGTAATGATCTTTCTGCCTCTACTGGTGGAAAGTGATCTCGTGGCTGGAGGATTTGGGGATGGGCTACTCTTGGGTTCTATGGAGTGACTGTGCATCTCGCTTGAATGTTCCTTGGACACATGGAACAGATGTGCCTCCTTTGCTTCCTCTCTCCTCTATAAATGTCACCAACTGTATGCTATATTCTCCCAAGTGAATGTCGAGCACGTGGTTAGGAATCTTTGAAGGTCGGCCTTACAGATGACTTTCGTGTGGCTTGGCTCTCCCACTAGTTGTGCATCTTGAGTCCTTCAATGTTTGCAGCTTTTCGAAAAGGCATCTATGTAGTATGGGGGTGTCTATAGAATTATCTCTCTATCTGAGATGATAATGAAACAAGATCTCAATGTCTGTTAAACACCCCAGTGGGAGCTCTGGAAACCTACAGATCTGACCCCTGACTTTCAGCATCAGGGGCAATGGCGGAAGCTACTTCTCTCATTAAAGCCTATCTTGTATGGTCATAGCTTTTGGAAGATGGTTTGGTGAGACTCCCTTGCTGATTTGAGAGGGATATTCATAGAAGTGAGCACGTGACACAGCAGGGCTCCCTGGCCCATAGCATCTGACGTTTGCCCTTGGCACATATCTACGGGTATGGTTAAGGCATCTAAACAGTTCAAACCCTGGTTTCCCTGTCTGGAGAAAGGAAACAGAATTCTCTAGCATGTTAGCCTTTAAGTAGACTGCCCACCTGGCAAAGGAACGTCTGTCTAGATTAGCACCTCACTACTCATCACGCAGTCCCTGAGCTGGTGTATCTGCAAGATGGTCCCAGGCTGCTCCCCAGACTTACTGAAGCCAAATGGAACAAGGTCATCAGTAACTCCTGTGCACGTTAAGCTTTGAGAAGAGAAGTGTGCTGGCAAAAAGTGGGTCCCGGGTGCCTTGCATTCCACCTGGTGATATAAGGCAAGTTACCCGCTTCACGATCTTGACCTGTGAAAGTGAACAGCAAAGACAAAACCATGAGACCACCTTGCAAGGCAGTTGTTATTGGGGCACCTGGGCGGCTCAGTTGGTTAAGCCTCTGCCTTAGGCTCAGGTCATGATCTTAGGGTCCTGGGATCCAGCCCCGCGTTGGGCTCCCTGATCAGCAGGGAGTCTACTTCCCCCTCTCCCTCTGCTGCTCCCCCTGCTTGTGCTCGCTCTCTCTCTGTCAAATAAATAAATAAAATCTAAAAAAAAGTTATTATCTACTGACTTACAGTTTTCTGAAGGTATAGAATAAGTTAACATTGAATAACTAAAAATATCCAGTAGACAAGGTGATCAGTAAATCTTACTTATCTCCCTTCCCTTCTCTGAATGAGAAATGCCACATGTCAGCTTAGAACAGGGCTTGAAGGCAACACAAATGCCCAGAAGTGGTGGCGGGGAATTTACTGTGTGGCAGAGTCTCTTGAACATTTCCACTCTTGGCTTTGTGGAGGGTTTTCTGATGTGTGGGCAGACCCTCATGCTTTCGCCAAATAGGTGAACGTCCCAGGAGAGTTCACACGTTAAGACATCTCTCTGAGTGGTGCACCCAAGGCGCACTTCAGCCTGGGAGTAGACAGATTGGTCTCCATTCAGGGTGTGCCCACTCCATTCTCCCCAGATCGGGATGTCACCTCTCCTGGTAGAATGCTGTCAAGGTGCTTTATGTGCCCAACTCAAACTCTTCAAGACTCAGCTCAGATACTACTTCCTCCAGGAAGCCCTCCCTGATTCACTTCCCCACTCAGCCCCTTGCAGCCTTAAGCAAAGCCATTTTCCCTGGTTTCCCTACTATACTGCAAGACCCTCAGGGGCAACATCATATTTGTTTGTGCCTCCAGCAAGGTGCCTGAACGGTATAGCCATAGAAAAGCAAAAGCAGGTCTGCCCCATACTCTTATCCCCAGCCCATCAACTGTCCCTAGTAGTGTCAAGATTCTAGATATTTTAACAGTTTACTTCTGCAGCTGCATTAGGAATGAATTATGTATTAGGAATGAATGATGACCCAGTGCAGAGAATGTAATACCCACCTTGCCCTTCTTAGGGCCCCTTCCTGAGAAATCTTATCTCTTGCTTTCTGCACCTGCCACTAGCCTTGTTCAAATTCGGAAAATGAACTCTCCAAGTCTTTCATTGTCATACTTTTTCTCCTTCTAGCACTGTCTGGGTTCCTGACATCGCTTCCAAGCAATACCCTCTCTCCTCTTTTCCCTCTCTACACGTGTCTCCCCAAAATACTTCCAACAGAAGCTAAAACAAATTATACTACTTAATGTTCCTGTGCTCATCCAAAGGAAATCATCTCTAACTGGGAATATTTGGTTTCAGTAAGCCATTCAATAGAATATATGATGAATAGTGTCCTCTGAAGTTATTCATACCACAGCCCTGCTGAGTGCACACTATCGTAAACAAGCTATTTATTATTCTTGCCCTCATGAAACTTATATTCTGGTGGCAGCAATAGGAAAATAAATGTATTAATAACATTATTGGGAAAATTAGTGAAGGAAATTGATGGGGTGATATGGGGGAGGCCCCCTGAGGAGGTGGCATCTGAACTGAGTTGAGAAGAATGAGGATAGTAAGTCGGATATGCGAAGAACATTCCACGCAGAGAGCAAAGCAGGTTCAAAGGAAAAGGTTGTGGCACGTAAAAGGAACAGAATGGCGATCAATCTGATCAAAGCAATTAAGGAGAAGATTTGTGTAAAGTGAGTGAAGTTGGAGTGGTGGGAAGGAGTCAGAGTTCTCCGGGCCTTGGAAGCCATAGTCAAGCTTATTTTATTTTAGGAGTCATGGGAACCCCTGAAGGGAGTGATGTCATATGGTCTGCATTTGTAATAGATCACTGAAGGCCATATGAAGAGTGGGTGGTAGAGGGGTCTACAAGGTGGGAGTGAAGCCTGATGCTCTGCAGGAGCTCAAGCATTATAGAATTAAGTAGACTTGAGTGAACCTGTTCGTGAGCCACCTCGGTAAAGACTATGGCTCCCTTTGAAAGCCTTCACAGAGGATCAGTGGCTTGACCTTTGTCTGCAGACTCCCTGGACAGTGGAATTATTTCACAAAGTTTTGGAATGTCTGTGAGCACCAGTCATTCATTATTGATAGAATGAGCAACATGTCTCAACCTTACATTATTTATAATTTTTCTCAATGTAAGCAGAATTGTGACTAATAAAACATACCTATTCTTTTTTTTTTAAGATTTTATTTATTTGTTCGACAGAGAGAGCACAAGTAGGCAGAGCGGTAGACAGAGGGAGAGGGAGAAGCAGGTTCCCCACCAAGCAGAGAGCCAGATGCGGGGCTCCATCCCAGGACCCCGGGATCATGACCTGAGCCAAAGGCAGACGCTTAACTGACTGAGCCACCCAGGTGCCCCCAAACAAGCATATTCTTTAAAAGCATCATTAAATGCATAGGAACTT
Organism: Callorhinus ursinus; assembly: GCF_003265705.2. Classification (NCBI taxonomy): domain Eukaryota; kingdom Metazoa; phylum Chordata; class Mammalia; order Carnivora; family Otariidae; genus Callorhinus; species Callorhinus ursinus. The sequence continues at coordinate 7,774,281 of NW_027397107.1, forward strand.
TCTGTCATTATGTGTTGCAGTCATATTAACTGAATCTTTTAATTGGCATCGGATCAAAAAATATACTGAATTCAAAATATATCCTGCTGAGTAGGTCAATTTCCAGAATTTATCCTTGACCCAAAGAACCTCACCACACACCATTTCAGGCTCTGGATACCCTAGAAGATTGGATTTCCTGACTGCACCTTGTGGTTAGTTTGGGACCAAAGGGAGACTGAGCCGATGTGATGTGTGACTTCCCTTCTGAGCTACATGAGCAGGTATGTGTCCTTATGTGGTCTCTCTCCCTGGCTTAGAGGCTGGCTGTCAAGAACCCCAAAACATGGAGTTGCAAATTGGATGTTGCTGGGATCTGGGAATCCTTGAGTCAACGCTGGAGGTGGACAGCTGCCAAGGAGGGTGACCCGATCAGCACTGGAATGGGAAACAGAGAAGTGAATCTTTTGTTGTATTAAGTCACCGAGATGTTGAAACATATTTTTTGCCACAATCTAGTTAGCTGAGGCTGACTGACACAGCCCTTCAGATACACCTGCCCCTGTGACCAAAGAGGCATATTCCCGAATAGCCCCTGATGCAGCCTCGTGACAGCAAGAGAATGCAAACTCCCTAAATGTCTACCTGTGGGAGGTGGTTTCAATCAGAATGGCACATTCATACTGTGGAATATTATCCTGCCATTATGAGGCAACTCTGTAAGTTATATCGCTGGGGGAACAAGGCAGGGTTCGGTGGATACGTATAGTATTTGGCCATTTGTACGTAAAAAGAATATCTTTATGTAGTTGCAGCTAACGTATACTGGGTTCATGGGCCATTCAGTATTCTAAAATTTTACAATTATTAACTCATTTAATCCTTACAACAGCCCTTTCGGGTGGTTCCCCGAATGATCCCCGATTGACCAATAATCACAATGAGACAGAGAGGCTGACGAGGCTGGCCAAGGTGACATGGGAAGGACAGGCTGGGGCAGGGACCCACACCTAGGCATGTAAGCTTTCAAGCTCACGCACCCCTAACGATTTCATAGTAGTGCATGAACGGGGGAGCTCACTGAGGTACAGAATTTCTTGGGGAGGAAACCTAGGGCTCTAGCAGGAATAGTAGCCTCTGGGAAGGAGAACTGAAAAGTGGGTTCACAGTTGGGAGGAAGATTTGATTTCAGTGTATGTCTTTGCTAAGCATGTGCAGAGAGTATGTATTTGAAAACACAAATACATAGTTTTTATCTTTGTTTATGTTTTTATTTTTTTAAGTACGCTCCACCCCCAACATGGGGCTTGAACTCACGACCCTGAGATCAAGAGTCACATGATCTACTGACTGAGCCAGCCAGCCGCCCCATGAATATATCATTTTTAAAAGCACTGAGATACTAAGAAGATTATCCTAATTTTAACATCCTTGCCTACTCTCTTTATAACCCATTGGCTCCGGATCCAAAAGAAGAAATCAGAATGACTTCTAGGATGGCGAATGGAGCCATGCAGGTACTTGGCAACACCCAGCTCTCTCCCCGGCTACGGTGTCTCTCGCCCTTGTGTTCCTACCCCGCGGCCCCACCCGGGGACACAGAGAGAGGGCCACTGGGCCACTGTCTGCGAATTCATTCCTTGTTCAAAGAGAAGCTTGCACTCGAATAGATTTTTGCCTTTTGCAATTATGTCATTAAAAGCGTTCTGAACTTCAGACTTGAAACGAACTCCAGAAAGGGTCTGCCCTTTTAGCTTTCTGGCTTTACATAATTTATGGTTTTGAATCTTATTGAAAAAAGCAAAAAGGGATTCAGAAAAGGTTCCAAGCGACACACAGAGCAGCACATCCCTCTGCCCCTCCTAGCGGTCTTTGTGAAATTCCCCGCTGCCCCTGCCCATGGTGGAGGGGGCACTGTCTTCGGGATGACAGGGTTTTATCTGGGTCATCGGAAGAATAGAAGCACGTGGAATTTGTAACACAACCCCCCTCCCATCCTTCTCTTCGGCTTATCTGCTAAGAGCTATAATATTCCCCTTTCACCTCGCTCTCCCAGGCACCTGCCTTCCCCTCCTCACCCTGCAAGGAAAGGACATAGCCCTGTGCCTGCCTGTAGTAAGCACTTCATAAATACTGGCTTTATTATTCTGGGAGGTGGGAGGGTGTTGTAGGTAAGACCGTATTGTCTGGCAGCTGACCGAGTTTGAATCTCTACTCTGCCATTTCATAGTGGGGCCATTTTCAAAGTCATTTCTGCTCTCTAAGGTCAGTTTCCTTATCAGTGCGATGGGGACAACGATGCCATTTATCTGTAGGATCGCCGTGGGGAGAAAATGAGGTGGAGCGTGTCAGGTACTTCATACAGGGACTGGCACATTGCGGACCTTCCGTAAATGCGGGCTCTTGGCATGGAGACGTGCCAAGCGGAGGGAAACAAATAAACAAACAGATTTCCCCGAATCCCCTGAAAATCATTGCATCTGACTATTTAAGAGAAAAGGTGGCCCCACCCAAAGCCAGATTCTTGGCTGCAAATCCAACCCAGGACTGGCTGCCAGAGAAGCCTGTTCACCCCAGACCTATAGCAGTTTTCAGGGTCAGGAGGATGTCTGCGTTTTTGTCTGACAGCCTCCATCTCTCTCCTCACTTCCGGTGGGAGAACTCTGAATTTCCTCCCTCTGGGGCCTGCCCTCCCCTCTCCAGTTCCAGATAAGGAGGGCATTGACCGAGGGTGTGTGGGGGGTGGGGTGGGCTTGAAGCAGGTGCCGCCAGAGGAGAAGACCCAAGGTTCTGGGCCTCTCTCAGCCTGGAACAAGCTCTGTGGGGCCTGTGGCTTCTGACCCAGGCTCCTAGTCTAGTTCCTCCCCTTCGGGCTGTGAACTCAGGCCAAGGTACGTAGCATCTCTCCACCAGCTTCAGTTTTGTCAACTCTGACACTGGAAAAATAGCAGTGCTTTCTTCAAAGAGTTGGGTTTGAAAAATAATGCCCGTGGAGAACTGGTACAGAAATCGGTGGATGGGTTATTGTCAAGGTGACCTTGAATGGCCAACAGAGGGTCCGGGGGGAGGGTGGATCCAGAAAGAAGTTTCCATCATGTCAAGATTGGCGGTTTCCAGTGTAATTTCTCCCTCTGAAATCATTCCTGTAAGTGTTGCCCTCTAGACACAGTGTGGATAGTCCAGACAGGCTCCTGGCAGAAAAAGGCCCGGGGTGGGGGAGCGGGGGAGGCAGGAAGGAGCAGATTTGGGTGGCACTCTGCAGAACCCCAGCTGAGCACACCCATAGACCTTCCTTCTGTGGGTGCTTTTCAAACCAGGACCCAGAAGTCCTTCTTTCCACTCCCCCCTCCGCTTGCTGCATGCCTTTCCAAGCCACCTTCCTTCCGTCTGTACTTCATTTTTAAAGATAATTTAAGCTGTGGAAATGTCACATCAGAAGCCCCACCTGGCCCTGCCCTGCAGCCCCTGCCTCCAGAAAGGCCCTGAAGCTCTATTACCTTGCATGGTCTGAGATCCAACCTGCTTTTATTTCAGAAGACTTCAGAATTCTATCATTTTCTCAGTGTCCCTTGGAGCAGAAGAGAGAATCACAGACTATTAGAGCAAAGAGGTACCTCGGCGATCATCCCTAGAAATGAAAAACTTGCAGCCCGCGGCAAATCTGACCCACAACCATATTTTTTGTGTGTGTGTGCATCTGTGTGTGTGTGTGTTTTTTTTTTTTAATGAATGATATGTCAACATTTAAAGCCTGGAGTTGTCCACTCCCTTGCAAAGTCATAAATCTGGCAACGCTGGCTTATATTTCATCATGGCAGCCACCGGATGGATAGAATAGTGGCTGGCCCTTTGTATTGACCCGAGCTTCTGTCTACACCGTCCCCACCACTCCCCATGGCACCACACTCACCGCTTTGGTTCATCTCCATATCTGCATGGCCCCGACCGGCATTTGTGTTCTTGACTTCTAATCTAATTTGACTCCTCATTGTATTGATGGGAACTCTGAGGGCTGACGTGAGATGTGACTCCGTCAAGGTCATCAGGAGTCAGTGCCAGGAGCGGGATGCAAACCCAGGCTTTTCTCAGTCAGGGCTCTCTTCATAGAGGCCTAACCTGTTGAGGACCTGGAATGCCCATTCATGCATGGGGCCGCCTGGATGACCTCATGGGGTTACGGGTCCCCCTCTCTGGCCTTCACCTCCCAGGGGTCATCGGTTCAGGTTGTCGATGGCAGGCCTCCTGAGTATCACTCGGGCCTTTCTCCACATGGCCAGATTCAGAGAAACGAGCCCAGAGATCACTCTTGCTTTCTGTTGCATGTTTTGCTTCTGTACTTTGTTACCTCTCCTCTTGCCCTTTTCCGTTGGCCCTGTTAGAAAGGGCTGGCCAAATGGTTTCGGTTTCTCCTGTATACTGTGGTTAAGAGAGAATTATTGTGTCGGGTGCCTGGCAGCCCAGAGCTGTCACACTACGTCTCACGCCTGTGTCCTGATGAGGGCATCTGACTGCAAAGGGCAGCTGTTTTTTGGCCCCCCTGAGCTGAGGTTTTGGCTAAAGCCTCTCTCTTCCAGCACTCAGGCCTGGGGGCTACATCAGAAGGTGCTCTGAGTGACCAGAGCTGACTCCAAACAGGCACGAGGAGGCTGTCAGGTGGCCCCAGTGGTGACCTTGGCATCCCCCTGCCTCCTCAGGAGCTTCAATGTGCTTCAAGGCCTGGGGCGACAGGTGGGGCTTGAGGGGGGCCAGAGCTCCATGCTCGGCAGGTCCTGTGCATTCTGTGGGTGCCCGGAGGCCCTGGGGCCTGGCCCTGCTTTTCTGTTCTCTTCAGTCAGCCGCAAATCCCCGTCTCTGAAAATGAAATTAGAAGGAGCAGCTGGGAGATCATACATATACAGTAGATCTGAATGTAAAATGCCTCCCTGTCCCTCTGATAAGGTTGCTCCCAGGACCAGCAACAAGGATTACACAGTAATCTTATTATACAGGGTCTGCCAAGGGCAAAGAAAGGGTTACTTCTTCGTGCATGGCAACACCATCCCCCCACTCTGCCTCTCTCAGTCACCATCCCCACCCCTGCCCCCAAGTCACACTCATGCTGGGGCTTCTTGCAGGCCAGAGGAGTTTCTGGATTCTTCCCTGCCTCAGGATGGCTCACCTGCTGTCCCCAGCCTCACTGACTTTTCCAACAGCTTGAGCCTGCTGCTGGGGTGTGAATTCCATCATTCATCAAAAGATAAAGTGGTACAGGGAGGATTAAGTGCATGAAGACCAAACCTTTCCAGCATCTGGCCCCATCCAGTATCCCAGGAAGAGAGGGCTTATTTTTCTCTTCTTGGGACAGGTGACAAAGCAGAGGATCCTTGATGAGCTTCTGTCCAAAGGCATAGCATTGAGAGGAGTGAATGTGGACGTAGATTGGGAGATGAGGTCTTTCCCCCTAATGTCTGACTCAGCTGCCTGCTTTATGAGCAGCGAAGTATTAGGAAACCTGCTTGGTAAAGGATTAGGAAGCTAGTTTCCTTCTTCCTTGCTGTCAATAAAATTTAACCCCATCTCCTTCATTTATGGAGCGTAACTCTGGAGGAATGTGTGTGTGTGTGTGTGTGTGTGTGTGTGTGTGGCGCAGGGAGCACATGGAGGGGAAACTCAGCCAACTGACATTGTAAGTTATCTAAAGATGGGAAAATACACAGATTCTGGTGAGTGAAAAGTAACAGGATCTGGTATTTACATCCATTTTTATGTAAAAACCCAAGGCGGTTTATACTATGGCACTCAGCTCTGTTTCTGTACCAATGGATGGGGAAAAAATAGAGGATTTAAGAGAATGATAAAAATTGTTTCGAGTTTCATGTGTATTTCCCTGATATGTGACACCGGCATACAGATCGATGCTTACATTACATGAAGTGATGTTTCATGTGCTCTCATCACACCAAGCCACCTCCAGCTGTGGCATGATAACTTGAACGTGGCTGGAGCGCTCTCAGGACTTGCTAAGTGAATGAATGAACGTGAAATGTCATCCCATTAGTCACATGCTCACCGACGCACAGATGCTCTCCTCTGTGCTGGAGTCCTTTGAAGTGTTAAAAATCATGTGGACAAGGAAGGATCCTAATTTCCCTAGACTCTAAACCCAAACCCATAATTTCCCTAGACTCTAAAACCAGACCTTTTCCATCAAGGCTCAGATGGTAAATATTTTTGACTTTGCAGGACAGAAGGTCTCTGTTGCCAATACTCCGCTCTCCTGTTGATGCACAAAAGCAGCCACACACAACACAAAAGCAAAAAACCCCACAGAAACAATTACACTTCACTCACAAAAACAGGTGGAAACGATCTGGCCCCATGGGCCCTAGTTTGCCAACCTGTGGGCTGAACCTTTGGTGAAGGTCTATCAAGGGCCGTGTTTCAAAACAGATCTGGCACTTTGGCAAAGTTTGGTCATGGATTGAAAACCGGACCGAGCCCGTTACCATGAAAACAAGCATAAAACTCGTTGTCAGGGAAACTGGATTCTTTTCTTGGTTCATTCACTTGGAGAGAACCCTAAGAAAGCCTCACTTATATCAGCCTCAGCTTCCCCATGAATAAAGTGAGGGTTCATTTACATCGGAAGAAACTCAAGCCTTTTCCAGAAGGTATAGGATTCACATCCACACATCCTTCCCACCCCCTCACCCCTTCTTAAAGTTTAGTGAACTTTTTTTTTTTAAGATTTTATTTATTTATTTGACAGAGAGAGACACAGCAAGAGAGGGAACACAAGCAGGGGGAGTGGGAGAGGGAGAAGCAGGCTTCCCGCGGAGCAGGGAGCCCGACGCGGGGCTCGATCCCAGCACCCTGGGATCATGACCTGAGCCGAAGGCAGACGCTTAATGACTGAGTCGCCCAGGCGCCCAAGTTTAGTGACCTTTTTTAAGCTCACTATCGGTCTTGTGGGAAAAATCAGAGTTGAGAGGGTGGCGTGGAGGAGAAAAGGCCTAACTTTGACTACATTTTGTTTCTGAACATAGAAAAAATAAGCATTTTTATCTATAAACTTTGTTCATGGTGTTCTTTTATTTCTGGATATTAAGTGCTTGTATCACAACTTTTTAATGACCTGATATCTCAAACACTGTTCCTACAGCTGAGGACTTTCTCCTGGCCTGCATCTGGATAGAGGGCAGTGCCTAATCTCAGGTAGCTAGGACTCTGGCATGTGCACCATGATAGGATTGGATAATCTCACTCTACACTGTGGATCTAGAGAAATGAGACAAAGGCGTAAGGCCATTAGTAAGGCTCCAATGGGGATTCAGTGGGAATCCATTAGGGGCAGTGCCAACAGCGGATTCTAACCAGACTGTTCCTTCACCAGACAGTGGCTCTGGTTCTTGGGCCCAGCCTCTCTTGATTTCTGCCCATTGTCTGGGACAGCTTTTCCACTGATTCCCCGCTGACATCCTTCCAACAAATTTAGTGCATGCTTAAGTTCAAAAGAAGTACCTTCTGTTGCTTGCCATCAAAATCCCCAACTGAAACATCAAAGATACAGCTCTGCATTTAATTTTCATCTTTTAATTATTATTTCTAAAGTTGGAATAACTCTTTTCCACAGTCAGGAGTCCTAGATCATTAGCATAAATTCTATGCTAATCGTCTTCCAGTACCCATTTCAGTGGTAGGACGCCTCCCATTTGCCTTTGAGCCTACAGCTGAATATTGTGCTGACCTGAGAGCTTTCTAAAGGGCTGGTGCTATGGGAGCAACAGCTTCTACTTGACTGCCTTCATTCATTCATTTGTGCATTCATTCATTCACTTGTTTATTCCATCAACATTTCCTCAGCCCCTACGACGTATCCAGCATGACAGAAGGCACTGTCCCAGGTGAGCCACGCAACAGAGACTTACTATCTACGGGGAGAACAGACACACACTTGCACAACTAATTATTTAATTGCACCTGCTTATGAGGTCCACAGGGAAGTTTAGGGTGTTTGTACCAGGAATAGCAGGGAGACATTCCCTGATCCATGAGGAAGGGTGAGAAAAGCCTTGCCAAGGAATTAACATTTGAGGCTTGAGTGGAAGGGTGAATGGGTACAAACTGTTGAAGGAGGGAAAGGAGTGGAGAGAACAGAGTGTGTGAAGGCCCTGAGCAGGCAGGAGCACGTGCACTTAGGAACAGAAGGGAAACCAGGGGCTCTGGAGCTCAGTGAGTCTGAAGGACCGAGTTGGAGAGGCATTTAGGTCTTGTTGGCCAAGGTAAAGATTGGGACCATTCTATCCTGAGAGCAACTGGAAACCACCACTTGGGTGAGTGAAATGATTGGATTTCTGTTTCTCGAGTCTTGCTCTGACCGTTGTGGCAGAATGAATGAGAGGATAGGAGGGCTCTGAGGAGGGCCACTGGGAAGATTCCAGTGCCCCCAGCAGGACTTAGAGTTGGGTGGTGATGGGAGACAAGAGAAATGTGAGAGGTAAAAGAGACAGAACATGGGGCGCCTTGGTTGAGGGTCTGACCCTTGACTTTGGCTCAGGTCATGATCTCAGGGTCATGGGATCGAGCCCCAAGGCAGGCTCAACACCCAGCTGGCATCTGCTGGAGATTGTCTCTCTCTCTACCCTGCTCCCTGCCCCTCTCCCTATCCCCCCATCCTGCTCTCTAGATAGATAGATAGATAGATAGATAGATAGATAGATAGATAGATAAATAACATCTTAAAAAGGAAAAAGACAGAACTCCATGACCAGTTTGTGGAGAGTTTCCATTATGAACGTTTCCATTAGGAACACAGGGTAGGTGGAGACAATCTTTACTGATACAGGGATTTCTGCAGAAACTCAGTATGACGGAAACAAAACTCCACCTTTTGAGTTTTGTTACCACCTATTGGCTTCTGTGAACCTTGGATTTTCTAGCTTGGCTGAAGAAATTGAAATAGTGTATGTTATTACTGTTTCCATTGGTTCTTTCTTGGGGGAACAGAATGGACCTCATGAAAGGGTGTTGGGTCCCTCTGTCTCTTACATGAATTAGTTCCTCCACTTCTGAATTTCTTGGTGTGAGACCTATGGTCCTTTATCCCCTTGGGAGGCTCAGGACAAACTATCCTCCTTTTTTCCTTCCCTATTCATCCTTTTGTACCACCCCAGTGAATATCTATATCTCCAATAAGTGATGCAGCTGTGACTCCCTCCTGACTGGTCTTTGTTTTTTTCTAGGAGTGCACCTAGTCCTGACCTTTCAGAATCTTCTAAATGGGCCACTCCTCCTGAGCCTATTGTGACTCTTGGCCTTGTTAATTAGGATGACTGGACCTCTGGCTATGATTAATATGCATGTAAATACTCTCAAAAATTCACTTTATTATCCACCCATCTTTCTGGATTTCCTTTCTTCTTATTCTTTGCGTCAAGGTCTGGTCAGTCATTCTAATGCTTACAGCACCTCAACTGAAAACAGAAAAATGTTATGAAACAAAAATCATGAGGTTATTGTCAAGATTGTATGGGGACGTGTTTTCTGGATGACCTGTGAACACCATTTCTCTGTCTTCTCTCTTTTCCTCATTGTCTTTGAACAGTTGGGTCTGGCTGTCATGATTGACACAGTGACAGTGATTCCTAAGTCCTTAGAAAATGTCAAGTACTAGATATGATAAGAAATTACATCCAGGGAAACTAAGGTTAGGTCTTAGATTTGCTGTCTAGTCTTCACAAAAAAGTTCGGAAAAGTCCTGTAAATGGCCCACATGAAGATTTGATTCCTTTCCCGCTCACCTTGAGGCACACAAACATGATATTCTTCCATTCCACCATATTTTCCAGGTTTCCTTCTATTAGGACAAACATCATGTTAAAAAAAAAACAAACACAGAGCATGGTTGCATCTGAAAGACACATAAGGAAAAAATACCCTACAGGCAGAAGAGGGACAGAATGAGCAACTACATTAAGATATTATTGAAAAGTCCAGAGGAACAAGGCAAAATCCCATCAGCTCAGCAGTCCTGGATTATTTCACTACATGACACTAAAAATGAACAACATACTAGCCAATTAGTTTTTCTTTTTTTCCTTTCCACATGACTCTTAGTTAGAATGGGAACATCTGGAGTTTGGAATCAATTGTCCAGAACTAGCTGCTGTGCTAATTAATATTCACACAAATAGCTTTCTGCCAAGGTGTCCCTTCTTGCATCCCTGTTCCCTGCAGGCACCCGTGCTTTCCCACAAACTTTGTCCATCCTAGGAGTACTCTGGTTGGCTGGTACAAAGAAGAGGGGGAGCAGAGGAGGGTGATAGAGGAACACACAGCATGGCTTTCTGTCTGAAACAATGAACAGCCCATTTGATTAGGTGCTGAAAAACAACTCAGGAGAGGGGGGGAACATCCTGCCAGGTGAATAGGGAGAGCTAATTAGCAGGACTGCCTCCCCAGTCTCCCCAGCACAGAGAAGAAGGTGAGTCTCAGAATGATGTCATGCTTACATCTTGTCGACTGAGGTCAGACCTTTTCTTTAACTATAGACTATTCTGGTATAGCTACAGTTTCTCCTTTTCATAATGAACTGGTAGAAATGCTGGAACTGTCTGCGAATGTCGCTGCCTTCAAGAATCTACACAATTCAGAATCTACCTCAGTAGGCTCTCATGATGGCTGGCTGTAGGGGCGCCTGGGTGGCTCAGTTGGTTGAGCGTCTGCCTTCGGCTCAGGTCATGATCCCAGGGTCTTGGGATCGAGTCCTACATTGGGCTCCTTGCTCAGAGGGGAGCCTGTTTCTCCCTCTCCTTGCTGCCCCCCCCCCCCCCCCGCTTGTGCTCTTTCCTTCTGACAAATAAATACATAAATAAATAAAATCTTTAAAAAACAAAACAAACCAACACAGACTTATGATCTCACAGTTTCATGAGTCACAATTCTGGGCATGGTATGGCACAACAGAGCTGTTCAGGGTCTCACAGGGCTGCAGTCAAGATGTTGGCTGGGCTACATTCTCATCTGGAGGTTTGACTGGGGAAAAATCCATTTCTAAGCTTGTTATGGCTGTTGTAGAATTCATTTCCTTGTGTCTATATGATTGAGGTCCTTGTTTCCTTCCTGGCTATTGGCTGGTAACCACTCTCAACTCCTAGAGACCACCCTCAGGTCATTTCCCCAGAGTCCCCTCCAGAGTCCCTCTCAGAGCCTGGAAGCTTCTTCTTTAAGACCAGCAGGAGAATCTCTCCCTCCAGTCTGCAAAGATGGAGTCTTACATAACATAACATAATCAATGGGAGCAACTACCTCAGTATCTTCATATTCTTCTGGTAGAAGCAAGTTGCAGGTCCTGCCTGCACTCAAGGGGAAGAGATGATACAAAGGTGTGACTCATTGGGGATCATCCTAAAATTCTACCTACCAGTGTGTGTGCCGATCCCAGTAATGAGAGATAAAAGCTGAATGGGCTGCTTCACAGAACCAGGCTGAGCCTACCTGCTCTCCCTGCTCTATCCCTACCCATTCCTATATAGGAGATCCTTGGGCCACAGAACTAACTTTGCCCAGTCCCTAAGCCTATGAGCCTGACAGCCCTGCTATCAGGAGTGCACCTCACCAGTAGATGGAGTCTGGGATCATCTCGCCTCTGGAACTTTAGAACTGCCTACGCTTCAGATGATTCAATAGTCTTAAGATTCCACCCATTCATCTTCTCATTTATCTTCATAAACCTTTGCCAGATTCTGTGCCACATACTGGATATATAAAAAATGTTCTCCCTTGGGTGAGATCCTGCTTCAACTCAGAAGATACCTGGAACTCCAGGACTAACACCCAGAGACTCCTGAAACTCTGCCCATGCCCATCATAATGGATTCCTTAAAGGTCAGTGCAGCCTCCAATGTGTTTTTGATGATGGTCCATGGTCTTAGTAGCAGACCACAGTTGGGTCAGTTGAGGTCCAACGTGTCTACTTCTTTCCCCCATTACATCCCTTTTCCCTGTTCTACCTCGTGGTTCATGGTTGAAATCCCAGGATGCCTTCCATAAGGACCTAGGAGAATTACTGTAGTCCTTCTTGTACTTGTGGCTAGAGGCTGCTACAAGATGTTGGGCTTGCACATATCTAGTATCTTTATATAAATTCATGGCTGTGTTTTGTTAAAGTATACTTTTACCTTTCTGAGGTTAATGAAAGCATAGCTCTATAATTATAGCAATAGCTCATAGCAGAAGTCTGACCAAAAGTTGATAGGGGTTATTTACCAGCTCCCTGCAGGGGGAACAGCAAGAAAGCCCCTGCCTGAAGTCTCTGTCTCTCCCAGAAGGATTCAGCTGCAAAACTGGTCCCAAAGAGGGAAGCTCCAAGTAAGTCAGTGAGCAAACAGCTTCTAGCCTTGTCTCGATGTTCAAAATTTTGGCTATTTCTGCTGTGAGGCCGAGGAACCATGTCTGCTTGGTCTATAGAATATCCAGCTAGTATAGGACCTAATAAATACTCAATGTACACATATGCTGAGATGAATGAATAAGTGAATGAATGATTATATTATTTCACTTGTCAGTAATTTTTGTATATTCATTCATTAAAAAAATTACCAAATATGTTTCTTTGCCCCACTCACTACCCCAGTTTTGCCAACTGCTGAGAGTCTGGAGTTATTCTTTCTTACATGGATCTGTGGTCTCCATTTGCTTTAACATAAATTGACTATCTGTCCTTGATACCTTCTGGACCCATGTCTTCTTATTAGTCTCTTCTGTCCTTATACATCTTGTCCTATCCTGACCCATTCTGCCCCTTATGACCATGCTTCATTGTACTAATCTTTCAGGGTCTTCCTTAAACCAGGAATCTGAGATGAGAGCCATGAAAATACAAAACCAATGGGTGGTTTGATATAAACATATGATGGTTATTTCAATTTGTTATGGTCCTTCTGCTTCTTTCATTATTGGAGTTGTTGTTTTTTAATAGATGTTTAAAAACCTTGAATAGAGTGGGGTGTCTGGGTGGCTTAGTTGGCTAAGCATCTGCCTTCAGTTCTGGTCATGATCCCAGCGTCCTGGGATCAAGCCCCACACTGGGCTCCCTGGTCAACGGGGAGTCTGCTTCTCCCTCTGCCCCTCATCCTGCTCATGCTCTCTCTCTCAAATAAATAAATAAAATCTTAAAAAAGAAATTTGAGGAGTGGTGGTCCACAGACAAATAGTAAGAGTTCTGTGAGTTGTCTATCATGATATTTAAAATTTTTGATTTTATATTTATACCAAAGTATGTGCTGTAGGCATTTTCTAGAGCCTTAGCATGAAATTAAAACAAAACAAAACAAAACAAAACAAAACAAAACAAAACACTGCCACCATTTCAGTGACTACCTCTACAGTTTCTTAGAATCACATCAAAGCCGACTAGTAATCATTCAAGCAAAGGAAGAAAAGACAGAGGTAGATTAGAACACAAAGGATGCTTTGTATCCAAGTGATGTCACTGCATCCTGAACCAGAGATGGTTTTGCAGTAGTTTTCAAGGAAAAAAAAAAAGAATGGAAAAATTGAGTCATCACGGAGCCCACATTAGTATTAGCATGCTAAATTCAAAATAATTTATTCCACAGCAGTCAGTATGATATTCACATGGGGAGCTGAAATTTAGTTTTAGCAAAAGAACCATATCCATCACATTAAATTAATGTTGTTAATTTAAATATTATTGGCTTTGTTTGCATTTGATTTGTGACTTTGTTTTGATTTTATAGTTGTATAGGAGCTATAAGAATAAGGAATATATACTTAGTTTTATGTCTCCACATATTTTAGGATGTCAGCAATAAAAGAATAAAGTGTAAATACTCACTGTCTTTCTCTGCCAAGTACTGCCTGATCGCACCCAAACCCCAAGTCTTCCTGAAGTTGTCTCTCTAGGCTTCCCATCCCTGAAGAGCAGTGGAGATTTCTTGGATTGGGAAGGTCCCTCATCTGGACCACTGGATGGATCCAGATTTGGGGGCAGGAAACAAACTCTGCAGGACACAGGGTTCATGAGTCACCTGCAACGGAATACACTCTCTATGAGTTCCATTGCAGGAAGATGTATAACTTGGTCGAGTTTGACAGTTGAAGGTGAGCTTGCTGACCTCCTGCATCACTATCCTAGAGGATTTTACCCCTTCAAAGAAAAACTACAACAACAACAAGAACAGGTAACAGGTGAAATTAGGTCCCACTTATGGTAATGTTGGCCTGGATCAAGAGCACCTGTGCTAACCACATGACTCTCGAAAATGGACTGAAAGGAAGGGTTGGGAGTGTTTCCTAAGAGAGATGGCTTTGCATTCTAGATTCCCACTGTCATGAGGGAACATGGGATGACATGTATGATTATGCTCTCTACAGACTCTGATCTCTATGACCAAAGGGATGGTCTCTGCTGCACATTAACTGTGGGAAGCAATGCTGATGCTGATACCTGGGTCATTTCCAGTGCTGGATTTGCAACAGATGCACAGGACGAAAGGAGAGTGCCGGTGGCCAAGTCAATCTGCTTCCTGGACATTGCGCCCCTGAAGTGTGGCTGCCTTTAGAGGAGTCTTCAGAGGAAGAACGATTGATTAAAACGATGGAGACTAGGTCCGTGATGTCAGACCAGGGCCCACAGGGCTTCCCCTCCTTCTTTACTTCCAGATCTACCTGGAAATGATCCCACCTTTCCCAGCCCTGGACTCCACTGCTCTCTCTTTCTCTATGTCTCTTTATTTCTCTTTCTCACTCTCTTCTCTTGAAGGATCTGAGCCTGGTCTGGACCATTCCTTTGCTTCTCAGAAGTGTTGACTATTGGAAGGACCTTCACAACGGGGATTCCTCCACTCCTTTCTTCTTCAGATTCTGAGATCTGTATTCAATTGCCTTTGAGTTTGGGGAATCCTTAGGTCTGCATAGATCATTCTACCAACCCTAAGCAGATCGATATTATAAGTCAGTGCTTATGTTAATTATGTTACCTTACCCCAGCTCTCTACGGACAGTGACAAGGAATAATAGTTTACCACATCAGGCTTCTGGAAAAACAGCTATGCAATCCAGGAAACCCCATGTTTATTGGGGACCTATTAGGTGCATTCACTATATTATCTCTATTTCTTTCAGCTCTCCTGAGGGATAGGTGTTAGTGGTTCCATTTTACGGGTGAGAACCTTGAAGCTCTAAGGAGCTAATTTAGGAGGGAGGGCTGGGATTTCATCATTGATGGAGTTGGCGCCAAAGATCCTGTAAGCACCCCCACTCCCCCATTGCTGTGAGTGCCCCACATGTTCCTGGTGAAATTCCACACCGCATGGCTTGGGAGCAGTGTAACACAGTGGTCCTGTCGGGCCACACAAATTGGGCCCCACACAGGCAGGCTTTCAGCACGCTGTCAGCCAAGCACACTGGGGCCCATGCTATTGTTCGCAGTCTGACCCCACAAAACTTTTTGGATTCCCATGAAACCCGAGCACCTCTTTTAAGCACTTTACTGTCTCTGGATATTGGCCAAACCTTCTTCCACTTGTCCTGTTTGAGTTGTGACTGTGATAAAACCTTCCTCCTTCAGGGAATTAAGTGGCCCAATCTGAGCTCACTGTTCTAGAAGTACATTCTGAGAAGTTGTGCTGTCGAGACTACCTTTTGTCACTTCCATGGGTGGATTTGCCCTTTCCCAGTGTCCTCAACCCTTTGGAGGACATATTGCTAAGTAAACCTACAGCAATTACCTTATAAAGTTCCAAACAGAGGTCTTATTGGCCTATTTATAAAAGTCCCCAAAGATAAGAGGATGGGGGAAAAAGAATAGAATCTCCTGCTATTAACTGTTAAAATTCCCATGATAATATATATTTGCCTCTCATCTTCCTATCTACTTGAGGCTGAATTCTGCTTGCAAAAAAATGATGGTGTAAAACTGAAATATGGCTGCAAGAAACTCTGGCAGGCGGTTTCTGCAATGGCCCCTTTCACATTTAACGTCATTGGATTCTTCCCATCTTAATTCTCCACCACCGCTTTCCTCCTGCCTCCAGCTAGCTTCCCCAGTCTTCATGGTTTCTTAATAATGTATAACTCTGATCCCTGTAAGTTGTCCGGCACGTTAGCCGATTTCCTTAATACTCCAGGAGCTCCACCCCCGGGGATCTGCTGAGTTGTGTACATTCATAGTCCCCATGCTTTTTCTCATCTAGTTTTTGAAAACAGCACTTTGGGTAAAGATTTCATTCCTTTCTAATTGCTCCTGTTTCTTGTCTTTATGTCCTCTTGTTAAGAATGAATTTAGAAGGTGAGGTCCCTAGGTCAGCATTTAGTCTCGCCCTTGGTCCTTTGCTCCCCTCCTGCCTTCTTCATTACTTGGGCTGGCGTGTCTCTAGCAGCCCATCTGCTCATGTGTCCTTTTGAAGGGAGAGAAAGCTGGGCTCTGCATCTTAGACTTTATTTTTGGACAAAGAAGAGCATTTTCTTCAAACTTGCTGCCTCTCCACCCTTGTATTTCTCTCATAAGCTTTTTGCAGACCCTTGCCCGCTAGCCCTGCATTATTCACGTGCAGCAAGCAGAGCTACTTAGAGCTGAAGCCCAAACATACCACAAATATCATGTTGATATTTAGCTTTTGAAATATGTCTTGTTTTCAATTCCTTTTTTTTTTTCCAATTTCCATTCGGCATTGATTCTGAGCCAACACTGCCAAAGGTTTCAAGGAATTCGATTGCTCCCTCTTCTCAAAGCCGAATGCCCAAAATGGCAGAGGTGGAGACATTCTTTTTCAGACTGAGGTCATTTTTGAGTTCTGACAACAGTCAAGGTCACCTCCTTCTGTGTGGCCAGAGGTTGTTAGTGTGTAGTAGGTTAAGATAAACTAGGTATCTTCTGAAATATTTGCCTTCACTCTGAGCGTGTGTGTGTGTGTGTGTGTGTGTGTGCGCGTGCACACGTGTGTGCACGAACGTATATGCATGCCACACATATATCCCCACTTGGTGACTCAAACTGACTCTAACCAATGCCCACATCTGCATGAAATCCACCACCTCTGCAGTCAATCCATTGAGAAAATTCCAAGCATCTGGAGGTTTAAAATTTGTGACTGGAGCTCCTGGATCCTTACACGGCTCTTTTTTCCCTTCTGCTTTTCATTTCTAGGCTTGGCATCCCTAGAGGCACTGCCTTGGTGCTTCCTCCTGTGAACCAAACCTTGCAGTGTGGACGTGTTACCGAGGTTAGCCCTGGAAGGAGCGTCGTGGGCCTCAGCGGCAAGTTGCTGGACAAGCCCCAGACTGTGTTATGAAACAAACCCTTGTTTCCAGGGTAGGACACTTGCTGAATGGGCTGTGTTACGTGGTTGCAATTAAGAATGACAGAAATAAAACAGCCTTAATTTCTGGAAAAGTCAGTGCTTGCACTTTAAGAATGAATTATTAAGGGAGGGGAGGACGTCTCCTGGATTGGGAGATCTAGCAAAGAAAGCCCAATTGCATCCCCAGCAGGGGCCACTTCATCACCCCCGGGGACTAAACTGTGCTTCTTGGGCTGAGGAATAGAAGGAGCCAGTGGTTTATCATGTTGACAGCCAGTCATGGGGCCCTGAGGCCCATGTTCCCAACCACAGTGTTCCTGCCTTCTCTTCCCCTGAATCCCTGCTTGGAGCCTCTGCCTCTCCTTGGGGGAGATTTCTGCCTTCAAATCCCTAGAAATCCCCCTGGAGCTTGATCTTGGCGGCTAGGCATCTATCTCTACTGCAGTCAATTTCTCTCGAGACTACTTAGTCAAAACCTTGAGTCTTGACCTACGTTCAGTTCTTTGGCCTGGCATCATTTCCACGGGGCCCTCTTCTGATGTTAAATCTCAAATTTGCTGTCTCTCAAATAAGCCATAACTCATCAAGTTCTCAAGGTCCCTAACATTTCCCCAGGCTTTCAGATCCCCCTAGATGTTGGAGAAAGGTCTCTTGTTTAATGGCTTGCAGGTCACCCTTCCAACCTGTCTCTGCTCTCCCCAAAGTACAGATCTAACCTAAAGACCTTAAAACCCAAATCCCATGCCAAGTCACTCATAACAACATCTAACGCATCATTCCCAACTGGGGGTGATTTTGATCCCAAGAGGCATTTAGCCGTGTTTGCAGACATGTCAGTTTTTCACAAAAAGGGGAAGGAAACACTGCTGGCATCTAGTGAATATAAAAGCCAGAACAGGGATGCTGCTAATCATTCGGCAATGTACAGGGCAACCTCCACAATGAAGAATTAGCTAGCCCCAAATCTCAGTAATGCTGAGGAAGACCCAGAGAAAGAATCAGGTGAACATTGTAACCATACAGTCGAGCAGCAAGAGAAGCTTTCTTTCCCAGACTCAACTAGCTCTCTGAACATCCCACTGAATTAGTCAATGGCAAGACTACGGACTTTGTTGTGAGTGTCTCTAACTCACCTTGCTTTCCGTTCCCTGATTCATGCCATTATATTCAGGCCAAGGAATTTTCTTGGCACACACACACTCCATGCAAACATGCATACATATGTACATGTATATAGTAATTCAGCAAACACTTCCCAAGAACTACCTGTACTAAGGACACGACCAGGATCTGAGAATACAAAAATGAGTAAGACAGTCTCTGCCATCAAAAAGGTTAGTGGGGGAGCCAGCAAGGGACCCAGAGACCACAATGCAATGAGACAGGTGGACTAGCCAAGTCAAGGGAAGAGCATTGCTACCAAAGAGAGGGTCAGGAGTGTTTCCCATGAGAGAGAGAAGTGAGCTGAATCATAGAGAGAGTTTAGGGCTGGTCCAGGCCAACAGAAGCAGCCGTGGAAAGGCACGGGATATGGAAGGGTGGCCATTTGATTCTCAGAATGACTTTTCACAATACATAAGGTGAGAATGACTATGGATGGAAAAATGAAGGTAGATATTTTGTCTAAGGCCAAAGCACAGATCAGTGCTAGGGTTCGAATAGCTTTTGTCAGATAGAACTCATTCATTCATGCATCCGTTCAGGTATTCAGTAGGGATTTTTTAAAAAAGATTTTATGTATTTACTTGAGAGAGAGAGAGAGAGAGTGCACGCAAACCAGAGAGAGAGAAAATGAGCGGAGGTGGGGGGCAGAGGGAGAGGGAGAAGCAGACTCCCCGCTGAGTAGGGAGCCCAATGTGGGGCTTGATCCCAGGACCCCAGGATCATGACCTGAGCCACAGGCAGATGCCCAACCGACTGAACCACCCCCCGGCACCCCTTCAGTAGGGATTTATCGAGTGTCTGGGTACTTTGTAAGTTCAAATCCCAGTTCCAACACAGATGTTGGACAAGTTACTCAAGGTCTGTGAGGCTTAGTTTGCTATCTATAGGATAGAGATAAAAGTAGTAACTCTCTCTTGGGGGCTCTTGTAAAGATTAAATGAGCTAATGCTTAGGAAGCTTTAGCATACCCTCTGCAGGGCAGGCCCTGAGTGTCAGATGCTGGCGTTGGCATTCCCCATCATTATTAACCCTGTTATTACTCTCCCTCCCTCCCCAGTGCCTGCTTCCTGCACCGGGGTTCCAGCGCTGCCCCCCATGCGGTGAGGAGGCTCCTGGAGGCCCCCAGACATCCAGGCACAGAGTACTTTGCTTTCTGTGGGTCCCAAGTGGAACAGACTGCTCATTCAGCCTGCAGTTCACGCGTTTTCTGTTTCCCTCCTTGTAAGCTGCTAAAAGGTAGGGAAGAAGCTGTTTCATTACAGTCTCATTTACACCTCTCCCTGTCTCCCCACTCCCTCTGAGGAAAGTCAGTCTCTGTGTTCTTGTGTTTCTAGGCACACGCAGACCCTGGCATACAGGATTCCAGGCCGTGCTCTCTCAGGGAAGCTTTATCAAGTCTCATTCCCACTGCGCTGCCCAGAGGGGGAAGCCATTACCCCATCCTCACCCCATGTGGCACTTTTGTGGGCTACATGCTTAGATAAATGCCCTTTCGGCAGGAGCCAAGGCAAGTCGGCCAGGTTAGACAGTGGTAATGGCTGGGGGCACTGGCAAGGATCACTTCTGAAACTGACTCCTGTGTGGCTATAAATTGATCCCAGACTTCTCCTCAGAGTGGGCTAATCCCCATCTCTTCCTGTGTACAGGAGGATAATGAGGGCTCTGGACACACAAGCAGACTCACAGATGGCTGGATGTCACATGTTTGCTATTCTTATTTAAGGATGGCTCAGTGTTGTGGTCCTCAGGGGCTGCAGCCTGTGCCATGTCGGAGAACTTGCTGGAATGTTCTTGGTGGGGAAAAGAATTATTTTCCTGTCACCCCTGCCAGCCTCCATACCCCTTACCCTGCACACACACACACACACACACACACACACACACAATAAAAGTTGTCAAACACATTTGAGAAATCCCAGACAGTGTGTCTGATGGAATGCCAAAGTTCACTGGTGAGGAGATGGTGGTTGGGTCTCTGTGAGCATCTTGAGGATCACCAGAGAAAGGAGGAGCAAGTTAAGGCCATCTGCCCCTATCCCTGGACACTCAGGCCCCTCTGGAGCCCACCATCTACTTAGAACTGTCCTTCTCAAGTTCTAGCATGCACCAGAATCACCTGGAGGGCTTGTTAAAACACAGATTGCTGAACCCCACCCCCAGAATTTCTGATTCAGTAGGTCTAGAGTGTGCCCTAGTATTTGCATGTTTAGCAAATTCCCAAGTGATGCTGATGCTGCTGGTCCAAGAATCAATGATCTACCGTATGTACTCAGCCTCCAGATATGCTCAATGAAAGAAACTGCTTATAGATACTGGTGGTCCCTTAAATGTGGAAGACTCAGACAAGGTGGAACAGAGTGGGGAATTCTCAGCAGTTCCAGAGTAATGGTAGAGGCCCTCACTCTAGGGTCTGTCAGAGAATCTGCTGCCTGGACCTCTTCTTGCTGAGAGGTCATGGATCCCAGAGTAAGGAATTCTGTTTCTGCCTTTACAGAGCTTTGTTGCCATACCTGCCATGTTGCATCCATCCATCCATCTTTCCATCTACTCAGGATGCCCTCTGTGTTGGTCTCCTCTGTTATGTTGGCTGCCCTCAAGGGCTGGGGACAAGTTCTTGGTAGTTGTTTTCTCTCTGTGAAGCTTCAGGGTTGATGTAGTGTCTAACCTAAAGTAGGTCCTCTTGACCTGTCTGCTGAGTACAAGAACAAGAAGGTCCTTCCTGTTTATTCTCCTCCCAGGTTAGATGGATGACCTTTCTGAACTCAGCAGGAAGAAGAAAAGAGGTTGGAGTGCAAACACCTGGCACCCATGGACACTCATGTCTTTATTCCTGTGATTTCCTATCCTTAGTGAATACCTTGCTCTTCTTCTTGGCCTACTGGAATGCCACCAGCCTTAAAGCAACAGGGCATTGCAATGAAAACACTCGGACCAGCCTGGCTTTGGGGTGGAGTAGCGGTAGAGATAATGGTGGAAAGGTGGGTAGAGGCCCTAGTGTGGAGAGCCTGGGTGCCAGACTGAGGAGTGTGCATGTCCATGAGCAAAGTGAGTCAAGGAAGGTTTGGGCTGCAGGAGGGAACTGATCAGAAGGAAAGTCTTTTAAAGTAAAACCACAAGTCCTGGTCCTCAGTGGTGATTTTTTGTTTTTCTCTAAAAGTAAAATTCTCATCTGGGCCCTGTTGAGCAAAGTTTTGAAAATAAACATTTCCTACTGATAGACGTTCCCAGGCCTGTCAGTGCCCATACATAAGGCCCCTGAGAAGCCTATTGTCTAGACCAAGTTGAAAGACACCCACGACCTTCATACAGGTTGGAGGAGGGGTCTTTAGGAGACCACAGACGGCACTAACCTTAATGTCAAGGAAAACTCAGTGCCTGGGGAGAGGGCAGAACCAAAAGAACACTTAGGGAATTCATACTAAATAGGAAGCATTAGAGGGGGAGGAGGAAGAGGAAAGAGGCAATCATTAAATATTTACTTCATGGCTGGCATGGGATTTTAATCAAACAGCTACACAGCACAGATGGTATCTACTCTTGTGATGAACACACGTAATGTGTAGACTTGTAAAATCACTGTGTTCTACACCTGAAACTAATGTAACATTTCGTGTGTCAACTATAGTAAAAAGAAAACTACACGGTGAATTAGGCATTCTTATTCTCATTTTGCTGATTAGGGAATAGGCTCCGACAGGCAAATAACCTCTCCAAGTTTCCAGAACAAGACAGTGGGACAAGTAGGTCTGTTGTATGCCAAAACCCATCCTTGACCCATCACTGGGCACCATCACCCTATTTAGCTGCACAAAGATAGTCCCAGTCTAGACCTTGCCAGGGAACAGCTTGCTAAGTAGCGAGGGAAGGAACAAATATAAGCAAATAGTCGTAGAAAATGACCGGATGTGAGGGGAACCCTAACGAAGGGAATAAACCCTGGGCAAATTCAGACTGGAGCAGGGAAGATCATTTCCACGCAGGGGTATAGGGAGGATGTTTATGAAAGAGCATTTGAGCTGCTTTTGGGGCTGATAGAGTCTTGTGAGGGTAGAAGTAGTGAGGAGAAGCTCTGGGAATTCCAGGTCAAGGGAACCTTGAGGGAAAGGTATAGTGGTGGGAGATGCTGGTGTATTTGAGGATCAGGTGATGAATCATAAGAAAGAAATTTGTAAAAGCAGGCCAGGCAGGGAAGGGTTTTGAAGATCCTATTGAAGCATGGGGGCACCTTTCTGTAGGCAAAGGAAAGTCAGCATGCATGTCAAGGAAGGGAAAGACGTGGTCTGAGCAGGGCTGAGGGAAGATTAATGTGGCCACGTGTGTAGGCCAGTGAATAATAGAGGCCAGCTTTAGAGGGCTCGATGCCTTTGTGGTGTTCAGGGGCCTCTTCCCTTTGCATTAATGTGAACAGAGGGAGCAATGGATGGGGTCTGAGCTGAGATTGAGGACCACTGAAGAGGCTGCATAAATTGTTTTGGGTTTTAATTAGGTTGAGACCCCTTGGGTCCTTGAGCAAGATCAGATGTAAGTGAGAGCAACCTATTTACATGGTGTCACCAAATGCTGGGAGGAAATCAGTTAAAGAGGAAGGGAGAGTCATAGAAAGCTCAGGGCAGCTCACTTACCTCTTTCTCAGGATGTTCTCTGGTTCTAAAAGTCTCCTTCTAATAGGAATGATCTCTTAAAACAATCTGAGGATATGATTCTCATGAGGCTTAGGACTGAAGATAGCCGGTCCCTTGCCACGCTGCTGGTAGCCCTTCCATGTGAGGTCAGAGACTCTGCCATGGAAGAGGTGGGAGCCTCCCTATCTCAGATGAGGCTGAGGATGGGGTTCTGGGCAACTGGGCTGACCTTGTTGTGGCCTTCATCCATTTGCTCCTTGGATTGATCACCCGGATGTGCTGATCTTGCCACCTTGCACAGCTCACACTCAGCATTGGCCCACATGGGGAACTTATATCCTCCATGATCTTAGTCAATTAAGTTTCAGGGAACGTGCGGTATGCCCCTTGGCTGTGACAGGGAGGATGATGGATAGCCAAAGGCTCATTTTCAAAATTATGAATTTGGCCAATTTTCATGATACTGGGAGAGAGAGAAAAAGAAGACGGGGGGGCGGGGTGGGGAGAGAGAGACAATCTGAATGTTTAGAGCAGACTCCTGATTTTTGGTAAGATATCTCAGGATGGGCTGGGTATAGAACAGGCTTGGGCTGGAGTGTGGGCTGGCCAACCAAGATATATGCTGGGAGCACTATTAGCAATGTCATGAGTCTGAGGAGCACCTTCTCACGATTCATTTCCATGAGCAGAACAAAATTCTTTCTCTAGGCCTAAATTCTGCAGTGCTCAAAATGCTTTCAAGTCCAAGCTGGCTTTGTGATATATCCTAGCTGATGTTGCAGTGCTCAAAGTGCTTTTCAAGGTGACTCTTGTTAATTGGGCAGCTAATATGTGCCAGGAACTGTGTGAGCCCAATTTAATCCTCAAGGCAATCTTGAAGGTCAGAATTCCTTCCCAATGGCAAAAATTCTCATCCAGAAACTCAGAGAGCTGGGTGACATGCCCGAGTCACAAAATGGCTAATGGAGTCTCCTATTTCCAAACCCCTGTTGTTTCTGCCATAAGGAGCTGCTTCCCAGGCCCCTCTTCCTCACTTGTTGAAGAGCCCTGGAAAATGGGGGGAAAACAGCAGGCTTCGTTATTAACCAGGGCTACCATATCATGAGACACCAGGAGGCCTTCTCCTGGAATAACAATGCGCAACCCTAGAGCCTGTTATGAACTTTCTGTGTTTTAGAGCAGGGCCAGCGAACTTTCTTTCTAAAGTAAGGGTCCATGTAGAAAATAGTTTAGGCTTTGCAAACCTTATGGTCTCCATGACAACTACACATCTCTGCTGTTGTAGTGGGAAAGCAGCCATAGACAATAAGGAAATGCATGAGCATGGATAGTATTCCAATAACATTATTTATAAAAGTAGGCCACAGGCTGGATTTGGACCATAGGCCTTATCAGGCCAAGGGCTGTGTTTTGCTGACCCTGCTTCAGAGTGAAGGCCAGACTAAGAGAGACACCTATTAAGAAGAACATCATTTGAGAGGGATTTTCTTCTGAAAGCTACATTCTTCAGGATAGTGTTATTGTAAGAACCGGGGCATAGAGTACAAACTGATAGCTGAGTATGGTTTGCAGATATGATTTATCTGACTCCTATCATATTTATGACTCCAGATTAGCTGCTTCCAGGTAAAGATTGAGAGAATTGATGTGAAAAATCTGCAATCTTTGCATTTTAGGAAATATTGGAAGATTGTCCCTTGTGAGAGGATCCCCCACATTTCCCCATGGCCAAAGTTGCCTGGAGATGAGTGGAGCCTGTGCCCATTAGGCGAGCAGGGCCTGAGTGTTACCATTTGCCACAACTCTATGTGACTTGCTTCTCACACTTGAGTTCCCTGCTATTTGAGTTTGTGACCCATGCTTTAAGGATACTTATTTTGCAAGTAAGAATTAGACCCATGTTCCAGGTGAGGCCTTAGCTATCTTATGTTTTTTTCTTGCTTTTTCTAATGTCAAAACTCCCATCTCTGGGCAGCGATGTTCAGGTCCTGGGGACCAAAGCTGTGTAGGATAGTTTTTCAGAGCAGTGGGAAGGGAGAAGAGGCATCCTAGAGAGCTCCAAGAAGAACCGCTGAGGCTAAGGAAATGAGAAACAAAGAAAAAGTCCACAGCTGGGAGGAAGGGAGCAGTGTCCTATGGACAAGACCCAGCAGAACAGATCTAAAACACGTGTAGCAGTGGCTATGGGCTGAGGCTGGTCTGCGAATGGTTGTCCTGGGTGTAGGTGGATCCACCTGATTTATAGACCAGGATTGAACTGGGCAGCTATTACACCATCATGTTGGTTCCCTAGACCATGTCTATTCGCCCAGAGCTTCATCTCCCTCCCTCTGCTGCCTGTCTCTAAGTTAGGGATGACACATGGGCTGTGGCATATTCATCTCCACGATGTATCTTAGCTGCTGGCACATGGTATGCTTTTGATAAATATGTTTCTTATGTATCCATTGTCAGCATTGCTCTGTCTCTTCATCTTTCCTCTTTTCCTGGGGTTGGCTTCTCAGGGGGAAGGGTCCCTCCTCCTTTGCCAGGGCTTAGTCTTCCTCTTAGGCTCCTGTTTATCTTCCCTTCCTCTCTCTCTTGCCTCTATTTTACTTCCAAATCTGCTCATGTTCCCCCCCATCCCAAATAGAAAAAGGAAGGGTCCAGCTTCCCTCAACAAGGGAAAATCCTTCAGCTTCCATTTGTTTTTTCCCTTTACCATCACCCTCAAACTTCTCAAAGGAAAAACGAGTTCAGCTGCCATGTAAATACTGCCCACGTGTTCATCATGAACCCCTTTCTGGCTGTTGCCCCACCCACCGTTGTAAACCTGCTCTCCTAGGGACCTCTGCGTACCACAGTTCTAATAGTCACTTCCAGTGCTTTTCCTCAGTGGACAGACTGTTGGTTCCTGATATAATAATCAAATCACAATGATTGGGATTTGTTGAACCCTTTGCTGTACACACAGTGCTTTCACATACATGATCTCCTTTTAAAGTAAATAGTATAAATCTTATTTGTTGGTGAAAATACGAATTCTGCAAGAGGACAGGTGACAAGCTACCCAGGATAACACCATAAGCTCAGCTACTTTGATCCCTTCCTCCCCTTGCCCCACACCTCCACCATTCCCCTACAGTGTTTGCTCTATTCTGGTTCTCCTCCTACTTCTCAGACTGAGACTTATCCTTGTCCATTGCTTAGATCTCTTCTTTCTTTTTTTGCTCTTGGGTTTTGTCCTTAGACTCTTTTCTCTGAATAGGGTCATCAGTTCCCATGGTTTCAACTTTAGTTTCTATGACAGACTTTTCAATCTCTGCTCTGTCACTGTGTCTCTTCGGACTAGTTACTTCCCTCTTTGAGTCTCAGATTCTTCATTTGACATATAAGAGCTCTGGGGTTGATGTATGTTTTTCTCCTCAGCTCCAGCTTCAAATGAGATGGAGAAGGTTAACATAATTTTTAAAGAAAAATCAATATGGAAGTATGAGATCTAATAAATAAGTTTAGCAAGATTGCGAGATCAAGATCAATATACAAGAATCAATGTATTTCTATACACTAACAATGAGAAAACCAAAAAATGAGGTTAAGGAAAGAGTTCCATTTACAATGTCATTAAAAAAGATAAAATATTTAGGAATAAACTTAACAGAAGTGTAAGACATATACTGAAGTTTATAAAACACTGTGAAAAGAAAGTAAAGATGGTATAAATAAATGGAAAGACATCTTATGCTCGTGGATAATAAAATTTAATATTGTCAGGATGGCATTATTTCCCAAACTGATCTACATTTCAACAATCCCAGTCAAAATCTCAACTGACTTTCTTGGAAAAAATTGGTAAACTGATTCTAAGATTTATATGGGATTTCCTGGGACCCAGAGTAGCCAAAACAATCTAGAAAAAGAAAAAAGCTGGAGGGCTTACACTTCCTGATTTCAAAACTTATTACAGGAATAAAAACAGTATGATAGTGACATAAAAATCAATGAAATAGAATTGATAATCCAGAAATAAACCCATACATCTATGGCCATTGATTTTTTTTACAAGGCTGCCAAGACAATTCAGTGGGTGAAAGAATTGTCTTTCAACAAATGGTGTTGAGAGAAGCTCATATTCACATGTAGAAGAATAAACTTGGACCCGTGCCTCAAGTAATACACGAAAATTAACTCAAAATACATAAAAAATAAATGTAAGAGTTAAAACTATTCAGATGTCAGAAGAAAACATATAGCAAACCTTGGGGACCTTGGGTTAGGCAGCCAAGTATAAGCAGCAAAAGAAAAAATTAAATTGAAGTTTATCAGGATTAAAAACTTTTATATGAAATAATACTATCAAAGCCTAAGTACATAACCTGCAGGGTGGGATAAAATGTTTGCAAGCCACATATCTGAAATGAGGCTAATGTTCAGATTAAAATATATATATATAAAATATATATTATAATTCAATAATGAAAGGTAACCTGACTCAAAATGGGTAAAGGGTCTGAATAGGCATTCTCAAAAGAAGATGTACAAAAAGTCAACACATCAAAAGATATCTCCATGGGGGGTGGAGCAAGATGGCGGAGGAGTAGGAGATCTGGATTTCATCTGGTCTCAGGAATTCAGCTGAATAGGGATCAAACCATTCTGAACACCTACGAACTCAACAGGAGATCGAAGAAAAGAACAGCAACAACTCTCTGAACAGAAAAGTGACCACTTTCTGGAAGGTAGGATGTGCGGAGAAGTGAATCCGAGGTGATATTCGGGAGGATAGACGGCGGGGGAGGGGGCCTCCGTTGGCCGCTTCTGGCAAGTGCTAGAGCCGCGGAGCACAGAATCGGACCTTTTAGAAGTCGGCTCCGCTGAGGGACGTCGCTCCAGTGGCTAAGCAGGGGGTGGAATCCTCCTGGGACAGTGTGGACTCAAGACCCTCGGGGTCACAGAAAGACCGGGGGTGCCTGAGTGCGGCAGAGCTCCCAGGTATCAGAGCGGGGAAGCCGGCTGCAGAGACGGAGCCGAGGCGCGGGCTCTCAGCTCGGGGTGGCCATAAACTGTGATCCGTGACCCAGTTGGGCCACTGCTCCTCCAGCAGGGACCCAACAAGTGGCAGAGCCGGGGAGACTCCCCTTCCTCCCCCGGGAGGAGCGGTGCGGGAGCGCACCACAGGGATCTGCTGGGTTTGGAGACTCCACACGGGGTCGGGTGCCAGAGATAGAAACACTTGGTTACAGGTCGGGTGAGCACGGAGTGCGACTGGAGACCGGGGACACGGGAGTGACTGACTGATTTTCTCTGGGAGCGCACTGAGGAGCGGGGCCCCGAGTTCTCAGCTCCTCTGGGCGGAGATTGGGAGGCCACCATTTTCACCCTGGTCCTCCAAAGCTGTACCGAGACCTTGCAGGGAACAAAAACTCCTGAGAGCAAACCCGAGCAGCTTGCTTAGCTCGGACCGACAAGGGCAGGGCAATTCTGCCTCCGGCAAAGACATTTGGGAACCACGGCAACAGGCTCCTCCCCCAGGAGATCAGCACGAACAGCCAGCAAGCCAAGACCAAGTTTACCAATCAAGGAGAAGGGGAGAACTCCAGCGCTAGGGGAATACTGCACATA
>NW_027397107.1:7803049-7828178 GCF_003265705.2 Callorhinus ursinus
TTTTTTAATTTTTTTTAAGATTTTATTTATTTATTTGAGAGAGAGAATGAGAGATAGAGAGCACGAGAGGGAAGAGGGTCAGAGGGAGAAGCAGACTCCCCGCTGAGCAGGGAGCCCGATGCGGGACTCGATCCCAGGACTCCGGGATCATGACCTGAGCCGAAGGCAGTCGCTTAACTGACTGAGCCACCCAGGTGCCCGAATCATGGCTTTTTTAACATGATTCATTAGTTTTTCAAAGTTAATGTTTTTTTAGCTGTTTTTTTTAAATTTTTCTTTTTCCCTTTTTCAACGAACATCTTATCAATCCCTTTTTTAAAAATATATTTTTCATTTTTCATTTTTAGTCATACTTTATCTCTTCATAGTAGTTACCCTTATTTTTGGCATATACATATAAGTTGTTCTCTCTTTAAAATTTTGAGATACAGTTTCTTCTAATGGATCAAAATATACCCTAAATCACTAGTGTACGGCTTTGTTCTAGTCTCCTGCCTTATCACATTCTCTCTCTTTTTTTTCTTTTTTTTTAAATCTTATTTTTTCAAACAACTTCTTATCAATTCCTTTTATAAAATCTTTTATAATTTTCATCTTTACAGTCATCTTCCATCCCTTCATTGTATCAACCCTTATTTTGTACATATATAAGTCTTTCCTCCTTTAAAATTTAAGGAGGCACTTTCTTCTAACAGGTCGAAATACACCCAAAATCTAGTGTGTGGTACTGATCTATGCACTAGCCTGATCACATTTGATCATATTCTGGTTTTTTTTTGTTTCGTTCTGTTTTTGTTTGTTTTTATCTTTTTCTTTTTCTTTTTTTTTTCTCTTTCGTTTTTCTTTCTTTCTCTTTCTTTTCCCCTGGTTTCAGGTCTTTTCTGATTTGTACAGAGAATATTTGCTGGGGACGTTGTTAACCTGTTAGCATTCTGTTCTCTCATTCATCTGTTCTCCTCTGGACAAAATGACAAGACAAAAAAAAATCACTTCAGCAAAAAGAACAAGAGGTAGTACCATCTGTCAGGGACCTACTCAATACGGACATTAGTATGATGTCGGACCTAGAGTTCAGAATCATGACTTTAAAGATACTAGCTGGGCTTGAAAAAAGCGTGGAAGTTATTAGAGAAATCCTTTCTGGAGAAATAAAAGAACTAAAATCTAACCAAGTCAAAATCAAAAAGGCTATTAATGAAATGCAATAAAAAATGGAGGCACTAACTGCTAGGATAAATGAAGCAGAAGAGAGAATCAGCGATATAGAAGATCAAATGATGGAAAATAAAAGGCCGAGAAAAAGAGAGAGAAACAACTACAGGATCACGAGGGCAGGTTTCGAGAGATAAGTGATATGATAAGACAAAACAACATTAGAATAATTGGGATCCCAGAAGAAGAAAGAGAGAGAGAGGCAGAAGGTATATTGGAGCAAAGAATAGCAGAGAACTTCCCTAATGTGGGGAAGGAAACAGGCATCAAAATCCAGGAGGCACAGAGAACCCCTCTCAAAATCAATAAAAATAGGTCAACACCCCGACATCTAATAGTAAAACTTACGAGTCTTAGAGACAAAGAGACAATCCTGAAAGCAGCTCGGGAGAAGAGATATGTAACCTACAATGGTAGAAACATTAGATTGGCAACAGACCTATCCACAGAGACCTGGCAGGCCAGAAAGGATTGGCATGATATCTTCAGAGCACTAAACGAGAAAAATATGCAGCCAAGAATACTATATCCAGCTAGGCTGTCATTCAAAATTGAAGGAGAGATAAAAAGCTTCCAGGACAAACAAAAACTAAAGGAATTTGCAAACACGAAACCAGCCCTCCAAGAAATCTTGAAAGGGGTCCTCTAAGCAAAGAGAGACCCAAAAGCAGCATAAATCAGAAAGGAACACAGACAATATACAGTAACAGTCACCTTACAGGCAATACAAAGGCACTAAATTCATACCTTTCAATAGTTACCCTGAATGTAAATGGGCTCAATGCCCCAATCAAAAGACACAGGCTATCAGATTGGATTAAAAGACAAGATCTTTTATCATCAATATGCTGTCGGCAAGAGACTCATTTTAGACCCAAAGACACCCCCAGATTGAAAGTGAGGGGGTGGAAAACCATTTACCATGCGAATGGACACCAAAAGAAAGCTGGGGTGGCAATCCTTCTATCAGACAAATTAGATTTTAAAACAAACAGTGTAATAAGAGATGAAGAAGGACACTATATCTTACTTAATGGGTCTATCCAAAAAGAAGATCTAACAATTGTAAAAATCTATGCCCTGAACATGGGAGCAGCCAATTATATAAGGCAATTAATAACAAAAGCAAAGAAACACATTGACAGCAATACAATAATAGTGGCAGACTTTAAGACCCCCCTGACTGAAATGGACAGATCATGTAAGCAAAAGATCAACAAGGAAATAAAGACTTTAAATGAAACACTGGACCAAATGGACTTCACCAATATATTCAGAACATTCCATCCCAAAGCAACGGAATACACATTCTTCTCTAGTGCCCATGGAACATTCTCCAGAATTGATCACATCCTAGGTCACAAATCAGGTCTCAACTGGTACCAAAAGATTGGGATTATTCCCTGCATATTTTCTGACCACAATGCTTTGAAACTAGAACTCAATCACAAGAGGAAAGTCAGACAGAACTCAAATACATGGAGGCTAAAGAGCATCCTACTAAAGAATGAATTGGTCAACCAGGAAATTAAAGAAGAATTTAAAAAATTCATGGAAACCAAAGAAAATGAAAACACAACTGTTTAAAATCCTTGGGATACAGCAAAGGCGGTAGTAGGAGGAAAGTATATAGCAATACAAGCCTTTCTCAAGAAACAAGAAGGGTCTCAAATACACAACCTAACCCTACACCTAAAGGAGCTGGAGAAAGAACAGCAAATAAGCCTAAACCCAGCAGGAGAAGAGAAATAATAAAGATCAGAGTAGAAATCAATGAAATAGAAACCAAAAGAACAGTAGAACAGATCAATGAAACTAGGAGCTGGTTCTTCGAAAGAATTAACAAGATTTATAAACCCCTGGCCAGACTTATCAAATAAAAGAGAAATGAGCCAAATCAACAAAATCATGAATGAAAGAGGAGAGATCACAACCAACACCAAAGAAACACAAACAAGTATAAGAACATATTATGAGCAACTCTATGCCAGCAAATTAGATAACCTGGAAGAAATGGGTGTGTTCGTAGAGATGTAGCAACAATCAAAATTGAACCAGGGAGAAATAGAAAACCTGAACAGACCTATAATCACTAAGTAAATTGAAGCAGTCATCAAAAATCTCCCAACAAACAAAAGCCCAGGGCCAGATGGCTTCCCAGGGGAATTCTACCAAACGTTTAAAGAATTAATACCTATTCTCCTGAAACTGTTCCAAAAAATAGAAATGGAAGGGAAACGTCCAAACTCGTTTTATGAGGCCACCATTACCTTGATCCCAAAACCAGACAAAGACCCCATCAAAAAGGAGAATTAGAGACCAATATCCTTGGTGAACATGGATGCAAAAATTCTCAGCAAAATACTAGCCAATAGGATCCAACAGTACATTAAAAGGATTATTCACCACGACCAAGTGGGATTTATCCCTGGGCTGCAAGATTGGTTCAACATCCGCAAATCAATCAACGTGATACAATACATTAACAAAAGAAAGAACAAGAATCACATGATCCTCTCAATAGATGCAGAAGAAGCATTTGACAAAGTGCAGCATCCTTTCTTGATCAAAACCCTTCAGAGTATAGGGATAGAGGGTACATACCTCAATATCATAAAAGCCATCTATGAAAAACCTACAGTGAATATCATTCTCAATGGGGAAAACCTGAGAGCTTTCCCCCTAAGGTGAGAAACGCGGCAGGGATGGACACTATCACCACTGCTATTCAACATAGTATTAGAAGTCCTAGCCACTGCAATCAGACAACAAAAAGAAATCAAAGGCATCCAAATCGGCAGAGAGGAAGTCAAACTCTCACTTTTGCAGATGATATGATACTGTATGTGGAAAACCCAAACGACTCCACCACAAAACTGCTAGAACTCATACAGGAATTCAGTAAAGTGGCAGGATATAAAATCAATGCACAGAAATCAGTGGCTTTCCTATACACCAACAACAAGACAGAAGAGAGACAAATCAAGGCATCGATCCCATTTACAATTGCACCCAAAACCATAAGATACCTGGGAATAAATTTAACCAAAGAGGCAAAGGATCTGTACTCAGAAAACTATAAAATACTCATGAAAGAAATTGAGGAAGACACAAAGAAATGGAAAAACGTTCCATGCTCATGGATTGGAAGAACAAACATTGTGAAGATGCCAATGCTACCTAGAGCAATCTACACATTCAATGCAATCCCCATCAAAATACCATCCACTTTTTTCAAAGAAATGGAACAAATAATCCTCACATTTGTATGGAACCAGAAGAGACCCCGAATAGCCAGAGGAATGTTGAAAAAGAAAAGCAAAGCTGGCGGCATCACAATTCCGGACTTCCAGCTCTATTACAAAGCTGTCATCATCAAGACAGTATGGTACTGGCACACAAACAGACACATAGATCAATGGAACAGAATCGAGAGCCCAGAAATGGACCCTCAACTCTATGGTCACCTCATCTTTGACAAAGCAGGAAAGAATGTCCAATGGCAAAAAGACAGTCTCTTCAACAAATGGTGTTGGGAAAATTGGACAGCCACATGCAGAAGAATGAAACTGGACCCTTTCCTTACACCACACACAAAAATAGACTCCAAATGGCTGAAAGACCTCAACGTGAGACAGGAGTCCATCAAAATCCTAAAGGAGAACACAGGCAGCAACCTCTTCGACCTCAGCCACAGCAACTTCTTCCTAGAAACATCACCAAAGGCAAGGGAAGCAAGGGCAAAAATGAACTCTTGGGATTTCATCAAGATAAAAACTTTTGCACAGCAAAAGAAACAGTCCACAAAACCAAAAGAGAACCGACAGAATGGGAGAAAATATTTCCAAATCACATATCAGATAAAGGGCTAGTATCCAAAATCTATAAAGAACTTATCAAACTCAACACCCAAAGAACAAATAACCCAATCAAGAAATGGGCAGAAGGCATGAACAGACATTTTTTCCAAAGATGACATCCAAATGGCCAACAGGCACAAGAAAAAGTGCTCAACATCACTCAGCATCAGGGAAATCGAAATCAAAACCTCAATGAGAAAGCACCTCACACCAGTTAGAATGGCTAAAATTAACAAGTCAGGAAACGACAGATGTTGGTGGGGATGCGGAGAAAGGGGAACCCTCCTACACTGTTGGTGGGAATGCAAGCTGGTGCAACCACTTTGGAAAACAGGATGGAGTTTCCTGAAACAGTTGAAAATAGAGCTACCCTACGATCCAGCAATTGTACTACTGGGTATTTACCACAAAGATACAAATGTAGGGATCCGAAGGGGTACGTGCACCCCAATGTCCACAGTAGCCAAACTGTGGAAATAGCCAATATGTCCATCGACAGCTGAATGGATAAAGAAGATGTGGTATATAGACACAATGGAATATTATGCAGCCATCAAAAGGAATGAGATCTTACCATTTGCAATGATGTGGATGGAAGTGGAGGGTGTTATGCTGAGTGAAATAAGTCAATCAGAGAAAGGCATGTATCCTATGACCTCACTGCTATGAGGAACTTTTAATCTCAGGAAACTGAGGGTTGCTGGAGTGGTGGGGGGTGGGAGAGTTGGGGTTCCTGGGTGATAGACACTGGGGAGGGTATGTGCTATGGTGAGTGCTGTGAATTGTGCAAGACTGTTGAATCACAGATCTGTACCTCTGAAACAAATAATGCAACATATGTTAAGAAAAAAAAGAAGGAGAAGAAGATAGCAAGAGAGGAAGAATGAAGGGGAGTAAGTCGGAGGGGGAGACGAACCATGAGAGACGATGGACTCTGAAAATCAAACTGAGGGTTCTAGAGGGGAGGGGGTTTGGGGGATGGGTTAGCCTGGTGATGGGTATTAAAGAGGGCACATTCTGCATAGAGCACTAGGTGTTATGCACAAACAATGAATCATGGAACACTACATCAAAAACTAATGATGTATGTATGGTGATTAACATAACAATAAAAAAATAAAAAAAAGAGATATCTCCATCATTATTCATTAGGGAAATGCAAATCAAAACCATAATGAGATTCTACTTTACATCCAATAGGATGGCTTTAATAAAAAGATAAAATGTTGCTGAGGATATGGGGAAATGGGAACCCTCATACATTGCTGGTGGGAAAATGGTACCGCCTCTTTGGAAAACAGTTTGGCAGTTTCTCAAAAATTGAAACAGAGTTCCTATATGATCCCCAAATCCATTCCAAGGTATTCAAGAGAAATGAAAACATATGTCCACATAAAAAAAATTATAAATATTCATCACAGCATTATTCACAATGGCCAAAAGTGGTAATAACCCAAATGTCCATTTACAGATGAATACATAAACAAAATGTGCTACATCCAAAATATGAATATTATTTAGCAATAAAGAGTAACGATGTTCTGGTACATGCTACAATGTGGATGAGTCTTGAAAATACTATGCTAAAGTCAAAGAGCCAGTCACAAAAGATGACATATCCTATCATTCATATGAAATGGTCATAATAGGCACATCTATAAAACCAGATAATAGATTGGTGATTGCCTAGGTTTTGAGGTTCTGGGAAAATGCGAAGTGACCACTCATGGGTTCAGGGTTTCTTGTGGGTGATGAAAATGCTGTAAATTTAGATTGTAGTCATGGTTGTGAAACTCCTCAAATGTACTAAAAACACCGATTTGTATGCTTTAAATGGGTGAATTATATCTTATGGGAGATATCTCATGGGAATTATAACTCATTGAAACTGTTAAAAATCAGTGTATAAAGATGATGATGATTAAGGTCATTATTTTTCATACAGCTGTCCTCAGATATATGTGGCTTTAGAGTGAGGGGTATCTTTCCCTGAGAAGTCAGTGGCTTGCCTGGGAATTATTTCTGGCCACTGCCAAGAATACACAGCAACTGTGCTGTTCTAGAGCAAAAAGACCTCGGTTTGAATCCCCATTCTGCTACTCTCCAGCTGGGTGATATCAGACAATTTTTGAGCCTCTCTACATCTCAATTTCCCTGCTTTCCACAAACAAGGACAATGCTAAACCAAGGGATATAATTCCAAGTGACTTAACAAAAAGCCTGGGGTGTTATATCTACGCAATAAATGCTCTTTCCACCTTTTGTTTCAGAAAAGGTCCTCCAGCTCTTTCACCCTGAGTAGGGCAGATAAGAACTATTGCTTTTGGGGAGGGGGCTGGGGGGCGCAGTCCGTTGAGCTGCCGACTCTTGGTTTCCGCTCAGCTCCCAGTGTGTAATATGCTTCAGATTCTTTCTCCCTCTCCTCCTCTCCTCCCCCTCAACCCCCACCCCTACCTCCCTCTTCCCTCCTCCTCCCTACTCTAGCACGTTCCAAAATGAAAAAATAAAATCTTAAAAGAAAAAAAAAACTATTGCATGGGGTTATGTGGTCAAAGTTTGGGCAGAGGAGAGACTGGTATGGCCTGGATTTCTTCCTATGGGGTGTGTTTGTGTCTTTAAAGCACTCCAGGGGTGATGAAAGATGCCATCAAGAGCTAAGAGCTTTCTCAACTGATTGCTTATTCTATATAAAAAAAAAAAGTGATTAAATGGACACCATGGAGTGGTTTTCAGAGCCTGGGAACTTTCTTTTCAGAAGCCCTGGAGGGTTAGAACAAAGGGTTTTCCAGGAGGAGCACGCGGGGCCAGAACAGCCCAGGGGCGAGGTGGAAGGAATAATTGACTAGCGTTTTATTCCTGACTTTGTTCCATCAGTGACATAATGTGGTCTGAAAGGAGTTGTGTTAATCCTGGAGCTCAGTTTTCCTTTCTACTAAATGGGGATTACACATGCCCACAGCCTCTCTCCCTCTGGGGGAGTGACATTGGGAAAGAGTCTAAAACCCTCTGACCTGTTTGGAAAACGACCTCAAATGAAAACAAGGTTTCATTAGCAGCATTATTGTTTTCTACCTCTAATTTCTGTAATTTGGTAGTACTGTATAATTACAGCATAAAGACATAATTATTTAGGCCTTGCCTGGCAAGTCACATGGCCATTCAATTTGGATATAAGTACAATATCATTGTATAACAACCCACAGAAATCTGCATTTAATTGTGGTGGCTGACTTGCTTCTTGTCACCCCATCCCGATGTTCAGCCTGAACTTTGGTGGGGACTATTTCTCAGTCCCTGTGCTGCTGCTTTCTGGATGCCCAGCCTCCATGGTCACAGGGCTGTGGTGGGAAGGGCTGGGATCTTCTGTGGGCCCTGCGGTCAGAAGCGTTCTGCACCTGCAAGCATTCAACCAAGACATATGACACTTCCATGAGCTAGACCCTGTTCTGGGCACTGAGGATGCAACACTGGGGTGAGAAAATATCAGAAATCCCCTTCCTAATGTATCACATGACCTCACTGATATGAGGAATCTCAGGAAACAAACGGAGGGTTGCTGGAGTGGTGGGGGGTGGGAGGGATGGGGTGGCTGGGTGATAGACATTGGGGAGGGTACGTGCTATGGTGAGCACTGTGAATTGTGCAAGGCTATTGAATCACAGATCTGTACTTCTGAAACAAATAACACAATATGTGTTAAAAAAAAAAAAAAGAAGATGGCAGGAGAGGAAGAATGAAGAAGGGGGAATCGGAGGAGGAGACGAACCATGAGAGACGATGGACTCTGAAAAACAAACTGAGGGTTCTAGAGGGGAGGGGGGAGGGGCGAGGGGGGTGGGGGGATGGGTTAGCCTGGTGATGGGTATTAAAGAGGGCACATTCTGCGTGGAGCACTGGGTATTATGCACAAACAATGAATCATGGAACACTACATCAAAAACTAATGATGTAATGTATGGTGATTAACAGAACAATAAAAATTAAAAAAAATCCCCTTTCTTATGTATGAATGCAGGGGGGTGGGGGAGAGTGATGGGGGGAGTCAGATAGGACACCAAATCATAACTAAAATATATACTATGTTAGATGTCAATGAATGCTAGGGGAAGACAATTAACTAGGGATGGGAGATGGGGAAGTATCACTGGACAAGCACATATGACAGAAAAGGGTCAGGTAGGCGGTGGGTCCGGAGATGAGGAGGCCCTGGGATGGGAATGTTCTGGGGGCCAGCGTGGCTGTCGTGGAGTAAGCAAGGGGGCTGGAGGTGGAAGATGAGGCCAGAGAAGTGACAGGGGTAGGACTGAGGGTTGTAAGGTTCAGGGATTGGTAAATTATGGGCCACTGCCGCATAGGACCTACCACCTGTTTTTATAAATAAAGTGTATGAGAACACGGCCACGTCCATTAGTTTACATGTTCTTCATGGCTGCCGTGGGGCTGCAATGGTGGAGGTTAGCCGGGGTGACAGAGTGGGGACGTGGCCTGCAAAGCCTAAAATTTTTATTATCCGTCCCTTTATAGAAGAGGCTTGCTGGTCTCTGGAATAGGGCTTTGCAGACATTATGTTCTATTTCCTCCATGTCAGGGGGTGTACTCGGGACTCAGAGGTAAAAGAGTAAAATCTGTGTCCTCAAGGTGCCAACGGTATAGTAAGGAGACAGGTGTGTGCATAGGAGATTAAAACACAGCTCCATGCTCTCACACAATTTTCCAGTGTTATGGAACAGAGCAACCAATTTGAAAAACTGTCTATCTACTGAAGCTAAACATATTTATGTATTATACCCCAACACTGCCACTCCTGAGTTTATACCCAGTGCCTGCATCTACTAAATTGTACATATGTCTGCCAAAAAGCATGTATGAGAAGTCTCCTTGAAACCTTACTCATGACATGGGGCGCCTGGGTGGCTCAATTGGTTAGGCATCTGACTTCGGCTCAGGTCATGATCTCAGAGTCCTGGGATGGAGCCCCAGGTCTGGCTCCCGGCTCAGTGGAGAGTCTGCTTGTTCCTCTGCCCCTCCCCTTGCTCATACTCTCTCTCTTTCTCTCTCAAATAAATAAATAAAATCTTAAAAAAGAAGGAAAGAAACTTTATTCATGACAGCCTCCAACGAAAACACACTTAGATATTCATCACCATTTGAATGGATAAATACATTGTATGCGTAGTCATACAATGGAATACTATATAGCAATGAAAAAGAACACATCTCTGCTACACACAAATACAAGGAGGAATTTCACAAACCTAATGTTGAATGAAAACTTTGGACATGAAAGCATACCTATTGAATGATTTCATTCCATGGATATGAATTCCAAGAAACAGGCATAACTGACCTATTCAGATAAAAGTCAGAACAACGATTATCTTTGATTATCTAGCTGGGAGGAGCACAAAGAGGATTTCTGTGAGGCTAAGAATCTTCTGTATCTTGATCTGAGTGTAGTCACATTACTATATATATATATATATATATATGCACACACACATATATATACATTTTACAAAATATAAAAAATTCATTGGGCTCTACACTTAAGATTTGTGTACTTTACTATATATAAATTATGCCTTAATTAGTACATAAAAAAGGAAAATACATATCCACTGCCACAAAAGCTGGTACTAAGTGCTGCCATTATGCAGGAAAATGAGGTACTAAATGCTTGGTGGAGTTAGGAATGCTTCATACTGGAGTCAAATTTTGAGCTCAAGGACTTATGTTTTCCCAGGGCAGACCAGAGTGGAAAGAATGTCCTTGGGAGAGGAAATAGCATATGAAAAGTCTGAAAAACAAAGCTTATGTGGGGAGCTTGCAGGACAACAGTAGCGTTCCTAATCAAATACAAAATATTTCTAGCCCTCTAATCTTCCTTCTTTCCTCCTGCCCTCCGATTCAACTTTCTGTTTGTTTGTGTTTTGTTTTCATTTTATTCAGTTGCTGTACTTTGTAACTCAAGAATTCCTATTCGATTCCTTTTTATGTTTTTAGAGAAGTAGAATTCACATAGCATGTCTCTCCCTTTCACGATGTAGAATTCAGTCAGTTTCAGTAATACAAGACGGTGCAGACACCACCACTCTCTAATTCTAGAATTCTCTCACACTTCAAAAAACAAGCCCTGTACCTACTAGCAGTCACTATTTATTCTCCCTTCCCTCAGTTGTTGGCACCTAGCAACCTACTTTCTCCCTCTGAATTTGCCTCTAGTAGATGTTTCATATAAATTGAATGATACAATATGTGACCTGTTATGTCTGCTTCTTTTCAAGGTTCATGCATGTTTTAGCATGACTGAATAATATTTCATTTTACAGATGTACCACATTTTGTTTACCCACCATTGGTTGATGGACATTGGATTGTGTCCACTTTGGGCCATTGTGAATGATGCTGCTCTGTATATTTATGTACAAGTTTCTGTGTAGTCATATGTTTTTAATTATTTGGAGCATGTGTCCAGGAGTGGAATTGCTGTGTCATATGGTAATCCTATGTTTAATTTATTGAGGACTGCCAAGCTTCTTTCTACAGTGGCTGTACAATTTACATTCCCATCAGCAATGCGTGAGGGTTCCAACTTCTCAAGATACTTGCCAAGGCTTATTATTGTCTGTCTTTTTTATTATATGCATTCTGGTGGATATGAAGTAAGATCACACTATGGTTTTGATTTGCATTTCCCTAGTGACTAATGATGTTGACCATCTTTTGATGTGCTTATTGACCATTTTTATATCTTCTTTGGAGAAATGTTTATTCAGATCCTTTTCCAATTAAAAAAAGGGCTATTTGCCTCTTTATTGCTGAATTTTAAGATTTCTTTATATACTCCAGATACTAGACCTTTATTAGATATGTATGTTGTAAATCTCTCTGTCATTCTGTAGGTTGTCTTTTTTACTTTCCTTGTTGTATCCTTTTATGCAAAATACTTTTTAATTTTGGTTACGTTCAGTTTCTCTATTTTTTTTTTTCTTTTGTGCTGTGGGCTTTTGATGTCATAGCTAAGAAAACATTGCCTAACCCAAGGTTTCAATTATTTACTCCTATGTTTTCTTGTAAGAGTTTTACAGTTATAGCTCTTACTTTTAGACCTTTGATTGATTTGGGGTTAATTTTTGTATATGGTTTGAAATAGGGATCCAAGTTCATACTTTTGCATGTGGATATCCATTTGTCTCAACACAATTTGTTGAAAAAAACCACTCTTTCCCCATTGTTTTGGAAGACTTGTAAAAAAATCAATGACCACAGATGTATGGGTTTATTTATGGACTACCAATTATATTCCATTCATCTAATGTTTATCTTTATGTCACTATCACACTGTTTTTATTCCTGTAATAAGTTTTGAAATCAGGAAGTGTGTGTCTTGTAGCTTTGTTCTTTTTTCTAGATTGTCTTGGCTATTCTGGGTCTTTTGCAATTCTGTATAAATTTTGGAATCAGCTTATCAATTTCTGCAAAAAATAAAGTCATTTGGGATCTTGATATAGCTTGTGTTAAATTTGTAGATCAATTTGTTAAATAGTGCCATCCTAACAATATTAAATCTCCTGATCCATGAGCATAGGATGCCTTTCCATTTATTTACATTTTCTTTAATTTCTTTCCATATATTTTTCTAGCTATCAGTGTACAAGTCTTACTTATTTTGTTTAATTTATTCCTGAGTTATTCTTTTTGGTGATGTTGCAGTTGGAAATACTTTCTTAATTTCACTTTCAGATTTTTCATTACTAGTGTATAGAAATACAACTGCTTTTTGTTCTCAACATTTTGTTCATCAACTACTATTGCTTTTTACAGTTGTCTTTTGAATTAGAAAGAAGAATAAAAGAGTTACAAATACTGTATAGTGTCTTTTCATTTCAGTTTGAAGGACTCTTTAGTATTCCTCATAAGTCAGATCTGTTGGCAGCAAATTCTCAGTCTTTGTTTATCCAGTAATGTCTTAATTTATCCTTCATTTTTTGTAGAATAGTTTTGCTGGATATAGAATTCCTGGTTGACTTTTTCTTTTAGTAATTTCAGTACTTTGAATATGTTGTCTCACTGTTTTCTGGCCTCCATGGTTTCTGATAAGAAATTGGGTGTTTATCTTATTGAGAATGAGTCATATCTTTCTTGTGGCTTTCAAAATATGCTCATTGTCTTTTTTGTGACATTTTGATTATCATGTGTCTATGGGTGGATTTCTGAGTTTATTCTACATGGAGTTACTTGAGCTTCTTGGATATGTAGATTAAAATTTTTCATCAAATTTCTGAAGTTTCAGTGCATTATTTCTTCAAATATTCTTTCTGTTCATTTCTTTCTCTCCTCTCCTCCTGGGACACCTGTTATTCATATTTTAATGTCCCAGTTGTCTCTGAAACAGTAAATTTTCTTGATTTTTTTTTCCTTTCTGTTTTTCAGATTGGATAATCTCAATTAATTTATTTTCAGGTTCTATGTTCTTTCTTCTGCCAGCTAAAATCTATTGTTGAAACCTCTGGTGTGTATTTTTATTTCAGTTATTATACTTTTAACTCCAGAATTTCTATTTCCATCTTGTAATTGCTATCTCTTTACTGATATTCCATTAAGATGAGATATTGTTTTTATACTATCTTTTAGTTCTTTATATATAACATCCTTTAACTCTTTAAAAATATTTACAATAGCTGATTTGCAGTTTTTCATCTAGCAAGTTCAATGGGCTTCCTCAATTCCTTGGAAACTTGAGTTTCTATTGATTTCTTTGCCCCCTCCCCCGTACAAGTGTCTATACTGCATGTTTTCTTCCTCCCTCATATTTTTTTTCATTGAAAACTGGACATTTTATATAACATAATGTAGTAACTGAAATCAGATTGTTCCCCTACCAAGGGTGTGTTGTTGCTGCTGCTTTCTTTTCTTTTTTTTTTTTTAAGATTGTATGTATGTATGTATGTATGTATGTATTTAGAGAGTGAGTGAATGGGGAGGGGCAGAGGGAGAAGGAGAGAGAGAATCTCGTTTAGACTCTGCACTGAGTGCAGAACTTGATGTGGGCCTTGATCTCGTGACTCTAAGATCAAGACCTGAGCTGAAATCAAGAGTTGGATGCTTAACCGACTGAGCCACCCAGACGTCCCACTGCTGCTTTTTGTAGTTGCTATTGCTTCTTTGTTTAGTGACTTGGCTGAACTAATTCCATAAAATCTGTATTCTTTGTCATGTGTGAACACTTAAATCTTTGCTTTGTTATCTTAGTGGTCAACTAATGATTGGACAGAGATTTCCTTAAATGCTGGCAACCAAAAGTCCCTCAAATTTGGCATCGGGGCTCTGTATGTATGTGGGAGCATGCCTTCAACACTCGTCCAGGTAGCTGAAAACTGTGTTCACTTCCTACTTGGGCAAAGTCTCAAGTTCAGCCAGAGGTGAGAGTTTAGGTCATTCTTTGACTTTTGCTTTTCTTTTTCTTTTTTTAAAAAGATTTTATTTATTTATTTGACAGAGAGACAGAAAGAGAGCACAAGTAGGCAGAATGGCAGGCAGAAGGATCAGGCTCTTGCTGAGCAGGGAGCCCAATGTGGGGCTCGATCCAGGGCCCCGGGATCATGACCTGAGCCAAAGGCAGATGCTTAACCGACTGAGCCACTTCCCTTGGCACGCACATGGCCTTCTGGATTCCAAGGACTATACTAGACCTTTTCAAAGCCCTGTGGACATTTTATTTCTGGGTTGTTCCTTTTAAGTTTTTTTGGTTCATCTATTGTTTGCCCCAATTGTTTTCCATTGCCTCAGGCAGCTTCAAAGTTAATCACTTGCTTATAATTATTTTTTACAATCTCCCCTGGGGAGAAGAGTTTTCACAATTTTAGATCTCTGAATCACATCAAATATAGACATCTTTGTAATTGAGGTTTTTAAGGGA
Source organism: Callorhinus ursinus (assembly GCF_003265705.2). Taxonomy (NCBI): domain Eukaryota; kingdom Metazoa; phylum Chordata; class Mammalia; order Carnivora; family Otariidae; genus Callorhinus; species Callorhinus ursinus. Next base: position 7,818,041 of record NW_027397107.1, read on the forward strand.
AATGATTATTCAGATCATATAATAACTGGACTCTGAGAATGAGACTTTGAAAAAGCTAGAGACCCTTTTGGTCCCCTCATTTTGTTTCCCTCAGTGGCTGCCAGCCTATAGGTTTTCACTTGTCTCTGGTCAGTTATTCTTCAAAGTTAACACAGAGCTGGAAAGTAGGCAATGGGACTAGACCAGGGCAGAGAAAAAAGCTGCCATCTCAATGTCCTTAGTGAGATTATGCCTTTTTTTTTTTTCTTTTAAGGAGGCTCCATGTGGAACCTAATGTGGGGCTTGAACTCAAGACCCTGAGATCAAGACCTGAGCTGAGATCAAGAGTTGGATGCTTAACCGACTGAGCCACCCAGGCATCCCGTGAGATTATGCCTTTTAAAAAAGTTTTTATTTTGCATAAATGTTCCCCAGATTGCTCCAAGCCTTTGATTAATTTCCAGAGTTCTAAAAAAAATGGATTTTTTTTTTTTCAGTTTTTGCCGGTTTTCTCATTGCTTTTATGGAGGAGAGAATTTTCAGAGGGTTGTATTCTACAAGTTTTGCTGATGTTCTCAACTTTCTTGAATATATTTGTGGCATGAATGTTGAAACATGCCAATGGGAGCTTATGGTCTAGTTGGAGAGAGAAAGAATATCTTTGAGTATTACAGATCAATGGAGAATACTTTAGTGTCTTCCTACCAAATTGTTGTCCAAGGACCAGTATCACTGATACCATTAGAAGCTTGTAAGGAGTACCGAATCTCGGGTCCCTCTCCAGATTGTTGAATTTTAACATTGTAACAAGATCCTCAGGTGATTCATATTCACATTAAAGTTTGATAAACACTAATGTCATGGACTTCTTGTTAGGTCGCATAACCCAGAACCCTCTACCCTAATCTTTGCAACTTAGCCCGGCCCCTTTATTTTTTACTCACAGTGTGTTCAATATGGATGGCTAGAGGCTGTCCCCATCTGGTGACCCAAGGACCCAGGTTCTCTTTACTTTGTCACACTACCGTATAAACACGCAGCATCCAAGTTTTTCACCCAAAGAAAGAAATGTAACTCGCACGAGGTCTCTTAAATGCCTCAGCTGGGAAGTGACACAGAGAACTTCTGCTCACAGTCTGTTGGTATGAGCTATTCACACAGCTCCAGTCTGACTGGGAGGCGGCTGGAGAATGTCGAGATGAGGGCACATGGGATATTTTCAGAGCACTATCTCTGCCACTCTCCTTCGGAGAATTTCACACGACCCAACAGGGATTTTTGAAGGAAGAAAAAGTCCACTTTTAGAGGAATCGTGGAATAGGTTATAAAGAAAGTCTATTTTTGGTGTGGAGCTTCGAAGATAGATTGAACATAATGGTTAAACCAGCAGAGAAAGATGGATCTCAGACAAAGAAAGGAAAGCATTAGTTTATTACATGCAGTATTGTTGGGGAAGGACTGGGAATCAAAATTTATTCAGAAGGAAAGATGGCGAAGATATTTCATGAAATCATCTGCCCTCATTATAAACTTGAAGAAAAATTTTAGCAGGACAGCTCTTTTGAGAGTTTGGTTTGGGTAGATCCAGTGGATTAGAATTAGGCATTCTGAAACTGTCTGTCAGTTGACAGATCATTATAAGAGTGAACATACATCCTTATTCATCTGCCCAGGGAAGGGCAATGGGATACAGAGCAGTGAACATAGGGTGGGCATTCGGAGACTATACTTCTAATCCCATCTCTGTTAGGCATTCACTGTGTGATTTGGGGCCCGACTCTTAATACTGCTGAGACCTTTGGAAGTATCAACCTAGAGAAGTAGTCCATAGACCAGCAGTTCTTCATCTGGCTGAACATAACAGTCATCCATGAAGGTTTCAAAAAATACCAGACCAAGTGAAATTCTCTCTGGGGATGGGGTCAAGACACTTGAACAAAAACTGGATTAAGAACCCCTGTCATCTCCCAGTGGTCTTCAAACTTCAATGCGCATGCAGATCACATGAAGATCTTGTTAACGTGAAGATTCTGAGTCAGTGGGTCAGGTGCATGACCTGAGATTCTTTCTGTCTAACACGCTCTCAGATGTTGCTGCTGCTGCTGATCCAAGATCCACCAAGGCCCGAAGGATGTTAAATAATTCATCACTTTCAGTCAAAAGACTGCCTTTCCCAACTTAACCAAATGGGCCAGCCATCTTAGCTTTGTCTGAAAGTAGGCTAGGTGGGCTCAGGCAGGGGAGCCTCTAGAGAGAGAAGTGAAATGTTTGTATTCAAAGCCTAATCCATTGCCTATTCCTGGGCATCAGCAAAATGTGTGAGCAGGCACTGCTCATCTCTCATGTCAACACTCCCCTTACACTGAGGGCAGGCAACGCTGCCTCTGGCGATGCTAGACAGACTGATAAAGGATCAGAAGGAGCCACAGTCAGGTCATGAATCAGCACAAGCTGTGCTGTGCCAGGGGCGAATGAGGAAGGGAAGAAGGGTGAGAGTAGGAACATCATATGCGTTCAGCACCCAGGAACTCAGCCAGTCACTGTCAATGCATTATATCATTTATTCCCCATAAAAATCCTCAAAGGCAGGCATTATTAAACTGCATTTTCTAGATTAGAAAATTGTGACTCAGAGAAGGTAAATCACTTGTCAGCCTGCAAAGCATCTCTGTGACACCGAAATCTACCTTCTTTTCGTTACAGCACACTAAAAAGCATCTTATATTTTAAATCATGTTGATGGTGGGTAGAGGAACTGGGGTGACACATTTTCCATTGACGAGTCTGTTTGTTATGGCCGTGATGGAAATGTTGTCCATCTAAGAGCTTCTCTGTGGTGTTTTCCATCCCTTGTAGTTTATCTAAAGGTAAGAAGACAAGAAGAAACCACCTATAAATGGTTTATAGGTAAAGGAAGTGACGAAATTTCAAGAATTGCTAGCAATTGTTTTCCAGACTTTTCCCTTCCTCTGGTGTCTATCATTATCAAGACCAGAAAAAGGAAAACCATAAAATGCAATACAATTTTGATAAATAAGATATTATGCATCTTTTGTCTTCCTCCTTTTGCCCCCTCCATTCCAACTAGACTCTGCTAACTAGAATTTCCAAGTAGAAGAAGCTTGACTTTGTTGCTCAGGGCATTTGCATTCTCTGTTCCCTTGGGGAATGCGATGTCTTTCTTCTCCCATCTTTCTTGGCCTTGATGCCACCTCCTCAGAGAACATTTCTCTGACCAACTTATCTGAAATGGTCCCCCCCCTGGGCTGGCTATCTCAGAACCCTCAATCCTCCAACCTTGTTGTGTTTGTATAGGGTTCATGACGACTTGATCTTACACGTTATGTGTTTTTTGTCTGTTTACTCCCTGTCTCACTCATTAGCTAGTCCAATGCTTGTCAAACTTTTCCTGAAAGTGTCAGATAGGCCCTTAAGGTTTTGTAGACTATACAATCTCTGTTACAACTACTCAGCTCTGCCGTTGTGGAACCATAGACAATTTGAACTTTGAATGGGTTTGGCTATGTTCCACTAAAACTGTACTTACAAAAATAGGTAGTGGGCTAGACGTGGTCTTCAGGCCATAGTTTGCTGACACCTGATCTAGAAAAGAAGTCTCATGAGACCATTGTCCTTCTTGTATCCCACAATATACCCGGTGCTTAGCATCTAGTAGAATTTAATAAATTTATTTTTGAATAAATGTGTGAATGAATGAGTGAATCCATTACCTTAGGGAATGGGAAACACACGGGAACTTAGGCAACAAGATAAATGAATCACAGGATTTTAAAGCTCGTCACCTTCCCTCTCCTAAGACAGGGTGATATCTCTGCTGTCTCCATGAACTGTCTCCATTCTTAAAAGAATAATTACACAAAATTTTTTTTTAAAGTAGGGTGAGAGCCAGATAACAATACAATTAATACTGGTGTGATCTCTGTGAAGAAGCTTTGCCTCCTGCACCTTCCGAGCTGAGCATGGCCAAGGGTTAGGGGTTTGAGTAGAAATCCACAGAGATCTTTGGGGATCTAAGAATAGAGAAGACCTGTTTCTCTGTCTCATCTGTGCTTGGAGAGCTGAGGAAATGCCAAGCATGGTAAAGAGGCAATTAAGATGGAGATTGGATAGTGTGGGAAGGGGTCTAGTCATCTTCATAGAACTTCTACCTATGCCTACATTGCAAAGGTCAAGGACCTGTGGGTTACCATGCATCTAAAAGCAGCTTGACAGGGGTCCTGGCATTGGAAAGTAGAGGATATTCTCTTAGATGCCAGCTTGGATCAATGATTTGTATCCTGGAGGGACTAAGGCCTTCTTAGTAGATGTTAGCATATGGCAGATCCCTTCCTCCCCCTCCCCCAGTATCAAGGTAATATGGAAAAGCCTACCTCTTCGGCACGTGATCTGTGCAATCACACAGCATTGTGCTTAGAAGGGCCTTGTGCTTGCTTTAATGTTGTCTTGAAATTCTTAATAATTTTTTGAAAAGAGAGTCCACATCTTCCTTTGGCATCGGGTCCTGCAAACAATGTAGCTGGTCTGGCTCTGCATACACATACAAAACTTAGATCCAAATCCAAGGAGAGAAAGACATGTTATTCTGACTAAACTGAAAACACTCCTAAAGGACTCACTGAACTCAGTTTACCTTAAATTGTCAAAGTTTAAATCTTTGTCAGGAAGCAGAATGGGAAGATTTTGAAACAGATTCATTAAGACAGAGAAAAATAAGTTGAAATTTTTGCCAAATATGCATTTGTGGGCCAAAATTCGGGTCTCTATTAATAGGTAGAAAGTTGACTAAAGAGAGATAGATAGTATCTGGCAGATTAACTGAAGCCCCCATTGGATTTTAATTTATTGTGAAAATATTAAGGAACTGAATTTACAGTCTCTGAGAACCTTGTCCAGAAGTATCCTGTTACTGTGGGAGGCAATAGGGTTGTTTTGGAGCACAGGGGAAATGGCCTAATTCTTATTCTTCCCATGGTCCTTATGAATTAAGCAAAAGCCATATATATTCAAGAACTCAGAACCTTAGGTCTAAGATCAAAAGTTAGTTTGTGTTGAATAAGCAGACGGCACAGTACAAGCTGCCTCCCGAGAGAGGAAATGAGAACAGTCTGAAGCCACTAGGAGGATGTAGGGATAAGGGGGCCAGACCAGGGGCAGCTAGCAGATCATTTGATGTTGAGGATAACTCTCACCCATGTCTATTCTGGTTGAGACAGACATCTCTCCAGGTGACTGGAAAATGGGCAGAGAAATAAAGCAAGATAAAAAGCTTTTGCACAGCAAAAGAAAGAGTCCACAAAACCAAAAGACAACCGACAGAATGGGAGAAGATATTTGCACATGACCTATCAGATAAAGGGCTAGTATCCAACATCTATAAAGAACTTATCCAACTCAACACCCAAAGAACAAATGATCCAATCAAGAAATGGGCAGAAGACATGAACAGACATTTTTCCAAAGAAGACATCCAAATGGGCAACAAGCACATGAAAAAGTGCTCAGCATCGCTCCGCATCAGGGAAATCCAAATCAAAACCTCAATCCTCAATGAGATCCCACCTCATACCAGTCAGAATGGCAAAAATGAACAAGTCAGGAAACGACAGATGTTGGCGGGGATGAGGAGAAAGGGGAACCCTCCTACACTGTTGGTGGGAATACAAGCTGGTGCAACCACTCTGGAAAACAGGATGGAGGTTCCTCAAACAGTTGAAAATAGAGCTACCCTACGACCCGGCAATTGCACTACTGGGTATTTATGCCAAAGATACAAATATAGTGATCTGAAGGGGTACACGCACCCCGACGTTTATAGCAGCAATGTCCACAATAGCCAAACTGTGGAAAGAGCCAAGATGTCCATGGACAGATGAATGGATAAAGAAGATGTGGTGTATATATATATATGATGGAATATTATGCAGCCATCAAAAGGAATGAGATCTTACCATTTGTAACGATGTGGATGGAACTGGAGGGTATTATCCTGAACGAAATAAGTCAATCAGAGAAAGACAAGTATCATATGACCTCACTGACATGAGGAATTCTTAATCTCAGGAAACAAACTGAGGGTTGCTGGAGTGGTGTGGGGTCAGAGGGATGGGGTGGCTGGGTGATAGACATTGGGGAGGGTATGTGCTATGGTGAGCGCTGTGAATTGTGCAAGACTGTTGAATCACAGACCTGTACCTGTGAAACAAATAATACATTATATGTTAAAAAAGAAGAAGATAGTAGGAAGGGAAAAATGAAGGGGGGGATATCGGAGGGGGAGATGGACCATGAGAGACTATGGACTCTGAGAAACAAACTGAGGGTTCCAGAGGGGAGGAGAGTAGGGGGATGTGTTAGCCTTGTGATGGGTATTAAAGAGGTCACATACTGAATGGAGCACTGGGTGTTATATGCAAACAATGAATCATGGAACACTACATCAAAAACTAATGATGTAACATATGGAGAGTAACATAACATAATAATAAAAAAAAAAGAAAGCCAGGTCTTGTAATGATGCTATTTTTATGAGGTTATATAGTCCCTGGTCATGGAAGTTACATCTACATAACAATTCAGCCATCAACAATTCTGAGGCATCACAGAATTGATTATACAACTTCGGGCTCTGATGACAATAGGGCATTTATTTGTAGGAACACACCCTCTATCTAGGAGAAAACATCTTGTAAAATAATGCTCTTCCTTCAGGTACAAGGAGAGTCTGTGGACCCTGCACTGCCCTCTAGGAACTTATAATAAGCAAGGAAAGTCAGGAGCTTATGTCCACATTGACTTCCTGCAAATTAAGTCTTGGAGGAATTGTTATAGATCCCTCAAAAACAATAATCTCTTTAAAATACATACCTGATCATGGCATGAGCCTGATGCTGAGATTAAATGTCCCCTCATTGACTAATATGTCACATCTAAAGTCCTCAGCTTGGCCACTGGGCCCCACTGCCGTCCAGCCCCAACTAATCCTCCACTCTCATCTCTCATCTTGCTGTTTCCTGCCTCCAAACCTTTGCTTGTACTGTTTTCTCTGCTTGAACCATCTTTCCCTCCTCTTTTGCTTGGTGATTATGTCTTCATTTTTCTTCTCCTCTGTAAAGTCCCACTAACTGGTCCAACAAAAGTGGGACTTCTCTCCTTTGGGCCAACATTAAAGCTCATAAACACCTTTACTAATGGCCTGTTTTCACCTGCTGCCTGGAGTACAATACAGAACTCCATTGGGGCAAAGAATGGGGCAGTTGTTTGCCACCACCTGGCCTGGTACATGATAAGCTCTTAATAAATATTTGTTGAATATATGAATGAATGAGTCAGTGAGTGAATAAGTGGACCTCTTGCTAGACTGTGAGCTCTTAGCAAACAAGGGGCTATGCTTTTTCACTCATGCATTACCTGAACATTACACAGTGTCTGGCAATTAGGAAAAATGCAGTTATTGCCTGTTTAAGAAATAAATACACCATCTAAAGAGCAAATCTTCCTTCTGAGAGCAGAAAAGGCTATACACTCAGTGGAGAGTGGCTGCCTTGGGTAGAAACACTGAGATAGCACAAGACAACACAGTCAACCAACTTCAACATAAGACCCTTTTGGCATTCCTTAATTGATCATTAGCCTTTAATTTCATAGAAAGAAATTGGTTATGGGTAGAGTGATTATACATCCTGTTAGCCTGGGGCTGTATTGGTTAATGCCTATTGTCTAAGAGTAATTTTTGGGTGATCCCCTCATATTCCCCAAAGTGCCCCAGTGTGGAAGATAAATTATAGGGTCACCCTAGCTATGTGCTAAATAATATGCATACATTATAGGTCTCAAGTTATTAATGCTTCCACAAAGCTTAAAATGTGATACCACCTGAAGAAGCTTGCAGTGGTGTAAGAAAGATGAGAAAAATGCTCACAAATTAAAATGCATTGAACGCATCCCTAGGTGAACTAAAGAGGTTTCACATTAACAGTATCCATGTGTTTTGCGGTTCCAGGAAAGGTTTCCAAGAGGACATGGCATTGGAAGAAAGCCCTGAAGAATGAAGAACAGGTCCTGTCCTGCTTCTGGAAATGGAAGCCTCTGAACATTTCCCTGAAAGCATCTAGAGTGATCTTTCCCTGGCTTATGCTGGTGTTCTATCCTGATCTTTTTTCCCTGATTTTGCTGGCAGTGTCCACACCTTCTAAAATGTCTTTCTTCCTTTTATGCACTTATCTGAGGGTTATTCATCCTTCGTGACCCAGGTTGAGCCCCACAGTTCAGGGCACCCCCCACTCACAGTGATTCCTCCACATCTACACTCCTGTAGATCTTAGACTTTGCGGCTCTTCCACTGGTTTGTCTTTTACTGTATGGTGCCTTCTAGAATTTCTTTCCTTTTGAAACATCTCCCCTTAGTGCCAAGTAAAAAGCAAATCTGCTGGTGAGAATGAGACAGGTTTGGCTGAAGGAGCAGACACTGAAAGCCAGTCATGCTGGAGGGGGGTAAGGGCCTGGACTCTAGGGCTATGGGATCAGCCAGAGAGGAGACACCGTGGGAAAAAAACCTGCCCCAACCTAGAGCTGGATGAATGGCTCCCTATTGGTGACTTGGGACACAGGGCTTCCCACAGATATATAAGGAGAAGGGAAGGAGTGACAAGAAGCTCAAAAATAGACTTCCCTGGTCACTGGGGGTGAGCAGAGGTTGAGCAAGTGGCTGCAAGTGATGGTGGGTCAAGCCTCTTCCTGCTGGTACATGAGAAGGTACTGGGTTCTTCCCGGTCTTGCTGATGCTTCAGCTTTGCCTAAGAAAGGGAGGTCTGGAGATGGTAGGCTGTCCACAGGGCACAGCATAGTCATAGAAGGAGCAGCAGGTAGACTCTTCAGGCTATTGACAGATTCTAGGAGTAGGGCAAGGATGTTTCCATGGGGTCCATGGATTCTTCAGGAAGCAAGAAACAAACATTAAGGGAAAACATCAGAGCAACCTGGGAAGGTAAGACCACACGGGACCTAAAGAAACATCTCAAGAATAATTGTCCTGTTTTGATTCAGAAAAAGAAGTTTGGAGAAGCTGAGATACCAAATAATTGTGCTGAAGAAATCACCCCCACGTTGAACATAAGTTCTTGGAAGGAGTTGATAATGTAGTATAACTATTTATATAATTATAGTATTTAGCCTGATGCCCTGAACCTGGAAGGTCATAGTTGCTCTATAAATATTCTGACTGAATGATTGGCTGGGAATGTTCATGGAGCATAGGTATTTGAATCAATCCTGAAACTCAGACTTCAGACATTAGCAACATCCTTGGTGCCTTGGGTATTTATTTTGGGAATACCCTTTTAAGATCCATCTTGTAGGCACTAACTCTTGGTGCCTGCAGGGTTCCATGCTCAGATATTTTGGTTTTAATGTTTTTAATGTTCTTGCTGAAGCTTGGGTAATGGTGGATGCCATAAGGGGGAAAAAACAACATACCTAGAAATCAGGTTCTGGAACCCAAATGGTCTGAACAGAAGAGAACAACAAGAGCTATGATGCTGGTTGAGCACAGCATGGCTTACTTACATGAACAGAGCACAGAATTCATCACGGAACCGGAGACTCTCTGGTCAGCATGAAAGCAGTCAGTCAAGAAAGTTAGGAGAAAAGGAATTAAGAGAGGATAGTTCTTGGAGAAAAAGGCTAAGGCAGTTGATGAGTCAGTAAGGGTCTTTCCATTCTCTTGACTTTATTTTGTGCAAATTGGGGGATAGTGGCAGAAACTTCTCTTTGGGGTTTGGCTCATTCTAGTCCACTTTGACCAGTATCCAAACCTCTTCCTGTTCCTGCTTTTTTTTTTTTTTTATCTTATTTATTTATTTGAGAGAGAGAGAGAGTAAGCAGGAGGAAGAGGGAGAGAGACTCTGAAGCAGACTTCTTGCTGAGCACAGAGCCTGGCATGGGGCTCGATCCCAGGACCTCAAGATTCCAACCTAACCCAAAACCAAGAGTCAGACACTTAACCAACTGCACCACCCAGGCATTCCAGCTGCCTGCTGCTTTTCACTTTTTCTTTCTTTCTTTCTTTCTTTCTTTCTTTCTTTCTTTCTTTCTTTCTTTCTTTCTTTCTTTCTTTCTTTCTTTCTTTCTTTCTTTCTTTCTT
>NW_027397107.1:7833178-7952702 GCF_003265705.2 Callorhinus ursinus
TCTTTCTTTCTTTCTTTCTTTCTTTCTTTCTTTCTTTCTTTCTTTCTCTCTTTCTTTCTTTCTTTCTTTCTTTCTTTCTTTCTTTCTTTCTTTCCTTCTTTCTTTCTTTTTTCTTTTTCTTTTCTTCTTTCCTCCCATCCTTCCTTCCTTCATCACAAGCTACTTCTAATCCCCTCAACTGGCCATGCTTTTCCTGCCTTGGTGCCTTTTCCTGTGTGTTTTTGAACTCCTGCTTCCCAGAATGTTTTTCCTCCCCTGGATTACCTATCAAATGCTTAACTTGCCTTTCCAGAAGAACCAGCTTAAAATCATCTCCTCTGGGAAGCCTTCTATGATTTTCCCACATAAATGCAGGATCTGCTTGTTTGGGTCTACCAGATTACTTTCTCTGTTACTCTATTTGATTACATATTATAACAATTGAAAAAAAATGAATGCCATATACCAAGCACTCTTCTAAGAATTGGGAAAAACAGTAATAAGATGAGACATAGACAGAATCTTCTCGTCAAGATTCTTACAGTCTGTCTCACAAATGTCACATTGGTGAGAGGACATGCTTGTATATTGGATTTGTGCATAAGGAAAGCATGGTCTCTGGAATATGGCTCTCTGGGCTCATATCCTGGCTCTACATCCAACTAAGCTGTGGAACTCTGTACCCTTGTCTGTAAAATAGGAATATTAATATCATCTCACAGGGGTGTCATGAGGGGTACATGAATTAACATATACAAAGCGCTTAGAATGGTGCTTGAAATTTAGTAAGCTCTCTTTAAATCATACTTATTATTCTGCTAGACTCTCTTCCCTCTGGAGTAGTTCCCCAATTTTATTTTTTGTGTATTCCAAACATTTGATGTAGTATGTATTAAGCACAATAAGTGCTTAATAAATATTTGTTGAATGAATGAACCATTATACAACAGATTAGTTTTAAAAAGAAAAGACTCTAATTCATACATCTCCTCCAAGGCAGGGAATGCACTATTTATTCCCTTAAGACATTCAGCTTTGACAGCCATGCATGAAACCATATTAAGCCTAGAGAATTTTCCATCCACTCTGGTGGCTGCTATTGATTTTACCTACTGAGATATTTGGTTCGTTCATAAAATGAAAAATTATTCACAAACAAAAGAGGAAAACAGCCTTTAAATGCTTATATCTGCAATTCACATGTGATTTAACATTTTCCCTTTTGGATAGGAATGAAAAATATCTCTCTGTTTTGGATGAGAGTAAAAAATTGCTTCAAATCAATTGATTATTTAGTCTATAGTCATTTCAGAAGATGTATGGGAAACAGAAAGTAATTTTGTAAACTGATTTTGTTTGGAAACAGCAGAAGATCGAATTTCCTTTCTGGCTCAGCCAGAAACTGAGGTTTTATGTACTGAGGTTTGTTATGATGGAATCTGCCAGTTAACTAGGTCAAACATTTAGTTTGAATCACCTGTCTGCTCTGCCTAATGATTACTTAATAAACTGGCTCACCCTCTCAAACGTACTTTTTGGAATGGGAAGAGAGCAGCAGTATGATGAGAGCAATGTTATGCTTTGCAGGGACCTAGGAGCCCTCTCTGACTTTTTATTGGGTAATGTGTTCCTATTGGAATCAAAGTCTTTTGATAATCCACTAGAAGCCTGTCACTATTCCAAGTCTCCCCCAAAGTTCACAGAGAGCCCAACCTGAGACCTAACATAGACTCATCCCTCCCCCTTCTCTTTATTAATGTCCTCATTATGCTACCAATTCCTTAGCACCTTGTCAGGTCCTTCACATGCGTGATCTCACTTTATCCCCACAATGGTGGCACATAATAGTCTTCATGATAGTCTCAGTGGCTTATCACGCTTATCACGCTTCTGCTCTATGTTCTCCCTCATGTCACAGCTCAGTTACATGCTTCCGGAGTGGTCTTCCACATTGTGATTTAGGGATCCAGAATTCATCCATCTGGTGACTCTGGCCTCCCCTGGGGCATTGGAATGCTCCACTGGACCCTCCCCATCCACTGGGAGACTGGAGAATAGTGTAATGGGATGAACTATGTCCTCCAACAAGGCCTGTTCAAATCCTAACTCCTTGTACCTAGGCAGGTGACTATTTGGAAATAGGGTTTTTGTAGATATAATGAAGATGTAAGTTAAGATGAGGTCATTCTGGAGTAAGGCAGGTCCTAAATCCAATGACTATGTCTTTGCAAGGAAAGAAATATTTGAAGACCCAGGGAAAAAGACCACATGGTGATGGAGACAGAGACTGGAGTGATATGTCTGCAAGCCAACCGTTGCTGGCAACCACCAGAAGCTGGGAGAGAAGCCTAGAACAGATTCTTTCTCAGAGATTCCAGAAGGAACCAACCCTATTTTCACCTTGATTTCAGACTTCTGGCTTCCAGAACTGTGACAGAATAAATTTCGGTTCTTTTAAGCTACATATCTGTGGCAAATTTTATAGTAGCCTTAGGAAACCAATACAAGGTAGGAGACTATGCAGAAGGCTTCCTTTCTGGTGATGGTTCCAGAACTTTAGAGATGTTGCCCTGTTGTCTTCTTGCCATTTCTAGTGAGAAAACTAATGTCTCCCTGCAGCTTCTTAAATCTCTGGAATATAGTCTTTATAATTATTTTAATGTCCTTGTCTACTAATTCAATTATCTGTGTCATTTCTGGGTCAGCTTTTCTCATCTGGAGTTGTATTTTCCTGCTTCTTTGCATGTCTGATGATTCTTGGTTGGGTGCTACACATCATTAATGCCATTGCCTTCTTGGTTGTGGGATATTTTTGAATTCCTATAAAGAACTTTTAGTTTTGTTCTAGGACATGGTCAAATTATTTGGAGAGACTTTGACACTTTCAAGTGTTTCTTTTAAGCTTTGCTGGGTGGCACTCGAGCAGCATTAGCATGAGGCTAATTTTCCCTAACTCTTGAGGCAAGGTATTTCTTAGCCCTTTAAATTATGAAGTTTTTCACTTTGACATATGGGAACTGGCACTATTCCTGGTCCTCCATGACTTCCAGGCTCTGTCCCTGTTAATCCTTTCAGGTGATTCTTTCTTTGGAGTCAGACAATTTTTTTTTGTTTTGTTTTGTTTTCACATACATGTTCTGATCAGTATGCAACTCAATGTGTGTGGGGACTTCCTGCAGATATCTAGAGATCTCTCCAGATCTCTCTCTTTGAATCTTTCTCTTTTCCTGCATTCTTCCCCACACTCTCTGGGGGCCTTTAGCTTTTTCGACTCTGTCTCCTCAACTAACAGAGAAGTCCTAAACTCTTCTTGGGTTTCCCTCCTTGTTTTGTGGCTTGGAAACTTCTTCCAGGCAGTAAACTGGGACAACCTTAGGGCTTACCTTTTTGTTTCCTATCCGTAGGAATTACTAGTCTTCATTGCCTGTGTCCACTGTCTTGAATATTGTTGGTTTCCATATTTTGTTCGGTTTTCAGTTGTTTCAGGTAAGAGGTTAATCTGGTCCTATTTCTCAATGTTGACTGAATGCTGTGGTGGATTGAGCAGGGGCAGAAATTCTTTGACATTCTTCTCAATGAGGAGTATGGTTTATGTCTACTATCCTTACATACAGGCAGGCCATGTGGCTGGTCAAGAGAATAGAGCAGAAGTAACACTGCTAGCTTCTGAGTGCAGACTTTAAGAGACTGGCAGCTTCCTCTTCTTATCTCTTAGAATCCTGTCATGGGGGTGCAAGGAAGCCCATCACCCTATTGAGAAGCTTATGTGAGAGAAACAGAGGCACCAACTCATCATCCATCTGAGGGAGTGATCTTGGAAGTCGATCTAGCTCCCATGATGTTCAGCAGATGCCACATGGCAAGGAGGCAATCTATCTCTCAGCTCTGCCCAAATTGCAGATTCGTGAACAAAGTAAATGATTGTTATTGTTTTAAGTTACTAAGTTTTGGGGGAATTTTTCTCACACAGCAATAGATACCTAGAATCTTAACAGGCAGGAGCCCACCATTTGGCTCAGTAATTGAAAGGGGGCTGGAAGAGTAGTTCTTCTGAAAGAAGAAAACATGAATTTGCTTAGCATATATGATTATCTCCCCACACTTACAAAGTAGGTTTATGTGCCTCCTGGACATTCTGGAAAAGGAAGACTTGGAGAGGTTAAACAAGGTGTCCAAGGTCACAGCAAGTAAGTGGAAGTGTCAAGATTTTTTCTCTGGGATTTTTGACCCCTTTCTTCCTTTCCCTTCCATGTAACCTTCATCCATCTGAGCTGCTAGAGCCCTGCCCGATTCCTTTCCTTCCCTGCACGTTCATAAATCACACTTTTTTGTCTGAATCTCCTTCTTCTCCTAGATGAGTTTTGACCAATCAATGAAGTCAGTCTACATGGTTGGAGCTGATAGAAGGAGACCCAGGAGCTAAATGAAATGGACCGCAAAATAGGGGTACATGGGATACTGACAGTCATATGAGAAAACAATCCCAGAATCTAGTGAGAAGAGCCTGAATGTGTTGCTAAAATATTGGGAAATTTAAGATCCGGGTTGGTGGGGGGTTGGGGGAGGAGGTAAAGGATAAGTTTCAGGTGATCCTAGGAAAATACTTAGAACCAGCATTGTGGCTAGCTCAGGGCCAGTGAGTTTTGAAAGTGCCCAGCTGGGGCTGATATTTGCTGTACAGTGAGGGGGGCTCATTTGGGCTGGTCTGGATTTAATGATGATGCCCCCATGCTACAGCTTATTGACTTTGACTCTGACATGGTTAAGTGTGTTGGCTTGGCTGGGCTATGGTACCCATTTATTCAATCAAACCCTAACCTAGGTGTTGCTATGAATGTATTTTGCAGAGGTGGTTAAGGTCTACACTGGACTGGAGTTCTTTGCTAAAACATCCAAGAATATAAGCTTTAGCATTATGACTCAGTTGCAAATATTCAGAGAGGACCAAGTGCTGCCACCAACTTGACCTGATCTTGGTGGCATCAATAACAGCCTTGAAAGAAGAGAGCAAGTTTCCCATACTGTGATCTCCATTGCTCCACAAATCAATGCATGCTCATCTTGGAAAGCTGACTTATTGCCCTACAAGTCCAGGAGCTTCTCAGGTGGTAGAGTGGCCTCTCATATCAAACATTTACTCTTAAACTTGGGTTCAAGTACTGTGGGGACTGGAGCTGCTTTAAGGAATTTCTCTGAGAGGCAATTATCTCATAGCTCACCAGGGCTAGACAATGCTCCCTGGAAGGCAGCGATTTAAACTCTATGCATGCACCAATGGCCCCTGGACTAACTACAATGCCTGTGTTAAAAGGAGAAAAAGAGGTTAAGAAAGAAAGAGAGAGAGAGAGAAAGAGATATCTATAGCTAGTGTCATCATGGGCAGCTCAATGAAGACATCTGCTCCATGCTCAGTGGCCATCGGAGCTGCGACAAGGCACATGACCGTGTGAAGCGGTTGGGGAATGAGATGCGTAAATATTATGCCATTCCATAAATCAGAGGTGCATCCTCACCCCGAATGCAGCAGCCAAGGCCAGCTGTCTTATCTCAAAGAGGATATAAATGAAAGGTTGAAAGGCTAGCGACGGGCAGTGTAGCAGATTAGAGGCATTGGGAGTGAGACGGGGTGCAGAGGCGAAGGGAAATGCGGAGGATCCGAGGTCTGTATTACAGGGATGCGTGGAGCCCTGAGAGCACAGGCAGAGGGATGGGAAGTAATGAAGGGCTCCCCAAAGGCCAACTGGGTGTTCCTATTTATCCTGCTTCATCAAATTAAATGGCAACCGATTTGAGATGGACGAGAGGACATTTCTCCTAGTGCGCAGGTGCCTGGTCTTCAGCGCCCGGCAGGGGGAGAAGAGCGTGGGAAGTTTAGGTTGCGGTGCACCTCACTTAGGTGGGCGTCTTTGGCCCAGCTGCTACTCCCCTTTGAGCCACATGTTCTGCATCCACGGGGTGGAGAGGCTCTTCCAGGCCGGAAGGGGAAGGTCCTTGATTCTCCCCATCTACCTGGTGTGAGCTCCGGGAGGCCCAATGAAGATGCTGCAGGCAGCAACATTCCCTCTTCCACTCCATCTACTGGGAACGGATGGGAATAGGCAGGCCGGGAACAGAGAGACTGAAGGGCAGGGCCTTCGGGGCGGGGCGGGGGGGGGGGGGGGGGGGGGTCGTCTTCACAGCATTTGATTGCAGAAGGCTGAAATGCTAAGAGGATGCAGTGTGTTTCAAGATGCAAATTAAAAGCTCCCCGAGATAAATTAAAGCCTCTTTTTGGATCCCAGAGAAATCCCAGCTCATACTTACCGGCTTTTTCACTTAAGCAAATTACCTAATGACTTCTCTGAAGCTCAGTTTCTTTGTCCTTAAAATGGGGATAATATGATCACCTCCTTTTTTTTTTTTAATAAAATATAACACCTATAAGGCACTTAGCCGCACAGGCAGTGTTTAGCAAATAAAAGCTATTACCAAAGCGATTATTTAAAAGATGGGCACAAACCCGCTAGTGGTTGGACAAATCAAACGGGTAATTAGTGGCAGATTCGGGACTCAACCACCCATCATCATTGGAAGTATGTGCTTTTCCTCACCAGATTGCACTGTTTTTAGTTGAACGCAAGAGCTGCTCCCTGTCCAAGGCAGGCTTTGATTAATGCCACATGTTTGAGGCAGATAAGAAGCACTATGAGAGGTCAGGGAAGGGGAAAGCTAGCTGGAGTGGGCCTGGTGGTCCTGGAAAGCTTCCTGGAGGAGGGGCTGTTTGAATGGGGTCTTAGTGAAGTAGAAGACTGAAGTGGAAGCCAAGGGGTGGTCACAGTAGGAAAAACTGTGTGAGCACTTCAGAGGCCAGCAGGCACCTGGGAAGCACACCAGCCTTACAGGAGTGGAGGGTTCTAATAGCACGATGGTGGTGGGGACGGACGGAAGACAGCAGGTGACAAAGGCTGGCTCCATTTTGAACTTTCTCCACAGGAAATTGAAGAGCCATCAAAGGCTTGTGAGTTCGAATGGGGCCCAATCTTCTCCCAAGTCACAAGAGTGTGTCTGGGAAGATTCATCCAGGAACTGCATTCAGGGTGGTGGAAGGAGAGGGGATGCAGGGTGGGCGACTATCTTGGCAGGGAGCTCTGGGCGGCAGGATATGCCTGGTGGCAGCAGGGACCAAGGCAGGCATGGCGGGTGTGGCATGAAAGAGTGAGGGAGCAGTGGCAACCTCCACCAAGGTGTCCTGAGGGCTTGCTGTGCGCTGGGCTGGCTTGGTGGGTCTTCAGGACAGCGGGAGGGGGATATGGAAGCTCTGCTTTGAGGCAGACAGACCCACTCCAGCACTGACTGAGCAAGCAACTAGGCCAGTGACCACTCCAAATCTCCATTTGCTTGCTTTTAAAAATGGGATCACGCTGTCCATCCTACAGAGTTGTTTGGAGGGCTCAGGATAATATACGAAAGGCACCTCACAGGGGAAGCCTGACTTGTGGCAAGCCTGGGCAAATGGATGCTATTGTTCTCATGTTTATTTTCAAAGGACAGCTCAAAAGAATGTTCAGGCCTGGATATGAATAGATGGCATAAATATCGAAGGGGTCAAAGAGGACTCCAGAGTTCCAAGTCTCAGAGCCTGAGAAAATCCTGCTACCACTCACATAAAGGAGGAGCATTGGCTTTGGGGGAAACGTGAGAAGCTTGGTTTGATTTCAAGGTGGTGGCCGGGCACCCGAGCAGAAACGTTTGACAGGCCATTGGAAGCATAAAGTCAGAGATCGGGCAAGACACCAGCATTTTATAAGAAAATTGAATAATTTATCAAGTGTCTAAATGTCTTGCCCACATAATGACAAACATCCAGATTTTTGGAACCCTTTTGACATGGATTTAAATTTCAACATTGTATCTCAATACTTGGTTGTGTTGCCTTGTAGACAAAGACCTCTTGTTCTTCTCTGGATTGTAAATCCATTTTTTTTTTTTTTGCCAAGATCCACAGGCCCCAAATCACCATTTATTTCTTTGCCCTTTGGCAGGAAACCACAAAAGAGTTAAAGAAGAAGTTTACTTCTATTCTAGCTCTTGGCTCTTGGTTTCTTTATTATTCACACCTCAACAAATCTTATTTCTTTACATTTTTGAAATTGCAATATAATTTTAGTGATTAACTTTAAATCGGGGATAATACACTGACAGGCATTAACATAATGTCAAAACATTTTCTTAAAATTATTTCTTAACCTCTGACAAATCACGTTTTCCCCGCAGACCTTTATTAATATAATATGGACAACACACCAGAACTCAAAGCTGTGGAAAGGAAAAGTGATTACCAAGAGCAGTTATCAGAAATAATCAAGGCTAGTAAGAGATAGTGAGGCAGAGCTTTGCGTTCTCACATTTCCCTGCCCAGGAGCAGACGTGATGAGATGAGTTCTGGAAGCCGCTCCTGGGATGTTTGGGTTAGAACGTGGCTGGTAGGAGTTTTGTTCCCATTGTCACATCTGTTCCCATTACCCAAATGGAGCATGCATTCTGGTGAAAAACGAAAACAGCTTGGCATGCCAAAAATAGTAGCTGAGCCCCACATGGAGAGACTTAAGGAAGCAGACAGTGCCTGCTAGAAGCAGAAGGGGAAATAATAGGATCCAAAGCAAGGGGGTCTGAAGAGTTTTCAAAATATTTTCGCGTACATTATCTACTTGGGGAATCCCAGCCACTCGGGGAAAGCCAGCAAGGTCAAAATGGATCGTCCTCCTTGAAGGCAAACCCGGACATTGTAAGCGCCTCACCTCCCATCCTCTGGTGAGGAGGAAGTTGTAGAGCGTATTGGTGGCGCTTTGGAGTCAGGGAGGGATGAGCTCCAATACAGCCTGCCTCCGCCGCTTACTAGCTCTTCAGGTCCGGGAGAGCAAACTTAATCTCCTACGGCTTCAGCTTCCTCACTGGTAAGTGGAAGATGATGGCCGTGCGTTCCTCCTAGGGTGAAATTTACACAGAGAGTTCTCAGGAATTGGTAGCTGTAATTGGTATGATAATGAAGAGGCAAATAGGAGAATATGATAAACCTGGCGCTAGGATCTGCGGGTGCTGTCCTGCTTTTCGCACTGGATCTACCTGATGGGGGGACCGACAAAGCAAAGAGGAAGAGAGGGTGGGCTAGATGTTGCCGCTGGAGCTGTCCGGCCCCATCCCTGATCCTTGGGACTGAGATGCCGGGGGGCTCTCCATGATCTTCAGTGATTCCCTGTATGACCTTCATCCCCTTGCTAAGCCCCCACCGAGCCTGAACAAAACATCGTGCCCCCACGGCTTGCCTTCATCCGAGGGGAGATTATTTAAGTTGTTACTGCTGGAAAATTCTAGTTTTCAAGGAAATGAGTGTCTGAGAATATAAAGGAGGAGCTTTCAAAAGAAAACAACCCCAAAAAACAACAAGGAACCCCCCCCAGGAATGCAATGTCGGCCGCATTTCCAAGGTCCCAGGGCAGGTGACATTTAGCTGGCTTCAGACAATGGGGGGCTGGGGGAAGTTGGGGCCTGGGGGGAAGGAAGAAGCCGAGGTATTTCTCCGCCTCTCTCTGTTTGCCTTTGATGGCATTTCTGGCGGTGGCTCCAGTGCCCAGTAAACAGGTGTATCGTGGTTCTAACCTCTACCTGGTGACCTTAGCCCCTGGGCTCTGTGACACCACCTTTGTCCCTGCAGCCTTGGGTGGTCATGGTCCCCTTCTGTCTAGTCTCTGTGCTGCCTCCAGTCTCCAGCTGGCTTCTAAGATCTCCCATGGTCAGTGTGTGTAATCAGTTCTAGCTTATCTTGTTCTGGTGGGTCCACATTGCCCCCCCACTGAGTGCGTCACGCTTTGCCTGTTTCCTACACACACCACTCATGTTTGTAGCATGGAATGGACCTGCTGCTCAGGAACAACCGGAGAGGACCCTATGGAAGTTCAGGAAGAACTGTAATAAACATGAAGAAATTAAAGTGCTAGGTGGGGGTTCTGGCAAATTATAAAGAAAGTGGAGGAAGAGACCCAAGCTAGGGAATGGGAGATAATGTCACTTGCGGTGCCTTGAATACATTTTATGACAGAGCTTGGTAATGACCCTTCCAATGCTATAAACGTTTGTCTAAAGGATCAGCACAGGAATTAAAAGAGTACTTGAAATGATTTACTTATGTCTAAAGCATGGGAATCTCATTTTATAAAAAATATTTCTGTTTGGGATAGTTTACTGCTTATGATAGCCAAAGAACAAAGCAGAGGTCAGGGACACGTGTGGTAATATTTGGGGGAGTTTCATGACACTGTCCTTCTGACCTTTGGTGGCCTCCTGCCTGCCAAGATCGTCCATCCTAGAGTCTCCCTGCTTCCATGCTTCCGTGTGTGAGTGTCTGTTTGGATGCACCAGATTCTCTAGAACTCTAGCCAGCAAACTGACCAGGGTGAAGGAAAACCCTGACGGGAAAGCAGTAGGAATTTGTGGGCTGGGGAGAGGTTAACGGGATGCAAGGAAGGGGTTAATGTACAAGCCCTACCCTTTATTAGCTCTGTGATGCTCAGCACATTACCTAAATTCTGGAGTTATCTTCTGTTTCTCATCGGCAAAGTGGGAATACTGATGTGTGATCTACAGTAATTGTGAAAACTAAATAAGTTAATGTTTATAGCAACACAGAGTAGAGAGGCGATGCATGCTAGTTACTCTCGTGATTGCTATACTCATCCCCATCAACCTGCTCAGTGTTCAGAATAGATACAGACCTTACTTAGCCCCTCTTCCCAGTAGCCTAATTATATGGAATTGGCATTTTGAAGGACAGAGTTTCCCAAACTATGTTCCATGGACCACTGGCCTCCCTAATATCATAATTGGTCCTCTTGAAATACAGAGATGATGAAATATTCAGCTTCCTTATATGTTCTCAGTCATAAACTCTTTTGTTAAGCACAATACCCAAATTCCCCAGGATACAGTGTACTAGATAGTAAAGCAGTGCCCTCAACCCTGTACTTGGGGACAGACAGATTTCTGCTATCATCCTAGCCCCGTTATTTATGGGTGCAGGACCTGAGGCAGGTATTACTGTTTTTGAGCTTGATTTCCCAACATATACATGGTAGTCATCATAGCATTCACTTTGTTGTTGTTGTGAAGTTTTAATAAAATCTGAGTCTTTGTATCTGGTCCTGTTTTAATTCCCAGTCAAGAAGGGAGAGGTGGTGGGCTTAACTGGCATTAACAGTTATCAATAGAATCTCTTTCTAATAAGACCGAGAGACTCTTGATCTGCTGCATATCCCTGATGGGTAGTAAGTACCCATTACACTTCTAAAACTGGGGAACTTGACTTTGGATCAGGGATGTGGGTGTATTGGCTAGATTTGACATAATTCTGGACCCTTCCATGCAAGAAGCCTGTTCACCAGTCTTGCCTCTGGAGAACCATTGCACTTAAACTTGAGCCCCTCCCCCGAAGCTCCAGGCCATCCCTGCCATAATAGTTCTGCCCAAGGGCACCATCTCACCTTGTCCATGACCCAAGCTCAGGACAGTGGCTGGGCATCTGAGGCTATGGGTATTGTCTCCAGACCCTCCAATTTTGAATGATTGGATTTGGAAACTTTCAGTTTACATCGTTCGATTTTAGCCTCTGGTCAAAATTGCTCTGGCCAGTCTACACGACTGATAGTTTTGTTCTTTCCTGAGAGAAGTCAGTTCTGTTTATTTTTCAGTGAGGCAGATCCAACCTTATCACTCCTTCTTTTTCTCTGTGAGGACCAGCCAGTGAGAGATAAAAGCCCAGGGAGAAGAGAGAAGTCAGCATTCAGACTCTACCAAGGAATCCTCAGGATCAGAAGGAAAGGCCTAGGAATGGATTCAGTGCATCCTCATGATGTTCATGCTTCTTGCCACCCTGCGGGGCCTGCTATTTTGGGTTCTGCTGATGAGAGAAGGTGTTTGATTGGAAGGCAGTATGGAAGCTTAGCAGCAGGACTCAGACGAGGGAGATTGAATTGGTGGAGAACAGAGACAACGTAAGACTTAGGTGGGCAAGGTGAAGGACACTGGGGTCCTGGGAGATTATAAAGCTTTTCCAGAGAGATGGGTCAGCTAGGCCAGAGGGTGATTTCCCAGCCGGGCTGACATCTTGTTTTATCCATCAAAGGGGCCACAGAAAGAGTGAACATGCAACGGTAGAAGTAAACTTGAATGGTAAAAGAAACAGAGGGCCCAAAGAAGTCAATGAAATTGACGAATAAAGCTCTTTACCTCAACATAGGGACCTATGAGAGGAGCTAGAAATACGGATGATTTATAAAAGACCATGTTGTTCCTCTATGAAGGCTGTTTCCTGGTCAGCAGGTAAGAAGAATGGAGAATTCATAAGTAGGACTTGGTCAAAAGTCAGGAAATCTGAGTTTGTTCTATACCAGGTTTCTTATACTGGGTTTTGTTTGTTTGTTTGTTTGTTTGTTTGTTTTGTTTTGTTATTTTGGTCTCCTTAAGACTGACCAGGGTTGAGAAGCAAAGCCAGGATTAGGACAAAAGTGTTTATCCAGCCACGTTTCTGAAGAGCTAATGTGTGCCAATGTGATCACAGTTTCCTGTTGGAGCCTGGATGTCTATATCCCAAGATGGTAGAGCGTTGGCTTTCAGAGCATGCTCTTATTGCCTAGATGGTGTAGATCAGGATGGAGTGCCATTGGCAGAATTCTGGTTGAGAAGAAAACATAGTTACCATCAATATAATAAAGTGGAGAGAGTGGTACCAGCCAATGGCCTGGAAACTCAAGAAATTTAAGGAGCATCATGACCCAATGAGCTGTTAACTGCTCGAAGTGTTTAGGCTGATAGAAGTCAGCCACCAGGGCAAGATGGCCCAGAATAGCACATAAAATGGGAGGTAGACACGGGTAAGTGCAGAAAGCACAATTGTTTTGAAACCCCAAAATTAGAAACTGAAACAACAGTTCATTGAGGAGCGTCGTGTCTGCCTGCATGTTACAGTCAAATATCCTGAATTGACAGGCAAGCTAACAGAGCAGCCTGTTTGAGGTCAGAAGTGGGCCACTGTGAAGGCACCTTCCTGCAGACCATATCTGAAATGCATAATATTAGGCCAGAAGCTTCAGGGCAACTAGAAATCATACCAGAATGTGAACAACAATAAAAATTATCATCGCTATTTATTGAGCACTTACTCACGATCTGTCAAATGTTTATTTTATACTAATCTTCAAGCAACTATGGAAGGTGGTAATTTTAGCAACACAGAGAGAGGTGAGTTACTTGCCCAGAAACAGTGGTGGCACTGGGTTTTGAATCCAGATTTACTTGGCCTCAAACCCTGGTTTTGCACTGTGGATCATTTTACCTCTCTTCAAGCCAGTCTATTAGTAGAGCAGAAGATGATTTCATCTGTCTTCTAGAGACATGTGCCTGGAGGTGTGGTTGTGGCAGTGCAAGCTAGAGGATTTTTTTTTTTTTTTAAGATTTTATTTATTTATTTGTCAGAGAGAGAGAGAAAGCATGAGTGGGGTGAGGGGCAGAGGGAGAAGCAGGCTCCCTGCTGAGCAAGGAGTCCAATGTGGGACTTGATCCCAAGACCCTGGGATCATGATCTGACCTGAAGGCAGACGCTTAACCAACTGAGCCACCCAGGCGCCCCAAGAGAGAGCTTCTAAAGTGATACCTGTCAGAGCCTGCAGCCCCCTGCCCTTCTCGGCTGTGGCTCTTTAAGATCAGTGACTCCCCATCAGCCCCTTGCATTGCCCCATTGCTCTTAACTGGAGAAAGGACATCAATTGCCTCATTCCATCAGTACGTCCCATCTTGAGTTCATTTGGCTGCCTTAAGACCTGCATTTCCTCACGCCTGTAAGTGGGTTCTGGGTGCACTCATACCTAGTGAGCTACACCCATCCCTGCATCCTCAGCCACTTTGCATAACAAGCTTCTTAGTTTTACTTTCTGATTCTCCATGAGTCCAGAAAGGTGCCTAAGCCCCAGCTGAGGCCTGCTCAAACCTGCTACTTTTGCTGGGAGGTCTACGGTGAACACAGCGATGGCCCCAACCTGTGCTGTCACTGTCCACGCAGCTGACGTGGTCCCGTGCAGCCTGGACTCCTATGCGTGCCCCACCCCAGCAACTGTACGGTGTTGTGGAAATAGTTCAGCCCGGGCTTGAAAAGCTAGCGGTCATTTACTATCTGTGAAACCATGCAACTTAATTTATCTGAGTCTCAGTTACCTCATCTGTGAAATAGGGATAAAATAGGACTTGACATTAAAATTCTTTCTTTCTTTTTTTTTTTTTTTGAGAGAGAGAGTGGGTTGAGTGTGAGTGGGGTTGGGGAGTGGCAGAGGGAGAATCTTTAAGCAAGCTCTAAACCAGGAGGGGAGTCTGAGGCCGGGCTCCATCTCACAACCCTGAGGTCGTGACCTGAGCCAAAACCAAGAGTCAGACACTTACCTGACTGAGCTGACCAGGCACCCCTGGCCATGAGAATTTTTGGAGCATCTATTATGTGACAGATGCTGTCTCTTGTACATTATCCCATTCACGGTCACAATAACACTACATTCCTGCTCCTTTCCTCCTCCTTGGATGAAGTAGGATTCTTCCATTCTAATGTCTTGTCTGATAAAAGCAGACGTTAATTGTGCTCTTTTGGTTACCGTGTGTCGATCACCTAACTGCCCTTACAAAGACTACCCAATGTAGCCCGGTTACTCTCTCTAGTTGCTCTTGTTCCAGGTTTCAAATTCCTCCACCTTTTCAGCAGCCTTGTTGTTGATCGACTAGCATGCCTCATAACCAAGATACTTAGGGGGCAGATCGCAGAGGTAGGTCCTTGTGTGCTGAGCTGAGGAGATTATATGTTACCCAGTAAACGGTGAGCATCATGAGTAACATTCTGAGGGATGGTGGATTGTTTGGGAAGGCAACTTATGTGGTGGGATGCAGGTCCTGCCAGGAAGTGCACCTGTCATGAGCCGAGCTGCTGCCTTGCTGCCCTAGCTTATGGCACGGGGGTGATGACAAGCTTATGCCCCACCAGTGAGCGCCCAAGTGGGAGCCAACAAATGAATTAAATAAAAGTATTAGTATGAATCAAAATGTGTTCAGGAACAGCTGTTCTACGACGTGCTAGCACAGAATTTAGAATTCTGGGCTGCTGACAAGACATTCCGGTACTTGGTAAACTTAATAAGACACTGGAGTCTATTGATGTTGCTGTACTACTAAGCACAAGACTCCCCAGAACATATGCAGAGAATAAAAATAAGTGTTCATGCCCAAGACTAAGAGAAAACATCCAGGGGTCATTCAGTGACGTGGTAGACACATTCCACTCCAATACATTGACGCAAACCTACATGGATGGCTTATTTCCAAGAGTCGAAGGGTCCCTGTATGTTATTCAGGCGCCGGATGGGGAAAGGAGACAGACTTATTGCTGCATTTTTGGAACCACCTCCTTTTTGGGAAAGCTCAGGAAAGTCTTATGATCCTTGACTTATCAGAGGGCAACTGGACCTTGGGAGGGTAGGGGACTCACCTAAGTTAGCGTTTTAGGCAAGACTGAAAATTGAGGCCTTTTGTGAAATGCGGTTTGCTCTTTCTTTAAATGTTTTGTTTGGAAAATTTTCAAACATACTTAAAGGTAGAGGGATTAGTGTAGTGAAACTTCATACGCCCAGCAGCAAATATTAGGATTTTGTCAATACTTTTTTTTTTTCCTGGACTAATTTGAAGCAAATACCAAAGACCAAACACTGTGTCCCACAAGTATTTCAAGGGTCAATGTAGTTTAAAAGATGCCCTGATAAGACACTCCTTCAGTAAAGGGGGAAATGAAGTGCTGCCCCTGGGTTTTCATTTAATATGCTCATCTCTTATTTTTAAAATGAACTTATGATTTCTCTTAATTGAACTTTAACAACATAATTCAACACACATTGGATTTCGACCATGGCCAGGAATGGTGTGTAGTGAGGAAATAAATATCAATCATTTACTATCCTGCCCCCAACTCTACAGGTGAGGTTTGGAGAACTATATTTCAAGTCCAACAGAACCCACTGGTGGTGTGACTGTTGTCCTTTAGTTTCCTCTAATCTAAAATGAGGCTATGTATCAATTATCTACTGATGTAATACTGCATGAGACCCAACACTCAGGGGCTTAAAATAATAAGCATTTATCTGCTTATGAGGGCACAGTTCGGAAATTAGGTTGAGACCTGGCTGAACCCTTCTTCTGTTCTTTTCTGAGTTTGCTGACGTATCTGGGGGCCCACTCGCTGTGGACTTATCTGGGGCAGCCTCAAGCTGGGGCCACTGTGATGAGTCAGTTCTGTTCCAGCCGTGTCTCATGCGCATGTCAGAGAAGCCACCGCATGAGCAGAAACACAAAAGTCCTTTTTCAAGCCTCTCCTTGTACCCCATTTGCTAACGTTCCATAACCAATTGCAGGCAAGCCCACCTTCACGGAGGAGCCAGCAGTGAGGTGATGCCCTGCCCACAGTGGGATTGGAATGCTGCAAAGCGACAAGGCCAAGGGTGCTATGGATTCAGGGAAAGATGAGGAAAAAGGCTCATTCATGTAGTCAGCAGATCACAGGATCTGCTGCGTGGTCTCATCAGGGGATTAAGTGAGACGGTGTTCGCGAAGAGTTAGCAGGGCATTTGGCAAATTGTTAAGTTCTTAGTAGATGTCATCTACCAATTTTTGTTATTATAATTATTGTCCTATTTATTATTGTTAACATTTCCAGGTACTAATGAAGGGCAAATAAAGATTATACGGAGAGGCTCGTTCTGACGTGGAATGGAGAGGAAGATGGCTGAGGGAAATAGCATTAGAATCAGACACTGAGGGATGGGACACCAACAGCAAACAACAACACACAAATGCAATACTGACATCCTTTCAGAAGCCCACACATTCTGTTAGGTTGGACTTGATGAGCGTCTGACTGCCTGAATGACTGGAATATAGTCCAAGAAGCTTCCCAACCCCTCAGTATCACTTCCATTGGCCCATAACCTCTTTTAAAATCCCTCGCTGGAGAATTATTCTTCTGGATAAGACAAGGCCATCACCCCGAAGGACGTGGGGCCCAATCATGCTGCCTGTTCCCCTGTGATGGTTCTCGGTAGTAGTGATGTGAAGCCTCGTCCTTTGGGGAGGAGCCAGGCCAGTGGGAAGAGGACTGGGTTATGTGACGGTGCTGCCGTCCAGGGTCAGGCTTCGAGCAGCTTCCATGGAGGGAATCCCATGGCTTAGGCACTGAGGGGTTAGTCCTGTGTGGGAGGGTGCTGAAGGAGAAAGAGTGAGGATTCTGGCAAAATCACCATCCTCAACTGGGTTTCTCCAAAAGCTGATCCCTAGATCGGAGCGTGAATGGTTTGTTTAGTACGCGATCCGTGGAAACATGGGTCGGAGAACTGAGGCAAGACGGTGCAGGGGTGTTAACAGATAGGATACTGCAGTGAGCCCCTGGGGCTCGGGCCCCTTAGGGGGGCAGCGTAGGGTATCCACCAGACCTGTCCTACCCAGATGTGGAGGAAGCAGGGGGAGTTTCCAGCTCCCGTCCCTCTGTGGTGCTGAGCTGTCCCCACGGGCATTAGTGCCCTGGCCCCTTGAATCTTGCCCCTTGCACAATCCAAGCACGTTCCAGTGGGAGGGTGCCGGAGGAGTGACAAGTGCGCACAAGATGCTACCTTTGCGTGAGCTTGGGAACCACGCGTGTAGAGGGATATGGATGAGGCACCAACAGCGAGTTCATCCCTGACTACAGATGGGAGTTCGGTGTTGCTGTAAATCAGCCCTCTTCATGGGCTGGTCTTTCTCTCCTGCACCGTTTCCCAGAAGGTATATTTGTATTCCAGAGACATGAAATATGGTGTGTAGATCTCCCCTCTCCTGCTTTTCAAAGTGGATGCTTAAACATTTCCTGTCATCTGGTGCAGTGAATGAGGGAGGGGGATGTGAGTCAAGACAGGGGAGGTGTGAACATGACAGTGAACTACAAGGACTTATTATTCCCCCCAACACTGGAGTTTTTGATTATGACTGAAAGGCATAACTAGGCGTGAAGAGTAAATGGAAACTGTTAAAAAATAATCAGTCCTCTTTAAACAGACTCACGTTCTTGTGATCTCCATTTTTATTGGTTTTAGATTTACTCTACAACATAAAGCATTAGAACTATATAAAGTGGATCAACCTATTTATTTACAAAATATTTAGAGATAGCAATTTGTGTGCAGGAAGGGAGAGGAGTGGAGATAGACACGTGAGCTTTTTTCCAGTGAGACTCTCTCAGCTATAATCAAATATATCCACTTGAAAAACAAGCAAGAAAAAAAAATCCTACAGAGATTACTGTATATTAAAACAAGGGAACTGTTTGCAGGGGCAAATTTAGGATAAAGCATGAATCATCATGCAACATAACGAGGGATGTTAAGAAGAACAGACTAAAAATAATCTCTTTGTCATCTCTTTTCTGTTGTGTTCTCTTCCCTTTGTTCTAGCTGGGTGCTGTCTTTCTAGTGAAAGAAGAGAGAGGGTTGTCAGTGTGAACACAAGTTGGGGGGCAGTGAGGCAGACAGAGAACTGAGAACTGTAGCCATACTCTCACCTTCGTAATTTACAGCCCATAATCTTTTCAACAGATGCTAATTTATTGGGTCATCATCAATCGTCTCGGGGCAGGGCAGCTAGTAAGATTCCCTATTTTATGAATGAGGCAGCTGAGGTTCAGATGGGTTATATGACTAGTTCAAATTACACAGTTAGACAAAGGTAGGGAACTGGGGAAGGGCCCAGACAGGATTTATGGCATAATGTCTAGAAGCCATGGGTGTATATATCCTCCCCTACTCCCACTCCTGGGGACTCACAGCCTGATATCTGAAGGTGGCCATTCACTGATTAATTCTATCCCCATAGGATAGGAATTGTAATTCTTTTCCCCATGGAACTTCTGACACCTAGCTCATGATAGCTACCTGGTGGCTAACCAGAGTCCAGGGGCAGGGCAATTCATCTGAAATGCTAGTCCTGGAGGTGTGATGGGGTAATGTTGATCAATTCAGTGTTCAGTTTCATAATGTGATCCCTCACTCTGTCCCCGAGTAGAGAGAGCAAGTTCAGATAATTGACTGGCTCTTGGGTGGATCGTAAAGGGAATCAGGGGGGTGGGGGCTTTGAAGTCCTGAAAACAGGCAAAATGATTAGCCAATCTATCTACTGATAGTGGTAACCCAACTGCCAAGCTGGGATTTTTGGGAAGGTTTATGAAGCCTGGGGAGGGACACATAAGTAAGTCCGGATTCTATTCTTTAAAGAGAAGTTACAGCATGAGACAGGCTAGTGAACCAGTGATTCTAAACTGAGTTGCATTGGGGTAGGGTCCTGGGACTCTGGACTTGGGTGAAGTAATAAGGTAGTGATGGGAAGGTAGCAGAGTTACCACTTGGGGAACAATGCCAAGGCCAATAAATAGCCATAGAATGCCATGATTTAGGGCCAATATTCCATAAAGGAAACCTGGGCCACAATAATAAATAGAAGAAATGGGGTGGGGGTTGTAGGTGGGGATGAAGCTGAAGTATCTTTAGTCTTTCCTGTGTCAAGCATGACTTGGTATGGGAGCCAAGAGGAGGAATTGTTAGTATGGGCCAGAATATCTGCTCAGAGCTATGTTTATGATCCCACTTGTTCCTTACAAAAGCCCCCTAATAGGCTTTATTTTTTTTAATTTATATTTTTATTTTTAAGATTTATTTGTTAATTTTAGAGAGAGCATGAGTGAGTGGGGGGGGGCAGAAGGAGAGAGAGAATCTTGAAGCAGACTCTGCACTCCTTGCAGAGCCCAGCGTGGGGCTCGATCCCAGGACCCTGAGATCATGACCTGAGCCGAAACCCAGAGTCAGATGCTTAACTGACTGTGCCACCCAGGCGCCCCATATTGACTTTATTAACTCTATTTTCAGTGAAGAAACTGAGACTCAGAGAGATCATGTAATTATCCTTGGGGCACTGCTGATTAGTGGCAGAATAGGGATGAGAATCCTTCTGTCTGATGACATATCCCAGTATGCCTACTCATCGGACTGTTTGATAATGAAGACAGTGAATTCAGAGGTGGGATAATAAGTGGGCCAACTGTGGGGAGATGTGAAGAGGAAGGCAAGGTAGTGTAGGTGGCAGGGACCGTGGAGAAGGGGACAGATGGCTCAGTAGCCTCAGTAGGGGCTTTTGTCTTTACTAGTATCACCATGTTCCAAGCAACCGAGCTTCCTGGTCACAAACCAGCCATCAGAGAAACTGCACACATGTCTTTGAGCCATTACTAGGTCACAAAATGAGAGGCGGCTGGATAGAGAGTTTGGGTGAATTGGGCAAATTGTCCCATTACAGTTACAACCCTGGGCCCCATTTGAGTATGGCATGAGCAGGTTGGCATGGTTGACAGGAGAAGAATATTTTACTTAGAGATTCTCCCTTACCTCAAGCGTTGTGCCAACAGAATGTGTTAAATCTGTACAATCGTATGATGTGCTGCATTATCCCCGTTTTACAGATGGTGCTCATCACAGCAGTAATTGTCCAGTAAGTGAAACACAACTTAAAAGTTTAACATTAGAGGAGAATTAAGTAGCCCAAATTCATTCCTATAATTGCACTGGTCATTTATTAAAATACTACCTACCAGGAGTATTTATTTTTAATAATGCCAGGTGAACACACTATAATAATAAATGAAAACAGATTTGGCTTCTAATAGGTGATATAAAACACGGGGCAGAATCAACTTATGGAGCACCTAAAATATATTAGGTAGGGGCACCTGGGTGGCTCAGTTGCTTGAGCGTCTGACTCTTGATTTCCACTCAGGTCATGATCTCAGCATCATGCTCTGGGCCCCGGGGCTGGGCGTGGAGCCTGCTTAAGATTGTCCCTCTCTCTCTTTGCCTCTGCCCCTCCACCCCTAAAAAAATATTAAGTATTTCCCTAAATATCGTATCACCTAATCCCTGCAAAACCCCTGTGTCTTAGGTATTATCATTGGTATCATTCAGATTAGGAATCTGAGGCTTGTTTTTTTTAAGGGTTGTTCCTAAGTTCATTCACACCTTGAATAACTGGGAATAATGACTGCAGTCCCTTCTTCTAGCCCCAGGGCCTCCAGAGCAGACTGCTTCTTCTATTCGAGAAGAGGCAGTAGGTTTCGAGTCTGGAAGACTTGCTCCCTCACCTTGGTGAGATGCAGAAAGAACCTTGATCATGAAGAATAATGAACAGAAGAGAGGTCTTATATTTTACCCTAATTTTTACATTTATTCTCATTGTTTTAGTATCTGGTGAAAACTTTTTTTCCTTTAAAATTCCTCCTTTCGAAAATAATGTTCCTCTTAATTCTTGGTTTAATCAGTAACTTGAAAACAAACCCTTTTCTTTCCTTCAATCAGTGTCTGGACAGCCAATCCAAAGGTAGTCCTGGGCGGGGTTTTCTCAAGGGATGGCAAAATCTTGTCACTGTTTTGCTGTTTTCAAAACCTTCTTCTTGCTATTCATGACCATATAATAATGGATGAAAACTGGTTTGGTTTCTAATAAGCAGTAGAAGACGTGGAACACAGACAAACACTGCCTGTTCTGATATTACTATTATTGGTTATAGTAATAATAGTAAATAAACTAAGTGATAATAATTACTAAAATAGATACTAAAGTACTAAATACTATATATATGCTAACACTAAAACACTAAGTATTGAATATATACTAAATAATATTAAATAGTATATAATAAAATATTACTAAAATAATACAAATAATGGCTGAAGTTGTATGAGCTCATGTAACTTATAAAGTAATTTCACCTATGATGTATCATTTTAATCTGCTCTGTTGGATATAGGTAGGACTGATTTATATCCAAGACACTTCGTAAAAAATTTTCTAAAGGAATTAGGCTGATTTTTATAGTAAGGTTAATATACTATATAATAGAAAAAGTAAGAGCCTCTAATGATTAATCCATTCTAGATATTTTTCAATTTATATCCAGGAAATTAAATGCGATCGACAAACATACGTTGGGGGTCACGTTAGGCGCTGATCGGGAAAATAAAGACAAACAAGCCAGAGCCCCAGCCTGCGAGGGGCCTCCGTCTTCTGGGAGAGCCGATACTTAAGTTCTCGGAAAGAAGAATGATTATGAATGATTTGAGTGATAGTTCGAGGCTACTCTAGATGAGACATTTCCGGGAAACTCACCCAAGTGCCTGGAGACTATGGACTTTTCCTGACAAGCTGGGACTTTTCCCATCTTCTTCAGGCAGAGACTGTAGAATATCTTCCTTTTGCTGGAGCCCCCCAGGCTGAAGCTCAAGTCCATTTAATCACTTACTGATGGGATGGTCTGGAACAATTTGCTCACCTCTTTGAGCCTCACTGGCTCATCTGTTAACAGGCACTGAACTGGGGCTAAAGGGAGCGGACCCCATCGAGCGCGGCTGGCCAGGACACCCTTCCCATGCTGGAATCCTGTGCCTCAGCCTCCTCTCGTCGGGCGGGGTCACAGGTAAGCAGGCTAAGGTGAGGGAACCTCCACACATCATCTGAAGACATCCAGGGCAGTTACTGGGGCTAGAATATTATACTTGAGCTTCCGTTTTTTGAACCCTGAGAAGATCCTAAGGGGAGCAGAGAGAGGTAATGAAGGAACATGGACAGTTTGTGCATATGACCTCTTGGGAGGCATCTAGTTACCCGAGGGGAAGGGGTTGGGTAGGG
Organism: Callorhinus ursinus; assembly: GCF_003265705.2. Lineage (NCBI taxonomy): Eukaryota > Metazoa > Chordata > Mammalia > Carnivora > Otariidae > Callorhinus > Callorhinus ursinus. The sequence goes on from NW_027397107.1 coordinate 7,855,964, forward strand.
GTTGGTGACTGGCAGGCACCTGGGGGCAGGGCTCCTGGGGGACACGTGGCATACCCTCTAGCTGAGGTCCACTGACTTGTGTCTGAGCCCTCAGCCAAGGGTGAGGAGGAGGCCGAGGGAATTGTTTTTGAGGAGATCCTCTGAATTATGGGAACAAGGGTCCATGAGTGCCACTGCTCAGGGGTCCTGTAACTCTGCCCAACGTGACTGACGAAACACAAGCTTCTTTCATTCACAGCCAAAGGCCGCACAACAGTGGCGTCTTGAGGGTTCCAGGGAGAGGTGCCAGTTTTGGTGCTTTGCAGGTACAAAGTGGGATCCAGACCCACCTCAGGTTAACTGGGGAGGGCTTTCCAAGATACAGAGGGCTGGCGGATTCGGATGTTATTATTATGGTTCTGCTTGATCCTCCAAGTAGATGATGTGTGGGCCAAGTCAGATCACTAGAACACAGAGGGACAAGTAAAGGCCCACGCAGGCACTGGCCCCTTCCCCTCTAGGTCCCGTCCCCAGCACATACAGAGGGGCACATGCTTTTTGCTTGTGTACAGCCTGCAGTCCTGGGAAAAGTTGGAAACCACGTGCTGGATTGGCAGGGCCCATGAGGTAAGCAGGCCATGGTTGCCAGGTGCTGCAAACAGCAGTATCCTCAGTTCTAGGAAGGAAAAAAAAAAAATCACTGGAATATATTTGTTTTGAAAATGTTTAGTAGCGTCAAACAGGTCAAGGGAGGCGAATGCTACTCTAAAAATGATGAAAAGCAGCAATTTCTTTCTTTGCTTTTATTTAAATTTTAGGGTGTTTCTCTTTTTTTTTCTTTTGGGTAAAAATAACACATGCCTATCCTAAATAATTGAAAAGCACAGAAATCACAGAATTAAATAAAGAAAGCATCATCTTAAATCCCAGAAAATGCCATCTTGATGCACATTCTTCTGGGTATACGTAACTCTATGCACAATTTTACACAAATTGTCGTGCCCTGTTTTTCCCCCTTTTCACCAGTATGAAAGAATATTTTCCATATCATAAATAGAAATCCACATCACTTTTAACGGAATCTTATTATTCTATTTTATATATACAAACTATAATTTATTTTAATCAATCCTATTCTTATGAAACAGTTAGTTAACCTTATAAAATTTGCGGAATTATGGATGAAGATGAGCTGAACATCCATGGGCAAACTTCTGTGGCTCTTGTTTGATTGTTTTATTATGTGATCGTCCTAGAAGTAGTATTGCTGCTTCAGAGAGTATGTACAATATTCGGGCCTTGACACTTGGCAGGGGTTTTAATCTGTGCACAGAGCTTCTGAAGGGGGGGGGCCCACTACCACCAGAGGGAACAGAAGCAGGAGGGCATGAATAGCCAAAACCCCAGAGAAGCTCCAATTTTATCAGTTTTATAGGTTGGGCTCCATTTAAGATGTTGTTTGAAGAGCTCATCCCTTGGATTAATCATATATTTATGGAGTTTGAAAATGACAGGTGGTCACCTTACCAATGATTGCAATTTGGTGACACAAATTTGTCAAGTGCTTGCTTCAACCTCTGTGTCCTTGAACTGGATATGGTGTTGGTTTTCCAGTGACTGGGGGACATTATGGTCTTAATTATCATAATAATGATAATGATTTTCATTGAGGTAGGAGGCCCAATTTGGATGAATTTTTATCAAGACCTGAGGAAATGCCTCTAAGGGAAGGACTGGGGGAGCTTCTGAGAATCAGACTGGAAATTTCAAGATCCCCAACCAACTGATAACATCTTGCTCCTATCAGAAGGGTTGAGGTGAGGATAAAGGGCAACCAGTGCTCTTGCTTCCCTCTCTTCCTCCTTTCTTTTCATCCCTTGCCCCATTCCCATACAAGCAAATGCACAAATGTACACACACTCAAACACAGAAAGCCATGACCTATTCCTCAGGGAAGACAGCCAACCGTGTTGAGAGTCTACCCACCACCCGAGCTTTAGGGAACTCCAAGGCATTTCCAGGATGAAGCCGGAGCTTCCGGCCAGCCCTGGCTAGGTACCCGGGATGGATCACCTATGTTCTTAGCCTTTGGATAAGGAGAGGTTTCAGATCTTTAGTCAAAGTGAGGGAACAAGAGTTCTGCTTAACTAGTCAATTTTCCTAATGAGCTATTAGAAGCTGTTTTTGTGCTGAACACTCTGTCCTCATTATAACTGTTATTTCCAGAAGCAAAGCTCTCTCTGCCCATTGTAATGAGCAGAACGCCAGAGTGAAACACAGTTTTAATGAGTTACAGCATGGATGTAAAGCGTAACAAGTTACATCTGAGAGGAGAGCACCTCAAAGTAAGCTGGGGCTGGTGGGGAGTTTACGGCAGCTGAGTGAACCGCATGGAGGTGACTTCTCCCCTCAGCCAGACTGGAAGACACCAAGTGGGCTTCATAGTAAACTGCACTGCGACTGACAGGTGTTAGGAAGGGAGACCTCGGGAGTCCTCTTAGGGCAAATGAAGGAGAATTTATTGTGACCTTGAGAAATAGAAACACTAAACAGTTCCAAGTCATAGACATGGCAGTATTTATGTTACTTTATAATGTGCCATATTGGCACCAGCCCCAGAGCATGCTGGAAGTGCAGGTGAACAAAGCAGAGAAGGGAGGGGCTCATTAGCCTGGCAGAGTATGAGTGGGGGTCAGAAAGAGACAGAAGAGAGAGACTAGTGGTATGCTGGATCAAACATACCAGCCAATGAAAGCTCACTGCTTAGGAATTTTGCAAAGTGGTTATTAAATGCAGTCATTATTAAAATTTAAATTGTATGAACTGACGATTTTAAAACACAGTGTTTTTTAAAAAGAGAGTAAATACTCAAAATTCATCACTTCCCAATTATTTCACTACATTTTACTATTCACTGTTCTCTTTAAGTTATTTTTATCTATTTCACCTTTAAGGTAGAAATACAGAAATATATGATGTTGTAACTGCTACTCATTTCTTCCCAACTTGATAGTCTCTGACCTTTTGTTGGTAGCTTGAAATTGGCATGGTGGGAGCATTAAAGAGATGGAAATCAACAAAGACCACAATTCAGGGCTCCATGTATTGTTTTGTGGGTTGTTGCTGGGGAAGGTCATCAAGGCTTGACCGCCAGTTGACCCGTGAGCTGGCCCCAGGCACTCTGAGGCGCCTCGCCCCCTCCCCTGTCCTTGGAATGTAGGGTCTGCTTGCCTTTCCCACTTCCAGAAGGGGCTCCAAGGACCCAGCCTTGAGACAGTGATGTGGGACTGAGAACTTGGCACGGTATATGTAACTGAACCCACTTAAGGCCTCTTCATGAACTTTTAAGATATGGCCGGCAGGTTGGGGGATCCACTCGTCTTGCTGCCGCCCAAGACAAGCCTGGTGAATAAATTCTCTTTGCTTATTAAACCTGCCACCTTCTAACCTAGAGTGTCTGCCTCTTTCTTTGGGGATTGGTTTCGGATTATACCCAGGAAGCTCCTGAGGGATTTAGGAGCCAATAATTATCTACAAAAAGGAATGGAAAAATGTTAATAATTCAGATTAAACTTAAAAGTGTGTCACATTTTAGCCATTATTTTGTGAATAGAACACAAAAAAACGTATGGAAATACTGTGTGAAAACTATTATTTGATTCAGCAAAGAATTCAATCATGTCATTGATGAATGGGTGAAATTCCCATGAATGTCTTTGTTGTTTTCATTTTCATCTTACTCATTGATTATAAACCAAAAGTATCTACTAACATTCACATTGGAACTATGCTCATTTATCAGTTGAAACCATAGGTTGGTTATAGATATGAGAGTTTAGAAAAAATCATGACAAATGTTCTATAAGAATCAGTTGGCTCTATAGCAATTTCAGTGAAGGGACACCTGGGTGGCCCTGTCGGTTAAGCCATCTACCTTCAGCTCAGGTCAGGATCTCAGGGTCCTGGGATGGAGCCTGTGTAGGACTCCCTGCTCAGTGGGGAGTCTGTTTCTCCCTCTCCCTCTGCCCCTCCCCGCAACTTGTATACATGCACTCTCTCTCAAATAAATAAAATCTTAAAAAAATTTTAAAAAGAAATTGCAATGAAAAGTAATGTGTAATGTATCATGTGCATAAGTATATGCTATACATCCTTTATATCAGCAAAATTTATAATAAATGCATAAGATGTACATGCATATACATACTCAAATATCTCATATATACATACTTTTTTTTTTTTTTTGCTGTGTGGTTGTTAAACTTTTACTAGAACATCACTAAAGAGACCACTCCTTCTTCCAAGCTCCTGTGACCCTTGAGCATCTCAGCATGTAGAACAGAGGACTGAGGGGTTTTGGACCCAGGTTGGAATACGGGTGCTGGGTCTGCCTGCTGATGTTAGATAATCACTCTGCCTGAGTTTTCGTTTACTGATCTGTAAAATGAAGACACTGATACTCACCTTGAAGGGCTATGGTACTAGATGAGGCAGATGAGACCAAGTGTTGCATTAGCATAGGGCCTGGCAGTTAGCAGGTTGGTTTATGATTATGATTGTGATCATTTGCGAGCAAAAGTGTCACAGATCCAGTTTAGTTCAGGACATGCTGAAAGACCTAAGCATGCTCCAGTGTGTGGGGAGAAGAGAGATGTGACTGTACAAGCCTTTAAAAGCTGCTCTCCAGTATCACCAGTGAGTACTAGGCAATTCAACCTGACTTGAGGAGCAGGAAGCAGGTTAATGAACATCTATCATTTGCCAGGTTCTTCGATATACAATGTTGTATTTCAGCTTCATGACAGTTTCATAAAGGAATGTGAAAGATCTTATTTTCTGATGATGGCTGAAATAGTATTTCCCTTCCCATATGTTCTAGAACTTTGCCCTCCCTCCATCAAGAGGCAGAGGTCAGCTCCTCTCCCTTGAATCTGGGCAGGCTTGTGGTTAGCTGATAGCCAGCAAAACCCATCAGAGGTGGCAGAACGTGACTTGCAAGGTGATGTAGCTTCTTTCTTATTAATGAGGATGCTCACCTTTGGAGCCCTGGGCCACCATATATGAAGTCCGACTCTCTGGTCCACAATGCCGGTAGGAACCCACGCTTCCTGGAGGGGCTATCATTTGGTACTTTGGCTAGTGAACTAGGACTTAAATTTCAAGTCCTCCCAATTCAGACTCTGGACATGTAAGTAAGGGAAACTTTAGATGATTTTAGGCCTCTGCTGTCAAGTTACTCCCGGCCTTAGATCTTCCCAGGTGAGGCCCCAGGCATCTGTGGGCAGAGATGAGCTGTCCCAATGTGCTCTTTCCAAATTACTGACCTTCAAAGTCTGGGAGCATAATCAAATGGTTGTTTCATGTCATTAGGTTTGAGGTGTTTGTTACACAGCGACAAATATTAGATTCACTGTTATTCTCATACGCATTTTACAGGCAGGAAAATTGAAACTAAGAGGGGATAATTATCTTTTATCTGATTTTTTTTTGATAACTATCTTTTATATCATACAGCTGGTCATTGATTCACACTCAGGGCTTCCTGACTGGAGATTTCATGCGCTTTATACTCTGCTGCATTGCCCTGCTCGTGGGGGAGGGGCAGGGAGGGTGAGAACTGTTGCTCTACTAACCAGATGGATCCCAGTGGGGCAGGGTGGGGTGGGGAGGAGAGAGTAAGAGCTAGCCATTGGAGGGAATCTGAGGGCGGCAGGGTTCTTGTTAGAAACAGTTGGCTGGAGTGGGCGGGGAAAGTGACCATTTACAGAGTAGAGGGGGCAGGGGGAAGGCACTGGGTTCAGACCCTGAAAGCAATTCTCTCTCCTCTTAACAAAACCAAAACCAAACCAAATCCCGTTCCTGGCCTTTTGGTGTTTGCCGCCACTTCTCTTAGGAATACAGCACATTTCCACCTGGGGATTGAACTGATGAATATATTTGACCACATCTTCTGGGGGTTATAATTACATGAAGTGTAGATATCAGACAGCACGGAGACTTGCAAAATTTCAAACCCACTCCTCTGTGTCAGGTGATGGCCCATCGCTGGGCCTCCCTCTGAGGTTTCTGAGGCTCATGAGGGCAACAGCAGGGCTCTGGGCCAGGTATGCAGTGGCTGTGAACTAGTCCAAGCCTGGTTGTAAGCATTACCCTCCCTGAGAAGGCAGGGTCATTGGTGTTTCTAGCTTTTTCCCTCAGGTGCCCCATGAGTATCTTGGAGTAGTTGGTCCAGTCTAGAGTTGGCCTTTGGGCTGTGGAATCTTCGTAAGTTCTTCTCTTCCTTTGAGGTTTGTTCCTTGCTTAACAGACACTGTGCAGTCATCTCTGATTCTCCTGGACAAATTTGTGAGATGCTTCCTGTGCCTTCCTCCGGAGCCAGGACCATCGTTCTAAGGCATCTATTCTATTGTGTTGTTCAGTTACGTAACCATCTCAGTTCTCCCCCAGGTCCTTGGGGGCCGAGAGTAGATTTTCTTCCTCCTCAACACCTACAACCCCTGGCACAGAGGAGTAACTCAGAAAGCTCATCCATGCAGCCAAGTTTAATGAGGCATCTATTTCTCAGTCTTTGTTAGAGATTGACTCAGTCCTCAAAAACAGCCCCGTGAAATAGGTACCTACTCTGTCTCGTGATGGTGTATTTTAGGTGTCAAATTGGGCATCAGTGCCCAGATATTTGGTGAAACATTTTTCGGGATGTTTCTGTGAAGATAATGTTGGGTAAGACTTACACTTAAATGGGTGGACTCTGAGTAAAGCAGAATGTTCTTTCATAACAAGAGCCTAATCCAATCAGTGCAACTGTGCCAAGAACAAAAGACTGACCTCCGTGATCCTGGAGTTCCGGGATCGAGTCCCACATCGGGCTCCCTGCTCAGCAGGGAGTCTGCTTCTCCTTCTGACCCTCCCCCCTCTCATGTGCTCTTTCTCTCTCAAATAAAATAAATAAGATCTTAAAAAAAAAAAAAAAGACTGACCTCTGTCAAGCAAGAGGGAATTCTGACAGCAGAGGGCTTTGGAGCTTGAACTGCAACACTGACTCTGTCTCCAGCCTATTGGCCCATCATGCAAATGTTGGATTTTCCAGGTTCTGTAATTGAGTGAGCCAATTAATTTCATTAAAATAAATCTTCCTCTCTATACACATCCTATCTGTTCCATTTCTCTGGAGAAGCCTGACTAATATATATTCCCCATCTGTATGCTGGGAAATTCAGACACTCAAAGGGTAAGCTAGTTACTTGTTAGCTGTACATCCAGGGTTACACAGTGAGTAAATGGAAGCACTAGAACTTGAACCCAAGGAGCACTGGCTCCAGAGTCTGTGTTTCACAGCTTTCTGCCTGTTGCCAGACAGTTCTAAGTCTTGGAGAAAACAGTGGGAAGGAGACAGACAAAGTTTCTGCTGCAATAGAGCTTGTATCTGAGTGGGGGCAAGGCCAGGTTACACAAATATTTGCAAAGGGACATGCCTGTCTGCTTCATCCTGGTTGCAGGAGATAGGTTTATGGGGAAGAGGAGTTCAAAGAATAAAAAGAAGAATGGAAGAGGTCCAAGGGAAGGGGTAAAGTTTCTAGAATCCAAAGGCCAGTTCATGCTAGATTATGTGCACCAGGGCAGGGGCCATCTCAGTTCAGAAAGCCCCAGTATAAAAGACTGATAACTGATTAATTTATTGACTGATAACTGATTGATCAAATAAGGGAGGTGGAAATTCCATCCTGCCCACTGGACAAGGGGTTTCCTATATGGGGCTGGTTGGGAGTAGCAACTTTCTGTATCTGAATATGGATGGGATGATATGTGATGGCCATAGCACCTCCATCTCTGCTTTTGCCAAATTGAGCAGCTTCCCCCACAGACAGTGTTACCTTCTTTCTCCAACCTTGGATGTTCCTTGGTTTCTAAGCTCCATGTAGGAAACCAGCCGAGATAAATAAGACTGAACAAGGAATCTTCAGTATCAGGATGTCCTGGCTATGGAGACACAATCCTCACGTTTCCCAGGCAAGCACCCTTGGACCCCGGTTTCTTGAGGCTCCAGGCACAGCTGACAAGGAGAACCAAGATGGCCCTGTGGTAGCTCATGCCTTTTGGTGGCTGAGGTGCTGTGGTAGGAGACTCCTGGAGGTGCTCAAGAGGGTGGGGAGGAAGGGAGGAGGGTCTCACCCTTACATAGTGAGCGTGTCACCTGGCTCTGAGGGTGTCTGTGTGAGACCTTGAGCTCTGGCTAGGTGAGGAGCTAGGAGCTGGGAGCTGTGCGAGTGCTTGGTGTGTGTGTGTGTGTGTGTGTGTGTGTGTGCGCGCGCTCCCCAGGGATGACCACACCTCCCCAGGGGCTGATCACTAAGGTAGCTGATCTGAGAGGGACTGGCTGTTGGGCACAGGGGGACATGTGCCAGTTCTGAGTCTCTTTGTTTAAGGCCAGTGGGCTAGATGCAAGGTGGCCAACTTGCTCTGGTTTGCCCAGAACTTTCTCAGTTTTAGCACGGAAAATTCCATGTCTGGATCCCACTCATTCCAGGGCAAACTGGTATAATTAGAAACCCCAGATGCAGATCCTGCTCTGAGTTAAGGATTGCCAGGTAAAATATTTCATGAGGCATATTTACACTTAAAAAACCCCAAACATTATTCTTTATCTAAATTCAAATTTAATTGGATGTTCTGTGTTTTCATCTGCTGAATCTGGCAACCCAACTTTGGTATATTGCGAGAGAGAAGAGATTTGTTATTTGGAGCAAGAAACTCCCGGGTAGGGCAGGTTGGGAAATTCTTTGTCTTCTCATCAAGCATAAAAGGTTTTCAGGGAAACTGAGCCTGAGCAGTAGGGTAGTGAGCATTGTCAACTCAGACCTGATGAAACATCAATAGGTAGGAGTCGGTCTGGTTGCTAGGTGCTTAGACCTCCAGAGCCGGCAGCCCAAGTCCAAGGCTGGTTCCACTGTTTATTACCTCTGCTACCCTGGACAAGCTCCTTAATCTTCTGCTGCCTCCATTTCTTCATTTGGAAAATGGGGCAGTACCTATCTCATAGCATTATTGTGATGAGTCAATGGTATGATATGTATGATGCTTTTTAAAAAATATTTTATTTTACTTTTGAGAGAGAGAGAGAGAAAGCGCAAGCGGGGATTGGAGGGGCAGAGGGAGAGGGAGAGAGAATCCCAAGCAGCCTCCCTGCCCAGAGTGGAACCCAATGTGGGGCTTGATCTCACAACCCTGAGATCATACCCTGAGCTGAAATCAAGAGTCAGATGCTTAACCCACTGAGCCACCCAATGATGGCGTTCCAATGATGATTTTAAAATGTGACCTAGCACACGGTATGGCTAATTTTTGCCTATCTGGCATGCTTCCTCTTTTGGCCGCTCCAGAGAAAGCCTCCTCTGAGCTCTTGGGCCCTGTGGGTCCCTGAATCTGTGGTGGCCACAGGACTCAGCTTGGCCGAGTGGCACATTTGGTCCTCCAGAGGCCAGACTAGTAATTGGTCTAAGGCTGGGTATGTAGTACAGGTCAGTCCATTCAGGGTCACTTCCATGATATGCTAGGACAAGTGAGGGGGAGGAGACCTTTTGCTCTTTAGCTGGTCAGTATGTCAGGCATCGTCCTAGAGCACCCAGGGGCACCATGCAAGTGCTCTCTGCCTGAGAGCGGGGCCAACCCAACATAAAGCAAGGCCTGGGAATGGAGAAAAACAGACTTGCTGTCCTAGGGTAAGCACCTGGACCCAGCCTTGCCTTGCAAGGGGCCTTGCAAGGAACTTTGGAGTTGCCTTGTGGGTTGGAACCCCAGGTCCACCTCATATTCCCTGTGCAACCTGCACCTCTCTGTTCCTCATGTCTTTGACTTTTCAATGGAGAAAATAATAGCTTTTCCCTTACAGAGCTGTTGTGGAGATTGCAGGAGCTAATATGTGTAAAGTGCTTAGAATAGTGCACAGGCACAGCGTACATGCTCAATAAACATGGCTCGTCGTCATTCCCACTGACCTGTTGTACAGGTCAATACATCCTCTTTGGGGCACCAGCTGGTTTGAATAGGATGTCCATCACATGCTACCAAAAGAATTCTCACTAATAAAAATACATTTTGAGGAGTACCTGGAATTCTAGGATGACTCAGATGCCTCTCCAGGGAGAATAAAGGGCATGATTGGCAAGAGTCCACTGGGCAGGTGACTGGTTAAGAAGAAAAGAATTGAATGAGAGTTTATGGCTAAAATCGGTGGTTGTCAAACTTGAATGTGTGCTTGGAGGGCTTGTTAAGACTGATTGCTGGGCCCCACCTCTAGCATTTCTGGTTTAAAATGTCTGGGGTCGGGCAGCAGGAATGTGGATTTCTAACAAATTTCTAGGTGATGCTGAGACTTCTGGTCTCAGCACTATACTCGGAGAACCGCTGGATCAGATAAAAGGCTAAAGCAACAGTATTTATTTGGTATTATTTAACAACGTCTTGTGTCGTGCCTTCTATGTTCAAGACGCTGTTCTAAGTGCTTTACAGACGTTAACAAATGATATACCTTAAGTTTGTTGGTGGAGAGCCAGGACACGTACTCAGGCAGTGTGGGATGGTCCTAACTCATTTTCAGGCTCTGTCCCACTGTTCTATGCTACAGAGAAAATTAAAGGATTTGGAAAATGCAGATGCTTGAACCCCAGCCGCCAACTGTGGTTCTTTAGGCTTCGGGGGTAGGGAGTTGGGCCTAGGTGGCCCTGCCAGCTTTGCGACCATTCAGATGACTTTGATCCTCACTCCTGGTCTCTCACCAGGTGGTGATTGTGGATTCCCCTCCAGAAGGGCCTTTTCTCAGCAGCGTTCATTGGCACAGGGAAGGGCTGGGAAGGAGGAGAAGGCTGTTCTCCCCTGCAGCTGGTGCACCAGGAGCCAGAGTTTAAATGATGCCTCTAACTAAGACCTGATAAGATCTTGAGCAACAATTAGCTCCTCTTGAGCTCCTTAGAGCAGCGATTCCTCTCGCTTTACTTCCTTATACTCCCCACGTCTGCCTGTTTTGAATCAGTGAGGAAAATTCAGATCAGGCTTGGCCAAGCAGGGCCAGGGCAGGGGATGGCATTTCCATGGGTTTGTTGATTTATTCCCAGAGAGAAAGGGAGGCTAGTAATGAAGCAGCTGCTCTTTCTATGGGAAGGTGCTGTGTGTGATTTGGAATGAACTCCATTTCTTGAGTTGGAAGGGAGCAGTAGAGAGAATCCAGTCTTCTCTCATTCCCCCCACCTCAAAGCCACCACTGTTTCTTTCCTACAAAGAGGGGACTCTTATGGCACAGAGAGGGGAGGCTCTTGGAGAACTGGGTTAAAGTCAGAGTACAGAGGGAGATACTTTGTACTAAATGATAATCCCACGCTTGGTCTTGGCACAAATATAGGGTTGAAGCAAAGCTCTTAATCTATTTTGAGTTAGTCGAGACATATCACCTAGATTTCCTTCCCCACAACCTTTAAAAGTACAGTTTTTCCTTCACAGGTATTACAAAGTCATTTTAGTCTTTGGGGCTAAAATAACAAAAATAACTCAGCAGAGTCATTGGCTTTTGTTTTTGTTTAAAATACCACAATTTCATGTCTCAGGAAGCAGTTCAGACAAACTTGAAGTAGGGATAGAATTTTCTTCTACTTGTGTGTTGGCTCGTTCTTTCATTCCTCTCTGGTTTTTTGAGTGAGAAGTCCTCTGTAGGGAGGTAAAGAAAAGGACAACAAAAACCATAGCATTACTTCTGGAGCTTACAAAATAGTGAGGGAGGGACATATCTTTAGCACAGTGGACAGTCGATTCTACATAAGCGGTGGGGGCCTAGAATCAGCATTTATTATGCACAAGAACTGTGGTAGGTGTTTTATTTATGTTAGGTTATTTAATCGCCCCTAAAACCCTGTGGTATACATAGAACAGATGAGGAGACTGAGGCCTAGACAGGTTAAGTAAAAATCCCAAGATCATGGAGTCAGTTAGTGACACAGCCAGCTTCTGACCCTGTTTACTTAGGTTCAGTGTTTGTGTTCTATCTTCTCCGCCTTGAGCTGTTGGGCACATGGGTGTGAGTTCATAGGTAGATAGGAAAATACATACATGCACGTACATGTATGTCATAAAAAAGGTGGTTTGACAGGGCATCTGGTAAAGGACCCACAGAAGAGACTGTGTTTGGTAGATCAGATGAGAGGTGAGCATTCCAGGAGGGAAAAAAGAACAATGACGTGATGGCCGTTGGAAGGCACATGCAAGTTGGTAGAACCATATGCAGTTGTGTTTGCCAGGGAGGCATGGATTGTGTAGGAAAATAATGGGAAATGAGGAGTAAGAAGACATGTGTGGGAAAATGCTAGAAAAAGTTGAATGCTAAGCTCAGGGTCCTAGGCTCTGGGTGCTGTGGATGATGGGTGCCGATAGAAGGCCATCTGTCACGATTTCACACAAGGCCACTGTTCTCTTATCCAAGGCCCCGTAGAACTCAATGTGACATTTTCCCCTATACCCCAAAGAATTGCTTCAGATTGCTGACATTGTCCCAATTTCTGTGGAGTGATGTCAGCAGCACAAGCTGCTTATCATTCCATTTCAGTCATAATAAGCATTAACACTGGGAAGAAAACCCAAACAGTCTTGAAACTGCCCCTCGGTCCCCTCTTTCCAAGTAACCTGATCCAGGAACAGCCCCCACAATCCCGAGCATCACTGAGAGCATTGCAAAGACCCACACCAAAGGCTCTTTTTGATGTCCCACCCCTTCCAACTGTTAGATTTCCCTCACTCCCCATCTCCTCTACCCATACCTTGTAACATCTTTAAGGATTCCCTTCCAACTCATTACTCCCCAGCTTCTCTCTGCTTAAAGACAGCCCCAGTTCTACTCCAAGCCCTTCTCCCTTCTCTGGCCACGTTGTGAAGGGCACTCACCCGAAAGTTGACTCATTAATCTTCATGCCATGTACTTGCTTACCTTGCTTAGGGTAATTCATGTGATTTGTTCAGTGTCGTTATCTGTGGTGAATTCTTTAGCAAGAAAAAGGATTAAAGAGAAATCACAAGGTGTGTCCCCCATACGGACTTTAATGCCCACCCCTTAATGTTTTCTTTGAGCAAAATATGATTGAACGGAACATATAGGTAAGACTTTAAAGAGAATAGGAAAAGAAGATGTCACTGAAGGGAACACCCTTATGGGTAAGGGTGGAAAGGAAGAAGAGAGGTATAGTGAGTGTGCGTGCATTGGCTGATGCCTGATACCTATTAGCAGCCCCAAACTGCCTTGATTTTCACTGAGTGGACACCTTAGGTCTTTTTACTGCCAGCTGGTAGGCTGACTTCTCTGTCCAAATGCTTCCTGCACCTTGTTGGAGACCCAGGTTATGTCTTTTTATTAAAAAATAAAATGGTTCCTCTGTGAACCAACTGCCCTGGAGGAAGTGCTGTAAAAGACACCAGCCCTGTAATTCAACGGAAATCCATTGTCATCAGATGGCAGAAGTATAACTGAAATATCACCTGATACATGCGGTGGGGACAGAGGAAAGGACCAAGAACCATGCCCGTGTGGGACAGGATTAGGACAAGTTTTAGGAAGGACTATGTATGTAGTAGTGCTGACATTTGAGTTGGACCCTAAAGTATGTATAGGAGTTCATCAGGAACAATAGTGAACGGTGGAAAGGAGAAGAGGCTGGAGGGATTCAAGGCAGAAGGAAGAGCATGCATGTACAAAGGCATGGAGACAAAGCACATATGGAATGGTAGGAAGGTTGATATGGCTGATGTTAGGTATTAGAAGAAGAGCGATCAAAGGCAACCCTCTTCTCCTTGCCAGCCTTCCAACTTGTTGGCCGTGCCACTGTGTCTCTGCAAGTTCATCCTCCTCTGCCTGGTCATTAGAGCTTTAAGTCCTCAAGCCTGCATCCTGGACCTACTTTTCTTCCACTCTGTGTCCTCCTCCTGGGCAACCTTGTATATGCCTTAGTTACATCACACTTACATGAGAGTGACATGTAAGTTCATATCTCTAGCTTAGAGTCTGACTTCTAGCTTAGACCCTTAGGCTCATATATACGATATGGAAGTCTCGAAGTCACCACATTTGGTTAAACACTGAGCCCATCATCTTTACTCTCTCCCCCTGTTCCTCTTTCGGTGATCAGTACCATCTATGTAGTTACAGAGTACCATCTATGTTAGTATCCTAAACATTGGCATCATCCCAAATACCTCTCTTGAACGTCTACATCCAATTCACCACAGATAATGTTGATATGACTCCTTCAATATCTCTCAAATCCATCCCTTACTCTCTACTTTTATCAAGTCCATAGCAGTTGAAATTTCAATTTCTTGCCTAGACTATTTCAACAAATCCTAACGTATCCTCCTGTTCTGACTCTTAATCTCACTTTAACTTAAACTCTCCAGTTCAGAGCAAGGGCATCCTTATAAAATAGGAACCTGAGAAATATGGTAGATTAGAATTCATAGAAATTTCTCCCAGTGTAGAACTACATGTACTGGATAAATACTGCATGGCTGATCTGGGGAGAAAAAAATAAGAGAATTCCTTAAGGATTAGGCATTAAATAAGTACACAAATCTTCAGGATCTGGCACTTGCCATGGTAGTTTATACTTTGAGTTTCAATGGACCATGTATATGAGAAAAATAAATCAAAGGCTGGGCCAACACAGGACAGGAAGCAAAAACAGAGACAACCAGGATAAAGTTGAGACTTATAAAGACTGATATCAGATGATGTAAAATAGGAAAAAAAAATCCTGCTAAGACAGTCGGGATATATGCAAAGTTTTTCACTGACCACTCAAAAACTAGGGCTAAAAGTATACTTTAAGAATTGCTATTTGCAAGTTTTTATTCTAGGCTTGTGACCTACAGAAACAAAACCCAAGCTTAAATATACATATTTAAATAATTCAAGGTTATCCATTCCCCAGGTGACTTGCAAAATTTGCAAACCAAATCCTGTGGAAGAATAAAAACCTAAGCTTCAAAGAATTTCCACAGATAAAAAGAACATAACTTACAATAAAAAATAAATTAAAACACATGAAGAGGAAAAGTCAAGATGAGCAAGTTTAAGCAACAAAACAAAACAAAAAACAAATTCATAAACAGACCCATAAAGACTTCATGTGTTAGAATTTAGATACAGAGTATAAGAAGGATGTTTATGAAATATGAAGAAATTAGGCTAGGTAGTATGATAAAAGAAAAAGAGTCTTTCAAGATTAATGTGATGAACAGGAAAAAGAAACAAATTGAACATTCTAAAAATAAATACCATAATAATGTATAATAATTATATCATAGTTTGGACACAGACGGTTAGAGAATTAGTACAATGGAGGACATGAGAGAATTAATGAACTGCAATCTATAGAACAGAAATTACTGAGAATATAGACAAACGGTCAGAGAGATGGAAAATATCAGAGTCGAAGAGATATAGAAGACAGAGTGAGAAGGTACAATATATATCTAATTGGAATCCCAAAGGGAGAAAATAAAGAGAATGAAGGAAAACCAATAATTCCACTGCTAATGGCTAATGAAATATATCAATCATTAAGTACAAGAAGGCTACTAAATCACATCTAAAATAGATAAAATCAAATTTGTTCTTAAGTGCATTTCAATGAAACACAGTGTAGAACACAACAGACATGTAGGAGTTCTGAAAAACAGTCAGAGAAAGAAAAAAAGATTACCTACAATGAAATGGCTATTAATAGTTGATTTCACAGAAGAAGCAGTGGAATCAGGAAGAAGGTGAAATTTTATCTTCAAAGTTAAAATAAAATATTTTTCCTTTAAAAATATCTCTTCCAGGGGCACCTGTGTGGCTCAGTTCGTTAAGCGTCTGCCTTTGGCTCAGGTCATGATCCCAGGGTCCTAGGATCAAGCACTGCACTGGGCTCCCTGTTCAGTGGGGAGCCTGCTTCTCCCTCTCCTGCTCCCCCTGCTTCTTGTGCTCTCTCTCTGACAAATAAATAAATAAAATCTTTAAAATATCTCTTCCAGGATCAAGAAAGTAAAAGGATTCAGACAAACAGAAATCGAAAGAGTTAACTAGCAGAAGATTTGCTTGAATGAAACTCCTGTTGAAGGAACTTCAGGAAAAAAAAGTGTTACCAAGAGGAATATCTGAGTTACAGGAAGAACAGAGAGAAGGACACCAGTAAACAGGTAGGTAAATCTGAACAAATATTGATGGTTTAAAACAGTAACAGCAATGTATAGTTTGTGTGGTTAAAAAGAAATATTGAACTAAAATACAAACAAAAAAATAAGTCAGCTGGGGGTTAGTTGTTAAGAATGAAAGTATATGAAGTACTGGTGTTGTCTGAGAAAAAGGCAGACTCTGGTGAACTTTACATTTTACAATAAATATGCATGTTAAAATTTCCTGAGCAGCACTGTCAAGTAGAGTTTTTAGTGATGATGAAAATGTTCTGTAGATCTGCACTATTCAAAACAGAGTTATACCCCAAATGTAGTTACTGAGGTTTTGACCTGTGGCTAGATGTGATTGAGGTACTTAATTTTTTTTTAAAGATTTTATTTATTTATTTGACAGAGAGAGACACAGTGAGAGAGGGAACACAAGCAGGGGGAGTGGGAGAGGGAGAAGCAGGCTTCCCGCGGAGCAGGGAGCCCGATGCGGGGCTAGATCCCAGGACCCTGGGATCACGACCTGAGCGGAAGGCAGACGCTTAGCAACTGAGCCACCCAGGCACCCCTGAGGTACTTAATTTTAAATCTATTTAATTTTAGTTAATTTAAAATTAAACTTAAGTGGCTAATAGATACACTATTGGACAGTGTGATTCTAAAGTAACTGTATAATTTTTAAATCAGTATAGACGAAAAATAAGACTGTAGTTTACAGTCAAATAATCCCAAAGAGGGCAATTAAGGAGGAAAACAAAAACAATAATAACAAGAAAATCGAACCAGTAAAGCCAAAGGTACAGAGCTAGTAAATAGTGGAACCAGGATTTGGATCCTGATATCTGCGGTTCTAAGTAACATGCTCTTAGTCACAATGATTCTGTTCCATGTGTTGATAGGTTGACTAAAGACCACTATGAAGAGGATACTAATCAGAGGGGTAGGCAGGGCTCATATACCATCAAATGTCTATCTTGTACAGCAGCTTTTTGATATTATCACTATTAGTATGTGTATCCATTTCTCTCATGGGATAGTCAGTTCCTGAGGAGCAGCGATTGTGCTTACCCATTTTGTGTGTATCCCTCCACTTGGAGCTCAGGGCCTAGCCCATGAAAACTGAACTGAAAAGCTGTATGTTAGGGAAGGTCATTGAGAGAATGTGTCCACCAGTGGACCACCAGCTGGACTCGGGCAATCAGAGGCTCCTCACCCCAACCTCTGTCCTTGGGATGTGTTCTAATTGCCTTCCTTGCTCCCAGAAGCTGCCTCAAGGACATGGCCTTAAGATAGATATGTGGTGTTGAGACCTTTTGATAATCAGTTAAGGCCTTTATATAACTTGTTAAGATTTGGTGGGCAGGTGAGGAGATCTCCTTGCTTTACAGCTGCCCAAGATGAGTGTCATATATATGCTGTCTTCACTTTCCACTTGCTAATGCACTCCAACCCATTCTTTAGGGCAGCCCTTCTTGATATCCTTCAGTTGAGCCATATCCCCTATTGCGTGCTCTTAAGGCATTAAGTGCCTCTCTTTCTCTCTTTTAAAGTTTAATTAAACCCTCTATTTTGAAATAATTGTAGATTCACATGCAGTTTAATAAATAATATAGAGATCCCACATACCCTTTACCCAGTCTTTTCATTGGTAACACCTTTCAAAACTATGGTACAGTATCACAACCAGGTTATTATTATTGATGCCATCGAGGTAGAGACACCTCACTTTCCTCTGCCCCCTTCCACCCAGGCACCTGGGTGTTTACCTACCTGTTTACTGGTGTCCTTCTCTCTGTTCTTCCTGTAACTCAGATATTCCTCTTGGTAACACTTTTTTTTCCTGAAGTTCCTTCTACAGGAGTTTCATTCAAGCAAATCTTCTGCTAGTTAACTCTTTCGATTTCTGTTTGTCTGAATCCTTTTACTTTCTTGTGCTTAATCACCAGCAACCACTAATCTGCCTCTGCTTCTGCAATTTTGTCATTTCAATAATGTTATATAAATGAAATCATATAGTCTGTAACTTCTTGACATGGCTTGTTTCCATCAACATAATTATCTGGAGATTCATCCAAGTTGTTGCATGTATCTGTCAGCCACAGCTGAATAGTATTCCATGATGTGGATGTCACCACAGTTTGTTTAAGTCTTCATTTCCTGAAGAACACCTGTGCTATTTCCAGTTTGGAGCAAATAAGCTGCTATAAGAGTTCATGTATGGGGTGTGCATGTGTGTGGACGTGTGTACATAGAGTTTCATTTTTCTAAGGTAAATGTTCAGGAGTGTAATTGATGAGTTGTATGGTATTTGTACTTTTAGTATTTTTCTGCCAAAAATGTTTTCCAGAATGGTGGTTCCTTTCTGTATCAAACCTGCAATATATGGGTGACTCAGTTTCTCTGTATCTTCATCAGCATTTGGTAGTGTCACTCTTTTTTATTTTAGCCATTCTGATAGATATGTAATGATATCACATTGTGGTTGTAGTTTGTGTTTTATAATGGCTAGTGATGTTAATCATATCTTCATACGTTTTTTGACATCTGAATATCCTCTTCAGTAAAATGTCTTCTTATGTCTTTTTCCAATTTTTAAATGGAATGTGTTTTTACTCATGAGTTTGGAAAGTTCTTTATATATTTTAGATACTAGTCCTTTGTAGGATATTTGGTTTGCAAATATTTTTTTTCCATCTGTGGCATGTCTGTTCATCTTCTTAGCAGTCTTTTGTAGGCTTAAGTTTTTGTTTTTGATGTGATCCAATTTATTATTTTTTCCTTTCATGTACCATACTTTGGGTATCAAGTCTAAGAATTCTTTGCCTAGCCTTATATCCTGAAGATTTTTCTCTGATCTTTTTTCTAAAAGTTTAATACACTTACCTTCTATATTTAAGCCTGTGATCAATTTTGAAAATTTTTGTATAGAGCTGAGGTTCATTTTTCTTTATGAATATCCAGTTTCTTTAGCATTTTTATTTGAAAGGCTAACCTTCTTCTATTGATTTGCTTTTGTGTTCTTCAAACTCAGCTGGACATTTTTTGGTGGGTCTATTTCTGGGATTTTTGTTATGTTCTGTTGATCAGTACTTCTATCCATCAAGCAATATCACAGTCTTGATTGTTGTAGCTAATATAAGTCTTGATATAGAGTAGATTGATTTCTCCCATTTCATTCTTATTTCTCAAAACTGCTTTAGCTATTCTAGCCCCTTTTACTTTGCATATATTTCACAGTAAGCATGCTTACTACAGATCTACAAGAAGATCTACAGATCTTCTTGCTGGACGTTTGACAGGTATTATGTTAAAGCTATATTCCTATTTTGAGAGAACTGACATCTCAATTATATCCATGAACAATACATCCATGAACATGAGATAGCCTTTTTTTTGTCCAGCTCACTTTTGATTTCTTTTATCAGCATTTCATGGTTTTCAGCTTATAAGCCCTGTACATGTCTTGTGAATTTGACACCTAATATTTCTTTATTTTGTCCAATTATAAATAGCAATGCATTTTACATTTCAGTGTCTAGGTGTTCTTGTTAGTATATAGGAATGCAGTTGAAATTTTTATCTTTATCTTGTATTCTGAAAAATTGCTGAAGTCATTATTATTTCTAAGAGTTGTTTGTGGATTTTTTTGGGATATTTTATGTACAAAATTATGCCATCTGCAAACAGGGGCAATTTTCTTTCTTTCTGATCTGTGTGCCTTTTATTTCCCTTTCTTTCATTACTGTATTGAATAGAATGTCTAGCAATATTTTGAGTAAGACTGAAGACAGCAGACATTCTTGCCTTGTTTGCGATCTTAGGGGGAAAGTATTCAGTCTTTATTAAGCAAAATGTTAGTTGTAGGCCTTTTTGTAGATGCTCTTTATGAAGTTGAGAATGTTCTCTAGTCTTATTTTTCTGAGTGTTTTTAATGATTAACAGAGATCAAATTTTCACAAAGATTTTTTTTCTACATTGACTGATATGAACATGTGATTTTTCTTCTTTGGCTGATTAAATAGGTTGGATTAGAGTGATTTACTTTCAAATAGTAAGCTGTCCTCACATCCCAGGAATAAACTTCATTTAGTCATGGTGTATAATTCCTTTTATATATTTCTAAATCTTATTTGCTAGGATTTTATTAAGGATATTTAGGTCTATTTTCATGAGGTCATTGACCTGTTTTCTTTTTTGTATTGTCTCTGTCTGGCTTGGGTATTGGGTTAACATGAGCTTCATAAAATGAATTGGAAAATATTCCCTTTTCTTCTATTTTCTGGTAGAGATTTGTGTACAATTGGCATTATTTATTCTTTAAATATATGGTAGAACTCTCCATCTGGAGAGTTCTGGAGAGTTCTGGAGAGTTCTAAAACCATCTGGAACTGGAGATTTCTTTTTGCGAGTTTTCAAATTATGAATTTAATTTCTTAACAGTTATAAGGCTATTACAGTTACATATTTCATTTTGTGCAAGTTACAATTTCAACCATTTGCAGGGTTATAGTTTAGTATTTTATTGTATTTACAAGGTTGTGCAACCATAACCACCATTTAAGTCCAGAACATTTCCATTAATATTAAAAATAAACCTTCTATGATTAGCAGCCATTAATTATTCCTCACTGTCTCTGTCCTTGGCAGTCACTAATATACTTGCTGTCTCTGTGGATTAATGTACCCTGAGTTATTTCATATAAATGACATCATATAATTTGTGACCATTTCTTTCGTTTAGCATAGTGTTTCTGAGTTTCATTCATGTTGTAGAATGTATCAGTACTTCTTTTTTTTTTTTAAAGATTTATTTATTTATTTATTTGTCAGAGAGAGAAACAGAACACAAGCAGGGGGAGAGGTAGGCAGAGGGAGAAGCAGGCTCCCCGCCGAGCAAGGAGCCCAATGTGGGACTCGATCCCAGGACCCTGGGATCATGACCTGAGCCGAAGGCAGCTGCTTAACCGACTGAGCCACCCAGGCGTCCCAGTACTTCATTTTTTTATACCTGAATAATATCCCATTGTATGGAATATATTTTGTTTATCCATTCATCAGTTGACAGATACGGGCTGTTTTCACTTTTTGACTATTATGAATAATGGTGCTTTGAATATTCACTTACAAAAGTTTTCATAAATATATGTTTGTAATTCTCTTGTATGTACCTAGGAGTAGAATTTCTGGGTCATATAATAGCTTTATGTTTGAATTTTTTGGGGAATTGTCAAAATGTTTTCCAGAATGACTGCATCATTTTACATTTCCATCAGCAATGTATAAGAATTCCAATTTCGGGGGCGGAGCAAGATGGCGGAGGAGTAGGAGACCTAGATTTCGTCTGGTCTCAGGAATTCAGCTGAATAGGGATCAAACCATTCTGAACACCTACGAACTCAACAGGAGATCGAACAGGAGAGTAGCAACAACTCTCTGAACAGAGAAGCGACCACTTACTGGAAGGTAGGACGTGCGGAGAAGTGAATCCGAGGCGATATTCGGGAGGATAGACAGCGGGGGAGGGGCCTCCTTGGGCCGCTTCTGGCAAGTGCTAGAGCCGCGGAGCACAAAATCGGACCTTTTAGAAGTTGGCTCGGCGAAGGGACGTCGCTGCAGTGGCTAAGCGGGGGGTGGAATCCTCCCGGGACAGTGTGGTCTCAGGACCCTTGGGGTCACGGAGAGACCGGGGGTGCCTGAGTGCGCCAGAGCTCCCAGGTATCCGAGCGGGGAAGCCGGCTGCAGAGACGGAGCAGAGTCGCGGGCTCTCAGCTCGGGGTTGCCATAAACTGTGATCTGCAGCCCAGTCTGGGCACGGCTCCTCCAGCAGGGACCCAACAAGCAGCAGATCCGGGGAGACTCCCCTTCCTTCCCGGGGAGGAGCGGTGCGGGAACGCACTGCAGGGATCTGCTGGGTTTGGAGACTCCGTGCGGGGTCGGGTGCCAGACATAGAAACGCTCGGTCACAGGCCGGGTGAGCACGGAGTGCGGCCAGAGACCGGGGACACGGGAGTGACTGCTTTTCTCTGGGGACACACTGAGGAGCGGGGCCCCGAGTTCTCAGCTCCTCCGGGTGGAGATTGGGAGGCCACCATTTCTGCCCTGGTCCTCCAAAGCTGTACCGAGAGCTTGCAGGGAACAAAAGCTCCTGAGAACAAACCGGAGCAGCTTCCTTAACCCGGACCGACAAGGGCGGGGCAATTCCGCCTCCGGCAAAGACATTTGGAAACCACAGCAACAGGCCCCTCCCCCAGAAGATCACCACAAACAGCCAGCAAGCCAAGACCAAGTTGATCGATCAAGGAGAATGGGAGAACTCCAGCGCTAGGGGAATACTGCACATAGATTCAGGGCTTTTCTTTTTTTTTTTTTTTTTTTTACCATGATCCATTATTTCATCAAAGTTAATTTTTGTTGACTGTTTTTTTTATTTTTCTTTTTTCCCTTTTTCAACCAACATCTTATCAATCCCTTTTTTAAAAAAAAAACAAAACATTTTTTTATTTTTCATTTTTAGAGTCATATTTTATCCCTTCATAGTAGTTACCCTTATTTTTGGCATATATATATAAGTTGTTCTCTCTTTAAAATTTTGAGGTACAGTTTCTTCTAACAGATCAAAATATACCCTAAATCACTAGTGTATGGCTTTGTTCTAGTCTCCTGCCTGATCACATTCTCTCCCTTTTTCCTTTTTTTTTTTTATTTTTTGTTTCTCTTTTCACACAACTTCTTATCTTATCAAGTCCTTTTAAAAAATCTTTTATAATTTTCATCTTTACAGTCATCTTCCATCCCTTCATTGAATCAACCTTTATTTTGTACATATGTGTGTTTCTTCCTTTAAAATTTTAGGAGGTACTTTTTTCTAACAGACCAAAAGATCAAAATATACCCTAAATCACTAGTGTATGGCTTTGTTCTAGTCTCCTGCCTGATCACATTCTCTCCCTTTTTCCTTTTTTTTTTTCTTCTTAAATCTTCTTTCTTTTTTCAAACAACTTATCTTACCAAGTCCTTTTATAAAATCTTTTATAATTTTCATCTTTACAGTCATCTTCCATCCCTTCATTGTATCAACCCTTATTTTGTACATATATGTCTTTCTTCCTTTAAAATTTTAGGAGGCACTTTTTTCTAACAGACCAAAATACGCCCAAAATCTAGTGTGTGGCACTGATCTATGCACTAGCCTGATCATATTTGATCACATTCTGCTTTTTTTGTATTGTTCTGTTTTTGTTTTTATCCTTTTTTTTTTCCTTTTTTTTTTTCTTTCTTTTTTTTTTCTTTCCCTTTCTTTTCCCCTGGTTTCAGGTCTTTTCTGATTTGTATACAGTATATTTGCTGGGGACGTTGTAAACCTGTTAGCATTTTGTTCTCTCATTCATCTATTCTCCTCTGGACAAAATGACAAGATGAAAGAAATCACCTCAGCAAAAAGAACAAGAGGTAGTACCGTCAGCCAGGGACCTACTCAATACGGACATTAGTACGATGTCGGACCTAGAGTTCAGAATCATGACTTTAAAGATACTAGCTGGGTTTGAAAAAAGCGTGGAAGTTATTAGAGAAACCCTTTCTGGAGAAATAAAAGAACTAAAATCTAACCAAATCGAAATCAAAAAGGCTATTGATGAGGTGCAATCCAAAATGGGGGCACTAACTGCTAGGATAAATGAGGCAGAAGAGAGAATCAGCGATATAGAAGACCAAATGATGGAAAATAAAGAGGCTGAGAAAAAGAGAGAGAAACAGTTACAGGATCACGAGGGCAGAATTCGAGAGATAAGTGATATGATAAGACGAAACAACAGTAGAATAATTGGGATCCTAGAAGAAGAAGAGAGAGAGAGAGTGGCAGAAGGTATATTGGAGCAAATTATAGCAGAGAACTTCCCTAATGTGAGGAAGGAAACAGGCATTAAAATCCAGGAGGCACAGAGAACCCCTCTCAAAATCAATAATAATAGGTCAACACCCCGACATCTAATGGTAAAACTTACGAGTCTCAGAGACAAAGAGAAAATCCTGAAAGCAGCTCGGGAGAAGAGATATGTAACCTACAATGGTAGAAACATTAGATTGGCAACAGACCTATCCACAGAGACCTGGCAGGCCAGAAAGGACTGGCATGATATCTTCAGAGCACTAAATGAGAAAAATATGCAGCCAAGAATACTATATCCAGCTAGGCTATCATTGAAAATAGAAGGAGAGATAAAAAGCTTCCAGAACAAACAAAAACTAAAGGAATTTGCAAACACGAAACCAGCCCTCCAAGAAATATTGAGAGGGGTCCTCTAAGGAAAGAGAGAACCTAAAAGCAGCAAAGAGCAGAAACGAACACAGACAACAGACAGTTAACAGTCACCTTACAGGTAATACAATGGCACTAAATTCATACCTTTCAATAGTTACCCTGAATGTAAATGGGCTCAATGCCCCAATCAAAAGACACAGGCTATCAGAATAGATTAAAAAACAAGACCCATCCATATGCTGTCTGCAAGAGACTCATTTTAGACCCAAAGACACCCCAAGATTGAAAGTGAGGGAGTGGAAAACCATTTACCATGCTCATGGACACCAAAAGAAAGCTGGGGTGGCAATCCTTATATCAGACAAACTAGATTTTAAAACAAAGAGTGTAATAAGAGATGAGGAAGGACACTATATCCTACTTAAAGGGCCTATCCAACAAGAAGATCTAACAATTGTAAATATCTATGCCCCGAACATGGGAGCAGCCAATTATATAAGGCAATTAATAACAAAAGCAAAGAAACACATTGACAACAATACAATAATAGTGGGGGACTTTAACACCCCCCTGACTGAAATGGACAGATCATCTAAGCAAAAGATCAACAAGGAAATAAAGACTTTAAATGACACACTGGACCAAATGGACTTCACAGACATATTCAGAACATTCCATCCCAAAGCAACGGAATACACATTCTTCTCTAGTGCCCATGGAACATTCTCCAGAATTGATCATATCCTAGGTCACAAATCAGGTCTCAATCGGTACCAAAAGATTGGGATCATTCCCTGCATATTTTCAGACCACAATGCTTTGAAACTAGAACTCAACCACAAGAGGAAAGTCGGAAAGAACTCAAATACATGGAGGCTAAAGAGCATCCTACTAAAGAATGAATGGGTCAACCAGGAAATTAAAGAAGAATTAAAAAAATTCATGGAAACCAATGAAAATGAAAACACAACTGTTCAAAATCTTTGGGATACAGCAAAGGCAGTCCTGAGAGGAAAGTATATAGCAATACAAGCCTTTCTCAAGAAACAAGAAAGGTCTCAAATACACAACCTAACCCTACACCTAAAGGAGGTGGAGAAAGAACAGCAAATAAAGCCTAAACCCAGCAGGAGAAGAGAAATCATAAAGATCAGAGCAGAAATCAATGAACTAGAAACCAAAAGAACAGTAGAACAGATCAACGAAACTAGGAGCTGGTTCTTTGAAAGAATTAACAAGATTGATAAACCCCTGGCCAGACTGATCAAAAAGAAAAGAGAAATGACCCAAATCAACAAAATCATGAATGAAAGAGGAGAGATCACAACCAACACCAAAGAAATACAAACAATTATAAGAACATATTATGAGCAACTCTATGCCAGCAAATTAGATAACCTGGAAGAAATGGGTGCATTCCTAGAGATGTATCAACTACCAAAATTGAACCAGGAAGAAATAGAAAACCTGAACAGACCTATAACCACTAAGGAAATTGAAACAGTCATCAAAAATCTCCCAAGAAACAAAAGCCCAGGGCCAGACGGCTTCCCAGGGGAATTCTATCAGACATTTCAAGAAGAATTAATACCTATTCTCCTGAAACTGTTCCAAAAAATAGAAATGGAAGGAAAACTTCCAAACTCATTTTATGAGGCCAGCATTACCTTGATCCCAAAACCAGACAAAGACCCCACCAAAAAAGAGAATTACAGACCAATATCCTTGATGAACATGGATGCAAAAATTCTCACCAAAATACTAGCCAATAGGATCCAACAGTACATTAAAAGAATTATTCACCATGACCAAGTGGGATTTATTCCTGGGCTGCAAGGCTGGTTCAACATCCGCAAATCAATCAATGTGATACAATACATTAACAAAAGAAAGAGCAAGAATCATAGGATCCTCTCAATAGATGCAGAAAAAGCATTTGACAAAGTACAGCATCCTTTCTTGATCAAAACTCTTCAGAGTATAGGGATAGAGGGTACATACCTCAATATCATAAAAGCCATCTATGAAAAACCTACAGCGAATATCCTTCTCAATGGGGAAAGACTGAGAGCCTTTCCCCTAAGGTCAGGAATGCGGCAGGGATGTCCACTCTCACCACTGCTATTCAACATAGTATTAGAAGTCCTAGCCACAGCAATCAGACAACAAAAAGAAATCAAAGGCATCCAAATCGGCAGAGAGGAAGTCAAACTCTCACTCTTTGCAGATGATATGATACTGTATGTGGAAAACCCAAAAGACTCCACCCCAAAACTGCTAGAACTCATACAGGAATTCAGTCAAGTAGCAGGATATAAAATCAATGCACAGAAATCAGTGGCATTCCTATACACCAACAACAAGACAGAAGAGAGACAAATCAAGGAGTCTATCCCATTTACAATTGCACCCAAAACCATAAGATACCTAGGAATAAATCTAACCAAAGAGGCAAAGGATCTGTACTCAGAAAACTATAAAATACTCATGAAAGAAATTGAAGAAGACACAAAGAAATGGAAAAACGTTCCATGCTCATGGATTGGGAGAATCAACATTGTGAAGATGCCAATGCTACCTAGAGCAATCTACACATTCAATGCAATCCCCATCAAAATACCATCCACTTTTTTCAAAGAAATGGAACAAATAATCCTCACATTTGTATGGAACCAGAAGAGACCCTGAATAGCCAGAGGAATGTTGAAAAAGAAAAACAAAGCTGGCGGCATCACAATTCCGGACTTCCAGCTCTATTACAAAGCTGTCATCATCAAGACAGTATGGTACTGGCACAAAAACAGACGCATAGATCAATGGAACAGAATCGAGAGCCCAGAAATGGACTCTCAACTCTATGGTCAACTTATCTTTGACAAAGCAGGAAAGAATGTCCAATGGCAAAAAGACAGTCTCTTCAACAAATGGTGTTGGGAAAATTGGACAGCCACATGCAGAAGAATGAAACTGGACCATTTCCTTACACCACACACAAAAATAGACTCCAAATGGTTGCAAGACCTAAACGTGAGACAGGAGTCCATCAAAATCCTAAAGGAGAACACAGGTAGCAACCTTTTCGACCTTAGCCGCAGCAACTTCTTCCTAGAAACATCGCCAAAGGCACGGGAAGCCCGGGCAAAAATGAACTATTGGGATTTCATCAAGATAAAAAGCTTTTGCACAGCAAAAGAAACAGTCCACAAAACCAAAAGACAACCGACAGAATGGGAGAAAATATTTGCAAATGACATATCAGATAAAGGGCTAGTATCCAAAATCTATAAAGAACTTATCAAACTCAACACCCAAAGAACAAATAATCCAATCAAGAAATGGGCAGAAGACATGAACAGACATTTCTCCAAAGAAGACATCCAAATGGCCAACAGGCACATGAAAAATTGCTCAACATCGCTCGGCATCAGGGAAATCCAAATCAAAACCTCAATGAGATACCACCTCACACCCGTCAGAATGGCTAAAATTAACAAGTCAGGGAACGACAGATGTTGGCGGGGATGTGGAGAAAGGGGAACCCTCCTACACTGTTGGTGGGAATGCAAGCTGGTGCAACCCCTCTGGAAAACAGTATGGAGGTTCCTCAAACAGTTGAAATTAGAGCTACCGTTCGATCCAGCAATTGCACTACTGGGTATTTACCCCAAAGATACAAATGTAGGGACCCGAAGGGGTACGTGCACCCCAATGTTTATAGCAGCAATGTCCACAATAGCCAAACTGTGGAAAGAGCCAAGATGCCCATCGACAGATGAATGGATAAAGAAGAAGTGGTATATATACACAATGGAATATTATGCAGCCATCAAAAGGAATGAGATCTTGCCATTTGCAACGACGTGGATGGAACTGGAGGGTGTTATGCTGAGTGAAATAAGTCAATCAGAGAAAGACATGTATCACATGACCTCACTGATATGAGGAATTCTTAATCTCAGGAAACAAACTGAGTGTTACTGGAGTGGTTGGGGGTGGGAGGGATGGGGTGGCTGGGTGATAGACATTGGGGAGGGTATGTGCTACGGTGATCGCTGTGAATTGTGCAAGACTGTTGAATCACAGATCTGTACTTCTGAAACAAATAACGCAACATATTTTAAGAAAAAAGAAAAAGAAGAAGATAACAGGAGAGGAAGAAAAGGGGAGTAAGTCAGAGGGGGAGACGAACCATGAGAGATGATGGACTCTGAAAAACAAACTGAGGGTTCTAGAGGGGAGGGGGGGAGGGGGATGTGTTATCCTGGTGATGGGTATTGAGGAGGGCACATTCTGCATGGAGCACTGGGTGTTATGAACAAACAATGAATCATGGAACACTGCACCAAAAACTAATGATGTAATATATGGTGATTAACATAACAATAAAAAAATTAAAAAAAGAAAAAAGTATTCCAATTTCTCCATACTTAACACAATCATTGTCTATATTTTTGATTCTAGTATCTTAGTGGGTATGAAGTAGGATCTTTTTTTTTTTAAGATTTTATTTATTTATTTGTCAGAGAGAGAGAGAGAGAGCCCATGCAGGGGTAGTGGCAGTCAGAGGCAGAAACAGGCTCCCTGCTAAGCAGGGAGCCTGATGTTGGACTCAGTCTCAGGACCCTGAGATCATTACCTGAGCCAAACGCAGATGTTTAACCAACTGAGCCACCCAGACATCCCCTGGTGGTTTTGATTTTCATTTCTCTAATGACTAATGATGTTGAAGGTCTTTTCATGTGTTTATTGGCCATTTGTATATCTTCTTCAGAGAAATGTCTATTCACATTTTTTGCCCATTTGTTAATTTGTCTTTTTATTGCTCATTCAAAAGAGTTCTTTATATATTTTAGATACTAGAACTTTGTCAAATATATGATTTACAAATAATTCTCCCATTTGGGGAGTTGTCTTTTTACTTTTTTGATTGGGTTGATTGAAGTAGCATAAAAGTTTTAAATTTTGATTAAGTCCAACTATCTATTTTTTCTTTGTTTGCTTGTGCTTTAGGTATCATACTTAAGAAACCATTGTCTTTTCAAAGGTAACAAAGATGTACCTTATGTTTTCTTGTAAAGGTTTTATAGTTTTATAGTTTAGGTCTCAATCTTTTTTGAGTTAATTATTGTATATGGTGTGTGGTATTGGTCCAACTTCATTATGTTGTGTGTGGATATACAAATGTTTCAGCACCACTTGTTGAAAAGGGTTTTATGTGCAGTACCATGCAGCAGTCTTGGCACTAAAACTGTAGTAAGTTTAGAAATCAGTAAATGTCAGCCCTTCAAATTCTTCTTTTTAAGATTGTTTTGTCTATTCTGGGTCCTTTCCATTTCCATATAAATTTGAGGATCAAGTCATCCATGTCCACAAACATATATCTGGGATTTTGGTAGATCTTACATTTAAACTGTAGATCAATTTGGGCATGATGAGCCCAAAGTGATCAGGTGGCAATCTTAACTTCCAATTCTTAACAGTCTTTAATCTTCCATTCTCTGAACACAATTTCCTTGGCGTCTTTTGATTTCTTTCAATGATGCTTCTGTAGTTTTCTGTGTACAAGTCCTGCACCTTAAAAGAAATTATTGCTATAGATTTTATTCTTTTTGTTGCTGTTGTAAACTTAATTGTTTTCTTAATTACATTTTTGAATTGTTTATTTCAAGTTTATATAACTGCAATTGATTTTTTGTATATTAACAGATGATACATTTTCTGAACTGGTTTATTAGCTCTGACAATTATTTTTAAGATTTCTTCGTATTTTTCTATATACAAAATCAAACCATCTGCAAATAGAAATAGTTTTTTTTTTCTTTTTCCTTTCTGGATGGCTTTTATTTCTTTTTTATCTTTTTATTTACCTTGGCTAGAACCTCTAGCACAATGTGGAGTTGAAGTGGTGAGAACAAACTTTTTCTTTTTTTTTTTAAGATTTTATTTATTTATTTGAGAAAGAGAGAGCAGAGTGAGGGAGAGAGCACAGGAGCAGGGGGGAGGGGCAGAGGGAGAGGGAGAAGCAGATTTCCTGCTGAGCAGGAAAGTTCTGCATCCTGCTGATGCAGAACTTGATCCCAGTACCCTGGGACCATGACCTGAGCTGAAGACAGACACTTAAGTGACTGAGCCACCTAGGCACCCCAAGAACAGCCTTTTTCTTGATCCTGATCTAAGGAAGAAAACTTTCAGTCTTTCAGCCTTTAGTATTATGTGGCCCATGGGTATTACATAGATACTCATTCTCAGGTTAAGGGTAGCTCTCTCCTTTTCTTATTTTGTTGACTGTTTTTATCATGAAAGATATTGGATTTTTGTCAAATGCTTTTTCTTTGTCTATGGAGATGGTCATGGGGTTTTGTACTTTATTCTTATTACTATGACTTATTATAGTGGTTGTTTATTTATGTAAAGCTAACCTCACATTCCTGGTGTAAGTTCCATTTGGTCATGGTGTATATTCCCTTTTATATGTTGCTAGATGCAGTTTTCTGGCATTTTTGTAACATTGGTTTCTAGGTTTCTTTTCTTATGATATCTTTGCCTGGTTTTGGTATCAGAGTAATACTAGTTTCATAAAATGAGTTGGGGAGTGTTCTTGCCTCTTCTCTGTTTTTGAAATCTGTGAAGGAGTGGTATTAATTCTTGAAATGTTTGGTAGAATTTGCCAGTGGGCTTTTCTTCATGGGTAGTGTTTTGATTACTAATTCAATCTCTTCTCTTATTATAGTTTTCTTCAGATTTTCCATTTGTTCTTGAGGCACTTACAGTAGTCTGTTTTTCTAGAAATCTGTTTATTTCATCTAATTATATCATATGTTGACATGGAATTGTTTATAGTATTCCCTTATAATCCTTTTTATTTTTGTAAGGACCATAGTAATAGCTCCTCTTTCATTGTTAACTTTAGTAATTTGAGTTTTCTCTTGTTTTCTTGTGTTAGGTCTGTCTAAAGGCTTGTCAATTTGATTAACTTCTTCATAGAGACAAATTTTGGTTTTGTTTATTGTATTTTTCAAGTCCCTTCTTGTTGATCTTTTCTTTAGTTGTTCTAGCCATTATAAAAAAGAGAGGCATTGAAGTCTCCAAATATTATTGTTGAATTGTTCATTTCTCACTTCAATTCTCACAGTTTTTGCTTTATGTATTTTGTTGAAGCCTTGTTTCTAATTCCATAAATACTTAGTTGTTATAGCTTCTTGATTGATTGTTCTTTTTATTATTGAAAAATGTTCCTCATTCCCTCTAGTTCTAATTTTTGTCTTAAAGTCTAGTCTGATATTAGTATGGGCACTTCAAGCTGTTTTTTGTTACTGTATTTTATGCCTTTTTTGGGTCCTTTTATTTTCAACAGTTTTTATAG
This sequence comes from Callorhinus ursinus, assembly GCF_003265705.2. Taxonomy (NCBI): domain Eukaryota; kingdom Metazoa; phylum Chordata; class Mammalia; order Carnivora; family Otariidae; genus Callorhinus; species Callorhinus ursinus. The sequence continues at coordinate 7,887,760 of NW_027397107.1, forward strand.
TTAAATTTGAATTTCATATTTGAAGACAGGATACAGTTAAATTATGATTATTTTATTCATTCTGTCAATTGCTATCTTTTAATGGGGTGTTTAACCCATTTATATTTAATGTAATTCCTGGTAAGGTATGATTTATAGCTGCCATTGATTATTAGTTTTTTATATGTCTTATATTTTTGTTCTTATATTCCTTGTTACTAACTTTTTTTGTGTCAAATAGTATTTTCTAGTATACAATTTCTCCTTGTCATTTCTTTTACCTTATATTTGAGTTACTTCCTTAGTGGTTACACTGGAGGATACTATTGTCATCTTAATTTATAACAATCTAGTTTGGATTAGTAACAACTTAATTTCAATAGCATACAAAAACTTGCTACTATATATAGTTCCATTCCCTTTATCCTTTGTGCTTTAATGTCATAAAAATTATATCTTTGTACATTGTGTGCCCATCAACACAGTTATAATTATTGCTTTATGCAGTTTACTTTTAAATTAGGAGAAAATACACATAAAATTAAAATATATTAATATCCTCTTTTTTATATGTTTATATAGTTACCTCTATAATTGCTGTGCATTTTCTCAGGTGGGGTCAAGTTACTTTTTTATTTCAATGCTTTAGGATTTTTGCCTTTAGTCCTCCATAGTTTCCTTTGAGGAATCAGCCATTAATCTTATTTTTTTTAAAGATTTTATTTTTATTATTTATTTATTTGAGAGAGAGAATGAGAGAGAGAGAGAGAGAGCATGAGAAGGGGGAGGGTCAGAGGGAGAAGCAGACTCCCCGCTGAGCAGGGAGCCCAATGTGGGACTTGATCCTGGGACTCCAGGATCATGACCTGAGCCAAAGGCAGTCACTTAACCAACTGAGCCACCCAGGAGCCCAGCCATTAAACTTATTGAGGACTCCTTGTATGTGATGAACCACTACTCTCTTGCTGCTTTTGAGATTTTTCTCTTTGTCTTTGACCTTTGAGAATTTCAGTATAATGTGTCTATGTATTTCTTTGTGTTTATTCTGCTTGGAGTTTGTTGAACGTCTTGGATTTTCAGATGAATGCTTTAAATAAATTTTGGGAAGTTTTTTGCCATTATTTATTCAAGTATTTTTTCTGCCCCTTTCTCCCCTCTCTCTTTTTCTTCTTCTTTTTGAATCAATGCATATATACAGCTTGCACTAGAAATCTAATGAAGGTGAAGTTGTGAATTGATTGAAGTCATATCTATTCCTTGTTGGAGGAAAATGTCCATTGCCCAACTCAGGTGTCAGAAAAGATTTTTCTCCATATATGGATGCATGTGAGAGTGCACACAGAACATATCTGTGCTGGGAGTTGTGTAGTGGTGAAGACTGTGCTACCTGTGGACTCTTCCTTGGGCCAGTGTTCTGGAATGAATTAGCACAGGTGTATCCATGATTGGACAACACTATAAGGGTTCCTGTTCTATCATTCCAACAGGATACAACAAAATACCGAACCTCATGGGGAGTCGTGAGTGGGGAAAACATTTGGAATTTCACAGGAAGAAAGTTGAGCTTTCCCTATAAGATTTTGAGAGGGTACTCTACAATCTTTGCCAGAATTTCAAGGATGGAAATGGTCACAAACTCCACTCTTCACAGCTCCATGACCAAATGTCCCATACAATTGTATAATGATACCTAGTCATGTTTGGCACAATTGTCTTCTCTCCTCTCTCTTTCCTGTCCAACCTAAGGGGGAACATCAGGGTATAAATATGAAAATAATTTGTGTAGGGTCTGAAGTTGAAGGTGTGGCTAATATACACATATACGTATTCATTTATATAAACCTAATTTATGCAGGGAAGAGAGTGATACCATTCTCCCTTGTGTAAACAGTGGCATTTCTTCAAGTCACCGGGCAGAGATAGTGTGGTAAACATCCGGGTCATCTGAGACTGAGAGTCTGAGGCCCAGAAGAAGGCTCTGTGGTCTCTGTCCTAAGGAGGGTGAGGAATTGGCATGCACTAGGCTTAATGGGAAAATATGGTAAAGTCCAACAATATGCTGTCCTTCTGATGAGAGCAGACTGATGTAGTAGCTAAGAAAATTGGGCTTTCTGAATTGACAGTTCTAGTTTTGCCAGTTACTGGTTGTGTGACCTTGGATCACTCAACTTCTCTACCTTTAGTTGCCATCCCTGCATTAGAGATGATAATAGTTGTTGCTTCATTCAGAAGGTCCGAGGATAACTGCACATAAGGTTCTTGGCTCAGTAAATGGCTAAAAGAGGAAGAGGAAGGGAAGGAGAGTTGTTACTTGTATGGGAGAGCATTCAGTACTGGTAAAAGATTGCACTGATTCATGCTCACTTGCATGCTCCTATGGCCTTCATGGTACCTGATGGCTGCAGGGTAGGTGGAGACCTGGTCATGGGGCAGAGGTCCCATAAACCAGATTACATATGGACTGAACCAGTGATCTGGGCTTCTTCAATGAGGGGGTCTAGCCAAATGCTCTGATCAGCTGCAAAGTAGTGCATTTCAGAAATATTAGCACAGTACACCAAAGCTGCCAATGAATTGCCTAGCCCACCATGGATGCTCACAAATGGGCAGGGGTCTCAGGAATGACACAAAGGGAGAGGATCACCAGACCTCTGAAGGTGTGTATCAAGTAGTCTCCTATCCTACGTGAAGAGAAATTCATTTGACCATGATTGAGTTCCTTTTTAAAGAATATTTATTTATTTGAAAAAGAGAGAGAGAATGAGAGAGAAAGCACTAGCAGGGAGAGACAGAGGGAGAAGCAGACTCCTCACTGAGCAGCTCAGCTGAGCAGGGAGCCCAAGGTGGGGCTTGATCCCAGGACCCCGGGATCACGATTTGAGCCGAAGGCAGACACTTAACCGACTGAGCCACCAGGCTCACCCATGATTGAGTTCCTTATCTGTGGATTGGGCTTGACTTCACATCTCTTCTTCTTATAAAACAGAAAATCTGATGGGAAGAGGCAAAGCCCATCAGTTCTGTTTCACTAGATGGCTTTCTCAGCAACACCACTTGCTCCGCCCTGGGGACCATTTCCCCTTCTCCTCATTGGCAACTTATTTGCCCTAGAACCTTCAGCAAAAATGGGAATATTTGGGTGTTAGAAGCTGCCATTCCTAGGAAATAAATAAGCACGTTCACATTTAGAACATCTGCCAAAGCATCTGGCAGCCAGCAAGAACCAGGCAGGCAGAGTCGCAATCCTAGAGACATGCGACACGAGGTAAATTGCAGTGACGGCTCTCCTTCTCAGTGTGCACACTAGGGAGGTTGTAAGGGAGATCCAGTGCACCAACCAAGTCCCCAGAGAGGCCCTCACGTTGTGGCTGAGGCTGCCTTTCCCCTGGGAACCTATGCTCTGTTTGCTGAAGAAGTGGCTCTGGTGGGCTGATGTATTCCATGACTCCTCTTTTTTTGTCTCCATCCTTCCTGGGAAGCAAAGAAAACAAGAAACTGACCACAAGGCCAAAAGCAACAGGACGTTGTTCTCTCTGCAGAATTTGACATCGTGGATTGCCAAATTCCATACGAATTCTTTTTCTCCCCAGGTTAACCGTGACATTGTCCTCTCTGCTTTTCTCCAAAGAAACACTCTGATCACTTCCCTTCTCTCTTTCCTTAACTGCATCCTTGTTTTCATCTGTCTTGGAAACTGTGTTATGCTTTTCTCTACACCATCTTCTTATGGAGAGACCTAAACCATGGCAGCCGTCATCTTTTTGTAGTGTGTTTGAGTCCATGCACTCACACCCATTTATTTGTACACCACCCATTTGTTCTCAGCTCTTACAAGAAAGGCACTGAGCAAGGTAGTGGAACAGGGTGCTTTTAAGAAAACGACAACCCAGTATGGATATTTGCCGGGCCCCTTTTCCCCTAATATGGTCACACTGGTTAGTTATCTGTTCTAATCCGGTGGTTTCTGTGCTGTACCAGTGGTTAAATACTTGGACTATCAGCTAGCTCTACCTAGATAGAGGTTACAGTAGTCCTCAATTACCCTGGGTTTCACTTTCTGTGGCTTTAGTTATTTGTGGTCAACCATGGTCTCTGGACAATAGGTCAGAGGTCAGCAGTAGCCTAATGCTACGTCACAGTGTCCATGTCATTCATCTTACGTCATCTCATCATGTAGGTATTTTATCCTCTCACATCATCATAAGAAAGAGAAGGGTGGGGGCACCTGGGTGGCTCAGTCATTAAGCGTCTGCCTTCGGCTCAGGTCATGATCCCAGGGTCCCAGGATCGAGCCCCGCATTGGGCTCCCTGCTCTGAGGGAAGCCTGCTTCTCCCTCTCCCACTCCCCCTGCTTGTGTTCCTCTCTAGCTGTGTCTCTCTCTGTCAAATAAATAAATAAAATATTTTTAAAAAAAGGAAGAAAGAAAGAGAAGGGTGAGCGTAGGACAATAAGATATTTTGTGAGAGAGAGATAGACCACATTCACATAACTGTTAATACAGTATATTAGATGATACATGGTATATTACTATTTTAATTGTTCTATTTTATTATCAGTTATTATTGTTAATCTCTTACTGTGCCTACTTTATAAATTAAACTTTGTCATAGGTATGTATATATAGGAACAAAACACAATATATACAGGGTTCATACTATCTGTGGTTCCTGATATCCACTAGGTCTTCTTCCTCCTGTGGAAAAGGAGAAGCCACTGTATTAAACAATAGAGAAAGCTTACATCCAAAGTTTACTTCTGTCTTGAACTCTACTACCATTTCTATGGTTTAAAATTTCCTCTTGCTATCAAAAATGCAAACAACTAGCATTAATCATATCCCAGTTTTAAAAGTTCAGATCTCTTCCCTTTGAAAGCTTGCATCACAGACACTAAGCTCAAAGGAACTCCAAAAATGTGGCTGGTTTCTTATTTTGCAAACAAGGAAACATCTCTCAGCAGGGGGCTGTGACTTGTCCAGTCAAGCAGTTGACTAGAACCCAGATCTTCCAATTTGGAGTTCAGTGTGTCAGCAGTTTTAAGGCTTTGGAGGCATTTTTCAATTTCCTACCAGCTGCTCTGGCATGCGGATACACTATTAAGATTCTCGAGAGAAGACATGCCAGTACATTCCCGAGAATGTGTGAGGACAACTCATGCGAACAAGGGCATCCTTCGTAATGGTTGGAAGGATAGAATAACCATGGTACCCTACTTAGGTGAGACCTTATGCTGCCACATCTTTAATCTGCATGTCTTTGGTGCTGTTTTATTTGACCATCCCATGTGGCACTTCTGCAAGGCCCTAGCTATTGTCAACTTAGCTGTCATGACAACCGTATGCATGGATGTCTCAGGGACAGTACTCTTTCAAACAAGATGTCCCAGAAATTTTTAATATTCTGGCATCCAGAAACATGTTAAATGCACCCACACCCACCGCCCCCCCCACACTTTCGAGATACAAATGTCTTTTGCCAGATTTTGTGTCTTGATATTTACTTGAAAATATATGGCCACTGGACAGATTAGAAACACAGCAGAAAATAGGAGGCAGGAAGACTGACAAGAAAAAAGTGACAGCTGACAGTCTGGTAGTGAGGGAGAAGGCAAAAAAAAAAAAAAAAAGATAAAAACCGTGGCAGGAATGGGCCATTCTGGGTAGTGACAAATTGCTCAGCACATAACAACATTATTATGACAGTAGAGGCCAATAATGGGTATTAGTAACAAAAATTCTGAAACCCCAATGAAAAAATGTCATTATCTTCTGTATCTTTTGTTTTAAAATGCTAGGACATATGTCCTAGACTTTAGGGACGTTTCTACTGAAAATGGTTAAAATGTCTTCATGGTGCCTTAAGGTAATAATAAGATGATAATACTACTAACAATGGGGAGATGAAGGGGAAGGAGGAGAACCCTCTTTGTTTCTGTAAGGTTGCCTTTTTTGTTTATATTGTTTGGTGTAATCCTCAAATGACTTCAACGAAACAGGTATTACTCTATTGTTGCTTGGGCTGGTAGTTGAGAATACAAAAGAGGAAAGTGATAATAGCAAACAGAATCAGCAGGAATGGCTCCTTTGGGTGTGTCCCCAAATGGGTGGTGTGCACACTCTTCTGCGAACTCCTAGGGCTGAGCCTCTGGGGCAACTGCCACCATGGTCCTCACTGTTTCCGGGGTCCTCACTTGCTGAGTCCAAGAGAATCCACTACAAAATGCTCCTCTGTTGTCCGGTTTAGGATGATTTGGCCCTTTCTCCTCCCCAACCCAGGAGTCCGAACCCTCTGCGTCTCCTGCCTTTATTGTCTTCCTGAAACTTCACGACACAGCGTTCTGTCTGACTTTGCATGATCAGAGTTCCCTCCTTCTGACTCTGACATCCAGACCAGGGGCGGTGGGGGTGGGGAGTGTGGGTGGAGACAAAAGGAAGCATGTTACAGCATCTTAGGCAAGAAACTGTCCAGTTTCCCTCCATGGCGTCCATGTTACCCCTTCACCTGACATTCACACCTGTCCCACCTCCCTCCCTCTGTAGCGCTGGGGCTGTTGAGTGGTGACATTTGTTCTCTAGGGCATCAGGGTTATTCACCAGGCTGGCTGGCAGCTCTGATTTGTGCAGTCACCTATCATTTCTAACAAACTCCTTACTTGGTTCTTGCAAATTAGACTCTCGAGTGAGCCTGGTTCATCAGCCCTCTAGATAGACCAGGATGGGTTTGAAACTGCAAGGGTCACAGTTCAGCCTTTTCTATGAGACATCTCTTGTGAGCCATGGGTAATCCTCTTGAATACACCTTGCTACAACCACTTGGTAGTAAAGAGTTCTCAGCAGATTGTAACCAGCTTCATGCAGGTGCAAGGAGATAACCCCTTGCCCTAAGCCAAAGGATACGTGCTTCCCTGTACATTTCCCAGCAGACTGCTCTGAGATGGCTTTCATCTAAGTCCTGAGAAGTCCCAATGTGGTTCAGCATCAGTTCCTTGAGGCAGTAACCAACTGAATAACCCACCTATGAGTGGATTTTCCCCTCCCTATTTTATTCCTTTGTCCCTCCTTCCTGGGATCATGTCCCCAGTAAACAACTTTGCCTGTAAGCCTTTGTTCAAAGCTTTGCTCTGCACGGGTCGTTTGGGGGCAGGTGGGGAGGAGGCAGTGGACCTCAGACCGAGACATTCATGCTCCAGGTAAAAAATAAATAAATAAATAAAATAATGAAGAAATAACAGTCTATATTTATCCAGCAATTATCATGTGCCAAACATGGTTCAAGACACTTTGCATGTTCCAACAAATTTAACGCAATGTGTGCATTTTACAAATGAGTAAAGGGAGTCTGTGTTGAAGTGATTCGTCCTGAGTGGAAGAGTTAGACCATGAAGTTGGTCAGGCCTTCTGAACCTAGATTCAGAGTTTTTGACACTATATAATACTAAACATCAGTCCCCACTGTTTGGAAACTTTGGGGAGGCAGACAGCTCATTTATTACTATTTGTTTATTCATTCATTTATTTAGCCATTTTTAAAGATTGTATTTATTTGTTTAGTTGAGAGAGAGCGTGTGTGTGCGTGTGTGTATGCCCATGCACGGTGGGGGGAGCAGGTAGAGGGGGAGGGAGAGGGAGAGAATCTCAAGCTGACTCTGTGTTGAGTGTGGAGGCTGACGTGGGGCTCGATCTCACGACCCTGAAATCATAACCTGAGCCAAAATCAAGAGTCGGATGCTTTACCGACTGAGCCACCCAAGCGCCCCTAGACAGTTAATTTCTTAACTGCCAAAGACCATTCTAGTGTAACCAATGTTTAGGACAGGTTATTGGAGTTCAGGCTATCTGTTATTTCCTGTCCACTTATGCTGGTTAGATGTAATACACTCAGTCTTTCTCTTGTTTAGGGTCTAGTGTGCTAAGTACTAGTGTACTGGGCCACATTTCTGTGGTCTCTAGGACAGGCATATATTTATCCCTCTACACCAGGAAAGGGAAGGATGCTCGGAAGACTTGGTGCAACCTCAGTGGTCAGTACTTGATTGTCCCATGTCACACTAATGTTGGCTTCAACGGCACACGCACATGCACACACACGCCTCCCTAAAACCATAAATGGAAATGAGTTCCAGCCTGCATATTGCAAGGGCTAACTGAGCTGCACATTTGCCTTTGTAAACTGAGGCACCAAGAAATGCCACCCAGCATTGACTTCATGGCGCCAATGTACTTTACAGCGAGGAGGCCCTCCCTTCAGAGACTGGCTAGACATCTTTCAAGAACCTCTGCCTAGACCTTCACACCTCACAGGCTCCAGGGCTTTGAGTCCAGTAGGGCCCACATCCCCAAAAGCTGTCTCATACCTCTGTTCAGAAAAGGCAGCTGGCCATGCCCCTGACCGGTTTATGATACAATAGCATCCTTGGAGCATGCTTATAAATATTTATATAGCGTCAAGCAAGCAGTAATGGACTGCTATTCAAACACACCTGCTGGGAAGAAAGAAATAAAAAAAGAAAAGGAAGAAAAAACACACACACACTCACACATGTTTATGCCCACTATATGAAGGTCATTTAGGCATTTAGACCCACAAAGCATCTAGCCAGAGCTATCAAAATAATCTCTGATTTCCCAGGGTCTGTGGTCCAGGCATGCAGTGTCCTCTCTGAGGAGGTAGGGCAAAGCTTATTTTGTTTGTTTGCTTGTTTGTTTATTTATTTATTTGATGGAGAGAGAGAGAGCTAGCAGGTGCATGCGAGCTGGGAGAGGGGCAAGGGGAGAAGGAGAGAGAAAATCTTAAGCAGGCTCCACACCCAGCTCAGAGCAGACAGGGGGCTCGAACCTATGACCCTGAGCCAAAATCAAGAGTCAGTCACTGAACTGACTGAGCCACCCAGGTGCCCCTCGATTTGTTTTTATTTATTTTATTTTTTTTTAAAGATTTTATTTATTTATTTGACAGAGAGAGGGAAAGAGACAGTGAGAGAGGGAACACAAGCAGGGGGAGTGGGAGAGGGAGAAGCAGGCTCCCCTCCAAGCAAGGAGCCCGATGCAGGGCTCGATCCCAGGACCCCGGGACCATGACCTGAGCTGAAGGCAGACACTTAACGACTGAGCCACCCAGGCCCCCCCCCCCCGTTTTCATTTTAAATGCTGTTCCCCACCCACATAGCCCCAATAAAGAACATATCTGTTGAACTACTTTTGAAAAATACTGAACTCTACAAAGGATAAGAAAAATACTACCTATATACCTTACCTCCCAGAGGTAATCATGGTGACGTTTTAGAATTTTTCTTTCTATGCTCTGAGAAATACATGCTTTATATGCTCTTGTGGGCCCTGCTTTATTACAGTTAATGCTACAGTGTCTCTAAATAGTTTAAAAATCTTTTCTAATTTGATAGTTGAAAATGATATTTTATTGTTCTAATTTGCATTGATTTGATTATCAGGGGCTGCTTATTAAGTAAATCAATATAAATTTATTCCAACAGTACTGAATGTAAAGCTCCCAGAATGGGTAATCGGGAAGCAAAGATGAACTGGACAGAATCCGTGCCCCTCAAAGGCTTATAATCTGGTGGAATAGAAAAAGATTTTCTCTTTTTGAAATATAATAGCCATTATTACTTCTCCTTTTGTGACCTGTGTATTCAGGTATTTTAATGGTTTGGTTTTTCATTTAATGAGGGAAGCAACATGGCAGGGAAGAGATATTTTATTTCCATCCTCTGTCCTACCATCATCCAGTGTTCAGAACGAAGGGGCACATATAACGTTGCGTGTGGACTTCCTTTCAAATAATTTTGAAAATGCTGCTTCCTGGAGGCAAGTAGGAGTTCAGGCTAAACCAAAGGAAATGAAGAGCAAGTTAAATGATCACAATCCAAAAGTGTATATATATATGTGTGTATATGTGTGTGTATATACACACACATGTTCTTTACATGCAATGTTATACTTCTGTGCTTCTCGGGAAGAGCCTTTTGTAGTGAAGTAAGTATGCTCTGCTTCAAATTGCCTTTTGTTTAATGTTTTTCTGTGGATTTCCAGGCACCTGCTATGTTGTCCTTGCTTTTAAATAGTAAAGGGTTATAAACATTGTGGCACAAAGCCTTACTGAGTACATGTGGAGTGTCAGAGCCCAAGTCCAGAGAATCTCAGAGATGGGAAAGACAAGTGGCCTCTATCTGAGGAGCCTGTTTCCTCAAGGACCTAAGACCTGGACCAGTGCTTCCTCAAAGTGGGTGGTTTCAGTGCTGTCCACGGGAGAGGGCCACCCACAGATACTAGCACAGTGAAGGGTTGATGTGGAGTAGATATTTGTGTGGTGCCTAAGGAACACTCTACATGTGAACTTGCTCTTTGTAGAGGAAGTGTGCAGCCTTACAACGGAAATGTCTGGTTGTCATGGAGTGATTACACTCAGCATCACTGAGAGTGGGTCAACCCGACATTGCATGCCTCCTAACATGATGTAAAATGAAATTCAGCACTGTGCTGGAACTTGTGTTGCTTATAATATTTAATCTGAAATTAATTAAGCCTTTACACTGCAGATTGCAGGAAATACAGGGAATAGGTAAACAAGTTAAATAACACTGTGGGGAGACATTTGGACAGATCTAGAATGTGGGACATTTATAACAACAATAACAATGAAAGGCCAGATCTCTTCATCAAGGTAATGTCATGAAAAAAGGAGGAAGTAAGTATTTTAGATTAAAGAAATTTAACAGATTTAATAATCAAATGTAATTTGTCCTCCTTGATTAGAGTCTGATTTTTAAAAATTCCTAAACTATATGAAACATTTTGGGAAGAAGTAGGAAAATTTGAATGGGATGTGATTGTTATATGATATTAGAAAAGCACTGTTAATTTTATGAGGCGTGAAAATAGTTATTTGGGCATGTAGGAGAAGACCCTTGTTTTGGGAGATGCATGATGACTTATTTAAAGATGAAATGTCATAGTGGTTTATCAAAAATAGAGATAAATAAGTAGGTAATAGATAATAGATATGAAACAGGAAGAGAAGATAAGCAGATAAGCAAACATAGCAAATTATTAAATATGTTGAATTTTGGTAGACATATGAGTAGCCAGTGTGCTATAAGTTCTACTTTTCTATATATTTACAAATTTTCATAATACAAAGATTTTTAATTTATTTTTTATTTTTTTTAAAGATTTTATTTATTTATTTGACAGAGAGAGACACAGAGAGAGCGGGAACACAAGCAGGGGGAGCGGGAGAGGGAGAGGCAGGCTTCTCACTGAGCAGGGAACCCGATGCAGGTCTCGATCCCAGGACCCTGGGATCATGACCTGAGCTGAAGGCAGATGCTTAATGACTGAGCCACCCAGGTGCCCCACAAAGTTTTTTTTTTTTTTTTTCTAAGTGCTCTCTCTATCAGGTGACCTCAAAATCCCTAGGGAAATGAGAATTTCTATTAAATTTCTTTTATGTCAAAATGGAAGCAGAGAGAGTTAATTCAGGTCACTTATTCAGAGATGAGGAAACAAGGTTTAGTCATGGATTTTCTGGGATGTTATAGGAGGCCTGGTGTTAGGATAAAATTTTACAGATTTTCTGGGTGGTTCTCATCTGTTTCTTTTCCCTCAAACACTTCATGACTTGCGTTTCTTTTATTGAAGTAGAAAGTGCCTTTGATTTCGAGTCAGAAGTTGTGGGCTTGAATGCAGGTCTGCTACTTCTAGCTACTGGGCCTGGGGAAGATTATTTAACCTCTTAATCATCACTTTCTTAAACCGTAAAATTGGAATCTTAAAATTATTTACTTCACACAATTACTGTGAGGCTGGGAACTTGTTTTGTAGTGTCTACATCTTTATCGTTATGAGGCAAAATGTGCCCCCCTCACCCCTAAGTCACGTGCAAAAGCCTTAACACCCAGGACCTCAGAATGTGACCACATTTGGAGATAGGGCCTTTAAAGAAGAGATTAAGTTAAAATGAGCCCATTCAGGTGGGCCCTCATCCAGAAGGACTGGTGTGCTTACAAGAAGAGGAAGTGTGGACACACAGAGATACCCGGGGTGCACCCGCACAGAGGGAAGACCATTGAGAAGATGACTGTCTACAAGCTGAGGACAGAGGCCTCAGAAGAAATTCACCCTGCTGACCCCTTGAGTTTGGACTTCCAGCCTCCAGAACTGGGAAAGAATGAATTTCTGTGGTTTAAGCCATCCAGTCTGTGGGACTTTGTTCCTACCAAATGAGTACATAGGTCCTCAAGCAAACTGTCATTTTTATTTTCATTGTCTTTATTTATTTGAGAGAGAGAGAGAGAGCACAGAGGGAGAGTGAAAGGGAGAAGCAGACTCCCCACTGAGCAGAGAGCCTGATGCAGGGCTCAATCCCTGGACCCTGGGATCATGACCTGAGCCTAAGGCAGACACTTAACCAACTGAGCCACCCAGGCACCCCTCATTCTCTGTATGAAACTGTGGTGCAGTATTCTAACCTTCCAGGACAAGTATTTTTCCCTTCGTTCCTGATACAGCCCTGTTCTGGACTTGTCTGTCCTTCCAGCAGCCTGTCTCAAAGGATCATATAATGACATATGTATACCCTTTGGCGGTCCCTTAATCTGCTAATGGAATAAATATCATTAGATTTAAATTCTCACTGAAAGTACTTTTCAGTTTGTCAGACATTCACAAAAATGCAACGAGCACCTACTATGTGCCAGACACTTGAATACGGGCACTTGAATACTTAAGAGAAACCAAAACCAATGCCCATTCTTCAGCTGTTATACCAGAAGCTGTTCCCCATTAAGCATTTTGGACAAAAATAACATCCACTAGTTCGAATAGTCCTTCCCTTCTTCGCTCACATGGTTCTACTGGTCACTAACATTTGAAACACTGTACAGTCTTATTTGGAGTGCCACTGGTTGGATGGTGAATCAATTAATAAATTATTCAATCAGCAAATATTAATTCATGTCCCTTGAGAAACAACAGCATTGGAAAAGAGGGTAAGACAGAGCCTGTGCCCTCAGGGAACTCACACAAACTTTGAAAAGCTGCAAAACAGGAAAACAGAAGAGAGGTCACAAAGCAACACATGACTAATCACCCCACGAGTAGCTAGATGGTGGTAAGAGTTATTGTGGGTCAGTGTTAACAGGAGGAAGGTGGAGGACAATGCTGCTGCTGTCAGTGCTGAGAGAAAGGGGAGAATGAGGGGGAGAAGGAAGAAGGGGACCAGAAGGAGTTGAATGATATGAGCTTGGGAAAATCAAGCAAAAAGCAATGAGGAGGGAACCAATCAAATAGATGGCGCTAAATATACCCGTGTGTTTCAAAGCCGTGATGACGGACATGGGAAAATAAAATTGAAGTGGGAATGATTTAAAACCAAAGAAGGCCAGAGGACCCAGATGTTAGGATGTTAGATAGGATTACACACTTGTCATAACAGCCAGCACCAGCCCAGCAGGAGAAGGTCGTTGGAGGGTGGGGTGGCTGAAAATAAAGTTTCAAGTAAACATTCCTATTCAGATTTGCCAAGGACAAGAGGAGGTAGGAGGCGTCTGGAGAGGGCCGAGAGAATCACTACAATGCGCTTTTAGCTCAGGAATGGTGCATTCTGTTTTTGCTGTTGAACTATAATTGACCTATGATGTTCTATTAGCTTCGGGTTTACGCCGTATGGATTCAACAATTCTATGCATTGCTTGATGCTCACTATGTTGACCCGATTGCAGGTCCCCAGGGAAACACAGTGGAATCACAGCTCATGTATAGCTTTGGTGTAAAGTCTGCTTGTGAGAAAAAAGCTTGACTTAAAATCTCTTTGGAAGTGCTATATTGGAAAGTGACATGTCACTTCTCAGTAAGTCAAAGCCAGCCATGGTTTCTTCTAAGACTTAGACTAGATTGTGGTTTCTTTCCTTGAGTATGAAATGACGTTGTTGATTTGCCTTCAGGAGCCATGCTTTAGGAAACATGAGCATTTTAAACACAAGCATGGCACTTAGTTTTGTTAGATACACTCTCAGAAGCACTTAGGAAACAACACAGACTAGGGGGCAGTAGATTCCTATCAACCACGTCGAGGCCACTGAAACCACATCTCCTCAATGAGTGGAACGGTGATAGGAACCCCTCATGCTATTGCCATTATTTGTCTCTATGTCTGTTTCGTTCTCCACTCTCATGTACATATTTGAATTCTGTAGTGTGATGTGAGTCTACTTCAGCGGGCTCCAACCCACTCATGGGGCCACCGGTGGGCAGAACAAAAGGGAGATGAGTGGTATAAGGCAGGTAAACTGCTCAGTGGGAGCTTCTAAGAGGGGAAGTTCCAGAGAAGATGGTGGTGGGGACCTGACATAGTAAACCTTCTAGAATGAATGATGCTAGGGAAGTTTTTTATTGGGACAGTGGAATCTGACTCTGAACACCATGTGCCTATTAATAAATAGATCCTTCTGGAGCCATGGGTTGGGAATAGCAATTACGTTACTTGTCCTTGTTTTTGAAATGGAGAGCCTCAGAGTATGTATATGTGGCCTCTTCCCCACTCTCAAAACCAGTTTCGTGGAATTCAACGAAATGACTATTTACAGATTTGGAAATGAGTGAGAATCTCCTGTAAGGTTTATCTTCCACAGTGACTGTGAGTTCGGATGTTGAGGTTGGATAGTTGTGTGTCCTAACCCCAAGCTATGCCACATCAGCAGTAGCTTTGGACATATTATTTAACATTTCTGAGCCCTGGATTTCTCGCCTCTAAAATGGGCATTGTATAACTTTCCATTCAGGGGTCTTGGAAGGATTAAATCAGATAATGCACAAATCCCAGCACATCATAAATGACTACAAATTTCTGTGATATTCTTTGGAGAGTAAAGAAGAAGGCAGAAGGTATGGGATCTGTGGGCAGGACCACCTTCATGGGCACATGTCTTCTGCAGTTTCACTCACCCTGTCCTCAGTAGGGTGCCACACCTGCTTTCCTATTCTACTGCCACTGTCTAGAAATTCTTAGTAACTTTTGAATGAAGTACCCCACTTTTTCATTTTGCATCAGTCTTGCAAACTATGTAATTGGTCTCCTCTGTGGGCCAAGTGAGCTGTAATCTTTTGAAACTGTTGGTTGATCAAAGAAAAGGAACAAGAGAATGTAGTCGGAGAGTTTCCCAAGAGCACATTAAGGTTCTATGATTCGCTAGAGGGGCTCACAGAAGTCTGCAAAGCTATTATACTCATAGCCATGGTTCACTCCCATGCAAGGATAGACAGATTAAAATCAGCAACAGGTAAAGGAGCCTAGGGCAGGGTATAAGACAGACCTGCTGCAGAACTTTCCCTGTGCTTTCCCAGCGGAGTTGTGCAAACAGAGCTGGCTTTTCTCAGCAATGATATATGGTGGCCTTTGACCCAAGGCCCCTACCATAAATCACATTGCTGGCATAGACTGTTCGACATGGTGCTTGTTTCCCCAATAAACAAAGATGGTCTTATTGGGCAGGGCATTCCAAGGGCTTAGAGGTTACCTCACAGGGGCCGGTCAAGGGCCTCATCGTTCTTTGGGCAAGTTTAATCCTTTATGGAGCAGAAAGGCTATCAGAAAAATTGCAAAGAAGGGACGCCTGGGTGGCTCAGTGGGTTAAGCATCTGACTCTTGATTTCGGCTCATGTCATGAGTTCAGGGTCATGAGATGGAGCCCCGTGGTGGGCTCCATGCTCTGTGGGGAGTCTGCTTGGGACTCTCTCTCTCCCTCTCCCTCTGCTCATTCCCCTGCTTGTGCTCTCTCTCAATAAATAAATGAATGAGTAAATAAATAAATAAATAAATAAATAAATAAATAAAATCTTTGGGGGAAAAAAAGAAAAATCACAAAGGAGAAAGAAATGGGTCTTTAGCGAATGATGGAGAGAAAAAGAGGGGAGTGGGTATAACAGAAAAGAAATAGCTCTCCAAGAACTCCAATAGCATTAGGTGGGAAGCCCAGAGACTTCTTCATTATTTCAATAATGCAGAACTGGTATTTCTTGTGACTATAGCTAAAGCTGTCAAAGCACAAATCGGTTATGAATGATGATATTACAAAGACTATATGTATATCAGTTGACTGGGGTGGCTTTGGTGGCCTCGCTTGTTGCTCTGTCTTACTGTCCCTGGTGACCTGCTTGGAAGCATTGACTCGGCCTCTCTGGGTTTCTACCTGGGGCTCTCATTTCTCACTAGCAACCTCCTACTACCCATTCTATTTCCAGCGCCCACCCCACCCCAGGGCCACTGCGTACGCACATGCACACAGAAACACGCACATGTTCGCACGTACTTACATGCACACCTTCACTCTCTCTTGGGGCACTGCCCCGATTTACTGGATTCCCATGGGCAAGACTTGCTGCAAAATGCTCACGGGAGTCTCTTTGACCTAAGATACATTTCCTGATACTAAATGCCACTTTCTTCATCAAATCTGCCCCCAACTCACCTTCAAATAAAATCTCTCTGGATCTCGTCCAGAGCAAATCTCATTCACCTTTATGACCTCACAGCTGGGTGTTTTGTATGTTGTTGGAACTTAATAAATATAAAATAGTCTGAATAACTGATCCTTTATCACCATTTATTGGAAACAGCTTTCCCTATCTTTCATTATTCCCTTAAAAAGAGGGGGCTGCCACCCAGGTCTGCCAGATTCTCCTGGCAAGAAAAGCAAGGTCCCTGGAGATAATAAACAGTTCCAGAAGCTTCAGCACTCAATACCAGCTGCCCTCCTTTGTGAGCATAGACAAGAATAGAGAAGCAGCCCATTAATTCAGCAGTGATAGAACATTTCCTTTGGTAATGTCCTTGATTTTATTTTGCAGTGATTCCTCAAAATCACAGTTTAAAGGGGCGTGTTTGCTATAGGTCACCTCGATGCACATTGAGAAGGGGAAATCATTTGATGTCTCTCTTCTTTGCCCTTCCCCTTTGGCACTCATGGCCACCCAGACCCCAATCCTCCCCCCGCCACCTGTGAGGTCCTCTTTACCAGTCCAGTTTACATTTGATGTTTGCACTTGATGAACCCCTCTGCCTTGACATTGCTTCACGGCCCTTGACTTTCCAGACATTTTGACATCCATTGGTCTCAATGTCTCAATGAGACAGACACTGATGTCTGTTCATCATCATCATCATCATTTTATTAATCTCAATCACTTTACAGTTATGAAACCTGAGACCTAAGTAATTGAAATGAATTAAAGATAATGTAAATTCACACTTCTGATCTATACTTTTTCATCATCCCTTGCGTTGGTCATTACTGTGGGAGGCAAGGATAGAAAATACGTGACTTCCTTGTTGCTGCTTCCACTCAGGTACCCACTGTAAGGACCCCAGTTCTCTGGTTCCTTCTGAAGAGATTAGAATAGCTTGGGAACACTTGGAATAACACTCTGGGCAATCACTACCCATTGAACAGTGCTGGCAAATGAAGTAACACACAATTTCCATTCTTGGCAAAGGTAGCCTCTTCCCAAATGGGACTGGGAGAGAAAATTCCTGCAGAGCAAAGGCCCTTTGATATTTCATGCCAGTGATTTGCCAGAATGCATCCATCCTCAGGACAACTTGTAGAGAGAGGCATGCAATGTCATTTCCGACTGTCAGTTGGGGAAACAGAGTCTCGACATTTAAGTCACTTTGCCAAACTCACAGTAGTGCAAGAGACAGTCAGGGTTAGATTCAATATCGCAGCCAAAAGCTCTGCCATAGATCTGCCCCCAGCCACCCTTCTCCCGGCCCTCCAGCTGAACTCCTTTTCATCTTATCGTAATAGCGTGATTCTCAACATTAAAAAGAATCCCCTAGGAAAACTAAGGGGCAGAGAACGGAGATAAGCACAGAAATGATGCCATGCTTTACTCTATGTGATCTTGGGTATAAAGGTATGAATTCAGCATTAAGTCATTCCTTTTCACTGACTGTGCATGTTTAACTATTATTCTGCACAAATATGTAAAAATTTAAAACCCGTTCCTCAATTGTCTTTCTATTTCCTTCGAGATACCCATGCACGTGTGCGTAGCCAGTTTTTTCCTTTGCTGTTCTGCAGTAAGTGGCTCAGCATCAATGATTGTGGCAGAAAGAGGAGGAATAGAAAAGAATATGAAAAGCTCTGTCAGCCGGGCGGTATTGAATGAACATTTTTTGTTTATCTTTCATTGTTCTAGACACCGTGGGGACCACGAGAGAGTAAGACAGGGTCGCTCCTCTCTGAGCCATTATAATGAGCTTGGTTTCAAAGGCCTTAATATCTGATAGAAAAATTAATATCTGCCTTCGGAAAGTAATAGAATTACAGAAAGTGAGCGTCTGAACGTGACCTTAGGTTCCTGGCTGTTGCCTCTCTCGCCGACAGGTGAAGTAGATGAGATTACACAGCCCTGCCAGCAGGAGGCGCACATCCTCCCTCTGTTACTTCCACCCTGCGGTTTGATTTTTGTCATCAGGCAGCTCAGCAAACCTCTCTCCCTTCTCGCAAGAGCTCCTGATACATTTGAGGGCAGCTACTGTTTCTTTCCTTAGCTGCTGCTTTTCCCATCGAGATCACCACTCTTGCTTCAAACATTTCTGCCGCCATGGCCACGTACAGAGCCTTCACCATCCCTTATTTGGATTTCCCCTGGTGAGCCAGAGTGTTCCTTGAATGTGATGGGCAGAAACAAGCACGGTTCTTTAGGGGTGAATGACCTGAGCAGAAAATGCTGGGCCATTTGTTTCCAGCTCTGGACATTGTGCCTCTTTCCATGCAGACGGAGTCTATGTTAATATTTTAGCAGCTGAATGATGCTATTGGCTTCTATTTAACACATACTTCCTAACCTCTATCATTTTCTTAGGAATGGATATCATGTTAAAGGCACTTTAGGGCAATTTTAAACGTATTTTATTTTATTTTTTTTCTTTAAATTTTTTCTTGTTATGTTAATCACCACACATTACATCATTAGTTTCTGATGTAGTGTTCCATGATTCATTGTTTGTGCATAACACCCAGTGCTCCACGCAGAACGTGCCCTCTTTAACACCCATCGCCAGGCTAACCCATCCGCCCACCCCCTCCCCTCTAGAACCCTCAGTTTGTTTTTGAGATAAACGTATTTTAAAGGAGTTTAGCCATGAGACTTGAGTGCTAATTCTGATTCCACCGGTTTGGCTGTGAATCCTTGGGGAAACTCCTACCTTTTTCTGAGCTTCAAGTTAACATCCCTGTCAAATGAGGCAGTTGACTAGATGATTTTTTCAAGTTCCTTACACTACTAAATTTCTCAGACTAGGCGATTTAATCTTCAGAGAGAGAAATTGGTTTTTTGAAACTACATGCAGAATTTCACATTTGTCCCGTTCCATTTGTCCCATTTATTTCGGTGTGTTTTGGCCCAGAGTTCCAGACTTTTAAGATCTTTTGGAAATATAGCCCTGCAACTGGGTGCCATGGCTTTTGCACATTTCAATATTTCACAGGTAACAGATCAGCCCTTTAATAAGCTCTTTTAGAATATCACCTGACCAACTTCCTTCCTGACCTTGGTCCAGCTCAGCCTTGATTCCTCAACTCAGTCCATTCCTTGTTACTGACACTGCCAACTTTACGAGCTGGCAGTTTCCAGAATCCATGCTTTGCTGCTTGGGGGGAAATTAGGATTAAAATTATATCTGCCGTCTAGAGGCAAAGCTCCTCTCCACTCTCCTCTGTTCCTCAGAGATAGCTATCAGATGTACAAATTCTTTTAGCATGTGTGATGGACATTTTGATTTCATCCGTCCCGCATTCCACCCTTTCTTATTTTTGGAGAACTCTCCCATTGCACATGCTATTGGTAGATTGCAATAACACAGCTCCCACAGTGAAAGCCAAAGGAGAGAGCTCTCTTCTCTTAGTACTGTCTGGAAGCCAGTGTAGAGGAACGTGAACTAGGCTTGGTTAATCAGATACTTCTGTCCAAGACTTTGATTTTGGAGGAGGTGATACAAAGATGAAGGGATGTTTAGGGGTGAATTCCCAGCAGCTGCAGGGTGGCTGCACCAGGTGGTTGCAACTGTCTCTAATTTGGGAGTGTTCTTAGCAAATGGTTTCTCCTGTAACTCATATGTTATAGTTCCTGCCTGCTGACCTTCAAGAGCCTGTCAGTTTCTCAGCCTGGATCTTCATCCTCTCAGGTTTATGAGATTACTTATATTTCCAATAGATTCCTTCTATGATTAAGATTGCCAAAGATTAGAACCGTGTTTGCAACAAAAAGCCCTGAGAAAAATAACCTTGTAGACACTGTAAGATATAATCATTGCCAAGACATTGTCTCCTGAGGCCATCTCTTTCTGGAGAGGTTTATAGGCATAGAACTTTGCCTTTATTTGCCACATCCCCTAGTCATGTAGGGCTGACCTGTTCCCCTGGTGAGTCTTGGTCTTGCTCAGACTTGGCATTCCCTCGTCTACCCATCTCTGGCTTTTTCTTCCCATTCCCCATTTTTTTTTTTTTTTGGACTGGTACACTTCTCCCTCTCTGTACCGTGGTCTTGTTTTGATATAAAATTCTTCCAGATTCTTTGTTCTCTTTCTCAGTTACTTTGCTTTCCCAGGAACAAGGATGTCACAACTCTCCATTTGGCCTGGATAAAGTCTCTTTCTGGTACTCCTTCCTTTGGCAACATTGGCAAGTTATATGGTTTTAAATATTAACCCCTTTACAGTAACTTTCCAAATTTACACCTGCAGCTGTGCACTCCAGACTCCTATTTTCAACTGCCTACTTGACATTTATAATTAGGTATAGACCTCTCAAACCCGATATATCGAAAGTTAAGCTCATGAGCCCTAATCCACCTCCCACCACAGCTGCCTCTATAACAGTTGGTGACTACTTTGTCCTTCCATTTTCCTAGGTCAAATACATTGGGATTGCCCTTGTCTATTTTTGTTCTACACCCCACCTCCAATCTCTCTGGAAACTTTGTTGGACAGAGCTCTGAAATACATCCATAATCTAATGTGTAAACTTAGTATGATAACTCTCATGAAGTACTATTAGACTTATTTCAAAAATTAGACAACTTGATTATAAATTTACTTGGAAAAACAAATTAACAAGACAAGTTTTTTGGAAAAAAAACAGTGAAGGAGTAGCTCAACAAGATATTAGAACATGTTATAAAGCCTCTACAATTAAAACAATGGGGATTGGTGCATGAATAGCACAAAGGAACAATAAAATAGAATAGAAAATCCAGAAATAGACCCTATTGTATATAATACATTTATATGCTGTGAAATCAACACCTCAAATCAGTGGGACAGAGAACAAACAAGCTGGAATGAACAAAGATAGAAGCTATACATTTCTGAATATGCCTTATTTTGTATGCTTGATATCAGAACCAAAAAATACTCTACATAATTTAAAAATAAAACCAAGCTAAAATTATAGTAAAACAATTCTTAAAATTCAGAAGCAAAATAAAATGAATGAAACTAAAAATGTATCACATTTTAGCATTGTTTTTGGCATAACTGGCAGACTGGAATTATTTAAAATGGATTTAAAATAGACAATTTTTGTGCAGCCCCCAAAGTACAAAATACAACTGCAAAAAAATCCCCCAAATCTTAAACCATTTCCAACAATCATATTACTAGTAATAGTATTGTACTGTTGTTTTAAAACAAACGCACACACTTTTACTCATATAATAAAATGATGAGCTTGGAACACCTTACTATACCAGAAAGCAGGGAAGCTATCAAAGATTGTTAGGATAATATTAAAAGGAGAGAAGACCCAACCTGAAGATGCTTCTTTTGACTGAATAGTGAACTTTCAGAATCAAAAAGAATACTCAGAGTTCTGCCTCTAGGAATATATAGTAGATGCACTTTTTACAATTCTGCCAAATACAACTAAAAACTCTGGACATTATATATAAAACGCACATAAAAGACTCTAGAAGGTGGAGAGAAGATGGTAGACTGACTGGAGACCTCAAAACCAAGGGAATAATAACTGTGGTAAATTCTGCAGTTTTTGTTTTTGTTCTTTTGTTTGTTTGTTTGTTTTTCCTCATATATTCCTACCCCAGATTTAAGCCAGTAACTTGAAAATGCCAATGAGTGCAGGCAAAAAATTCCACCCCCCCCCGCCCCCACCAAAGCCTCTTTACTCTAGTCAAAGGACCAGGAAGAAAGCAGCCTAGAAATACAGAAAACTTTTATTGTTCTTCTTTTTTTTAAGTAAGCTCCATGCCCAGTGTGGAGCCCAACATGGGGCTTGAACTCATGACTCTGAGATCAAGACCTGAGCCAAGATTAAGAGTTGGGTGGTCAACGAACTGAGTCACCCAGGCACCCCTAGAAATACAGAAAACTCTTAAGTAATAACCATTGTGTTGCAGTCAAATACCACAGAAAAAAATGTGTCTCTCTCCTCACCCTCATCAGCAAAGGCAAATAGGGAGCCTACACTCGCCCAGCTACTCACTGGGCTAGTGACAGAGAAGGTCCAGTAAAGGAACTGGTACATTCATCCACACCAGGTGGAAATGAACCCTCCCTGCTTGTGCAGTATCAGTGGAAAAGACGTGGAGAGACTGGACTTCCACCTCCCACCTGTTACTAACAAGGCCCCACTTTCTTTCTGCTCACTGGGGTTGTGTCAGAGGAGGTTTAGTGGAGAGGCAGGGTTTTCACCAGAGTCCTGTGGTAATGAAGTCAGCCTTACTCCTAACCCATAAAGTTTTATAACCCATAAAAATGGGCACTTCTCCCCTCCACTTCATATCAGTGGAGGCCTAGTGGGGATCCAGAACCCCCAAATCTTTCCGGAAGTAATGAGAAGCTCTTCTCATGTAATCAACAGAGGCAGAGTGGGGGACCTGAACTTCTATACCCACATGGCAGTAATGAGAAACAACAAAGAGAAGACAGAATTTTAGAAAATTAACAGTGTTTCAGGGACCTATGAGAATATAATAAATGATTTAACATTCATATCCTTGGAATTCCAGAAGGAGAAGAGGAAAAAAAAAATGAGACTGAATAAAATTGAAGAAATGGTGGCTGAATATTTCTCAAATTTAGCAAGAGACATAAGTCTACAGATTCAAGATACTACCTGGACTTTAAAACATTAAATTCCAAAGAAATCCACACTAAGATAATATCTCAATCAGACTTCTGAACACTAAATACAAAGAAAATGTCTTGAAAACAGCAAGAGAGAAGTAACATCTTAGCTGTAGAGGAAAACCAATTTAAATGGCAGTAGTTTTTTTTTTTTTAATTTGAAACCATGGAAGCCAAAAATAAATGGCAGAACATTTTGCAAATGCTGAAGAAAAGAACCCACCAACTCTGAGTTCTATATCCAGCACAAATATCCTTCAGGGAGAAGGGAAAATCAAGACATTCTCAGATGAAGGAAAACTAAGAGAATTTATTGCCAGCACATGTACTGTTAAAAAATGGCTAAAGAAAGTTCTTAAAACAGAAATGATGAAAGGAGGAAAGAAAGAACAAAAGAAAGAGTAAAATTATGTGTAAATATACCTTTTCCTTCTCCTCTTGAGACTTCCAAATTATGTTTTATGGAAGCAAAAATGGTAACACTGTGTGACATACTTCTAAGTGTATATAGAGAAATATTTAAGATAATTATATTGTAAACATGGCAGGGTTAAGGGATTAAAAAAGTAGGTGAAGTTTTTGTACTTCTCTCAAACTAGTAAAATGTATTTAACCTTGTATGTATTTAAATATGTTTATCTTATTTGAAGCAACCACTAATATTGCTATGAAAAGAAATACACTTAAAACACTATAGAAAAAATCAAAATGGGATTCTAAAAAATGTTCAAATAATCCATAGGAAGGCAGGAAAAAGAAGCAGAGAAATGAAAAATAGAAAGAACAGAAAGAAGAAAATGAAATGGAAGATTTTCAAGCCTATATTTACACTAAATGTAAGTGGTCTAAATATACCAATTAAAAGACAAATTGGAAGAGAAGGAAAGTCACATGACTATATTGAGTGAAGCTGAGAAAATATATGACAAAAGTCAATACCTATTCAGAATTAGAATCCGATTATTAGAAGGATGGAAGGGATTTTATTCAACTTGATAAAGAGCATCTGCAAAAAACCTAAGCTAACGTTATACTTAAGTGAAAGACAGAATGCTTTCTTCCTTTTTTTTTACTTCCTAAGATGAAGAAGGCAGAAGGCAGTGATGTCCACTCTTACTCTCTTATTCAACACAGTGCTGGAAGTTCTAGCCATTTCAATAGGCAAGAAAAAGAAGTAAAATCATATAGATCAGAAAGGAAGTAGATGATGTGATTATCTACACAGAAAATCTCAAAAACTAAAAAAAAAACCAAAAACAAAAAACAAAACTCTTGGAACTAATGATGAGTTCATCAAAGTCACAAGATACAAGATAAAGATAAAATTTAACTATGTTTCTATATGCTTGCTATGAACACACCAAAATTGAAAATGCAAGTCCATTTAGCATTGGAAAAAAAAAAAGGAAGAATACTTAGGTGTGAATCTAACAAAATATATACTAGAATGTAGTATGTTGGAAAATATAATGAGTTGGTGAAAGAAATAAAAGGAGATCTAAATAAATGGAGAGACATACTATGTTCATGGATTGATTGACTCAACAGAGCAAAGATATTTATCTTTCCTAAATTGATATGCGAATTTAATGCAAATACTAATAAAATTTGAGGAAGTTTCTTTTGTATCTATGGACACAATTATTCCAAAGTTCATATGGAAGGTAAAGGGACTAGAAAAGCTAAAATTGTTTTGTAAAATAAAATGAGTATAACATGAGATGAGATCAGTCTACCCAGGTTCAAGACTTACTATATAACCACAATAATTAATTCTGTGTGATATTGGTGAAGGAACAGATACATGAATCAATGGAACAGAATAGAAAATATAGAAATACACCCCCATAAAAATTCCCAAATTATTTCTGACAGTGGTGTAAGATTAATATCATGATGGTAGAATAACTTTTCCAACAAATGGTGCTGGAGCAATTTAGATACCTGTAGGCAAAAATCCAAAGCAAAACAAACAAAATAACCTATACTTCACATATTACACAAAAATTAACTTAAAAGTGACCATGGACCTAAATGTAAAATGTCAAGCTTTTGAACTTAGTGGTTGCCAGAGTTATAGGAGGAAGTAGGAGGGAAGTGGTTGTGGCTCTAAAAGGCCAGACACAAGGGATCCTTGTAGTGACTGAAATGTTCTATATCAGGTGCCTGGGTGGCTCAGTTGGTTAAGCAACTGACTTCAGCTCAGGTCATGATCCCAGAGTCCTGGGATTGAGTCCCGCATTGGGTTTCCTGCTCAGCGGGGAGTCTGCTTC
This sequence comes from Callorhinus ursinus, assembly GCF_003265705.2. NCBI lineage: Eukaryota > Metazoa > Chordata > Mammalia > Carnivora > Otariidae > Callorhinus > Callorhinus ursinus. The sequence continues at coordinate 7,913,175 of NW_027397107.1, forward strand.
TCCCTCTGACCCTACCCCCTCTTGTGCTCTCTCTCTCAAATAAATAAGATAAAATCTTTAAAAAAAATGTTCTGTATCTTGACTGTATCAGTGTCAATGTTCTGGTTGAGATATTTTGCAACCTTGCCTAACTATAGTAATTTCACTGAAGAAAACTTAGTGAATAATATATGGGATCCCTCCGTATTATTTCTTACAACTACATGTGAATTCCCAGTTATTAAAAAAAAGTTTAATTTAAAAAGAATAAGTATAATATATTGAAATACACCAAATATTGTAAATCCATGAATTCATAATAATACAAAGCACAAGTCATATCGGTCACTTTTGGAGGATGCTAGGGAAATAACTCATATTGTGAAAACTGGTGAAATAAGGCAGATAAACATGATCCGCATTTTCTGTTTATATTATACCTCAAATAAATCAAACATTTGATCAGGAAAATTTTCTCTTTTAAAATTTTAAAGAAAACGAGCAAAGAAGGAATATTGTTGCATTATCACTAGTTTGAAACCCTGAATGAAATCATGGATCAATGCAATGCTTCTGATGTCTCCTCAGAGCATCAAGTGTGCAGCTACAGAAAAACCCATGATGGATCAGGGTGACAACATCTGAATCTGCTGCTCAATTTTAACATAAGAAAAAAAGAGGAAAAGTCAGACATTAAGTGTCTCTGATGAAAGTACACATCACCATCAATGAAGCATTCTTGCAAAAAAAAAAATCAAACAGAATCTGAACAAGGAACTAATTTCAATTGCCAGTTTATGTGACATCTAAGGGACGAATAAACAAGCCACAGGAAACACTAAGCAAGACCTAGTATGTGGGGAAATCTACAGTACTAACAACTTAGTTTCTTTAAAAATAAATTTAAGGAAAATACAGAGGGGGAAGAGAAATCTGCAGGCTGTAAAACCTTAGGAGACATCAAAGAAATGCATGAAGGTATGGCTCTTGTTTGAACACTGTCTCCTAAAAGAAAAGTGTAAAAACAAAAATTATGAGACAATAGCATACATTTGATCACTGATTGGATATTTGATGCTGCTGAGGAATTGTTAAGTGATTCAGATATAAAAATGACAGTGTGGTTACGATTTTAACAAGAGTCTAACTTTTAGTGATACCTACTGAATTATTTATGGATTAGTATTTGCTTCTCGCTGATTCAGTGGGAGCAGGGGGAAATGAATGAGTGATATAAAAAATGAGATATGCCATGAGTTGAAGTTTTTTGATGAGTTATCACCATTTGTGTGTTTGAGTTTTTTCATAAAAAATATGAAAATACAATAAAATGAAATTTTTTCATAATAAAATAATGAAATATAAAAAATACGAAAGGAGACCTTATTTCTTACTTCCTCAACTGCTAAACACCTGGTCCAATCTACCACCATTTCTAATGTGAAACATTATGGTATAATCATGACGGAACCCCTGGCTTCTACCCTTGCCTTCTTTCCATCTCTTTCTGTAGCCATGGTAATCTTCATAACTCCCAAGCCAAATTCTGCAGAGGAAGTGTACACAGAGTTCTGCCAGGACCTCCTGCTAGGTTAGTATTATACCACCGTCATCCAAGCGGGATGTGTGTGATCTCCTTGTTCAACTGCCCACATCAGACACAGTATCAAAATCTCTGTTGTTTGTAGCATTTTTGAGAATATTCATTTGCTGTGATTTACCCCCGCCCCTACATTGTCCCCATGGGGTTGTTGTACACCTGTTTCATGTTTCTCCTTGCTCACATGCCCTCCGGTCCATGTTTTGATGCTTGGTCTTTTGCAGCCCAAGTTTGCCAGAGAGCTCCCTGTGACCCTACCTGTCTTTCCTTAGCAGCATTTCCTCTTTCATTGGAATTGTCCATAATTGTAGTATCATAATTTTACTTTTCAGAAAGTTCTCATCTGATGTCAGCCATGCACCCTCTTGGGTTCTTATAATTTCTTTGAGCTCTGTGACATTTCAAACTCAAGGAAGACAATTTAATATTTTCTGAACATCCACTATGTGCTAGGCACTGTGCTAGGTTGGTCTTAGATATAATTTCATTTCATTCAAACAATAGTGCTAATAGTGAACACATTCATTTGAATCTCCTTTAGAAATAGGAAGATGAGGGCCCATGGGTGGCTCAGTCGTTAAGCGTCTACCTTCGGCTCAGGTCATGATCCCAGGGTCCTGGGATCTAGCCCCGCATTGGGCTCCCTGCTCAGTGGGGAGTCTGCTTCTCCCTCTCCCACTCCCCCTGCTTGTGGTCCCTCTCTCTGTCAAAAAAATAAATAAAATCTTTAAAAAAAAAGAAATAAGGAAGATGAAATTCAAAGAGTTTCAGTAAATGTTTGAGGGACATGTTTGATCAATTGTTGGAATCAGAATCCAAATCTTAGCTCTAAGATGCAAACCATTAAGTGGTAAACTTGGAAAATATATTTCCTTTCTATTAAAAAAATTAAGACAACATAGTCACTTTTTTTTTGCTGGATCTTCCACATAATCAAGCAGGTTTTCCCATGAAGTGGTCCAGAATAGTAATTCCTCTGTTTTACCTTTGGACTGGGGCTGGGCTTGAGTACAGAGTTTTTGTACACTATTGAATCTGTTCTCCCTCATTTTAAAGTATAATATAAGCCCTTCTCACAAGACATCCATGTCTGTTTCATGAATATCTCTTCTGTGACATACCTCTTAGGTGCATATTCTCACCAGCTCTTGGATGAGAACAGACTTACATCCCAATTCCCAGTTAATTTTAATTTTAAAACAGGTATCTTTTTTAAAGATTTTGTTTATTTGAGAGAAAGAGAGGATGAACAGGGGGAGGAGCAGAGGGAGAGGGAGAAGCAGACTCCCCGCTGAGCAGGGAGCCTGACACAGGTTTCCATCCCAGGACCCTGAGATAATGATCTGAGCTGAAGGCAGATGCTTAACTGACTGAGCCACCCAGGCACCTCTAAAACAGATATCTTAAATGTGATGTCTTTATACTTGCATAGTGGGAAGACTGTGAGGTTCAGAAAATCTGAATTCAGTGATAGGTAGCTGAGGTTTATTGAGCACATACTAAGTATGACAGGCACAACCGTTAAGTACTTTTCATCAATTATTTTATTTGACCCACAGGACAACCTAAAATAATCTATTATATAAGATGAAGAGCTGGAGAGCTGGAGGGGTTAGATAATGTTCTCAGTGTTGCATAGTTCACAAGTAGTGAAGCTAAGATTCAGATCGCTGTGGTCTGTGCCAGTAACCAAGCTTTTTACCACCACTCCAATCTCCATGGCCCAGCGGTCATTACCAGTCTGAGCCCTGATGAAATCACTGAGCTGCCTTGATACCCTGAGGTGGAGGAGGGAGCAGTGAACATGAAAACTCTCAGCACACTGACAGTCCATTATAAGCATAATGGATTACCATTGCATGAAATTGGAAGTGCCAATAGTAACATTTATTTGAGATACTATATGCACCACCATTATTTTTAGCATTTCATATCTCATTTAATTATTACACAAACTGTATGGAGAAGATAATATTATTACTATAATTTTAGAGACAAGGAAAATGCATGAAAAGAATATTTATCATATAATATAATACTATATATAAAACTATGTGCAAAAATACATATGCTTTCTGAATGTCATATTTTCAACCGTAAACCTTTTGAGAACCCCTAGTGGAAGCAAAAGGGTTGGCTCTTCGTTCATGCTTGGATGATGCTGTCTGCTCATTATTTCATTTTTTCTAAGGGGGTCACAGCAGCTGGTGAGAGAGTGAGAGTGACAGGTGCCTCTTCCCCCTACCCACCTGCCAATCCACAAAGCTCCATATGACCACACACGATTGTCTCTTAAAACATCAGACACATGCACCGTCATCTCTCCAGGAAGCTTTTCAGCCATTGTCAGAGTTCGCTTTCGGTGACAGGACATAATGGACTTGGGGTTTCATTAAGGGTTAGAGCACTCTGAAAAATGTACAGACTTTTGTTTGAGCAAGAGGGATCTCAGACAAGAGGTAGGATTTACTTGGTCAATGAAACAGATTAGAAGACTTCCAGAATCGAGGTTTTGTCTTTATTTTTTTCCCTCTCTGCCCTGAAAAAATGCTCCTGAGGCATTAAAGAGTCTGGAAGAGTGAGCAGGAAGGGATGGGCTGGGGACTCAGGCTAGCTCATGCAAGCAGGGATCTGAAGTCAGGAGGCTTTCTGGTCTCCCTGAGTAAGAGGTTTGCTCAAGGTCAGTAGCTTGGGATGATTAAGGGAAAGGTAACTTCTCTCTAATCTCCCAGAGTGCATGTGGCCCAGGAGGGGTTTCCAGTTTTCTGGTGAGACCTCATAACCCCTTGTAAGATCCTCTTGAAGACAAGGCAAGTGAGAAGGTAGGGGAGCTTTGGCGTGCATCTGTGGAAGTGGGGTACATGGGGATGGCATGGGTGGAAGGGTAAATGTGTGTGTATTTATGGAAAGTGAGCATTTTTTCAGAGTGCAGAAAACACACAAATGACTCCTTCTGTTTAGAGTCTGGCAATGTTTTCCCCCTGATTTTAGATTTTTCATCTCCTAACTCATACTCTTTCATTCAAGGCCTTCAGTCATTCGATAAACTCTGCATGAACACTTGTCCGAGTCCCTCCTCCAGGTTAGGGGCTCCCCCTTCCATGTTTGCTGTACTTGATATGAGTCTTGATTACAGTCCTCTTCACCACTGATGATTTACCAGCCTGTCTGCCTCCTAGGACCATGAGACCCTGAACAACACAGAACGCTTCTTTTACCCTGTATTTCAAACACCTAGCCATCCCTGGTGCCTTGTAGGTGTGTCGTTCAATGGGATTGAATGAATATTCAGTTTCACAGCTCTTCAGGCACCAATATCTTGGGAACCTTAGATAGAATTGCTTTTGTAGTTTGTTCCTAAATTCATTGGGCATATCAGTAGCGTCCCAAAGGGGCAGGTCCCTGGGGGGATTCACCTGCCTCTTGAAGTTGTAAATCATGTGGCAGCCTGCATGGTTTCTCCCTTACCCACCGCCTCGCTGTCTGCTCCATTGCTGCAGACTGGGAGTAGAAGCTCAGGTTTCTGCCAGGCCCTGATGACACCAGAGGGGAAGGAGGAGCAGAGTGCCTGCCACTAGCCTTGCTTGCTCCTTTTCCCTGTGCCAACCATCTTGTTCCTTTTCATTGATGCTGGTGGGGTGGAGGTTCAGGTCTTCACTGGGTTCTGCTGATACCTTGAAGGGAGAAAGCAGAGTGTTGACTAGCTTGCTTGCCACCACCTTGTTTGTTTTCTTGATGCCAGGAGAGAGTAGAGGCCCAGCTCCACATGGGGCCACACTGGTGCCTGGGGTGGGACAGGGGATGTAGAACCCTCACGGGATGGCCATATTCAATCTCATTGAGGTCTGGTGGTGGGGGTCCAGCTTTGAGCGGACTGGTGTCTGTTGGCCTGCCCTGCGGGGGTGTCCCTCCCTGGGGTGGGGTGGAAGTTTAGCTCCCCTATGCTCTATTGAGAGATTGTTGTTTTTCTGGAGGAATTTGACACAAGCAGGGAAATTATAGCCAAAGTGGTTTTCTGTTGTTAGACCATCCATTTCTTGGCTCGTTGACTCAGGGAAGCAGGCTCTTCTTGGACATTTTTGGTGGGTGCCTCTTGGAGGTTCCAGGCAGGAGGCTTCTGCATGGCCCAGCCTGGGATGTAGCTCACCACCATGTTGTTGCTCCTTGAGTCCCAAGGTCCCCAGGCAGTTGGCCTTCTTCAGTGCACTGTCAGTCTTCCTATGAGTGACTGTGGTGTTAGGCTTCCTGAGCTGTAAGGTGAGGAACTGGGGGAATGAGTAGTCCTCGTTGGCCATTCCAATGGCTCACAAATGGATGTAATGACGTCATGGCTCAGCCCTTCAAACTACCTCAGGCAGTGTGAGGGAGGACCGTCAGACCAATTCAGCTCTGGTTCTAGTTCCATTAGGTGTTTGGCCCTAACATCCTACAAGAGGGGGCCCCCCTGAGGACGGGCCTGTTCTTACTGAGTGTTGGATTTCCCATGTCTGGAACTGTACTTGGAAGATCCACACCAACGGCCTCGAGTGGACACAAGCAAAGGCTCCTTTGGTCAAACTGGAGAAGCCATCATGTATGACATGTTTTCCGATGTGCTCTTCCCGTCTAGACTCTCGATGACTCAAACCTTGTTTGGAAGTGCTGTGTGGAGGCGAGCAGGGTCTGCAGCTCTCCTGCAGGTGACTGAGGACTCTGAAGCCCCTGCACCTCCTAGGTGGCTCCAGGCCACGTCACTGATTCCTTCCCTGCCCCCGCAGTCCCCAGATGTGAAGCTAACTCAGCAGGGCGAAACGGCCTGTCCCAGCCTGCCCGGTCTTTACCCCGTTACCTGTGTGAGGACAGTGGGAGATGCCTCGTGCATCAGTGGTCGTGTGGGGGCCCGGAGGGCAATTTTCTGGCGGGGGTCTCCTGGTATGGTATCGCAGTTGACAGTGGGCATCCTCAAGGGGCTGCCTCACGAGGAGGGAAGAGGGAGAGCAGACACCGAAAGGGAGAGAGAGAGACAGAGACTGCAGAGAGAACACAGCAGAAGGACCGAGGGACAGAGCAAGGACAAAAGAAAAAGAGGGTGCTTTTCCTTTATTTTATCTTTTCTGCAAATAGCTCTCCAGGTTGCGCTGGACCCCTTTTTTTCCTTCTCAGCATGCCAAATATTTGGCGACCTAGGAATAAAACATCAAAACCAAATATGTAATGAGATGTAGGAAATATTGATGGGATGCCAGAAGCACTTCTGAATGCTGTCATGAGCAGGGGGCAGGGGACGTAGTGGCTGGCTTGGGGCAGAGACGGTCAGGAGGTGGCAAGGCCCAGCTGCATGCAGCCAGCACATCTGAGGGCCACGTGACAACAGTCACTCAATCACCACTTGTATCAGTAGAATGATCATTGCTATCAGCCAGGCAAGATAAGAAGGCACAATGGAAGCCAGAGCAGACCTGCTTTCTGCTGGTGGTGAGGCAATAGTCAGATTTAATAAAAACAAATTGTCTTAGAATTAGCAAGAATTAACAAATCTAACTAGGTTTGACTCTGATCCTTGGGACTCTGTGCTGTCACTCACAGCTGAGTGCTTTTCTCTCCAGGGGGCAAGGGCTTCCCCTGGCCGCTCCTACCTGCCGCATGTGCTCTAAGGCTGGCTCTGGGCAGAGGCACACACGGCCCCTTCTGATACTTTCTTCTGCTCCTGCCGCTACTCCCTGCAAACTCACACCCAGGCCACTACTTCTTACTATTCTTCGCACAGTTCTCAAAAACTGCAGGAAACAGCACATGACTATAGACTGAGATCGCTCCCTAAATATTTTATGTTCAGTGAAAACCATTCAAGGGTGGATGCCTGTTGGAAGGGGCTTTGTTGGCCCTGCAGCGCCTGTTTCAGAGCCGGGCACGCCGCGTGCTCTGTGGACGTGGGGGGGCAGGAGGGGGGATGCCGAGGGGCTGACCCAGCAGGCAGAGAAAGGCTGGCTCCTGCTCTGTTCTCATCCTCACGTCTCCATTTCCCAGCCTGCAGTAGCTCTGCATTGTGTGCCTTTTGCAGGGCCAGATGGGCTCGCGTTTCCAGGATGGTGGCAGGAAATGAAAACCTGTCATCAATCACGGCAACTTGGGTGGCATGTCCTCGGTAAACATGGGAGCGGTCGCTCACGGTTACCGAGCAAGAGAGGTGAGAGCAAACACTAGGTGTCAGGGCACCTTGGCGACTTTCTGGTGGGATGAAAATGCAGGGAGAGCCCAGCCACCAGCCCCGGGCTGGCGATTCTAGGTCTTGAGAGCCTCTCCCCCAGAAGGGACACTCTGCTTGACAAGCGAGGGTCTTTCTGGTTACAGTGAGGTTTATTTCATTATTAATGCCAATAATAAGCAGTAGTGGTATTAGTACTTAGAATTATTTGTCGGATAGGCAATCATTGCAGACTAAATGTTTGTGTCCCCCACCGAATTTCATACATTGAAACTGTACCCCCCCCCCCGTGTTATGGTATTAGGGCATGGGGCTTTTTGGGGGTGATTGGGAGCAGATGAGTTCACGGAGGTAGAGCCCTCATGAACGAGATCAGGGCCCTTATAAGAGGTGAAGGAGAGATTGCTTCCTGTCTCTGCCCTCCAACATGTGAGGACACAAACAGCAAACGTCAGTCTGCAGCCTGGACAAAGGACCATCAGAACCTGACCTTGCTGGCGTCCCGATCTCTGACTTCCCAGCCTCCAGCACTGTGGGAAATCAGTTTCGGGAGTTTAGAGGCCCCCCAGTGCAGGTGCTTTGTGCTAGCCGCTGAACGAAGACAGCAGGCTTTACTGAGCCCTTGTCCTCATGGTACTGGGTTCATCACTCCATATGTAGTGTCTTCCTTCTTCCTCATTACAAATCTATGAGTGATTATTCTCACTTTCTGGACGATGAAACAAAGCTCAGAAAACTTTAGCCATTTGTCCAGTGACTTGAAAGGCAGTGGTGTGGCCATCTGCAAACCCAAAATCATGCCCTTCTTGTGCCCATATCCCCGGGAACAGGCAAGCCATAGGTGAAAATGGCAAAAGTCAGGATAGCTGAATTGACACGAGTAGAGTTTTCCCTGGGGAGGCTTATTTGGATGGGGCTGTATCCTCTGGGGATGCAGGAGAGCAGTTTAATGCCTATGAGAATATGCAAATAATAGCGACTGTACCTCTCCCCCATGCCAGAGTTTGAAAAAGTTATTATTCAACATATATTGTCCAGGTGAACAGAATCTACACATTTGTGGAGAGACGTCATCATTTTCCACCGTCAGAGAAAACTAGACTCGGCGAGGTTGTGCGCTGTCCCCTGGGCCAGGGTGCTGGAAACAGCAGAGCCACACCTGGACTCTGCACCCAGGGCTCGTCCCCGGCCACCTGTGAAGCCAGCTCTGAAGATCTCTATGTAGACGCTCTTCCTGTGCTCTGCCTCCCGCATGCACTGAAATTCCTAAGGGTGGCGGTCCTGGCTTTAGCTTGGCTTCCCGGTGTCCCCGTCTCCAGCTTCATTTCCTTAGCTCTGCCTTCATTCCTCCAGGGGCAGTGCCTGGAGAAGCAACAAGCAACATCTGTGTGCCTTTGCCTTCCTGTCCCTAATTTGCATCAAAATTATGTTGCCACTTGCCCCATCTCTCTGGATTCTTTCCTGCTCTCACCTGTCAGCAGGGCCCCTCTTTGGGGATATAGGCCTCCCAGGGGGATGATAGCTCATCCTATCAGAGCAGTACCACCCACGTTGTGGAGGGGTGAAGGGCAGTGCATTTAGCTGAACTGGTCATGTCTGGAATAAACTAATGGGCTCACATTGAAATTAGATGATTCTTGAATTCTCTGAGCCTGGGACACTTGTATCAGGCCACTAAGTGCCTCCGACTTAGCCAAAGCCATCTCGGGCCTACCCAGACCAAACCTGGCAATCTGAGTAGAGTCATGTGATGGACAAACGCAGGGCAGAGATGCAATGTCTTTCAAGCATTTGTTGAATGCCTGATCTGCCCTTGGCCTTGGGCTGGGCCCTCATTGTTTGAGTGACTGGGGATGAGTGGGATTTCTGAGACAATAAACAGGAATCATGATTTGTTTCTTGACTTCCTCTAGGGAAAGGTAGACAATGAAAGACGCTACTGTATCTTATAAGAAAGTAGCAGAATATTCCATAGAATAATTCATCTTCTCAATAAGATGATATCCACACTGGCCACCAAAATAAAGTCCTCATTAAAAGAGCAGGATTGACCTCTTAGAAGGGACTAAAACACACACACACACATGCACACATACACAGACATGAATACATCTAGGCATACTTACTGCCCCATACATGTGAACATGTATAACACACACATGTGTACACATATACACATATGTGCAAGTGTACACAGGCGTACACATGCATGTAGATACCCACATAATTGTATATACATGTAGACACACACAAGTACCACTTGTACACATGCACACAAGCAGATAGGCATGCACACTCATGCCCACCTAGGTACACACACAATTCCAAAGAGCTGTTTTGTCTGTGTGCTCCAATAGAAGTTGCTGGAAGATGAAGAACTAGAACTGACCCCAGGATATACTGGGCACTTGATAATTATTTGTTGAGTGAACTAGTGAAACCCAGAGGGTGATGCATTGGAAGGAACATTCAGTGATGAGTCCACATGCCTTTGTTGGGAATACAGGTGATGCTAGTTGATATTGGTCATTCCTCCAGGTGGATCAATGGCAGTGGCCATAATATATGTTTTTTCTGTTTCACTTTTCTCAAAATTGGCAACTGTAATGGATACATCCTTCATGGATATAAAGGAATTCCCATGGCTGGCTTTATATACTTTTGATAATTCTAACTTTTTTTTGAGCATTCTAACATATTTCTGCAGGAAATATTTTTCTTCTCTATGAGCTTCGGTGAACACATGCCATTCTGATCTCCCCTTAAAGTTACAATAATGAGAAGTTCCCAGAACAAGAATCAGGTAACCAGAAATGGGTTAATATGAGAAGAAATATCGAAGAAACAAGACACACACGTGCACGCGCATGCGTGCGTGCGCACACACACACACACACACACACACACACACACACACACACCGTTCTTAGCAGGGAGTGGGTTTGGAGAGACACTGCTCATATTCATGGGTACTTACTATGCTTTCTAGATGCTAAGCATTTATTCCTCGCAACATCCCTGCCTGTCGATATTATTAGCATTATTCTATAGATGACGAAGAGACTCAGAGAGGACAGTAACTTCCTCTAGTCACACAACTAGTTAAGTGTCAGATCAGGAATTGAAACCTCTGTCCTGTTCTTTCCTGTCACTGGGACTTTTGGACAGTGGATATTATTTGGTTAGCCTATTGATGATTTGTTCAGATATTTCAGGGGCAGCGTTTCTGTCCTCATGGCACCATATATAGTTTTAGCAGCAGGGACATGTGTATACTCATCTACCATTGCTTAGAATCTCTAACTTCTGGAGGGCAGGGGCTTGGTCTGGGGAACCCCTATATTCTGCCTCTGTTCCACCTCTGAGAACCTAGTACAGATCCTGAGAAGTGTGTCCAATAACCATTTAGAATGAAAGAAGAAATCACTCAGTTGATGGGAAGATCTTGATAAAATGTTAGTGCAGTTCCCTTAAATTGGGTTGAAAGGTGAATTATTTTTATAGGAATTGCATATTCCAATAAAAATCTTAGAACAGGGTGCCTGGGTGGCTCAGTTGGTTAAGCAATTGCCTTCGGCTCAGGTCATGATCCTGGAGTCCCCGGATCGAGTCCCGCATCGGGCTCCCTGCTCAGCAGGGAGTCTGCTTCTCCCTCTGACCCTCCCCCCTCTCATGCTCTCTCTATCTCATTCTCTCTCTCAAATAAATAAATAAAATATTTAAAAAATCTTAGAACAGAGGACAGTAAGGGGCTTGCTTGTAGGTGGGCACCAGGAAAGGCCAGAGTTTGGTTTGGAAATGGGATTTGGATGACATGTAATTCTAACTGGTGTAAGGTGGCATCTTAATGTGGTTTTGATTTGAATTTCCCTGTTGGCTAATGATAATGAACATTTTTTCGTGTGTCTGTTAGCCATTTGTATGTCTTCTTCAGAGAAGTAAGTGTCTTTTCATATCTTCTGCCCATTTTTTGACTTGATTATTTGTTTTTTGGGTGTTGAGTTTGAGAAGTTCTTGTAATGGGCTTTGTGGTAGGAAAACAGTCTTACATAAATGTGACAATTATATGTTATGTTCCGTCTCCTTGTTGGAGAACATGTGGACACTTTCATTATTCCCTTGCTTCCCAAATGGTAGCATGTGCCTTCTTGCTATCTGGGGGCACTGAGGACAACTGCCAAAGAAGGCCCCTTTAGTCTTCAGTCTTCTAAGAAGGGCTGAGGAAGACCCTGGAGAAGTATAGGATGTGACCATGATTATAACACCATTATGATAGCTACTAGCTTTAACAAAATTCCCCATAGGAGTGCCTACTTGAATTCATGATTCATAAGAAAGGCACTGTGGTCTCCATGTTGCTGGGTACAAATGACACATTTCACTCAAGTGAAATGGAATACTTACTACTCATGGTTTTCGAGCCAAGTACTCAGTGCTAAGTACTGAGTGCTAAGTACTAAGTGATATACGGAAGGAACCCAAATAATTTGACATTTTATCTCCATACAGTCTCTGAAGGAATGGCACTAAATACAAAATCATATATAGTCAACTTCCAAAGAATGCTACCAGCCTCTCCAAACTGTGGTAGTTGGGGATTTTGTTGTTCTGGATATTGCCTTGAATAAATTAATCATAGCTAGCAATTGGAACTTTTCTTCTCTTTTTTTTTTTTTTTTTTTTTTTTTACAGAGAGATTTTTCTTATAGCTGTTGCCTTAACAGGATTTTATCTGTAACAACAGACTGAAAGGATAAAAAAATGTTATAAGCAAAATTAAATTAATATCTGGCATCTGGTCCCCTCATATGTGTGTAGAATGTCGTGCCTTCTCTGAGCTATACAATGATGGGAGGTCCCATGATCCACATTTTACAGGTGAGAACACTGCAGCCTGGAAGAGGTCATTTCCTTAAGTCAGGTAGCTAGAAAAGGAAGAAGCTGGAAAGAAATTCCAGGAATGTCCAAATCTCTCTGTCTGTTGTCCCCTGCGATGGCATTAATCAGTAAGCGTCTCTTGCGGGGTGGGGAAAGAGGGTGAGCTTGAAGCTCTCTGCCTCTTCCGCTTCTTTAAGCAGTCAATACATGCTCATTGGGAGTTGGGGATGAGCCATCATCCTGTTCTAAGACCATCTCAAATGTCTGGCAAAACATGGATCCAACGCAGCCAGCCCCTCTCCTTCAGAGACTCACCAGTCCTAGATGGGAGTCACCATCCCCATGCAATCCTGCTGTGTGGGAGGCCCTGCAGAGTGTCTACTGGGAGTTGGGGTGCTCATGGAGATGAATTGACAGATGGGCGATGAGAGAGGTCAAAGAAGACTTTGACAGCTGACAGTTCTACAGGTCTGCAAAGATGAGTAAGATCTGCAAGTCATCCCAGGTGGGAAGGGCCCTCCACGTAGAGGAAATAACTCGGGTCCTGCTGCAGAAATGCAAGAGCATTATGGAACCATAGCAGTTTGATGGATTTGGTGCAGGGGGCCCAGGGAAGGTAGGGGGAGATGACAGATAAAGGGCCAGAGAATGACATCCTGGTATTCAACGAGAAACAGCCCGATTTCCTCCTGTAGGGGTGGAGGGTATGGACTCGACATGGCTCTTGGCCCTCCAACACACCATCCACTGGACACAAATTAATATTGCCAAATAGTCTTTCTCTTTGAAAGCTTTCTTACTCTGGCATGATAACTAAAAGGGAGGCTTGTATAAAGGAGGAGCAGATTGATTCTGGAGCCATGTGCCTGCCTGCCTGAGCCAGGAAAGCCAGGCTTCTCTCCTCCAGAAGCTGTGTGCTGGTGGGTCTGACAGCGCCTCCATCACCACGATGGCATCCGGGGCACGAGGAGTGAGCAATGAGAGGGAGTGGCACCTGAGACAGAAACACACATACACCCGGGGAAGGTAAATGATTGTACACAGGACATTTATCTCGGAGGTTGTTCCCCCAGCAAAACCAATTACTGGCCTTTTCCTTGTGAACGTGAGCCGAGTATCAACCGGCCCGGGGGGCTGGAGAGGGAAGGCGCTGTGATACATCTTTGTGATATCCATGAGGCTGCTGAGAGTTCCAAAACGAGGGATTTTGTATTTGTGGGCTCCTGCAGGTGGGGCAGGAGTACGCGAAGTGCATTTAAGAGGAGCTCTGGGGAGCAGGCTGTTGAAGGGGCAGACTTACCGCAGACACACTTCGGAGTCTCGGGCAGAAGTCAGAGTCGGTCTGGGAGCAGAGGAAGAGCCGATGGTGTCAAGTATGTGCCCACTGGAGAACCAATTCCTTGTCTTTCCGACAGAACCCCTGAGCTGCAGGGGAAGGCCACCTGGCATCATTCTATTCAATTGGGAAGCAGAGCCAGATGTCCCAGGGAGGTGCAGGACCCACCTCCAGCTCTGCCATGTAGATGTCACCATCAGGTGTCTTCGTGGCTTGTTATGCCGGGCTTTGGTGTTGCCAAGAGCCATCTCTTAGCCATGTTGTCAAGAGGGAGACTGAGGTGGTCATGGAAGCAGAGCTGATGCTGTGGCTTCACATTGCCTTGTCATCGCTAAACATTTTCCAGCCACGGGCCTGGCCAGAGGTACAGGGACCTGGTCTCAGAGCAGGGGACCTGCCCTTCATTCACCACTGCCTTGCCCATATCCCTCAGGTTTCTGTGAGCAGGCATCCACTCCCTTCCCTGCAGGGCAGCTGAGATTCATAGTATAGTTTCTGTGCTGTACAAAAGTATTGTCCAAAAGGACTGGCAGGATCTAAGAACGCAGCCAGAAGAAGTCCATTGCAAAGCCGTGTTTCTGTGGCCTTGTGTCTGCCCAGAGGGGCGGCTTTTTCCTAATAGGTTCATGGAGGCCTCCTAGACAGGTGCTGCTTTGCTTCTTCCCACTCCTCCTATGCTCGCAGAACTGAATTGGGGCAATTAGACACAGGCTGGGTGGGGTGGGCAGCTGCAGTGGGCAAAGGAGGGTGGTGGGCAGGAGAGGAAAGACAGGGAGAGCACACGTCCCATGGCCCTGAGCCACGCTCCCAACCCTGACCTGCTTTCCAGGGGACCCGGATGCAACTCCCGGGAAGCCAAATCAAGGCTCCTGGCTTACACACAAACAGCTCTTCCATATTCCCCTTGATTCAAATGGACTCATGCTTTCCTAGAATCAAAAGGAATGTACCAAACTCACATTTCTTTTTGAGAGCCAATAAAATGAGCAAATCCACAGAATTGTGTTATAATCGACAAGGGTCCCAGAGACTCTCTCTCCTGGAAGGTTGCAAACCAGGAGCTGGCAAGCATACTTATGTGACATTCAGAGTAGTTATTTGTTATTTATTTATTTTTGTTGAGACAGTTTCCTTAAATGAGGCATGCTTCCCCCAGGGCTCCACTGATCCCATCCAATACTTAGTCCATTTGCTTTGACGATTTGCATAACCACCCAGGTTCTTGGAAGCATTTGAATGTGTGATCCTTGTTCTTGTTCACTCCCTTTGTTTTACAGATGGAGAAACTGAGGCTCTGGGAGAGTAGGTGTTGCACTCAGTATATACACAGGCAGTCTCTGGAAAGGGTCAGTCATGGAACTGGCCTCTTGACTTTACTGTTCAGTGCTGTTTTTTTCAGAGATGCTTTCCAAGTCTTGAAATGACCACATTGCTTTTAGTCCAATTTGATCTTGACCTTAACCGCCTTTGTGGTCTCACTGGATCCTGCCGGGCTGCATACTTTTTTCCTTTGCAAAGGGGGCAATAGCATAGGCAAGACCCATCCAGCCCCTTCTTTCCTGTCTCCCGAGGGTCTGGAGGGATACACAATTGCAATGAGTTGTGAATGATGTTAAGGCTGCCTCCTTTACTTTGAATGCATCTCTTCCTAGCCCTGGCCAAATCATTCCCTGCTCTGTCTCTACCTTCCTCCATCCCCTGTCTGGCCCAGCTCAGCTTCCCCTCTTCTGGAGGATTCTTCTAGTCTCCCAGTGTTGCTCAGCCTGTAGTCTGTTGAACAGCTGATATTTCTTCCTGGCTGATCCAGTTCCCAGAAGTGGGGTTCTTGGGGTTCATGCAATGTTCCCAGACTCTTAGCCACCTTTCTTCCTATTGCCGACCTATGGCTCTTTTTCTGTGGGTGTCTAGGTTTGCTTAGTCTTTTTTTTCCCAGAACTCTCCTGATCATACATTTTTAAGAGCAGAAATGTGCTTCAAATGTTCCCCATCATAATTTTCCGTTTATGAGGGTTTTGAACTTTATACTCCAAATGGCCTGGAGTGAGACAGGCAGAAGGAGACTACTGTCCTAGGTTTGATGGTTCTTTATGACTCAGGAATGTACCTTGCTTCACTACTTGATTGCCAAAATGTTCATAGTGCTGCTACCTCATGGCCTTCTGAAGGAAGTTCCAAACAAAGAAACAACATCCATTCATCTATCTACCAATCCACCAATTCATCCGTCCATCCATCCATCCATCCAATAAATGTTATACTACAAAAATAGAGAACAAATTACCACCAGTCTCTACCTACATGCATTTTACATCTTGGTGGAGGGAGACAGATTATAAGGAAACAAATAAACAAGATAGTTTTTAAGACCATTACATGCTACAGAGAGATATAAAACCAGGGGGTGTGGTACAAAGTGATGGATTTGGGGAACCTTCTTTAGACTGAATGGTCAAGAAAGGCCTCGTTAAGGAGGAAATTTTTGACCTGAAATGTACAAAGGAGCCATACAAAGCTCCGAGGCAGAGTGTTTCCTGCTCTGAAGCAGGGAACTACATGTGCAAGAGCCCAGGGGCTGAAATAAGTTTGGTAATGTAGGGAAAGGGAAAGAAAGGTGGTGTGGTGAAGCACAATTATAAAGCTGGAGAATGGTAAGGGTTGTGGTCAAGGAGCTAGAGAAAGCCTAGAGCGTGCACCTGATAAAGAACCCAGAATTTTTATCTAAATGTTATGAAAAGCCATTAGAGGGTTGTAAACAGGGGAGTGATTTGATCTAATTAATGTTTTAAATGTATTACTGAGACCACAAGATGGAAAATGGATAATGCATTGACAAAGCAAATTGCCATGCTGGGGAGGACCATGTGATGGAGAATAGGTAGGGACTGCTACCCAACAGCCAACTAGAAACGGATGCCATCATTCCAATAGCCCACACCAAAAAGTTTGCCATCAACCATGTAGATAAGCCCAGATATGGATCCTTTCCTAGTCAGGCATCCGATGAGACACCAACCCTGGCAAACAACTTGACTGTAGTCTTATGAGACACCCCAAAACAGAGAACCCATTTATTCTATGCTCAAACTCCTGACCCATCAGAACTATGAGATAACAAATGTGTGTGGTTTGAAGTTTGTGTGGCTGAATTTGTGACAATTTGTTATGTGTCAGCATATAAGTAATAAATGTTTGGGTGACTAGTTAACTCTGGATGTCAGAAGCCCATCTAAATGGGCATCTGGTCAAAAGCAAAAATATGGTCTGGAATATTGGGAGGGTCACACTCTCAAGATGAATACCATTGGGTTCTTTTAGTGATCATAATATTATCATTAGTCTCTGTGGACACAATTCACAGTTAGAATTTATTAGTAGTACACAAGAATTGAGGCAGAGGTTATATTTTTTTATTAATTTTATTTTATTATGTTAGTCACCACACATTACATCATTAGTTTTTGAAGTAGAGTTCCGTGATTGATTGTTTGCATATAACACCCAGTGCTCCACGCAGAACGTGCCCTCCTTAATACCCATCGCCAGGCTAACCCATCCCCCCACCCCCTCCCCTCTAAAACCCTCAGTTTGTTTCTCAAAGTCCATAGTCTCTCATGGTTTCTCTCCCCCTCCAATTTCCCCCCCTTCATTTTCTCCTTCCTACTACCTTCTTCTTTTTTTTTTTTTTAACATATATTGCATTATTTGTTTCAGAGGTACAGGTCTGTGATTCAACAGTCTTACACAATTCACAGCGCTCACCATAGCCCACACCCTCCCCAGTGTCTATCACCCAGCCACCCCATCCCTCCCACCCTCCACCACTCCAGCAACCCTCAGTTTGTTTCCTGAGATTAAGAGTCTCTTATGGTTTGTCTCCCTCTCTGGTTTCATCTTGTTTCATTTTTTCCTCCCTTCCCCTATGATCCTCTGTCTTGTTTCTCAAATTCCTCATATCCGTGAGATCATATGAAACTTGTCTTTCTCTGATTGACTTATTTCGCTTAGCATAATACCCAGAGGTTATGTTTTACTTAAGGTCAGTCCCTATGAATTCTTGTTACTCTATTCATTATGTTAGGGATTCTTTTGAAGGACCTACCTCCAAGGATAAAGCACTGTCAAAACTAAAAGTATAAACTGCTCAACCCACTACTGATATTGAAAGACTTCAAAGTTTTGGAGGCCCCTCAAAACCTTCTTCTCTAATGGTAGAAATTCAAGAAATAAGGGGTGGGAAGATCTTTTAAGGACAGCAAGTATTTTCAGCCTGCCTCATATTGTCTTCATTCATAAAATCTTAGCTGTAAGGTATGTGGGAACTTTTTTGGAATAGGCTCATGGAAACGATGAGGGACTTAATTTTAGGGCCAAAGATTCTGGAACCAATTTCAATGTGTGCAGGGGGTGGATTTCCCCACAACACCAAGTAATTTTCCAACACCAGCTGGGTGTCCTACAGTTCAACTTAATTCTGACATGATCTATGCGTGACAGCACCAGATCCCACAGGTTATGGGCTCCATCCCACAAGTCAACACATCCTCCTCACCTTCAGATGCTAGTCACTAACCCAGGTTGTTACTGTGTTTCTGACCAACTGGCTACACTTTGAACGCTCCCATTACCCAATATGGGGTTCAATTAAATTGCTAGAGAGCTTCACAGAATTCTTGAAACATGTTTGCTTACTAGATTACTGATTTATTACCAAGGATAATAAAGGATACAAATCAACACCCAGAAGAAGATAGACATAGGACTGGGTCCCAAACAAGGGAGCTTCTGTTCATGTGAAGTTTGAGGCTGGGCATGGTGGTATGTGGCAGCATTCTGGTTCTCCAATCTGGAAGCTCTTCGAACCCCCTCCTTTTAGGTTTTTATGGAGGCGGCACACATGGGCATGACTGATTATATCACTGGCCATTGCTAATTGATTCAACCTCCAGCCTCTTCTCTCCTTCCAGAAATCAGGGGGGCAGGACTGAAATTTCCATCCCCTCTGTTTCTGATTGGTTTTTCTGGCAACTGGCCCCCATCCTTAGGTGTTTCCAAAAGTCACTTCATGAACATAAACCCACATGTGGTGGAAAGGGGTTTGTTATGAATAACAAGACACCCATTCACCTTTTTTTTTTTTAAAGATTTTATTTATTTATTAGAGAGAGAGAGAGAATGAGAGATAGAAAGCAGGAGAGGGAAGAGGGTCAGAGGGAGAAGCAGACTTCCTGCTGAGCAGGGAGCCCGATGTGGGACTCGATCCCGGGACTCCAGAATCATGATCTGAGCCGAAGGCAGTCGCTTAACCGACTGAGCCACCCAGGTGCCCCGACACCCATTCACCTTTAAGGCCCTGAAGTGATTTCAAGGAACTGGGTATAAGACACTGAATAGTTGTCTGGCATTTGTTTGCCTTTTTAAGTCCCCAAAGAACTGTGTAGGGCTAAGTGCTATACCAAAAACCTCAGCTTTCAGGGGCTAAATAGAATAAATATTCATTTTTCTCTCTTGTGCCAAGTTTTCAATGCCCATGTACCAGTGTGGCTATCCTGAGCATCTTCCAAACAGCGAGTCAAGAATCCAGCCTTGGCTGGAGATGAAGAGAGTATGGGGCAGACTTGATTATGCATTTCATCCTGGAAGTGACATGGATTGATTTTGCTCACCTTCCATTAGCTAGTGTCAGTCTCATGATGCCCCCTACATGCAAGGCAGGCTGGGAAATGGAGCCCCTACTTGGCAGTCACTCCTCAGCCATAATTCTATACCTGGACGGGAGCAAATGGTCCACTAATGGTCCCTGTCTCGGGTTTCCCCTGAGGAAACTGGGGCCCTGGAAAGTGGCTCAAGATGTTGCTCTGGGAAACTCAACAAACCTGGTCAGAGACAAAGACAGCATTGGAACATTGGAGAGAAAACTGTCAAAAATAGTAATGTGATGTGACACCTTCCTTAAGGCCTTTGGATGTCCCGGTCTCCCAATTCCCAGGCAGATCTGATTATGGAGAGGGGCTCTCAAGTCCGATTGTCTTGGTTTCCAGCTTGGTGCCCCCACTGACTACTTGCATGATGGCGGGCAAGTTACTTCTCCTCTCCTGCACTCGGTTTTCCCGTTTATAAAGTGGACACCATGCTCGTATCCACATCACCTGCTTTTTGTGAGAATTCAAGACTTGCTTGTGGAAAGCTTTGGTTGGCACTTGGCATGTGGTCAGCATTGAGCATGACCTCTTGCTGTTGTTGCTGTTGTGAACTCTGGGTTCTGTTCTAGGTCAATCTGCTTCAGCCTCAGAGCCCTGTGTGCGGCCACCTCATCCTCAACCACCATATACGGCTGGGCTCTACCCGCCCCAACAACACAGCCTCCTCTCTTCTCCCTGAGCTCTAGGTGACTCGTTTCCCTCTCCTTGGAAATATTTGTAATATTTAGCAACCTAGATGACCAACCTCGCTCTTCCCTGTGGAAGATAGTGGTATCTTGAGCCATAATTATCTCATCATCTTAACACTCTTGCTCTGGCTTCCACACAACAAAGATTTTCTCACTAGGTCTGCCCTGAAATAATTATACAGGATTGTTGTAAAACCTGCATATATTTTATTCTACAAGTGGGTTAGTTTTAAGGGTAATCAAAAGAATACTGCTATTTATTGAAATCGTAAAATGCATTGGGATTCAGGCATACCTGAGGATAATTAGAATAAGCAAATCCAATCTGTTCCAAGGAATTCAGGTTAATAAAAAGAAAAGTTTGTCTCCTTTGGACTTCTAATCCAGTGGCTGTTTATGAGGATAATGGGCAACAGACACTTGACTTGCTCCCGTCACCTTGCCTGGGTAGAGAAGGCCTAATGTCGAACTTTCAAATGTTAAAGAGGTCATTCATAATGAACTCACATGCTAGGAATTTTCCAAGTGAATGTCACATGCTTCCAGGGTCACTGACCTACTCCCCCTATGTCTACATACCCCAAGGAACACAATGGCCCAGCCACAAAATGGACAACATGGGGCCATGCAGTAACTTTTACATGCGGTCTCCCTTGCTATGGGGCATTGCATGCCATTCATTGTGGGCTCACAACACTGGGCCATTGTGGGTTATGCACAGAGCCCACTTCTTGGATTCAAACGTCAGTCCTGAATGACACGGGGACCTTTTCCCCAATTCAAGGACCCATGAACACTCATATGCCTACCCGAGTCCAGAGACTAGGCTCTCATTCCAGTGCTCTTTCTCCTAACCCAAAATTTCTTCCTTACTGTGTACTTCCAGTGATACTTTTTTTGTGTTTCTGAGTGTGGCTCATGGAATCCTTAAAACCTTCGTGCTAGGAATGGCATTACAAATCACCCTGTCCAACTCCCCCATCCTGAGAAATGAGAGGCTCTAGTTTTCTTTATGAATTAATTGGAAGAATGAAACATCCCCTCATACCATCATGACATAAAAGACAACCCTAAAGCAAATCACAAATATTATTTGACAGTTGTGTTTTGGGAGAGCAATTTAGTACTATATCTCAAAATAGAAAAAGGTACACGCACATTGACTCAGTAATCAAACTTCTAGAGATTTCCCTACTCCCTACATCATCTTTCATAATAGCAAAAAAAAAAAAACAAAACAAAACAGATAGCTATCCTAATGTCCCTCATTATGATAATGGTTAAATAAATTATGGCACATCCTTACAATGGCATATTCTCCAGCTATTGACAAAATAAGGTCGTTATGGAGAAAAATTTCTCATGCATAAGAAAATGTTAGTAGAGGTTATTGTGGGAAGAGACAAGACAGAGGAAGGGCATATTAGGAAAGCTTTCACCTTTTATACTGTTTTGATTTTCTCACATAGTGAAGATTTTTCATTTAAAATATCAGCAAGGGGCACCTGGTGGCTCAGTCGGTTAATCATCTGCCTTTGGCTCAGGTCATGATCCCAGGGTATAGGGATGGAGCCCTGTGTTGGGCTCCCTGCTCAGTAGGAAGTCTGCTTCACCCCCTCCCTCTGCCCTTCCCCACTACTCGTGCTCTCTCCGTCTCTCAAATAAATAAATAAAATATTTTTAAAAATCAGCAAGAATTGTCTAGTGGAGATAGCTGCCATTTTTTCATTTTGTACATATATATTTTTTAAAAACCAAGTAAATTGTTATTTTTATAAATTGAAACATGTAATTCATTGTAGATGCTTTGGAAAATATAGATATTCACTCATAATCCTACCACCCACTGCTTACATTGTATCATATGCTTGTTCAAACTTTTCATTATGCATAATTTTATATAATAAAATACCATGATTTTTTTCAATGAAAATATGATCACATTGTAAATACCCTTTTATGACCTAAAAGATCAACTTGTCAGGATATTAAATAATCTTTTACAACATAATTTTAATGATTGCAAGATATTCAGCTTTCCAGATAGCTTATTAGACCAGATCCTAGCTATCATATCCTCAAATTGTTTTCAGGATTTTTGTATTTATTTAGTTTTTGTTTTGTTATTATAAATACATACTCATATGTTTTATTCTCCTCCCCCAAGATCAAATGTTAGAAGGGGATATAATAGCCTCTGCACATTTTTTTAAGCTTCTGATAAATATTACCAACAAGTTTCAAAGAATTCCAAATTCTATTGAGTTAATGCAACCACAGCAAATGGGAATTTTCATTCACTGTCATTCACATTACACAGTACAATGGATGCCCACAGCAATCCTGAGAATCCTTAAAAATTCAGTAATGTTTGCAGGACTTTGTATCATAAAATGTGAAAATTGACTCCAATCTACCATTAATAATGCAGTAAATTCTGGAAAAGACAAGGATACAAAGTTAGGAAAAGCCCTTCACCCCCTCTTCAGTCACAAAGTCAGTCAATACTTATTGAGTGTCAGGCTTTATTTTAGTGACTGGGGACATAACAAGGAACAAGACCTCAACTCAGCAAATAGGGTGTTTTAGAAAACAACTGGGGCAATGAAATAAAGCAAGGGGTTGGTGGAAGGTTCCAGAAGAGCAGGGTCAGAATGGCCAGCCAGGGAGGCCCTCCTTGAGGGAATTATGAGAAGGGGTCGGGTGTAGAAAACCTGGAGAAAGCACATTCTAGAAGAGGAGACAGGAGTCTGAAGTCCTTGAGATCACAGGGAAAGCTCTTATTTTTGGTGGAATCAGAAAGAAGGTGGTTGCGTCTACAGCATGGTGAGCTGGGCAGATGAAGACCGACGTCAAAGGAGGTTGGTGGGCTGAGCAAGGAAGATGGCGAGGGGCTTTGTCATTCATGGCAAGGAAGGCAGATTTCATTCTAGGTATAACAGAAAACAGTTGGCAGGTCTTTAACAGTATAGTGTTGCATTATTTATTTAAGGAAGATCTTCTAAACTGCTGGGCAGAGAATGGATTGCAGGAGGTGGGTGCTCATGTGGCAACTGGGAGATGCATCAGGAGGACATCACAAGAGTTATTTACAGGTGATCTGACCTATGGTGGGAGCAGCTGAGATGGAGGAAAACATGGAGTCCAGATACCTCTTGCAGGCAGAAGTGATAGCACGTGGCGTAATTGGAACGTGGGGAGTAAAAGAAGAGGAAACAAGTGTGGCTTCTGGGTTTTCACCTGGGAAACTGGTTTAATGAAGTAGCTATTGATCTGGAATGAGAAGATTGGGGGCTGGCAGGTTTGACAGTGGATTTGGGGAGCAAGACATCTTGTTCCAGACGAGTTCAGTTTGGTATTTCTCAGCATGCAAATTCAAGTGCCAAGTTGACAGCAGATGTGTCTCTGGGGTTTGGAAACCGTATAAGACATGTTGATCGGTGCGGATGTTTCAAGCCATGGGTCTAGTGAGACCATCAAGGTAGAGAGTGGCGAGCGGAGAGGAGAGAGGAGGAGCAGATGAAGAGAAGGAGATCACAGGGGAAGCACAAGGCTGAGTCCTAGGCTACCCCAAGATTGAGTGGAGGGGAGGAAGAGAAGCCACGAGGAGATGAGGAGCAGCTAGGGGCATAAGAGGATCCCCGGGAGACATTGGTATCATGGAACTCCAGAGATGATGTGTCAAGAAGGGAGGGTGTGGGCACCTGCCTGCAGTGTTGCTCTGAGTGCCGCTTACTGGAGCAAACCTACTTTGGGAATGTGTGAGAAGGTACTGCAGCTGTCAGGGAAGGGCTGGGGAGAGGACAGGGTAGCACGCTGAAATAATAAACCAAAGTTTGGGAAAAGATACAAGGCTAGGACCAGGGCACCTGCAATAGTCAGCTGGGGAATGTGCCAGTTTGGGTTACGTTCTTAATATTAATTTATATTATTTATTTGAGACACAGTGTGCAGGCATGCGGGTACACAACAGGGGGTGGGGTGGGGGGCAAAGGAGGAGGGAGAGACAGAATCCCAAGCAGACTGTGCTGAGTGTGGAGCCTAACAAGGGGCTTGATCTCAGGATCCTGAGATCATGACCTGAGCCAAAACCAAGAGTCCAACACCCAACCAACTGAGCCACCCAGGCACCTGGAGGGTGTTGCATTTAAGAATGGGGAAGCCACCTTTGCTATTTAGATCTGGAGCCCTGTGCTAATGAGGGAACCCCGCAGATTTCAGATTTGGGGAAGCTCATCTTAATGATGACAAGCTTGGCAGTTGCTCCTATTGTGCACTGAGCAAGAGGGAGGGAAGGAGGGAGTGAGGGGAAGATGTGAAGGTAGTTACCCTAGCAAAAAATATACAGATTTGTCTTTTCCTTTCCCTTAGAAAGAGTACTTGAAGATGGAGACTGTGGGAGAGGGGGAAGATCCCCTACTGCAGAAATGTCAATAGTTATCAGTAGGCCTTAGTCAACGATAAAGTCTCTTAAAGAGATGTGGGAGGGGTGCTCCCCATGCCTGCTCTGTCGCCTGTTCATTTTGAATCATGAACCACCACCCTCATTATCATTTCTCAGTCTCTTTGACCAAATTCAAACCTCTTTCCTCCCACTTCCAAATCACTGCCTGCCATTCAAAGCCAGGCAGGCACACTCCAGTTGGCATTTGGTTCTGAATTAATACATATTAATGGGTGGTAATACATTTCTACCAGTGCATATATTTACTTGAAATACAATTTTCCATCTAATGCATTCTATTCACATCACTGCATGGTAACTGCATCCAGAATAATATCTTTAGTGATTATTCATTACTGAAATAATATGTCGGTGCCAACAGCAGCTTTTAAGTGGCTTCAGGTTTTTTTTTTTCTCTTTAAATTGAACATGTTATTATTACACAGATAAAATAATCCCATTATCCCCACTGACTGAAGACAACAGCTTCAGGAGGCTATTTCACAAAGCCTCATTCAGGTGGGACCCACGGTCTCTGTCGGATGGGGGCGGATGGAGGTATAGGGAAATGATTTCAGGAAAGGTGCTCCTTCAGATGTGAGTACAGATGTGCATGAACAGATGTAGCAAAGAGCAGGTGATCAAGCAGGATATGGCCCAAGGCAACGTGTTTGTGCTTTCTGGACAAAAAATGAGGGTAAGAGCAGATGTGTCTTTTGAAATCTGAGAATGAATGTGTGTGTGTGTGTGTGTGTGTGTGTGTGAGAGAGAGAGAGAGAGAGAGAGAGAGAGAGAGAAGAGAAATAGCAAAAATTAATGCAAGAAACGGTCTGGGATTACAGAGTGATGCAGTAAAGCATTTCTCTTCATGCAGAAGCTCCAGGATAAACTACCATGACCTCCAGAAAGCCAGCTTCTCATCTTAGAACATGAGAGAAAAAGGAAACATTTACAGAGTGACATTTCCATCATGTAACCCATTTATGTTTCCCCTAAGTGATAGGTATTGTTGTTCCCCATTTTCTCAGATTAGGAAACTGAGGCTCAGAGAGATTCAGTGTAATTGCCCACAGTCTGTATCTAATAAGCACCATGGAGATAATTTGACAACAAATCCATGCAATGCTAAATTGGCGTTCCTTCCGCTGCGTGCAAGGCTGAGCAGCAGTTAAGGGTGTTAGCTCTTCAAAGCCCAGCCTCATCACTCACACTTGCAAGATGTAGGGCCTTGGGCAAATTGCTTGATTTGATGATAGCCACTTTCCTAGAGGAATTTCGTGAGGATTCACTGAGATTGAGTACATGGAGAGCCCTGGATCATAAAGAAGTTTTCAGTTATTGGAAATCTGTTTTTACTTCCTGCTCCATGATCTTGCAGCAAATTGTTGGATGTTTTGCAGTGGCAGCCAGACAGGAGCCCTCCTTCCCCCTGCCATGACCTCTGTGAACCTTGCCTCCTCTGGTCCCTGGATCCGTGCCCCCAGCCCCAGTCAGTTCTAGAACTGAACTAGACCTGCAACCTTGGTTGCACTTAGCATCAGCATTTTGGATGGCAGAATAATAGCAATGACCTTGACTGGCTGCTAAACTTCACAGAAGCAACCTAAATCCTACTCATTTTTGTAAAAAAGTTAACATTTATTGAGCTCTTGATTCTTCTTTTTAAAAAAGATTTATTTATTTTAGAGGGATGTGCAGAGGGAGAGGGGAGCAAGAATCCCAAGCAGACTCCAACCTGGGTGTTGAGCCCAATGTGGGGCTCGATCTCAGGACCCTGAGATCATGACCTGAGACGAAACCAAGAGATGGATGTTTAACCAACTATGCCCCCCAGGCGTCCCTTGAGCTCTTGATTCTGAAAGTGAATTTAGACTTGCTTGGGCTAGGTCATTCTCTGCTGGCCCAAGCTGGACTCACTCATGCAACTGTGGTCAGCTTCTGGTCAACTCAACACATTGTTTCAGGAGGTTGACTGGATGACAGCTGGGTCACAGGGGACCATTGGGCCATATGCACTTTCTCGAACATCTCATTTACATGATGACAGCATGTTTCAAAAGCAGCTAGTACAGATGCCCTTCAGGAGCATGCATGCTTGACAAGAGCCTATTTCCCACTGGCTAAGGCCAGTTGCATGGCCAATACAGACTCAAAGGGGAGGGAAGCAGATTCCCATCTCTTGAAGGAGGAGAAAAACCCATTTTTGCAATCTCTCATAACCTTCCTTCTGGCAATAATCCTTCACAATCCTTTCCCACACACATCATATTTGCTCTGCCCCAAAACTCAAAATTCTCATCCAGGCTTGGAGTCCAGGATCAAATGATGCTCATCAAGTCCCAGCATAGCTCTCTTCATCCAGGAAAACTTATTTGCTTCCCATTCTCTGAATAGATAAATAGCTCTCCCATACACGATACTTGTGTGCCTTTATTTCTTTTTATTTTTTTAATTAAAGAATAACTGACATACAATATTGTATTAGTTTCAGAGGCACGTCATAGCAATTTGCTATTTACGTATATTTCAACATGGTAACCAAAATAAGTCTAATTTCCATCTACTACCATATAAAGTTGTTATAATAGTGTTGACTATGTTCCCTGTGCTGTACCTTACATCCCCAAGTCTTATTTATTTTATAACTGGAAGGCTGTGCCTCTTAATTCCCTTCATCTATCCCCCATCCCCCTCCCCTCTGTCAACCATCACTTTGTTTTCTCTATTTATCAGTCTGTTTCTGTTTTGTTTTCTTTGTTGAGTTATCTTCATTGTTTCATCAGGCTCACCTGACAAATTCTTAACAAATCAAGAGGCTGAGGGCTCAGTCCAGGAGATAAAGCCCTAAGTTGTTGGATTCTCTAAATCAGGTGATTATAATATTCTGTTGTTCCACCAGGGCTGATTCCACTGGTCTAGAAATTGATGAGAAAATCAATAAAGCAAACGTTAGGGACTAATGGATAATGGGGATGGAAAACTGAGTGGAGCCCCAAATCCAGTCTTTGCCCAGGTGGTCCTGAGTGAAAGGTAATCCTGGTGAAAGCTCTGGTGTCATATCCAGGTGCCAGGTTGAAAACTGAGTACTAGGGGAAGGTCATTAATTGTCCGGTGTTACCAAGAGGGACCCCAAGACATTGTGATTTTCTTTTCTCTTTTAGACCTGTTTTTTTCTTTTCTTTTGTCCTATTTCTTATGTAAATTTCTAAAAAAATAATTTTAATTTTAAAATGATCATGTGGTCATTATGAAAATTGTATTATAAAAATCTTAATGCATGGACAAATTCATGTGACACACACAATTGGAATACAGAATGGTCACTGAAAAAACCTGCCTTGTGATACACATTTATGGTTGCATCCTCCAACAGTCCCAACTCTGGTGACCACTGATATGCTCTCCATCTCCAGGTTTTTTGTTTTTTTTTTTTTGAGGATGTAACTTAAATACAAGTACAATGTATATAACTTGTGAGACTAGCTTCTTGCACTCAGTATAATGTCTGTGAGTCATCCAAATTATTATGTGTATCAAATGGTTTATTCCTTTTTAATGCTAAATAGTATCCCATTATATGAATGTTATTATATGAATGTACCACACTTTATTTATCCATGAGTTGAAGGACATTTAGGTTGCTTCCAATTTTTGGCAATTATGAATAGAGTTGCTATAAACCTTTGTATGCAGTTTTTTGTGTGAGCCTAAGTTTATTTTCTAGGGTCATATGGTAAGTGTGTGTTTACCTTTACAAGAAACTGACCGTTTAAGGAAGTGACTGTACCATTGTTCATTCACACCAGCAAGGTATTGAGAGTTCTATTTGCCTCCCACCCTCTGGAATGCTTGCTGTCTTAGCTCTGTTTTAGCGATTCTAATGGGTGATAGGTGGGGGGATCTCATCATGGTTTTAACTGGCATTTTTCTAATGCCTAAAGATGTTGAAAATCTTTTCATGTGCTTATGTCATGCTTAAATAATCTCTGGGGAAGTCTTTCTTCAAGTCTTTTGAAACTTTTTTTTTTTTAAAATTGCCTTTGTTTTTTTACTACTGAATTTTGAGAATTCTTTATATATTCTAAATACATGCCCTTTGATGTGTGATTGCAAATATTTTCTCCCAGTCTGTAACTTGTCTTCTTTTTCTCTTAACAGTGCCTTTTGCCAACATGATCTTTTAATTTTTAGGAAAACCAATTTATCAGTTTTTCTTCTATGGATTATATTTTTGGTGCCGTATCTATAAAATTTGTTGTATTTTATGACCTTGCTAGGCTCACTTATCAATTTTAAGAGGAATGTTGGTTTTTGGTTCATTTGTTTTCTGTAGATTCCTTGAAATTTTCTAAACAGACAATCATGTTGCATTCAAATAAGGAGTTTTAATTTTTGATTTTTCATATGTAGACCTTTTATCTTTTTTTTTTTTTTCTCATTGCACTAGTGATGGATTCCAGTACTATGTTGAATAAGACCAGGGGCATGGGAAATTCTCTTCTTCTCAATCTTAAGAGGAAAGTATCGAGTCTGTCACCAATAAATATAATGATAGTTATACGTTTTATGTGGATGGTTTTTGTTAGGTTGAAAAGGTTCCCTTCCATTTCTAATCTGTTGAGAGTTTTTATCATGGGTGGATGTATTTTATTAACAATTTTTGCTTTTTGTCCATTGATTGATAAAGTCCTGTGGTTCATCTTTAGACACATTTTTATAGTAAATAGTGAATCCACATTCATAGGGTTCAGAACATTGACCTAGCCTTGCATTCCTGGGACAAACCCTACTTGGTTGTGATATATCATTATTTGTGTATACTCATCTAGTGATTTGCTTGTATGTTGTGAGCAGTTTTTCATGTCTGTGCTCATGAGGGATATTGATATGTATTGTTCACTTTGGGCACTAGGTTTTTTTTTTGTTTCTTGCTTGACTAAGAAAAGGAGAAGCAAAATGTTCTCTCCTCTTTGATTTTCTCTAATAGGTTATAGAGAAGTGGTGTTATATCATCTTTTAAATTTTGGGTAGCATTTTCCGGTAATTATCTGCTCCTGGAGATTTCATCTTTGGAAGGCTTTTACCTATAAATTCAAATTGTTTAAGAGTCACAAGGATATTCACGTCTATTTCATCTTGGGTGAGTTTTGGCACTCTGTGCTTTTTGAGGAATTGGTCTATCTTATCTCATTTCTCAAATTTATGTATGTAGAGTTGATTATAGATTCTGATTCCCTTATTAATTATTCTTTTAATGCCTGCAGTATTGTGTAGTGAATAACTGCTCTTTCATTTCAAATTCATTGGTAAATTGTGTCTTTCCTTTTCTTTTTTTCTTTGTAAATCCTACTGGAGTTTTATCAATTTTATTGATCTTTTCAAAAAACCAGCTTTTGGTTTCATTTATATTCTCTATCGTTTTTATGTTTCAATTTCATCTGTTTCTGCTTTTATCTATTATTTTCTTCTTTCTGCTTGCTTGGATTTAATTGTCTCTTTGTGTCTAGTTTTGTAATGTGGAAGCTTAGTTTATAGATTGGAGACCATTCTTCTCTTTTAATATGAGCATTTTATGCTGTAAATTTCCCTATAAGCACCGTTTTAGGTGAATCCCACATATTCTGATAGTCTGTGTTGTCAGTTTTGTTCTCCTTTATAGATTTTTATGTCCTGTTTTCCACAAACTTATTACATTTTAGACTGTTAGGATCCATCGTGGACTCTACAGCTGTGATTTTGCCAACATACATGAGTTTGGCATTTACCACTACTGGCAAATTTATGCCTTATCATCCACTCGCTCCTTCCTTCCCTGGATAGATGTTTATTGGGTGTTGCCCATAATCCAGGCACTGTTCTAAGCACTTCAGATAGAGCACTGAACAAAACTAATGAGAATTCCTGCCCGTTTGGAGCTTACATCTTAGTGGGAAGATAGGTAATAAACAAAGATACAGTACAATGAAAGGTAGTGATATGTGCTATGAAGAAACTTAGAAAGTTTCCTTATCCCATTTGGTAAGAATCTTGTTTTAGATAGAGATCAGGAAAGACTCTGAGGATGTGCCATTTGAACAGAGATCTGAATGAAGCAAGAGGGCTATGCTTGGCCAAGTGGCAAAGAACCTCCAAGGCAGAGGCAAGAGCTAGTGCAAAGGCCTAGGGGCAGGTTATATGACATAAACAAAATAATAATAAAGAGTAAAAGGACAAGGAAGTATGGTACCAGTTAGGGAGTGTATTTTGGAATTGTTTGCTCTGTCAGCAGCCAGTTCTCCCCAACTCTAACCCAAGTGGGTCTCAATCTACCCAGGGAGCTTATCAAATGTTGCTGAGTTCCATCCCTAATAATTCTGATTCAGGTGGATCTAGTTGTTATCCAGTTGTCTGAATTCCAGTAGAGCACTCCAGGTGGATCTGGTGCAGGGAAGTTCTGGAAACTCACCGGGCATCCTCTAGTTTCTCAAATCCACTCTGTCATTTGGAATTTCTAAAGGCCACAGATGACAGGGCAGTGTGACATGGTCACAAGGCCGAGACAGCAGGAGGCACTTCCTGCAGCCAGCCAGACAGGCCCATGACACATACCCTAGTGGCAGCTCTCTTGGCACCGTCTCCCCAGAGGGCAACGTCTCACACCCCATCAGGTCTCTCACGGTCTGGAAGTACTGGCCTTTTGAATCCCAGGGTCTCATTTGAACGGAAAGAAATGTGTCTCTTGGAAGAGAAATAAAAGCAAACAAATAAATAAACAGACAAGTGCAGATTGTAATTAGTTAGTCACAAAGTAATTAGTGACAAAACCGCCTCCGGGCAGGAGCAAACCTCTTCATTCCTCTGTCAAGGCACTGACCCCCTCTAAATGCTTATTATTCATCGTTTTCCAGGAGCCTCATTGATACTGTACTGCCAAGACCTCGGGGACCCGCAATAGCTGTTTCCCCACAATTTACAGGGAGAACAGAGCCCAGTTGCTTGGGAGATTAATTAACTTGTCAAACAATTAAGCAGACAGGCAGTAATCGAGGTTTCCATTTCATAATTGATTTATCACTCTGTAGCTTCTTGAGTCCCAGGGCTCAGGATGCGAGGACCACTGTGCAGGGGAGAACCTTTCAGAGAACGGCAGGAAGCTGCGGGAGGCCAGGAGGTGAGCTCTTCTGGTCCTGCTTGAGCCCCGAGGTACAGCCTGGCTTCTGACCAGCCTGCTGACACAGGGAGAATTTCATTTTCTCCCTTCCAGTAACGGGCCGGAGAGCCCCTGTGATGGTCTTACAGCCACTCCAGGCCTGTGTTGTTTGGAGAAACAAACACGCCAAGAAAGGTCGCACATTATTAATTCATGTTGAGATTGCAGACTTTGGCCTGCTTTCACTGTGTTCGATGAGACATTGTGGGTCCTTTCTGGGGTGCTGCACCCCCTGATACCATCACAGAGGAGCAACAGCTGTTTCCCAGCTTGGGTGTGCATCAGCATCCCTGGGGAGCTCACAGGAAAGTGGAGTGCCCAGCACCACCCCAAAGACTCTGCTTTAGGGGAGGTGAGCTGGGGCTTCGCAATCTGCCGGTTAAACCGACCCCCCCAAGTGATTCTACGGCAGGTAATCCAAAGGTTTACTGTTCAGATCAGAATAGAGATCCAAACTGCAGATGGATCTGGGCCCTTCACCACCAGGTGTCCTGGAGTGGAGCAGAGGGTGGGAGATCAGCACCTGTTTTATTCTCCTGCCTCTTCTACCTTGCAGTTGGAGTCCTCCCTCCCAGGGAACCCGGTGCGGTCTGGATTGAATTCTTTAGGGATGCTTCAGTTACTAGCCCAGATCAAAAGCCAGGAACAAAAATTTCTTCTGGTCGTTTGGATTCCTTCTGGGTGCTTGTGGGCACATTGGTCATTGTGTGTGCGTGCGTGCGTGCGTGCGTGTGTATGTGCACACAGGCACATACCCGCATGCATTTTGGTATCACTCGTCATTTCCTAAATCTCATAAATTACATTTTCAGACAAGGCATTCTCAAAATGTCTTTTTTAGCCCACTTTGCACTCCTCACTCTCAGCCTTCACCCCCCAGCTACATCCCTAGACTTCCTGTAGCAGATGCTCTGTCATCAGCTTCCTGAGGTCCTGCAAAGTGTCATCAGCCTGCAGCCTCATGCTCCGATTACAAGCGTGGACAGGTGGACTTCGTTTAGGGATCTGACTTGACCATAGTCTGTTTCCTAATAGGAAGCCAGAACCATGCCGGAGTTGAACGAGTTCCTTTCTATGCCACATAATAAGAGTAACTGTTATGTATTTATCTGCTTCAAAGCAATTGTTTTAGCAATTTTTAAAACTTTTTAAAAGATTTATTTATTTATTTGACAGAGAGAGAGAGAGAGAGAGAGCACAAGCGGGCGGGGGTTTGGGGGGAGGGGCAAAGGGAGAAACAGAATCCCCACTGAGTAGGGAGCCCTGGGACTCAAATCCCAGGACCCTGGGATCATGACCTAAGCTAAAGTCAGACGCTTAACTGACTGAGCCACCTGGGCACCCCTCTAATTTCATTATTTAATTTTTTATGTTATTTATTTATTTATTTATTTATTTGAGAGAGAGGGAGAGAGAGCACAAGCAGGGGAGAAGGGGCAGAGGGAGAAGCAGACTCCCTTCTGAGTGGGGAGCCCAACGCGGGGCTGGATCCCAGGACTCTGAGCTGAAGTCAGACGCTTCACCAACTGAGCCACCCAGGCTCCCCTTAGCAACTGGTTTTTTAATAAAGCCTTACAAATATTACAGAGGCCTACTTCTTCCCATTTTCACTCTCCTCCCCCTCCACCTGGCAGTGACCATTATCCTGAAGCTGATGTGTGGCAGATCCGTCTCAAGCATGTTTTGTTGTTGCTTACCTCTTAAGTACGTGCATCCATAAGCTACATGTCCTATTGTCAAATCTCTCTATCGAGTCCTTGTACCAATAGATAAGAACATGACAGTTACCTTTTCCTGTGTCCCCACCAAAACTTAGTATTGTCAAACAATATAAATTTCCACCAACTACAGATTTCATCCCTCCTACCCACCCAGAGTTGGGAGGGATCATAAGCGAGTCCTTATGAGAAGTTTTCATAGAAGGACCTAGACTTAAATGAATAACCCACAAAATGAAGGCATGAGATGAATTTAAACATAGGGAGTTCAGGTCCCCAAATATGTGTTTTAAAACCACAATAAAACCTCACTTATGGAGCTCTCCTTAAAAAGCATACAAATCAGTGAAAAAGCAAAAAAAAATAGTCTATTTTTAATTGCAGCAGTTTGAACCAATAGCAAGTGAGTATAAATTATAGGTTGCTGGGTCTCCATGATCTTGAATCCTTTGATTTTGGATATATGCGAGGCGTAAATACAGGTGTAGCATTAAGGTAAGGTCATCTATACTTGGTGCCTGCCTTTTATGGGTGCTGCTGGAATTTTAAGTACTCGGTTATATGTTGCCCACCATTTCACTGTCACAGTTTGGTTAACCAATCTTGAACCACGACTGTCCCTCCCATACACTTTATTTTTCATTCACCGAACATGCAGAGATAAACTTGAGGCCAGCGCTCATTTGAATTATTATGCTGTCTGCACTTGAGAAGCCAATATTAATGAGGACTTGTAGAAACTGAATAATTGATGCATGTGTATTTCTGAGCTTAATTATCAGCAAAACTCATTCCCTTCTCTCTTTCCTTTCACTTTGTGTTTATAGACATTGCCTTGGTGGCCTCTCTGAAGGTCATATAGCCAGGCTAGTCGCAGGAAAGCTAAGAATGAAAGGTGCACCTGGTCATCTTACCCTGACCTTACCAACCCAAAGTTGACTAACAATATCCAGATGTCTACCTGGATAAAATTCAACTAGTTATTGAGACTCTTTTTATAAGAAAAGCACCAGGTTACAACCAGGCTTATGCAAAGCTGATGAAAATGATACCTCTCTCCTCCAGGTGCTCACGACTTAGGAAGAGCGACAGGGCACCCATAAATAACTCTAAAACCAGTGAGATAGATATTGAATGAGAAGTGAACCAAGAGACTATAACAAAATAGCCACCTGACACTCTCCTCAATTCTCCGAAGGGAAAAATTAGAATTTAAAGCCTGCGAAAGCTTTTGGTCATATACCGAGCACCAGATGAACGGAAAATGGTACCTCTCCACAGAGGGACAGGGTAAAAATGCAGAAAGGCAGACTGCCAGGCCTTGCTCCCCCAAACAACTGACTAATAATCTCCTCCTGGGGCCTGATGATCTGCATTTTTAGCCAGTTTCCCCAGATCCGTGGTTCTCCAACTTTACAAACATTAGAACCCCTGGAAGGCCTAGAAGAACACCAGTTGCTGGGCCCCAGCAGTGTCTGATTCAGAGGTTGGAGCTTGAGAATCTACATTTCTAGTGAAAGTTTTCAGATGCTTCTGAGGCTCCTGATCCAGGGCTTAGAAACCAGGAGAGGTGCAGAAAACCCCAATAGTTTAATCAGTTTGCATATGATACAGAATTCACAGCACCCTTGGATTTTGCTGAGGAGAGAAGACATACTTGCTTGGGCTCTAAAGAGTTATCATCTAATGGCTGACTTCATAAATAGACTAACTACTTGTAAGTGACAGAAACATTGAACTATGCTAGAGGCTTGCTACATAAGCCTCATTATTCCAATGGAAATACCTTGTGATCTTGTCATGGGGTGTATACAAGGATGCCTCTTGGACAGTAGGTCCGTGTAGATGGAATTCCATGCGTAGGTCTTGTTGCAGTGAAGTTCCAATCTAGAGAGAAGTTCTTGTTCTGAGCATCAGGAGATTGAGGGGCCTGGTGAAGACAACTGCAATGACATTACTCCCAGACATTCAGGTTAATGGCATATCTCATTAGGGCTGAAAGGAGTCATGGACATGATGTAGTCCATTATCTTATGGACTGGGATGCAGAAATGGACAAGGAAAGTAACCTGCTCAAGTTCAAGGGAGAATTGATAAATCCCTAGACACCTGAGAAAGGATATTGAGGAAGAGGAGGCACAAGTCTTGGCAAAAAGATGACAAGCCCAGGAAAGGTGGCAAAATACAAGATGATAATGAGTGGCAGGGGCAGACTCTCTGCTTAGTGGTAGGAATGGATTATGTGATGTGGAAAAAGGAGAAGGAAGAAGGAATAAACAGGAGGGAGAGAGTGGCAAAGGGCAGTGGTATTCTCAACATGCCATCGTTTCACAGAATTAGTACAAAATGAAGAACTTACCCTTGGAAGAGAAATTGGAGATGACCCCCCCGCCCCATAGAAATGATTATTTCTCTAAGCCTGACCCGTTAGCGAATTCTATCGGAATCTGTGGCTACTGCAAATTCAGACTTCCTGGCCTCTGTGTACCAAGGATCTGTACTTCCCATACTCACCACATGATTCTTATGTAAACTTTTGAACTGCGGCTGTCGTTCATTCACTAAAGACTCCATTTCTCCTTACCTTGCTCGATTCCCAGGAAATGCATCGCCTCCTTTGGATTCCTGAGATTGGTGTACCAGTTTTGTTTTGGATGCCTCCAGGGACAGAAGCTCCTTCTCTCAAGAGTATGCTGTCTTGGGTGATCTTCTTTCCTGGAAGGACCGTGTAGCACTGGGGTCAGGAATGGCTAGGCTAATATGGGAGAAAACTTTGTGGGAGCCTGACATCCCTTGGGTTCCTACCTTAGCCTCTCTGCGAATGGTTTCTTTATCATTTGGAGATAATAATAGCTCTCACCTTGTAGGGCTGTTTCATTTTATTTAGCTAATATATGCAAATGTAAACAAATAATTAGTTAATACATGCAAAACACTTAGAATGGTAATTGGCACCAGGGCTGGCTGTGCTTAGAAGCTCAGTAGGGCCCTGTGTTGGGTTTAATGCTCTGCTTAATAATTTTTGAACAAGGGGCTCTCCAATTCTCTTTTTCACTAGACCCTGCTAACTATGGAGTCGGTCCTGGGCAGAGCCCAATATATGTTGACACTTATTAACTGGCACAATTGTGTCAATGTTTTGAAAAGTTTAAATCATCATATGGTTTTTAAAAATATCTTGGCTCCAGGACAATGTGTCACATTCACAGAAGTCTTGGGACTCTCCCTCCCCAAAAGCTCAGGCTTGTACTTCCCATGGCAGGAGGGTCCCTCTAAGTTCAAGACCTGAAGGGGGCTCTCCTGGCCGTGGCTCTACCACTGCTCTTGTTTCTGGCTGTCTCCAGTGCTGGTGTTGAACCCAGTTCATGTTTGCTACCCCCGCACAGTCCCTGCGTAGACGGTTCATGTGTCTGGGGCACCCCCCCATTCACTTCCTTTTCAGACATGATCCCGTGTTGAGATGTTGGTTCCAGAGTAGAGGGGCGCACTGATGAGTTTCAGCAACAGTCACCAACTGCCCACTACAGCCCACCTCACATATTTTGAGTAACTTGCCTTGAGCTCAGATCACTAGCCTAGACTCTCTCAGTCTGGTAATTTTATTTTTGGAGTTCCATTTCTTTTTTTTTTTTTAAGATTTTATTTTATTTATTTGAGAGACAGAGAGAATGAGAGAGAAAGCACATGAGATGGGGGGAAGGTCAGAGGGAGAAGCAGACTCCCCGCTGAGCAGGGAGCCCGATGCGGGACTCGATCCCGGGACTCCAGGATCATGACCTGAGCCGAAGGCAGTCGCCTAACCAACTGAGCCACCCAGGCGCCCTGGAGTTCCATTTCTGCTCTCTGCAGGGCACTGTCTTGTGTATTCTTGCTTCAAATCTCAGGAGCCAGTTTTGGGAGAGCTGATCCTCCCCGCCCAGAAGCTCTTTATAAGAATGATTCCACCTTCCTCCCCGGGGACCGGTTCCACACACAGGTCTTCTCAATCAGAGGGAGACTTGATAGAGTAAAGGGAGTTTTTCTTATACTCTGATCCCAAGACAATGCTGGCCTACATTCAATTAAAATATGGCCACTGGGTCAACCCTTTGCGGGGCAAAGAAGTCACTTC
The DNA here is from genome assembly GCF_003265705.2 of Callorhinus ursinus. Classification (NCBI taxonomy): domain Eukaryota; kingdom Metazoa; phylum Chordata; class Mammalia; order Carnivora; family Otariidae; genus Callorhinus; species Callorhinus ursinus. The sequence goes on from NW_027397107.1 coordinate 7,951,002, forward strand.
AACTTAGGCCAAATCCTTCTCACCATGATTCACCCATTGGTACTGTCCTGATTTCTGGCTAAATTCTTCTCCAAATTGAATCTCCTTCAAGAACTTAAAGGCAGCCATGTGTGTATAGGATACTCCACATCTTCCAAGATGACGGTGCAGTAAATGGCAGAACAAGCCCATACCCAGAGGGGTCTCAGCAGCTGTGATGTGCTTTGGATGAAGTTCTCAGAGGAAGAAAAGTCAAACTTCCTGACCTTGAGCTCTCTCCTTTTGCTGAGCCGCAAACACCCTAATTGTTCTCCAGGAAATGTTCTTTCCCCTCATTGAGGTGACTACTTGCAACTCTTCTTGACTGTCTGCCATTCATTGAGCTGGCTTTTGCAGTTTATGGAGAGACCACATCTGGATGACATGGGACTGGGGAGAAAGCATACTTGAATTTCATTTATTTTTCTTCATATACAGCTTGAAATGAGCATGCCATGGTGCCTGATTTCAGCCCTCTAGAGGGAGCCAGGCTGTGCCCTGCTCTTTCAGAGCCTTTGGGTGGTCGCTATGGATTCCAGCCTGTGCTGAATGTCTCGGGACAGCAAGCAGAGCCCATAGGAGGAAGCTAATGCCAAAGGCAGGGTCTGAGACTCTTTTCTTCTTAAATATGAGCTAGTATCAGTCATTCAGTGGAATTTAGTGAAAAATAAAAGCTACACACTTTTCTTCTCCTGTAAATAAGATAAAGTGATGCTCTGTAGTTTGGAGGGCGGAGCAAGATGGCAGAGGAGTAGGAGACCTGGATTTGGTCTGGTCTCAGGAATTCAGCTGAATAGGGATCAAACCATTCTGAACACCTATGAACTCAACAGCAGACCGAAGAAGAGAGTAGCAACAACTCTCTGAACAGAGGAGTGACCACTTTCTGGAAGGTAGGACGTGCGGAGAAGTGAGTCTGAGGCGATAATCGGGAGGATAGACTGCGGGGGAGGGGGCCTCCTTGGGCCGCTTCTGGCAAGTGCTAGAGCCGCGGAGCACAAAATCGGAGCTTTTAGAAGTCAGCTCCGCGGAGGGACGTCGCTCCAGTGGCTAAGCGGGGGGGGTGGGTGGAACCCTCGCGGGACAGTGTGGTCTGAGGACCCTCGGGGTCACAGAAAGACCGGGGATGCCTGAGTGCAGCAGAGCCCCCAGGTATTGGAGTGGGGAAGCTGGCTGCAGAGACGGAGCCGAGGCGCGGGCTCTCAGCTCAGGGTTGCCATAAACTGTGATGGGTGACAGTCGGGCCACTGCTCCTCCAGCAGGGACCCAAAAAGTGGCAGATCCGGGGAGACTCCCCTCCCTCCCCCGGGAGGAGAAGCACGGGAGCGCACCACAGGGATCTGCTGGGTTTGGAGACTCCACACCGAGTCGGGTGCCAGAGATAGAAACGCTCGGTCACAGGCCGGGTGAGCACGGAGTGCGGCCGGAGACCGGGGACACGGGAGTGACTGCTTTTCTCTGGGGGCGCACTGAGGAGCGGGGCCCCGAGTTCTCAGCTTCTCCGGGCGGAGATTGGGAGGCCACCATTTTCGCCCTGTCCTCCAAAGCTGTACCGAGAGCTTATAGGGACCAAAAGCTCCTGAGAGCAAAGCCGAGCAGCTTGCTTAGCCGGACCAACAAGGGCGGGGCAATTCCGCCTCCGGCAAAGACATTTGGGAACCACGGCAACAGGCCCCACCCCCA